>NC_080674.1:115389229-116014229 GCF_030445035.2 Dasypus novemcinctus | reverse complement strand
ATTTGGATATCATCCAGTTCTATGGTTCCATCAATACTGCTTAGCTATTATTTCCAAAGGAGCATCTCCACTTTTCCTTTTCTACTGAGCTACAGAACTACATTCCCAACTGCCTACCAGATATCTCAATATGAATGTCTTATAAGCATATCAAAATTAGTGTGCTCCAAATCAAGCTCTTTATCACACACCTTCTAAATCTGCTCTTTAATCTGAATTCTTCACATGGTAAATGTTATTTTTACCCAATTTCACAAAAGAGAAACTGAAGATATTCTATGCCTTCCTAATCCTCAACCTCTCTATATAATTAGTCATCAATTTCACTGAATTCAACTTCTAAACATCTTCAATCTATTTCTGTATGCCCACTATACTGCTTTACTTCAGATTTTCATCATCTGTCACTCAGATTATCACATCAGTATCTAATTTCCTCTTTTCCTTTGCCACTGCCACACCCAACTAATCCTCCACAATACATCTAATATCTAAGTTTCCTCACTAGTAATTAAAAATACATCCTATCATATCACTCTTATGCTAATAAACCCTTCTGGCGTTCTACTGCCTACTTGTGGTTCTAGCCTAATTTATTGTACAGCACTCTTAGGATTCCTATCCCCACCCACTCCTCAGGCCACATGGGAGCACCTGTGATGGGCGATCATGCCATACTCTTTCCTGCATGTGTACTAATTCCTTTCTTTTAATATCCTCCTCCACTTATCCATTGTATTCACCCCTCAGAATGTCAAAAATCCTGATATAAAGTAGAGTAGAAATAATAAATAAATTTTTAAAATCACCCTTTGGTTTGGCTCAAGTATCATCTTCTACATGGCACCTTTAAAGTCCCTGCTAAATAGCAATAGTTGTTCTCTGATTTTACATAATTCTTTACAAATATTTCTCTTTCAATAGTACATTCAGTACAATATAATTATGTTTGCCTGCCAGGTGTATCCAAATCTGTATCTTCATTCCATGGCAAATAGTTGGGATTTGAACATTGGTTGAACAGATGAAGATATAAGTGAGTAGTAAAAGAATTCCCCTCACTCATCACTGATGTGAGTTCATTTTTACCTCCAGACGACATTGTATAGAGAAAAAGACATGAAGGAACTGACTCATAAGACTACTAATGCTGTTGGAGGTGGTGGGAAGTGGGAATTGGGTAGGGAAGATCTGGAATTCCAAAATCTGGAATTTTCCTTGGCAGGCAGATTAAGAAAATGCAATGCAAGGAAGATTCTGATCTCCAGGGATACTACATGTAGCTACTGGGCTAGGGGTTCAGAGAAGGAAGGACCATGGTGAGAGAGTAAGTGACAGAAGCTGGGTGAGGGCAACTGAAACAAACTTTCCCCACTACTCAGTTCTGCCAGGCAAGAGGCCTAGAACTTGCACATTGGTTTTGAATAGGGATATCTTCTGAAACAAAACCCGAGGAAATGGCATCTTTTACACTGGGAAATCCACTATGTGTAATATTTGCTTAAAGTTTGACTTAGCATTTATGTCTTTTCTTTACCAGAAATGGCCTTTAGGAAGGTAAAACTGAAAATTGGAAGAAATTAGAATAGAGAATCTACTTAATTACCTGAGACTTCTTCACATAACTCTACTTACATTTCTGCTATTTCTCTTCCTTTTCACCCTTAATTCCTGTCACTTTTGTCCTCATTATTTCTCTCTACTTCTCTTGGAATGGATTAAGGATATGTCACCATTTAAAGTTTTCTATGTACTTTGGACTTTCAGGACACCACTTTATTTCCTATAGGGCCTGAATATATATTTACCACCCATATCATCAGTTGAATAAGAACTGTCCTATTTTTAAAGTTAAAGATTAGGTAGAAGGTACATAATAAAAACAAAGAACCAGAACTCTGAACCTATGTATCAGAGATTTGCTAAACAATTTAGTGTTTCATGAGAACTTTTGTGTCCTTCTTCGCATGTGAAACAGCTTTTGCTGGGAAAAGAGGATTAGACAGGATGCATGCCCTAGGGCTTGAGGCATACGCATCCAATCTAGAGCAGCAGGCCCATCCCAGGTAGAGTGTATCTTTGTTAGTTTCTTGTTTTGGTTAGTGAAAAAGTTGAGTTTTCCCAGGCTCTTTGTCTTCCATTCTTGAACAGACTACTGGGGACTTGAAATTGGTGAGGTTAACCAATGGTTTGAGGTGTTTAGATAGAATGGTGATTGCAAAGTACTCATATCTTCAATTCCCTAACCTCAGGCAAACTCTCTCTACACAATCTGGCCCCTTGGTTGAGAACTGTCTCTTCAGTGGGAATGGCTCCAATATTTGACTGTGGGTTGATGTTGGATACTAGGTTCAGTTAGATGAAAGCCCTCCTTTGGCTCTTTGTGTACTAAATTATTTCTTAAAAATCAGAAAATAGATGTTGAATTTTACTGGTTATTTCTGGCATCTTTTTTTTTTTTAAAGATTTGTTTATTTATTTCTCTTCCCTTCCCCCCACCCCAGTTGTCTGTTCTCTGTGTCTATTTTGCTGCGTCTTCTTTGTCTGCTTCTGTTGTTGTCAGCAGCACGGGAATCTGTGTTTCTTTTTGTTGCGTCATCTTGTTGTGTCAGCTCTCCGTGTGGGTGGCACCATTCTTAGGCAGGCTGCACTTTCTTTCGCACTGGGCGGCTCTCCTTATGGGGCGCACTCCTTGCGCATGGGGCTCCCCTACACAGGGACACCCCTGCGTGGCAGGGCACTCCTTGCGTGCATCAGCACTGCGCATGGGCCAGCTCTACACCGGTCAAGGAGGCCCGGGGTTTGAACCACAGGCCTCCCATGTGGTAGACGGATGCCCTAACCACTGGGCCAAGTCCTCTTCCCTCTGGTATCTTTTGAGATATACAGTTTTCCTCATTAACACATGGATGTAACATTTGATTTTCTAATAATTCCATTATTGGGATAACTTGTTAGTTGTGATATATTACCATGATTCATTAATTATACCACTAGAGTGTTTCCCACCCTGTTATATACCATGACACATATAGAAAGTGGTAGGGCTCACATGATACCTTGAGGCAAACTGGAAGGGATTTGGGGTTGTCTATATGGGGTATGGAGCAAAAAAAATCATACATTTTTTTGTACTATAAGAAAAATAAAATGTAATACATTGGGGAAGATATTAATCATTGAATTTTAATAAAACTTACAAATAAATTCTCTTCCAGATTTTTAAAGAGAAAGTTTCTCTTGTTCCCATGGACATAGCTTTTATTTTAAAAACTATGTCAGGGGAGTTGAGGTGGCTCAAGCAGTTGAGTGACTGCCTCCCACATGGGAGTCCTGGATTTGGTTCCTCATGCCTCCTAAAAAGATAAAAACAAGCAAAACAAACAATAAAAACAAACTCAGGGAAGCCTATGTGCCTCAGTGGTTGAGCACCAACTTCTCACTTGAGATCCCTGGTTCAATCTCATTTAAAAAAAAATGAGGCTTTATGCTTGGACTCTTTGCTTTAATCAAGGCTTGGTGATGTTACTTTAAATTCTTGCAGATCATCATCAACAAGAAATTTTATGCACACCGTTAGCTAACTAAATTCTAAAATATTTTATATCCATAAATTTTTTTTACAACAGTTGGAATCATATTTCAAGCTAAAACTTTCCCTTTCCTTTCATTTACAAATGTAATGTTGAAATTTCTTGTGATAAGATGAGTGGATTATTTGGAAACATGCATAAGAGGAGTCCCTTGTCACTAGTTTGTAGCTCTCTAAAAGCAACAGGAGCCACAAACACACTGGTGCTGTATCCCTAGGATCCTCTGTCATGCCTTTGTGAATCTGGCCCCCCATTCCTGAGCAGATGTCTTACTGCTGAAGTACAATTCCAGGTGGAAGCACGACTTCAACCATGCTCAAAAAGCTGTGACAAAACAATTGCCATTTGTATCTCATCCCTCATTTTGCTATCTGTTGATGGCAACAGCTGGGCATACCAAGGAGACCCCTCCCCACAGTTCAGATCTTATAACCCACCAATAAGTATGTCATTGTCTGAGGCAAAAGGTGTTGGGGTTCAAGCTGCCCAAGCCTTGTCCTGCTGCCTTGTGGGCTGAGGGAAATCAATACTCTTTAGCATACCTCTAACTATTTGCAGCACACCTATAAACAATTTTACAGACATTTCCTCATTGGAAAGTGTCTTAGATACTATGATCCCCATGAATGCCTGGAAAGAGGCCCCACTGTCTCGCAGTACTAGGGTGGTGGCTTTCTTCCTGAGCAACAGGGTGTATGGTCTGCCCTCTCCAAGTGCAGGGGCAGACTTGCCTTTTCCACACACATGTGTGGGCCTGCACTCTTGGCCCAAGATCTCTTCTGTCTAGACCTCAGCTCCGATGAGTCTGCCCTTGAAGTTATTTTTCCTTCTACTTGTCCCTTATCTGTTCCCTTTCACCCATTATTTCTTTTCATATACATTTCACAAAAACCTTGCTAGCTTTAAGTGCATTCCAGGGGATCCAAACCATCAGACAATAGAATTTTCCACAGATCCTTTCTGGGTACTGCATTTCCAATCCCGACTTCCTTTGAGGTGTTGAACTGAATCCATGTTCAGCCACAATCTCTTTAACAAATGGTTGTTTAGTTAAACCTTCAAAGGGAGCCCTTTTCTCCACACACTTCTCAGAGGCTCAGGGAGGTCCCTGATACAGCCGCTTCTCACTCTAGTCTCAGAGCACACTATCTGGATAAGTTCAGAATTTCCCAAACCATTAATTTCTGATTTTTTAGTGTTTTAGAAATTAATTCTTGGTTTATCTCTTTCCTCTTACATTTCATTATCAGTTTCAAGGAGGTACCAGGCTGTACTTAACACACTGAGCTTGGATATCTCCTGTGATGGATTGAAGCTGTGTGTACCCATAAAAACATGTACTTAAACTCAATTCATTCCTGTGGATATGAACGCAATGTAAGTAGGACTTTTTGATGAGATTGTTTCAGTTAAGGAGCTAGAGTACTTTATAAGCAGAATGAAATTCATACACAGAGAGAAGAAAGCCAAGAGAAGAAAGAAGCTAAATGTCAAGAGAACCCAGAAGAGAAGGAAAAGCTCAGGAAGCTGCCATGTACATGGCCATGTGACAATGGAGCCCAGGACCCAAGGATCACTGGCAGTCAGCCCCAGAATGCCAGTCTTTGGGAAGAAACCATTGTCTTAATGCTTCTTAATTTGGACAGTTTTCCTAGTCTAAAAACCATGAGCTAATAAATTACTATTGTATAAGCCAACGCGTTGCATGGTATTTGCTTGAGCAGCCAAGAAAAATAAACATCTCTTCAGTTAATTATCCAAGTTCATTGCTTTCAAGTTCTGCCTTCCCTCAAAACACCATTTTGCCAAATTCTCTGCCATGTTGTAACAAGGATAGCCTTTTTTCCAGTTTCCAATAATACATTCACCATTTTCTTCTAAGGCCTCATTGGATGTATCTTTAAAGCCCATATTTCTACCAAAACTCTCTTCAAAGCAATCTAGATTTTCATTTTTATTTTTATCAAGCACCTCACAATTCTTTCAGCCACTACCCATTACCAATTCCAAAGTCATTTTTACATTTTTAGGTATTTGTGATAGCAGAACCCCTCTTTCCAGTACCAAAAACTGTTTTAGTTTCCAGGCTGCTGAAACAAACACCATAAAATATTTCAATCAATAACAGAAATTTATTGGCTCATGGTTTCAGAGGCTAGAAGACTTGCTTCCTCAAGAGGTCAGTATCTTCTGGCTGGCTGACAATCTTTGGGGTTCCTTGGCTTTTCTGTTACATGGCAGTGCTCATGGTTGTGCCTTCTCTTTTCTCCTCTAGGTTCCCATTGATTTCCATCTTCTTGTTTCTCCCATAGTTCTTCCTTCCTTGTCCAATTTCCTTTGCTTTTAAGCAATATTGGATTAAAGCCCACCCTCATTCAGCTTGGGCATACCCTAACTAACAATATCTCCCAAAGTCCTATTTAGAAATGGGTATATACTCACAGGATTAGGCATTTGGAACTGAATATGCTTTTGGTGGGGTATATGATTCAATCCCCAACAGAATGTTTTGCATGAGTGTATTAGTGGACTTAATTTGTTACAATTTTATTTATAAATTTTGTGTAGCTATTCATAATTCAGATATGCCTTTGTTTCCTTTTTTGGTATTCATGTTTGCTTTTTAAAATTTTAATTTAATTTAATTTTTAAAGAAGATTTAGATTACATAATTGTTCCTTCAAAAATATACCTCATCCTCTCTTCCTTCCACATTTTTCCCCATTGACAATATCCTTTATTAGTGTGGCACTTCTGTTACAATTGATGAACATATATTGAATTATTGCTATTAACCATGGTCTATAGTTTACATTACAGTTTATTCTTTGCACCACATAGTTTTATAGGTTTTGACAAAATGTATAATGGCCTTTACCCAGCATTACAATATCATGAAGAACAATTCCTGTGTCCAAATAATGCCCCATATTATACCTATTCTTCTCTCTCCATCCCCTCAGAACTTCTTTTGACCGCTGCCTTTATATCAATATTACAAATTCTTCCATTACTAGAATAATATAATAATAAGTCTACTTTAGTCCATATTTACATTCCTCTCTTATGGTTGTTCATTCCTTATTATTGAGGTAATGCCAATTCTGCTTCTGACTGAGAAGGGGTTTAAATCCCATGGGGCAGATGGGTGGAATTGTCTTGCTTGCAGTTGTAGATACTCTGCTTTTTTGGGGATGGAAGTTGTCCACCATCATCCTTTTGTTAGTTGTCTTAGGTGAGTCTGATGAACCAGAGAGTAAGTGGTGGGTGCAACTCTGCTGAGATTCAGGGCTCAACCAACATTTATTTATTTATTTATTTAATTTTTGTTTTGTATAAAGGATATTTACTTGGGGGTAGGCGCTTACAGATACCAGGCCATAAAGCATAAGTTACTTCCCTCACCAAAGTATTTTCACGTGTTGGAGCAAGATGGCTGCTGATGTCTGTAAGGATTCAGTTTTCCTGGGTTCCTCTGGGCTCAGCTCCTGTTTTCTCCACAAGGTCAGGTGAACAGCTCTGTCTCATCAACAGTTGAACAGCTCTGTCTCTTGCCCTGGGGCTCCAGCTTCAGCATCAAACTCTAACATTAAAACAGCAGAAGATTTAAGTCTATGGTATCTATGTTTAATGGGTATAGTGCTAATTATAGGTTCAAATAAAAGGGGCAAAAGAACCACGTGTAGGAAAATTATAAATGTGTCTAACTCTGATACACTGGGGGGATAGATTATCATATATTCCAAAGTAAGACCCACAGACAGGGTCCCGAATTCCTGAGGTTGTCTGCCCTACCAGTTTCCAGATGTCTCTAAAGCCCTCAGGAGCCCCTCTGCTGAGGCAATGTTTATTTTGACAGTCAGTGAGATCCTCCTAAGATGAGAATAAGCATAACTTCTGGAATGGCCTCCCAACTCGCTTTGAAATCTCTTAGCCATAAAAACTCATTTGTATTTAATATTTCCCCCTTTGATAAAGGTCTTTTCGAAATGTTTGCTCGGTTTTTGACATCAGCTTTATGTTTGTTTCATACAAATTGGGTAGTTTTCCATCTTTTTCTCACTTCCAGAAACAAATTAACAGGATAGGGATGATCTATTGCTTGAAAGTGTCATAGAATTTATTCCTAAAAATGCTAAAGTCAGAGTTTTGGAGTATATGTTTTTAAATGAATTGCTAATGCAGATTATTTTCTTATTGCAGCTTTCCTCAATTGGTAATTTATATTTTCCTTGATATGTATACTGTTCATTGATGTCTTCAATTTTTTCACTAGACTTCCCATAGTATTCTTTCATAATTTAAATATTTTTCTCTAAATTTGTGTTTATTTCCATAGTAGTTGAGATTGCTGGTTACAGAATCTTCCAGGATTCCAATAATAGCATTATCATTTGTTTGCTTTATGGCTTGGACAATTTCCTTAATATTTAGAGGTTCAGTTTACTCATCTGAAAATTGGAGGACCAATCACATCTACTCCATAGTATTGTAGAGAAGATTATACTATTAAGCACAGTTCCTGGTACATAGCAAGCTCTTTGTAAATGGTAGCTTTTATCATTATTTTGTTTCTTAATCCAACTGTAATGATTTTTTCTTGCCAGATTTTTATTTCATATTGTATTTTTGTTTTTCAAAAGAAGCAATTCATGAACTTATATATTTACCTTACTCTGTATCTGTTTATTACTAATTAAAAAATTTAATCCTTATTTATTTTCCTGCTTTTCTTAGGCAATTTTTTAAATTCTCTTTCTAATTTCTATTATTCTCCAAGCTTATTTATTTATATTCTGTTTATTGTGTTCAATAAATTTTAAGTATTTTATTGTTTTTAACATCTAGATAAACTCTAATTTCCATTTTGTTGTAGAATTTTAGTGGAATAAACTTCTATTTTACTGTTATTTTTTCTTTTATAAAGGTTATTTATCTGGTGTAAAAGCTTTCTCTTTTCTGTGCTCCCCTAGGGTGCTTAAACTGTGGGCACTGCAAGCCTTAGAATACACTGATTCACTGATAGTGTTCCTTTATCTTTTACAGAGGCATTTTCTGGAATTTAGATTATCTTCCATATGGTAGCATTCTTAGACCTGGGCAAGAGGCCTCTTTCCTTGACTGTATGCTTCAGGGAGTCCAACTCTGTCTTCTTATAGCCATGCTCAAATCCACAGGAGTAGCTGTCTACAAGTCCAAGGGGAATTTTGCACTTGTATCCCATGAACCTCCTTGTAGAACACATTCAGGACACCTGGCTCTAACACTTTCCTATCCAGATAGTCCCAAGGCCACTTTTAGGTTTTGGACTGTTCTAATCCCTTCTCAAGTCCATCTTCTTGACCCCTGTGCCATTCTACTGGTGTGTCCATTCCTAGGGATGCCTGTTGGGAGTGTAGTAAGCAAAATGATCTTAGATATAAAGACTGTGATGGTTAGCTGCCTAAGCACAAGGCCTCTTGTGGGTAGCCTGGGTTGGGATTTGGGGAAGAAGGGAAAGAAGAAGGGTTGAGGCTCAGTAACTGCTCCCTATGCAGCCACATCTCATTGAAGAACCATGAGGAAATCTAGATTTCTATCTAAATTACAACTTGGACTTTTTTTTTTAGATTTATTTACTTATTTCTCTCCCCTTCCCCACATTGTCTGCTCTCTGTGTCCATTTGTTGTGTTCTTCTGCATCTGCTTGCCTTATCTGGCAGCACTGGGAATCCGTGCCTCCTTTTTTGTTGCATCATCTTGCTGCATCAGCTCTCCATGTGTGTGGCACCGCTCCTGGGTGGGCTGCACTTTTTTCAGACAGGGCAACTGTCCTTGCAGGGTGTGCTCCTTGCGCGTGGGGCACCCCTATGTGGGGACGCCCCTGTGTGGCATGGCACTCTTTGCACACAGCAGCCCTGCACATGGGCCAGCTCACCACATGGGTCAGGAGGCCCTGGGAATCAAACCCTGACTCTCCATATGGTAGAGAGATACTCTATCAGTTGAGCCATATCTGCTTACCGAACTTGGACTTTTAAGTCATGAAAATATATATGAATGAAAATATGACTTATTTTATTTAAGAGGTTTTTATCTTGATTTATAATTTTTAAATATTCAGAATAATGGTTTATAGACCTGTATTTATACTCTTAATCTGGTCTCTACATACGTTAGACGTGGGTCTGCTTCCAGATATTAGGACAGTGGAGAGGGAAAGATGTAAAGAAGAGGACTGAGTGGTACTCTGTCTCAAGAACTGGAGGCTCCAGAGAGGTGGGAGGCAGTTGGTGCCTCAATTTTCTAAGCAGTAAGTCCTCCAATTTTCTGACTCTGAGTACTAATGATAGATGTTTTCCCAATCCTCTCATGTGGTCTCTGTTCCGTATATCACAGTAGAAGCAACTGAAAACTGCACATTTTTTTCTTAACATGGCTCTACAGGCCTTACAATCAATTTCCTCCCAAATTTAAGGACAACATTTTCTTTCCGTTTTAGTTGTTGATGTTAAGAATTTTCCTCTTCTGAGGCCTTCACTAATATTTAGTGAAGTTGGAATAATTGCTTTGGGAGTTGCTGGGCAATCACCACTTTGAACTGGATTGCCTAATATCTTGTAATATTTATATTCATAAACAGTGGTTACCATAACGTTTGTGCATAGAGACTGACTTTAGGAGCCAATTCAATCTACCTTTATAATGTAATGTAATGTTTCTAAATGAAGGATACCAGGTAAGCTTCTCTGCTAAAGCAGAGAATGGGATTTAGTATTTGCCAATTGTGCCCTTGAGAGAAGTAAAAGGTGGTAAAATTAACAGTGTATTTTGGTATGCTAAGAGGTATTTCTGACTGAATTTGCGTAACTTCAATACTCTTACTGGTTTCTGTGATTATATGCTATTTGAGTCTGTTTGTAACACTGCTGCAGTTGATCTCAAAGAATACGTTTTTTTCTGTAAATATTTCATAGCATTCTTTTTTTATGGAATATGAATTTACTGCATGCTTACTTACTGTACTGTTTTAAGTGCGTTATATAATGGTGAATAGTAGTACTGAGAGTGGATTGGGTTTCATCTTTATTTAGGAAACTTATAAAACTTGAGGTATTGATGAGTGTAAGATGAGTTTTATTGCAAAAGACAATCACAACTCTCTCCATTTCTTTTTGCTAAATTACAATGGACAGCTGTTGTGCTCCTATTCTTGTTACTAAATCATAAAATATAAAACACTAGCTTTGGCCACTCTGTTCCTTTTTTTTCAGAAATGCAATTGTTTCACATTGCCTACTTAATTATAAATTTCTTATTCTAGGGTCCAAGACTTTCCATAACAAGCCACCAATTTCCTTTGCTCACTCCCATCCTTATGTATCTTGTGCCATGGCAGTTTTGGACTATTTGATATTTCCTGACCCTGTATATACTTTCCTCACTTTGAGCCTGTGCTCATGCAATTCTCTTCCATTAGAAGCTGTCCCTTAGATCCCCACTTCCTGAAATCTTGGGCATTCTCAAACCCTGCCTCAGGCATAACCTTCTCCACGAAGTCTTTCCTGGTCCTCTCCATTGGCTCCAACCATTCCCTCTGCTGAACCCTCATGACACATTGCCTGTACTTCTCTTAAGAAACATGAAGATCGTCTTTTATTGTAGTTACTGTTTTCTGTTCTGATCTCTGTTTGAAGGTGGAATCTAACTTACACTCATTTATTTTTAATGCCTAGTACATATTTGAATGCATGCTATGATTGAGAGCAATATGAGATGAGCAGAGAGAACACTTATTTGAGGTCCTTTTTGGAAGACGTTATCATGCCCAACATCACAATTACAAGCCTATTTACTTTCAAAACGGTTCATAGAATCTCTTCAAATAAGGTATGTGTTTCAAAGTGGAATATGAAATTAGCTGTTGAAAGAAATATGGCTAAAAATCACAACTGTGCTTGTTTGATATTCTGTATTAGTCTGAACATTTGGCTCCCAAATAAACTTCACAGTACAATAACATCATCTGTGCATATACCTGAGATTCAGTAAGTATTTTGGGACTTGATGCAATACAAAAACAAATAAATTATTCCAAGCATACAAGAAATTGCAATGTTTTATAAATTTAGAAATATATATGTAATACTACTTTGGAGGAAGGTACTGAAAGCTTTTGGTCTAAAAATATACATATAATGATAGATTCATAGATTAGTCCTACCACCTCATGTAGAATTTAAGGAATCAAAGTTCAGATTGGTTAAATAAACTAGCTGTTAGATTTTGAGCATGTTGAGATGTCATGTGTTATTTATCTTTTTATTCCTACCTATATAGCATAGTTTTTGGTGTATTATAAAATTACTTGGTAAATGAATAGTAGATATTTTAGTTGAATATTTACTAAATGGTAGCTTTCCATTCATTATGGAAAAACAAAGAATAAACATTGATTCTCTTTCCTTTGAAATTATTGTAAAGAAAAAGTGTTGGGAATTGTAGTAGTGTAGGGGTGAACATCAGCAGGTCAAAGAATTGCACACATTTCAGGAAGACAGAAGGTGAATGGTTTGGTAGTGGTAGATAAACTACAGCAAAGTGAGCTACAGCTCAGAGCTCACTCCAGAAATAGCTGCAGTGGGAATCATTTTATTTTCCACAGCAAAGCTACCCCCAGACAGCATCTACTGAGAACAGAGGTGACAGGTGTGGGATAAGAGGTGGGAAATGGGAGAACTGATTAAAGAAGACATCACATTGAATGAAATAAGCCAGACATAAAAGAACAAATATTGTATGATCTCACTGATTCGAAATAATTAGAATAAAAAACTCATAGAGTCAGAATCTAGAATGTGGGTTACCAGAGGATGGGGTGAGGGTAAGGAATGGGAACCTGAGGCTTAAAATGTACAGGGTTCTTATTTTGAATGATAGAAATATTTCGGTAATGGATAGTGGTCATGATAGCACAACATTGTGAACTCAACAGCACTGAAATATATATTTAAATATGATTAAAGGGGAAATGTCATATAATATATATATGATAACGGAATAAAATTTTTAAAAAAATCCATTACACTATACAATACAAACAATTAACCCTAAGTTAAACCATGGACTTTAAGTAATAATACAGTTTAAAAATGTGCTATCATCAATTGTAACAAATGTTCCACACCAATGCAACTTGTTTTTGGTAGTGTGGAGTTTGGGGATCCTGAATTTTATGCATGATTTTTCTTTAAAACCACAACTTCTCTAATTAAAGAAAAAAATCTTGGGGGCATCCCTTTTGGAGATAAAAAAAGAACACTTTTACCGATTGATCCCAGGCATACATCAGGTAAACAATCTCTAATGAAACTTAGTAATCACCCTGGAAGGTCTAGACCTTCAACGTGGAGGTTGAGTTCTAGATCAGGATCCCGATTTTTGGCCTTTGACTGTTCCTTACAGGTACATGGATAGTGAAACATGCAGGTCAAAGGCCCTCCTGTGATTTCAGGGCTTGTGTTTACTTAGCCTATTTAAGGGAAAAGTCAATTGTGACAAAGAAAATCTACATGTACTAACTAAATCAAGGTGCTTTGCCTTTTTAAAAAATATAATAAACTTTATTTTTAAAGAGGTTTTAATTTACAGAAAAGTTACATAAAAAGTATAAGAGATTCCCAGGTATCCCCTCCCCCACTTCTTCCCCTGTCAATAACATCTTACAATTGTGTGGTGCATTTGTTACAACTGATGAATAAATACTGAAGCATTGCTTCTAACCAAGATCTATAGTTTACATTGTGTTTTACACTGAATTTCAATGCCTGAAAGTACCCTATATTCCACCTCCTCCCCTCAGAACCTCTGGTGACTACTATCTTTATAACAATGGTACAAGTTCTTTCATTATTACAGTATTAAGTTTACTTTGTCCATGGTTGTATTCCCCCTTATACTTGTTCATTCCTCAACTCTGAGGATAAGGTGCTTATCATTTAAAGAAGATTTTAAATAGACAAGCAAGTTTCTCCAGGCTTTTGAGAAAAAAATAATTGCTCAAAGGGACTGTGTCAAGAAGGATGAACAGAACATCTAACTTAGAGAAATTAGGTGATAAAACTATGAAAGTGCTTTCAATAGGGTGCTAATACTTTTTGGTTTGCATGGGACTGTCTTGGTTTATGTTTTCCTAGGTTATGATTGATAGCACACATCTTTCACTGTCAAAAGTGCCCCTGTTTAGACAACAACATATATGATCTCCTTAACTTTGAAAGTATCCTACTAATTATCTTCAGAGAGATTAAGGAAGATATTATATCTACTATGAAACAAAAAGAAAGATGAGCTGCAGTGGAAGAAAGCCTTCAATGACCAGGAAAGTGATCTTGCAAATTTAAAAAAGTACTTAAATTCAGTAGAAGGACTTGGATAAAAAGTTGAGAAAATCTCAAGAACATAGAGCAAAAAGACACTACAGGAGAAAACAGGAGAAAATGTTGAGCTCTATAAGATGAATCCAGAAGATATGAGATCAAAACAAAATATTTGGAATGAAAATTCTTATTTCAGAAGGACAGCATAAAATAATATTATCAAAGAAGCAGCAGAAAAACCCCCAGTGCTAAAAAATGATGAGTTTATAGAATTCAATGGAATCTGCAGTATGGAGAAGGAGAAAAAGAAAAAAATACAAAAACAAACCCACACCTGGACACATCTTCATGCAAATTTTCTGAACACAAGGAATAGGAAAAAATCCCAAAATCTGCCATAAGAAACACTCAGCAACAACTTAAATAGGTCACCTACAAATAAAGAGGAGTCAAGTTGCTGTTGGACAGCTCTTTGGCCTGTAGACACACATTCGAAGACAGTGGATCAAGGTATTCCTTTCAAGTTATGACAGGAAATAACTTTGAAACCAAAGTGTATGATGAATATATTTATCAATCAAGTGTGAGGGCTGAATAATAATACTTTCAGACATAAATAAATTCAAAATTTAATCCCATGTTTCTCATCTCTAAAAACTTCCTTGTGGAAATACTCTAGCAAAAAAAGAAGGAATCTGAAAACAAGTAAGTAAGGGTTACAAACATCAGTAGGATTGGAATGAAGAGAATTCTCATACTGCCTGTTCTGTAGCCAAGTTGGTACATATAAAAGCCTTCAACAAGTAGAATGTGTAATATTTTGGAATGTCTTCATGATTTCTCACACACACACACACACACACACACACACATATATAAATTTGGTTTTGGTCAATAAGAAAAATGAATACCAAACAAAAGCTACACAAAAAGCTAAGGTCCAAAATGAGGAGAATTAAAATAAGGAATGGTTAATGGAATGTAACTAGAATTAATCTAGGGAAGCGGACTTGGTCCAGTGGTTAGGGCATCTGACTACCACATGGGAGGTCTGCGGTTCAAACCCCGGGCCTCCTTGATCCACGTGGAGCTGGCCCATGCGCAGTGCTGATCTGCGCAAGAAGTGCGCAGCCATGTCCCCCACATAGGGGAGCCCCATGGGCAAGGAGTGCGCCCTGTAAGGAGAGCCACCCAGCGTGAAAGAAAGTGCAGCCTGCCCACACAGAGAGCTGACATAACAAGATGATGCAACAAGAAGAAACGCAGATTCCCGTACTGCTGACAACAACAGAAGTGGACAAAGAAGACGATGCAGCAAGTAGATACAGAGAACAGACAACTGGGGCATCTTCTGTGATGTTTGGAAATTATTCCCTGTACATGCATTATTTTATAATAAACATTAAATAATAATTATTAAATATTTGATTTAATATACAGTCCCATGTTGAGGTCATGTGCATGACCTTAGACTTTCCCTTTCAACCAGTGTCATACCCATACAATGGCTCTGCTAGTTATAAACACCATGATATGCTTTCACCATTTCTATTCATTTCACAACAGTGAATAAGCATTCCTGTCTCTCTACATCCTCTCCAACATTTATAGGTTTCTGACTTTTTAATAGTGACCAGTCTAATAGGTGTGAAATGATATCTTTCGTAGTTTTGATTCGTATTTCTCTAATTGCTAGTGATGATGAGCATTTTTTCATGTGTTTCTTCACCATTTGCATTTCTTCTTTGGACAATTGACTTTTCAAGTCTTTTGCCCATTTATAAATTGGATAGTTTGTCTTTTTATTGTTGAGCTGTTTGATCTTATTATATATCATGGTTATTAAACCTTCATAGGATATGTAATTGCCAAATATTTTCTCCCATTGAGTTGGCTGCATTTTCACTCTTTTGACAAAGTAATATAGGCGCAACAGTGTTTATTTTGACGGGTCCTATTTATTTATTTTTTCTTTGGTTGCACATGCCTTGGGTGTAAGGTTTAAGAAAATACTGCCTACCACAAGATCTTAAAAATGTAGTCCTACATTTTCTTCTAGTAGTTTTATGGTTGTTTCACTTATATTTAGATCCTTGATTCATTTTTAGTTAATTTTTATATAAGGGGTGAGATAGGGATCCCCTTTCTTTCTTTTGGATATGGATATCCAGTTATCCCAGCACCATTTGTTGAACAGACTGTTCTGACCCAGCTGGGAGGGCTTGACTGCCTTGCCAACAATCACTTGACTGTAGATGTGAGGGTCTATTTCTGAGTTCTAGATTTATGTCTTTATGCCAGTACCAAGCTAAGTAACATGCTTTCAAGTCCAGAAGTGACAGCCCTCCAAATTTGTTCTTCTTTTTAAAGATCTTTTTGGCTATTTTGGGCCCCTTACCCTTCCAAATAAATTTGGTGATTGGTTTTTCCATTACTGCAAAAGGGCTGTTTGGATTTTTATTGGTTTTGCATTGAATCTGAAAATCAGTTTAGGTAGAATTGACATCCTGATGACATTTGCTCTTCTAATCCATGAATACAGAATGTCCTTCTATATATTTAAGTCTTCTTCAGTTTCGTTTAGCAATGTTTTGTAGTTTTCTGAATAAGGCCCCTTATGTCTTTGGTTAAGTTTATTCCTAAATATTTGATTGTTTTAGTTGCTATTATAAATGGAATTATTTTTGTGATTTCCTCCTCAGCTTGCATGTCAGTAGTATATAGAAACACTATTCATTAAGCACATTAATCTTATATCCCACTACTTCGCTGAGCTATTAATTCTAATTAATTCTAGTAGCTTTCTTGTAGATTTTTCAGGGTTTTCTAGATATAGTGTCATGTCATCAGTGAATAGTGAAAGTTTTACTTCTTCCTTTCCTAGTTGGGTGCCTTTTATTCCATTATTTAGCCTAGTTGCTCTACCTAGAACTTCTAGCACAATATTGAATAATAATGGTAACAGTGGGCATCCTTGCCTTATTCCTAATCTCAGTAGGAAACCTTTCAATTTTTCACCATTAAGTACAATGGTAGCTGTAGGTTTTTCATGTATGTACTTTACTATATGGAGAAAGCTTCCTCCTATTCCTACCTTTTGGAGTGTTTTTTTTTTTAATCAAGAAAGCATGCTGTATTTTATCAAATGCCTTTTCTGCATCAATCAAGAAGATTATGTGATTTTTCTTCTTCAATTTATCAATGTGGTGTATTACCCTAATTGATTTTCTTGTGTTGAACCATCCTTCCATACCTGGGATAAAATCCAGTTGATAGTGGTGGATAATTCTTTTAATGTGCTTTTGGGTTCTCTTTGCAAGGATTTTGTTGAGGATTTTTGCATCTATATTCATTATAGATGTTGGTCTATAATTTTCTTTTTATGTAGGATCTTTATCTGGTTTTTGGTATTAGTGTGATGTTGGCTCCATGAAATGAATTTGGTAGCTTTCTTTCCTATTCAATTTTTGGGAAGAGCTTGAACAAGATTGGTTATGTCATCTTTGAATGATTGGTGAAATTCACCTGTGAAAACTTCTGGGTCTGGGCTTTTCATATTTGGGAGTTTTTGATGACTGCTTCAATCTCTTCTTGTGATTGTTTTGTTGAGGTCTTCTATTTATTCTAGGGTCAGTGTAGGTGGCTTTTGTGTTTCTAGGAATTTGTCCATCTCCTCTATATTGTCTAGTTTTTTTGGCATTCATTGTTCATGGTATCCTCTTATCATCTCTCTTATTTCTCTGGTGTCAGTGGTAATGTCACCCCATCCCCCCACATTTCTGATTTTATTTATTTGTGTCTTCTCTTTTTTTCTTTGCCAGTATAGTGAAGGGTTTGTCAATTTTGTTGATCCTCTCTAAGAACCAACTTTTGATTTTGTAGATTCTCTCTGTTGTTTTTGTTCTCAGTTTCATTTATTTCTGCTCTGATCTTTACTCTTTCTTTCCTTCAGCTTGGTTTGGGATTAGTTTGCTATTCTTTTTCTAGTTCCTCCAGGTATGCAATTAAATCTTCAATTTTAGCTTTCTTCTTTTTTAATATAAGCATTGAGGCCTATAAATTTTCCTCTCAGCACTGCCTTTGTAGTGTCCCAGATGTTTGTTCCCCCCCCCACCCTATTATTATTTTTTAAATATTTTTTTTATGACAGAAGTTGTAAACTTATAAAACAATCATGCACATATGCAGAATTCCCAAACAACACCCCTCCATTAACACACCACACTGTGGTGGAACATTTGCTACAGATAACATCATCTGTTTGTTACCATGTCCATAGTGTACATTTAACATACTGCCTCATTACCAACACAGTACACCTTTTGCATAGATGCAAGAATATTATATTATTACTACTAACCACAGTCCATAGGTCACTCCAGCTGTATTTTTCCCATGCTTCTCCACATTCTCAGTACCCTGCAGTAGTGATATACATTTGCTTTAGCTCACAAAGGACAGTCTTACATCTGTACCATCAACCACAATTCTCATCCATCTCTTGGTTTACTGTGCTATTCAGTTCCTAGATTATGCTCTAGCATTCTGTCAGTTGGCATTTGCATACCTAGACTACCATTTTCAGTCACATCTCCATTTATAAATTAGCTGTTACTCACTGTGTGTTACCATCCACTCTATACATTTTCACACTTTTACAGTAAAGCTAATTAAAACTTCTGCATACATTAAACATCGGTCCTCTTCTTATCTCCTTTAAGAATCCACCACCTAGCACCAGGGCTTAAAGATATTTTCCTAAAATTTCTTCTGGAAGTTTTATGGTTCTTGATTTTATTTTTAGGTTTCTGATCTATTTTGAGTTAACTTTTGGATAAGGTGTGAGATAGGGGTCCTCTTTCCTTCTTTTAGCTATGCATGTCCAATTCTTTTAGCACCATTTGTTGAATGGATTGTTCTGCCCGAGCTGTGTGAGTTTGACAGGCTAGTTAAAAATCACTTGACCATACCTGTGAGGGTCTGTTTCTGAATCATCAATTTGGTTCCATTGACCTATTGTATCTGTCTTTAGGCCAGTACCATGCAATTTTTACCACTATAGCTAGGTAATAAGATTTAAAGTCCAGAGATGAGGGTTCACTTTTCCTTTTTTATGATGTTTCTGGCTGTTCAGGACCCCTTACCCTTCCAAATAAATTTGATGATCGTGGTTTCAATTTTTTCTTTAATGCTGGTGGAATTTTTATCTGGATTGCATTGACTCTATATATCAATTTGAATAGAATTTACATCTTAATGATATTTAGTGTTCCAATCCATGAGGATGGATATTCTTCCAGTTATTTAGGTCTTTTAAAATTTGTTTTAACTTTGAGCTGCAGATTTCTGAATACAAATGCTTTACATCTTTGGTTAAGTTGATTCCTGACTATTTGAGTTTTATCTGTCATATTTTATTTTTACCACTTTTGACACTTTTAGTTACTTTTATTGCTATAATCTTCATTTCTATACTCTCTTCCAGGCCTTTCTCTCCTGTCTTTTCTTTTCAGACTCTAGCACACCCTTTAATATTTCCTGAAAATCTGGTCTCTGCTCAGAAATTCTCTCAGTTTCTGTTTATCTGTGAATATTCTAATCTCACCCTCAATTTTGAAAGACAGTCTTGCTGGTTATAAGATTCTTGGCTAGAAATTTTTCTCTTGTAGTATCTTAAATATATCAGACCACTGTCTTCTTGCCTCCATGGTTTCTGGAGGCACTTATTCTTATTGGGTATCTTTAACATGTTATGCATTGCTTTTCTCTTGCTTTTTTCAGAATTCTCTCTTTGTCTTTGGCATTTGACATTCTGATGAGTATATGTCTCAGAGTTGGTCTATTCAGATTTTTTCTTATGGGAGTACATTGTGCTTCTTGGACATGGATATCTATGTCCTTCAATACAGCTGGAAAATTTTCTACCATTGTGTCTTCAAATATTCCTTCTGCCCCTTCTCCCTTCTCTTCTCCTTCTGGGACACCCATGACATGTATATTTGCATGCCTTTTGCTGTCATTTAGTTCCTTGAGATCTTGTTCAATTTTTTCCATTTCTTTTCTTTATCTGTTCTTTTGTATCCTCATTTCCAGAGGCCATTTCTTCAAGCTCACCAATCCTTTCTTCTGCCTTCTCAAATCTGCTATTATATGATTCCAATGTTGTTTTAATTTCATTTATTGCACCTTTCATTCCCATAAGATTTGCTATTTTTCTATGTATGCTTTCAAATTATTCTTTGTGCTCATTCAGTGTCTTTATAATATCCTTAATCTCTTTAGGTATCTTATTGAATTTATTAAGGAGATTTGTTTGAACATCTGTGATTAGTTGTCTCAAACCCTTTGTGTCATCTGGAGGCTTATCTTATTCCTTTAACTGGGCCATATCTTCCTGTTTCTTGGTGTGGATTGTAATTTTTTGTTGGTGTCTTTGCATCTGGCATATTAGAGAATTTATTCTGGGTGCAGTTTTTCTCTTTAGTTTAGGGCTTCTTGCCCTTTCTTCCTTGTTTGTTGTGCAGTAGGAGCCAAACATGTAGTTGGTGCTGTAAGCTGTGGAGGCTCAAGCAGCCCTCATTGCACCTGGGAATAATGAAGCTTCTTCCAAGTTTTTCCTTTGCCAGGGGTAGGAACAGAATCACAGCTGTGTGGAATAATCCAAGTTGTGCATGCCTAGACTGTAGTTGCCCAGAGAGACTGATGAAGCTTTAAGCCCCTTTCTTCCCTGCCTGGGGCAGGGATGGAGCTACAGGTGTGGGAAGCAATCTATGCAGTGCAGGTCCAAGATGATTGCAGCTGCCCTGGTAGACTTCCGATTTTCTATCTGTGCCAGCTAGAGTTAACTGCAATTTACCTGGATAAGCTGGTGCAGGGCTTGCCAGCCTGCTCCCTGCCAGATGTGGGGCTGAAGCCTAGGCTAGGGCTGCAGGCTGATCTGGGTGAAAGAAACTAGGTCCTACAGTCACTGTGATTTTCAGTCAGTCCGGCTTCCTCTCGTGCTGGGGGTGTCATAATGGCACTCACTGGCTTCTTTTTTGACTTGGGCTGATTCACACCCCAGCTGTTGCCAGGGTTATATCTTAGCCAGGCAAATCTACCAATCAGTAGCCAAAATTTGCAGCCAACCGTCTCTTCCTCCCCTATTTTTTGGAAATGGAGCTTCCAATTCCAGCCACAGAAAAGCTCCTGGAGCGACTTGTGCTGCAAGAATAGGATAATCACCAACCTCTGTGACTTAGCCAGCAATTTCCCGAAAAGGCTGGTGCAGGTCGCTGCAGCTTCTTCCTGCTAGAGGTGGCACATGGGCCTGGTTTGGAGCTGAAATTTGACCTGGATGGAAAGAAGCTTGTCCCCACCAGCACTGGGATTTTCTGTCCACCCCACATCCCCTAGTGCCAGGCGCAGAATTAAGATGGCTGCTTCCCAGCCTCTTACTGACTTGGACAGGTTCAAACTTTAGCTATTCTCAGGATTATACTTTAACCTGCTGAATTTACTCATCAGTAGCTGAAATTTGTGCCCAACTGCCTCTTCCTCCCCCATTTTGGGAAATGGAGCTTTCAATTCCAGCCACAGAACAGCTCTTGAGGTTACTTGTGCCTCCAGTGAAGGATGGGCCCTGGCCTCCCCTCCCAGAGGTTTTGATATGTTGTGTTCTCATTTTTATCTATCTCAAGATGTTTGCTGAATTGTCTTGCAATTTCTTCTTTGACTCACTGATTATTTAAGAGTGTGTTGTTTAATCGCCATATATTTATGAATTTTCCCTTTTTCCATCCATTATTGATTTCCAGTTTCATTCCATTATGATCAGAGAAAGTGTTTTGTATAATTTCAATCTTTTAAAATTTGTCTTGTGACCCAAAATATGGTCTATCTGAGTGAAAAGAATGTATAGCTGTTGCTTTGTGGTGCAATGCTCTATAGATGTCTATTAGATCTAGTTTATTTATCATATTATTCAAGTTCTCTGCTTCTTTATTTATCCTCTAACCAGATATTTTATCCAATACTGAGAGTGGTGAACAGGAATCTCCAACTATTATTGTAGAGACATCTATTTCTCCCTTCAGTTTTGCTGGTGTGCACCTCATGTATTTTGGGCTGCTCATGTTAGGTGCATAAATATTTAGTATAGTTATTTATTCTTGGTGAATTGCCCCTTTTATTAATGTATAATGACCTTCTTCACCCCTTATAACATTTGTGCATTTGAAATCAATTTTGTCTGACATTAATATTGCTACTCCAGCTCTTTTTCGGTTACTATTTGCATGGACTATCTTTTTCTAACTTTTCACTTTAACCTGGTTGTGTCCTTACATCTGAGGTGGGTCTCTTGTAGAAAACATATGATCACTCATATATATATATTTTTTTTTATCCATTCTATCAGTCTACATCTTTGATTGGGAATTTCAAGTCATTAACACTCAATGATATTAATGTAAAGGCATTATTTACTTTGTCCATTTTCCTTTGGCTTTCTGTTATCGTAGCTTACTATTGCCTGTCTTTTTACCTTTTAATTTACCCTTCTTAATAGTCTACATTTCTACACTATCCTCCAAGTCTCTCACCCTTGCTTTTTCCTTTCAGGCTCCAGTACTCCCTTAAGTATTTCTTATAATTCTGGTCTTTTGGTAACATATCCCCAGTTTTGTTTGTCTGTGAAGACTTTAAAGTCATACTTATTTTGGAGGACAGTTTTTCCAGATGCAGAATTCTTGGCTGGCAGTTTTTCTGTTTCAATACCTCAAATAATCATACCACTTTTTTCTCACTTCTGTTGTTTCTGATGAGAGGTCAGAACTTAATCTTATTGAGGTTCCCTTATATATGATGCTTTTCTTTTTCTCTTGATGCTTTCAGAATCCTTTCTTTAGCTATGATATTTGTCATTCTGAATAGTAGGTGCCAAGGTTGGCCTATTTAGATTTATTCTGTTTGGGATGCATTGTCTTTTGGATATTGATATTTATGTCTTTAATAAAGTTTGGGAAGGCTTTGGTCATTATTTCAATACTTTAATAAAGTTTGGGAAGTTTTTGGTCATTATTTCCTCAATACTTTTCTGCCCATTTTCCATTCTTATCTCCTTCTGGGACACTAATAATTCTAATGTTTGTGCATTTTGCATTATCATTCAATTCCCTGATACTCTGTTCCATTTTTTCCATTCTCTTCTCTTTCTGTTCTCATATCTTTTCCAGTTCAGATGTACTGTTTTCAAAATCACGTGTTCTGTTTGAGCAATCAAATCTGCTTTTATGTTCCTCTAATGTATTCCCCCTCCCCCCATGAGATAGCTCCCTCGTCTGTTTGCTCACTGTTTTTTTGCTCATTATCTGTTTGTTTTTTCTTTAGGAGGCACCAGAACTGAACCCAGAACCTCCCATGTGGGAGACAGCTGCTCAACTGCTTGAACCACATCCCCTCATGGTTTTTGTTCATTGTCTGCTCATTGTTTTGCCCATTGCCTTGCTTGTTTGTTTTGCTTATTATCTCCTCATTGCTTTTTGTTTGTTTGTTAATTTTTGGCTCGTTGTCTGCTCATTCTTTTTTCCCACTGTCTGCTTGTTGTTTGTTTGTCTTCTTTAGGAGACACTGGGAACCAAACTGGGACCTCCCATGTGGGAGGTGGATGCTCAACTGCTTGAACCAATCCACACCCCTTTAATATATTTTTAATCTCATCCATCATGTCTTCATTCCCATAAGGTCTGTTACTTTTTTTGCAGGATTTCAAATTGTTCTTTATGCTCACCCAGTTTCTTCTTAATATCCTTTATTTCTTTAGTCATATTTTCTTTAAATTCTTTGAATTGATTTAAGAAATTTGTGTGATTATCATTGCCTTAAATCCTGTATCTCTTCAGGATATTTGGATTGCTCCTTTGGCTGGGCATTCTCTTCTTGTTTCCTAGTATGGCTTTTAATTTTTTACTGATATCTAGGCATCTGAATATGTTGGTGAATTTACTCTGATGGCCAATTCCTCTCTCTTGCCTATTGTTTTCTTTTTTCTTTTTTTCACAACTCTTCTTTGATATTTGGTTCAACTTATTCTATATCTTTGAAACTGCTGAGGCTAAGTTATCAAAATCAGGCCAGGGACTCACTAATGGGGTGTAGATTTTCTCTCAGAGAGAACTGAAAACAGTCCTTCTAAGTGCAATTTCCAGACCAACCAGCAGATAGCACTTTTCAGTACACCCTTCCACAGAGGTGTTTCAGTCTTGGCTTTCCTGTGTTCTTGAATTGAATTTCCAGAGTGGAGATTCAAAGCATGCTCTACTGGCCAAATTCACAGAAGTAAAGCCCCCCGACTACCCTTCCCTTTTCCCTTGAAAGATCTGACAGGGAAGACGAGGTCTGTTCCCCTCTCACTCAGCTGCAGTGAGCCAGGGGTTTTACTCTAGCTTAATATCTTGGTGGTGGTGGGGAGGACCCTTTCCTGGACACCACAGGAGCTTGGTAACTCACATTTGTTGTTTCACATCCTTTGTCTCTGTCCTTAACCATCCCAGGAGTTGTGTAGCACTTCCTGGTCTGCTAACCTCCAAAGCAGATCCTCTGGCAGGTTTTGGCTCTTTCTCCATTGTTTCTGAGAAGCATTGAGCCCTGCCAGTTTGTCTGATGCTGTCTTCCCACATTCCTCAGAAAATAAACTTTTTGTTCTTTTGTTAATTTTTTCTTTATTTTTAAAGATACTTTAGAATATATAAATGCTATATTGAAAATATAGGGATTTCCTCTATACCCCACCTCAACCCCTTCCCACACTTTTCCTCATTATCAACATCTTTCATTAGTGTAGTACATTTGTTACAATTCATGAACACATATTTAAACATTGCTACTAAGCACAATCTACACTTTACATTATGGTTTACACTTTGCACCACAGTTTTATATGTTTTGACAATGAGTAATGGCTTTTATCTGTCACTGCAATATCATACAGAACAATTCCAATGTCCCCCAAATACCCCATGCTACACCTATTCTTCCCTCTCCCTCCCCTCAGAACCTTTGGTGTCCACTGTCTTTTTATCAATGTTATAAATTCTTCGGTTACTAGAATAATAATAAGTCTACTTTAGTCCATAGTTGAATTCCCATCTTATGTTTGTTCGTTCCTCAATCTTGAGGATTTGGGGATGGCAATGCCCACACTGCTTCTGACTGTGAGAGAGCTTAAATCCCATGGGACAGATGAATGGAACTGTCTTGCTTGCAGTTGGAGATACTTTTTGCTTTGGAGGATGGGCATTGTCCATCATCATCCTTTTACTAGTTGTCTTGGGTGAGTCTGATGAACTGGAGAGTAGGTGTTGGCTGCCATTCTGCTGAGATTCAGGGCTCAACTGGCATATGAACACACTGAAGACTGAAGACTCTAGGACAAATATTTAATGTGTATAGTGTTAATTATAGGTTCAACTAAAAGGGGCATAAGAGGCATGTGTAGGAAAATTACAAATGAATCTAAGTCCAATATATTGGGGAGATAGGTTATCATATATTTCAAGGTAAGGATCACTGATAGGGTACCTATTTCCTGGGATTGTCTGCCCTGCCTATAGTGTCTAGTTGTCTCTAGAGCCCTCAGGAGCACCTCTGCTTCAGGCACTGCTTACTGTGGCAGTCAGTGAGATCCTCCTGAGATGTGCATAAGTGTAACCTCTGAAATGAACTCCAGGCTCACTTTGAGATCTCTTAGGCATAAAAACTCATTTGTATTTAATATTTCCCCCATTTGGTCTAGGTCTTTTTCCAAATGTATCACTAGTTTGGCACTTGGTAATAATACGTCAGTGCCAAGGAGGTTTATCCCTGGGAGTCATTTCCCACATCAGGAGGAAGATAATGTGTTTATACACTGAGTTTGGCTTAGAAAGAGTCCCCATTTGAGCAACAAGGAGGCTTTCAGGGAGTAACTCTTAGGCAATATATATTTCTAAGCTAAGTTTCAATTTTACAAGAACAAGGTTCATAAGTAAAAGCATCAATATCAAGGGCTTTTTGTACTGGTCTATCCTCTTCTGCTAGCCATGGCCTAAGTACAATAAAGATTCTTGCCACTCTATCAGAGAATGTAGCAGGACTGCCCAGGGTGGGAATTTAATATTCTGTCAGTTATTGTGTGAGTCTCCATCCACTGAGACAATGCCCCTTGACCACTTGAATACATTCATATTCTATAGAGGTTTGCCCAGGTGCACCCCTCTCAATACCCCTCCCCACCTACACCCTACACCTGTAATCCTTCCCTTGCAATAGTTCAATCTTTCTGCAGTCCAAAACCTCCCCCAAAATAAAGCCAAAAGCAAAACAAATAAAATATGAATACATAAAAAATTAAAATTTTTTTGCATTGTGCCTTTCATCACCTTAAGATCTGTTATTTTTTTTGTATATTGCCAATTTCTCCTGTATGTTCCCCCAGTGTCTTATTTTTTTTTTTTTTCACTTTACTTTCCAAAAAGCTTTAGGTTATATGGAAAAGTCACATACAAAATATAAGGGATTCCCATATACTTCCTTCATCTTCCCCTACCAATAACATTACATGAGTATGGCACATTTGTTATGATTGATGAATAAACACCAAAGCACTGCTACTAATCATGGTCAATGGTTTACATTATGGTTTACAATTTGCACTGTACACTTTCATAGGTTCTGATAAAGTGTATAATGGTCTGTATTTGCCAATGCAAGATCTCACAGAACAATTCCAATGCCTTCAAAATGCCCTTTGTTCCTGGGAATTCTTGCTACATTGTCTAATAGACCAGCAAGAATCTCCTGAGTACAAGGCAGTGTGTAGCAAAGGACAGACCTTACACTAGGCCCTTGATATTGATGGTTGTACTTATGAACCTTATTCTTGTGAATTGAAATTTAGCCTAGTGTTATATATTGCCAAAGATTACCTCCAGAAAGCCTTCTTGTTACTCAAATGTGACCTCTAAAAGCCATACTCAGTATAGAAATGCACTACCTTCCCCCCAGCATGGGGCATGACTCCTGGGGATAAGCCTCCCTGGATCTGAGGGATTATTACCAAGCACTGACTAGCGATGATCTGGAAAAAGACCGTCATCAAAAGGGAGAAATATTAAATACAAATGAAGCTCTTTTTAAACAAATAAATTTTATTGATACATATCAATTAAGCATACAATTCATTCAAAGTGCCAAACAATGATACTTAGGTATAATCACAGAGCTGTGTGTTTATCACCCCAATCATTACTAAAGCATTTTCACCATTACAACAATTAAAAATAACAAACAAAAAACAGACAAACAAACAAACAAGAAAATTCCTCACCTCTCCATCTCGCTTTTCCCCTGCTGTACATAGGTGCTGTTTCCAGCTATTCTTGCATAATTATTTATTTGTTTATTAAGTAAATATATATTGATATATATTTATATACTATATGATCTATCCAAAGTGTATAATCAGTGGCTTTTGGTATAATGATAATGTTGTACATTCATCACCTCAAAAATTTTAGGACAATTTCATTACTACTAAAAGAACAACTCCACACCCATTAGCATTCCTTCCTTAACCCTACATAACCACTAATCTAATTTCATCTTCATAAGTTGTTTTTTATTTATGTTTTATATAAATAGAATCATACAATATGTAGTACTCTGTGTCTGGTCTCCTTAACTTGGTATGTTATTGGGTTTTTTTTCATCTGATATTAACATTTTGTAATATTAACCTACATTTGTTCAGCTTCAAAGAAAAATGGTCTTACATATGCAATTTTACCCACCATATTTCACATAATATATTTATATTTCACATAATATATTTAGTTTATAATAGGGCAATCATACAGTATTTGTCCTTTCATGTGTATCTTGCTTCACTCAACATAATGTCTTCCAGATTTATTCATGTTGTCCTATGTTTCATTACATTTCTTATTACCACTGCATAATATTCCATCGTTTGCATACTCCACCATTTGTTTATCCAACAAATGGGTGTTTTTTCTTTTTTTTTAAAGATACAAAGATCACACAATATGTTGTATTAAAAATAGAAGAGGTTCCCATACAACCCACTCCCCAACTCCTCCAGTCCTCCCACATCGACATCTTTCATTAGTGTAGTATATTCATTGCATTTGATGAGTATATTTTGGAGCATTGCTACACAGCATGGATTTAGTTTATGTTGTAGTTTATACTCTCTCCTAATCCATTTAGTGGGTTATGGCAGGATATATAATGTCCTGCATCTGTCCTTGCAATATCATTGAGGAGAACTCCAAGCCCCGAAAATGCCCCAATATCACACCTCTTTTTCTCTCTCCCTGCCATCAGCAACTCCCGTGGCCACTGTCTCCACATCAATGATATAATTTCTTCTATTGCTAGAGTCACAATAATTCTATAGTAGAATACCAGTAAGTCCACTCTAAACCATATTTTATTCCTTCTGATTGTGATAGAGTTGGACTCAGATGTGACCTCTCTATATATACTTCTTCTGTCACCTTTACTGAATCTGTGGTTAGTGTTGGGATTGGTATATGCTCAGGAGACTTGATTCTCTGGACTGTCTATGTGCCAGCTGGGCCCTGAGCCTCAGCAGAGTTGCAACACCTATTCTTTAATTCATTGGACTTACCCAGGTCAGTTAACAGGGAGGTGAGTTGAGGATGGTCTCAGTACATCAGGATACTGAGAGAGTCTACAGCTGCAAGCAGGAGAATTCCACCTATCAGTCATGTAGGATTTAAACCCCCTCTCGATTTAGAGGTGGAGTGGACATCACCGTCCCAACAAATGAGTTTTTACAGCTAAGAGATTTCAAAGTGAGTCGGGAGGTTGTTTTATAGTTTACGCTTATGCACATCTCAGCAACATCTCATTGACTGCCACTGCAAACAGTGGTTCAAACAACGGTGTCCTGAGGGCTCTAGAGATATCTAGACACTCTAGGCAGGACAGACACTCTCAGGAATTTGGTACTCTGTCAATGGGCCTTACTTTGGATATATACTTCCAAATGTAACAGAGTTAGATTCATTTCTAATGTTCCTACACTTGGTTCTTCTGCCCATTATACTTGTTAAAGGTATGTCCCAGAGACTTAAATCTTTGGTCTGTTGATATGCCAGTTGAACTCTGAATCTCAGCATAGTTGCAACATCTACTCTAACAGTTCATCAGAATCAGTCAGGATGACTAATAAAAGGATGATGATGGACAATGCCCATCCCCAAAACAAGCAAGACAGTTCAATTCACCTGTCCCATGGGATCGAAGCTCCCTCTCAATCAGAGGCAGGGTGAGCATTACCATCCCCAAATCCTCAGGATTGAGGAATGAAGAAACATAAGAGGGGAAAGCAACTATGGACTAAAGTAGCTTCATGATTATTCTAGCAATGGAAGAACTTATAACATTGATATGAAGGCAGTGGCCACCAGAAGATCTGCTGGGAGGGTGAGGGAAGAATAGGCACAACATGGGGGCATTTTTGGGACATTGGAATTGTCCTGCATGATATTGCAATGCTGGATACAAGCCAGTATACATTTTGTCAAAACCTACAAAATTGTGCAAGGAAAAGTGTACACTATAATGTAAACTCAGTCCTTGGTTAGTACAATGCTTCAATATGTGTGGATCAATTGTAACAAATGTACCATAGTAATGGCAGTTTAATATTGTCTTTTGTTTATTTTTAAATTTTCAAAGTTGTCTGTTTTTTCTGCTTACTTTTTAAATTAGAGAAGTTTAAAACACAGAGTTCCCATATAACACCCTCTTCCCCTATTATTAACACCTTGCCTTAGTGTGGTACATTTGCTACAATTCATGAAATAATAATATTTTAATTATTCTATTACCTATAGTCTATAGTTTACATCAGAGTTCCCTGTTTGTGCTGTATAGTTCTATATTTGCTTTTTAAACATTTGTTCTAGTAACATATATACAACCTAAAATTTTCTTTTTTTAACCACATTCAAATATATAATTCAGTGCTGTTTATTTCATCCACAATGTTGTGCTATAATCACTACCATCTATAACTAAAACTTTTCCAAGTAGATACTCTGTACAATTTAAGCATTAAATACCCCATTCCCTACCCACACCTTAGTCCCTGATAATGTATATTATAGTTTATGACTCCACGAATTTGCTTATTCTATTTATTTCAAATAAGTTGGATTGTACAATAATATTGTCCTTTGGCAGATGGCTTATTTCACTCAACAGGTTGTCTTAAAGGTTTATCTTTGTTTTCATATGCATCAGAACTTCATTCTTTTATATAATTGAATAATATTCCATTATATTTATACACACACACACTCCACATTTTGTTTATCCATTCACTGGTTAATGGAAATTTGGGTTGCTCCCATCTTTAGGCAATTGTGAATAATGCCGCTTTAAAAATTGGTGTGCAGATATCTGTTCAAGTCCCTGCTATTCCTTTGGGTATATACCTACAAGGGGAATATGGTAATTCTATATTTAACTTTCTGAGGAAGTTCCAAAGTATCTTCCACAGTGGCCACACCATTTTCCAGTCCTACCAGGAATTAATGAATGTTCCTATTTCTCCACATCATCTCTAACACTTGGAATTTTTTTTAATAGTAGCCATACATGTGGTTTTGAAACAGTATCTCACTGTGGCTTTGATTTACATTTCCCTAATGGTTAACGATGTTGAGCATCTTTTCCTGTGCTTTTTGGCTATTTGTGTATCTCCTCTGGAGAAATTTCTATTCAAAGTATTGTCCATTTTTAATTGGGTTGTCTTTTTGTCATTGAGTTGTGAGATTTTATTTGCATATTCTGTATATTAAATGTTTATTGGTATCAAAGCTGTTTATAATAGCACCAAGGACTGTATCAAGCACATATTTCTTGTCAAGGTTTTTAGAATTAATTTAGATCCAGGTGAATGGATCTGAAATTGACTGATGAATATGTTAAAGTCTCAAAGATAGAGTCCTTTATCTCAACACCACGGCCAATTCCATGTCTAGGTTATTCAGGGTAGATAAAGTATCATGAAGAGAGATTGGAAAGCAATTTGTTAGAGAAGAGAATAGGACATATCCGTCCTTTTTTATCCTCAAAAATGAGGAGGCATACATGCCAAACTCTCTGCTAAGCCATTTTTTAAAAAGATTAATTTACTTTTTTATGTATTTCTCTCCCCCCCCCAAGTTGTCTGCTATCTGTGCCCATTCACTGTGTGTTCTTCTGTGTCCACTTGTATTCTTGTCAGTGGCACTGGGAATCTGTGTCTCTTTTTGTTGTGTCATCTTGCTGCATCAGCTCTCTGTGTGTGTGGCACTATTCCTGGGTAGGTTGGACTTTGTTTTGCATGGGGTGAAACAGGGTGCACTTCTTTCACGTGGGGCTCTCCTATGCAGGGGACACCCCTGTGTGGCATGGTACTCCTTGTGTGCATCAGCACTTCACATGGGCCAGCTCACCACATGGGCCAGGAAGCCCTAGGTTTGAACCCTGAACCTCCCATGTGGTAGGCAGATGCTCTATCCATTGAGCCAAGTCCGCTTCCCTCTGCTAAGCCTTTTTTAAGAACCTTCTTTGGATCACTATATTCTATTCCTTTAGAACCCCTAGAAAGTAGTAGGCAACTAATTGTAGATAGAAGGCTCCAGCCTTATCTGAGCATGAGTGATAATGCATTTCATTTGGAGCTCAGCCTTCTGGAGAGTGTCACAGGGCAAACCAAATAGATCAGTACCTCCTCACTTTATGTCAGAGATTTTCTAATGTGTTCAGATGATGGAGTATCTAGATAAAAAAGTGGTTTTTGTGGCCCACCAAAAGAGGTTTGGGGCCACACTAGCTAGGTCCAACTAGCTAAGAGGTAGGGATAGGTTACAATGTCAGAAGAGTTATTTCTCCATTTTTTTCTCCACCATAGAAATTGCTGACATTCTAGTCTTTCTCAGTTTCTTTCAAATATTTCAGGAAGTTCCCTGGGCATACTTCAAGTGTTCCCAGGAAAAAGTCCCTAAACTTTCACAACCAGTCAACATTTTCCTCTGCTCTAGCTCAGGATCCCTTTCATGATGTTGATTACTGCCTCAAATTCCTGATGCCTCCCATTATAAATGTGAATGTCAGAGCTCAGGCCCCCCTCTTCCACTGTTCCCCAAAATCAATGTTACCTGGAAGCATGATTTGAAAGTTTATCTCTTTCATACACAGTAAGTATCAATAGATCCAGCAGCACTCAGTTCAAACTAATTGCAAAGGCAATAGACAGAAGAGGCAGGTCTGGAGGAAGCAGCATTAATTCATCCAGTTAACTAATGTTTCTGGACGATACTGTCAATAAGCACTGAACAATAGAAACTAGACACCTTTCTTTATGGACTGATGAAAGAAGAGCACATAGACACTAAAACAAATAGTACTTGTAGTGGTGATAACTTTTTCTTTTTAAAACAATGAACAATTTAATTTACCATATATATATATATATATATATAATTTAATTATGCATTTCCAGTAGGAGAATTTTTTCTTTCTTCAATGAAAACAAGGATTATTTGTAATCACTTAATTCACAATCATAATTCTTAATTACATTTTCTTTGGAAAGGATGAAAATCAACACATTTAGTCTAGGCAGCTATTAAACATTTTTAAAAATCTTTTTTAATTAGTCTGTCTTAGTTTAGATCCAAAGGCTTGCTTTTTCAAAATCAGATTAAATATTATAACCATGTCATTCCTTTTTATTTTTTAAAATTATTTATTTATTTATCCCCCGCCCCCCCCCCCCCCCATTGTGTCCTCTGTGTCCATTTGCTGCACATTCTTCCATGTTTGCCTGTCTCCCTGTGTTGTGTCATTTTGCTGCACCGGCTCTGTGCGGGCATGGGCCATCAGCTGTCTGCTGGTGTGGGCCGGCTTTGCCTTCACAAGGAGGCCCTAGGATGCAAACCCAGGGCCTCCCTTATGGTAGACAGGAGCACGATCAATTGAGCCACAGTCACTTCCCTCATCCCTTTATTTTTGTAAGCCTAGCTCCCTCTACCCCTAGCCACCTTCCTTCACAGTGGTTAGTGCTCATTATGTGATCAATGAATTTGACTAACTGACTTAAAGACTTAGAACAGGTTCATTTTAGACTTCAGTGGGAACAAAAGGCCTTTAGAGTCAACTCTTTGGTAACTCTATCTCAGTTTCTCCCATCTGCTTACCCTGCATCCCACATTGTTCTTCTCCCTCTCCTCTTCCAAACTTCCCTGGCTTTTGCCTCCATTCCATATAACATACAGTGAGGCTGTCTACTTCCCAGCAGTCAAATAAGTAGGTACTTCAGTCATTTTCCTTTTCAAGAGCATATAATATTATCTTATCCAAATTTGCCTTTGTCTCACTCATCATGTGCCCTTATGGGTCAATTGCTATATCTTATTACCTTGGTTTCCCATAATCTTCCACAAAATTGAGGTCTCATGAATTCTTTCTAATTTTTTTTTATTATTTCATTATTAAACATATGCCTGTATTCAACCTGAAAAAAATTAGATATTGTCTATAGTACTGTACATATTTTAAAACATTTATCATTTATATGCTTGGTTCTGTCTCAATGTGGAAACAACTTCAGAACTGAAAAGGAACTCAAGAAAATTGACAGATGTTATTCTTTGTGAAATAATATTTTATGATTTTTAAAATGTTTTATTTCTTGGGAATACCAACTGTGAAAAGATGTCAAAACAAAATTGAAAAATCTGATAGATAGACCAATGGGATCTATACTCTCAAAAGCTTTCTCTTTTTTTCATCATCAATATCATACATAATTTTGGGAAATGTTATATATTCATATTATCTTGGATCCTCTGATAACAAATATTAAACATTCTGCATAATTTATATTGTAAATGTTTACTAGCACATTAAAAACATTTACAACCAAAGACTTTGTAGGATTTTTAAAAAATAATGAATTTGTTGTAAAGTAGCTATTTTATGGAAATGCCTCTAACTTTACATTTTCATTCCATCTGTAGATTTTTCTATCTTTATAAAATACTGAAGTTATTTTTTAAGGAATAATAGAGAAATAGCTTGTGAATAATGCAAACCAAACTTACAAGTCTCATGTAAAAAACCAAAAACAGTTATTTGTGTCTGTTTATATTGCTTCCTTTTTTTGTATCCTTTGTACCTATACAAGGTGACTAAAAAGGCCAGGCAGAAGGAGCACAATCCTTGTTTAAATTGGAGCCAGTGACTCTTGTATTTAACTGTTCTTTTTAGTCAGTCACTTTGAAACAAAAGAAAAATACCCAAAACAACAAAAAGTTGTACATTTTATCATAAAATAAATTATGAGCCATTAGAAACAAACAAAACCCAAAAATTTTTACAGCCATGGGTGGAAAGAAGTTGGGAAAGTAAAGTATCTGATTAGAACTGAAATAATTATTCTAGCAATTAATTTGCCAGTGCTTTTAAGTAAATATACATTTATATTACTTGTCTTTGAAGTATTTCCAATATTAGACTGCTTCCTGTTGGAGCTAAATTGAACTTGTTAAGTTTTAATAAAAAGCTGAAAGTAAAAAAAAGAAAAAAAAGGAAGAAGAGCACACAGAATTGGTACTAAGACAGTCCAATATTTAGATGTCAAGTAGATGAGGATGAGGATGTACCAGTAAAGGAGATTGCATTGGGATTTCCACTGAGAGTGGGAAAATACCAATGGTGTGCTGTCACAGAATTAGAAGGAGGGATTGGTAAAGTCAATTTCTGTTGAGAAGTTAAGCAAATAAAGGTAAAATACCATCATTTGGGTTTGATAACATGGAAGTTATTGATGATTTTGATGAACAATTTTAAAGAACAGTGGGGATAGAAGCCATATGGCAAAGGTTTAAGAGTGAAGTTATGTGAGAAAATAGAAAGGATAGAAACCAATTTTTATAATTTTTTTCCACAAGGGAACTGAGAAATAGTTCAGTGAGTAGATAGGAATGAGGCCAAGTTAATATGAATGTATAAATATATGTGTTGTTAAGGCAAAAGAGAATGTTTGCATGCTGATGATAATGATCCAGGAGATAAAGTTAAAGGTTCATAGGGGAGTGGGCAACTTCAGAGAAAATGTAGGACTAGGTAGGGACCCAGAGGACAAGCAGAAGGATTGGGTTTTAATAAGAGTAAGGCCATATCTTCTTTTGAATCAGGAAGTGAGTCAGAGTGAACAGATGGAAATATAATTTGGTATATAATTATGGTGGTGATAAAAATGGCAAAATCCTTGTCTGATGGCTTCCTTTCTCTTTCATTGAGATATGAGATTAAGCTGAGTTTAAAGGCCACTTTATAAAGTCTGAAGCAGAATCCTCACCATGGGGTTATCTGTAAATTGAATGAAAGTATATTCAATTTCATTCATTTTTGTAAAAAGCAGTTTTAAGGGCCTACCATAAGCCCTGAACTATATCAAGCTCTTCAGAAGGAAAATTAATAGGACATAGGTCTATCTTTCTGATAGTAAATTGAAGGGTACAAAAAAGGATTTAGTCATAAAGAGTTGGAATTTAGTAGGCTTTATTTCCTTCTGGGTACTTGACCTGAAAATAAAGTCAACCATTGGCAAGAGATTGAGGGGTGTCCTAGTTAAATTCCTTTTGATCACAAGTAATCAAGAACACCTCAAGATATTTTAAGCCAAAGAAGTGGAGATTATTAGATAACGTATCTAAAAGGTAGATAGAGCCAGGAACCCTAAAGCAGGAAATGCTCTGATGGAAAGCTGTCAGCAACCCAGGTTGTTTCCCTCTGTCTCTGTTTCTTCTCCTCTCTTCTCTACTTCTCTCACACTGGCTTTCAGAGCTTCTCCAGAGAAATGGCCATCTCACAGCTTGAAAGTTTATGCCTCTGCTGAAGAGTTAAACCCAAAATGTTTAGCTTTTTCTAAATCCCAATTTTAAGTTTCTGAAAGAGAGATTCTGATTGACTCTTTTCAGGATAGGTGTGTATCCCCAGTCCAATTGACAGTGGTTAGGGAACTGGGGACACATGACATAAACATTGTGAGGGGCAGAGGAAAGGCAGTTCTTAGGGAAAGGGTATTATGTCAGCTGGACAGTTGCTTCAAAAGGTGTCTCCTACAGTTAGTCTTTGGTTATGTACTTGTGGTCTGAAAAATGGGCTTCTTATTGGCATGGTTAATTTCATCTTTGCATCATATTTTATGGTTTTATAATAGTTTATCCTTCACAATAACATTGTAGTTATTCTTTTTCTCTTGGTTCTTGGAGTTAAAATCCTGCATAGTTGCGGTTATAAGCTATTGTACGAGTTCTTCCAATTGGGTTTTAGATTGCTTTGTGTAGGCCTCAACTTTTCCTTGCAGGAAGTTTGTGGCGGTCATTGAAGGGAAGTGCTTACAGCTAGATCCTAGCAGTATCACTTTACTCTGTGATTACCTTGTTGTTTTCCCCCTAATCAGAAGGGAATACCTTTTCTCTCATAGAGAAAATAATTTCTTTAAAAATTATTTTTAAAAGGAAAACTTTGTCTATGTATACAGTTTATGCCCTATTTGAGTTTCTGCATGCTTTTCTGATTGATTTAGAATCTTAGTCTATTTCTTATAAAGGCACTGTCTCCTTTCTCTGATTTTAACATTATGAAAATATTAAAGGTGACAAAGGATGTTTTCTGCCTGAATTACTCTTGGTATGTAGATCAACCTAAAATAGACTAACCTAAAATAACCTTTTACTATCAAAATATAAATAGTTTCTTCTTTGTAGTCATTAAGATATATGTTTAAAAATACTGGATTCAGGACCAAAAGTTGAAGAAAATTCATAGAATTTATCACCAGTTTATAGTTAATGTTCTGTAATGATCTCTTCCTAACATAATTGTCTAGAGAGACAATTATGAAGTATAAATATGTCATACTTCAGGGCTCCTTTGACTCTCCCTTCTCTACTTAAGATGGTATAATTGTCAGCCACATTTTCCTTTTTCTCCAATTATTTTTGGCATGACAAGGGAATTATAGATTTAATAATATATTGATATTACTGAAGTAAACATATCACTGTTGTCAATCAGGGACTTGAAAAAAACATGAAACTGTAACCCAAAAAGTTTAATAAATTACATCTATTTACTTAACTCTAAATTAAAACTATTAATTAATTCCCTTAACTAAAATGAAGCATGTGTGTCCATCTGTGGGGAGCAGGGAAAGCAGCAGAGGGAGAGGACATGAGAGAGGCAAAGAGAGAGAAAGAGAATGTTCTTACCTTAAAAACTGGTAACAGAATTTCTTTTGGTGGAAGAATTGTTTTCATTTGGAAAAATGGCCTGGTAAGTGTTAGGGATAGAAGATGTGTCCCTCAAAGAATTAAAATGTTAACAGATTTTAGGAGGGAAAGGGGGTTCTGCATCAAGAGGGTGAAGAATTTAGAGCTCCCTGGAAAAGCTGGGGGACATGGAGCAGAGAGGTGGGAGGAGAAGAAATATGAGGGAGAGATGGGGGGAGGAAGTTGCTATGTGAAGATGTTGCAGAAAGGAGCCTCCAGAAATGGGAGCAGAATTATATAAAAGGACTATGGATATGTATGTTTTTAATTTATTAACAATTGCCCTTGGTAAGTGTTCTAGGTAAGTGTTCTACAGCATAGCATAAATTAAAGATCAAATATACATATAGATGGGGAAAAAAAATAAAAATTACTCTAAGTACATTAGGAAGGATAAACAAGGCTCAACAGTGGTTCTGTAGAAGAAAAATAGGAAAGAAAGAACAAAGATCTTCCATGACAGTCTTTGAAGTAAGCTCCTGTGCACTTCACTGAAACTGTTTTCTGGAGTTTTATGTAAGGCTTCACTTCAAAAGGACTGATGTTTTTCATGTTTAATTGCTTGTGGAATCCTCAGCTGGAGAAGGAGTTGGGGCTGGGGGTACCATGTGGTAGTCCGTGTTAGGGTGAAGGGCTTGAACGAATTGTAGTCAGAATCTGAGACCATCTCTCCGGTTTCACCGCATCTCTTGGTAACTATCTCTTCTCTCGCTGTCATGGTGAATCTCCGCCTGGTCACCTCAGAGGTCAGGTCTCTGTAGGGGAAGTTAAAGCTGCCGCCTGCGCCTGCGGGGCTCTTCCGAGCCCTGGCATGGCGAGCAGAGGATTCCAGGAAGTGCTCACTCCCACGGCTTCTCCCACTCCACCTTTTGATCCCAGATCAGCTTGGTGCAGAATTGCTTCCACACCTCAACTCATGCTCACGGTCTTTCCTCTTACAGACTCTGTACCCATAGAACAGCTGTTCCACCTCTTTGGGAAGGAGGAGGCTGTATACAGATTTTAAGTTTGCTTGTGTTCTGCACGGGATATAATTCTGTCCTGTTACCCCATCTCTGCAGAGAAATCTACCCATTTCAGGAGCAATTAGAGTGAGTGATTTCATGTGTGTGTTGGGAAGGGTGGTTGGGAAAACTGAAAAAGGGTTCAGTATCATGGACACCAGAACAACATGTGAGGAATTGGAGGCCAAGGTATCCTGAAAAGATAAGACCCCTAGGGAAGGAAGGAAGGAAGGAAAAAAGGATGGATGGGAGGGAAGGAGGGAGAGAGGAAAGGAGGGAAAGAAAAACCACAAGGCGGTGGACTTGGCCCAGTGGTTAGGATGTCCGTCTACCACATGGGAAGTCTGTGGTTCAAACCCCGGGCCTCCTTCACCCGTGTGGAGCTGGCCCATGCACAATGCTGAAGTGTGCAAGGAGTGCCCTGCCACGCAGGGGTGTCCCCTGTGTAGGGGAGCCCCACGCGCAAGAAGTGCGCCCGTAAGGAGAGCTGCCCAGCGTGAAAGAAAGTGCAGCCTGCCCAGGAATGGCGCCACCCACACGGAGAGCTGACACAAGATGACACAGCCAAAAGAAACACAGATTCCCCTGCGGCTGACAACAACAGAAGCGGACAATGAAGACACAGCAAATAAGACACAGAGAACAGACAACTGGAATGGGGTGGGGTAGGGTGGCGGGGGGAGAAGGGGAGAGAAATAAATAAATAAATCTTAAAAAAAAAAAAGACCACAAAAATAGTGCTATTTAACTGCTCTTGACCTAGATTTCTAGGATAAGAAGGTTCCTAGCCCCAGAATTATAGTATAGAATTATAGGATCAAAAGAGACATTTCTTTCCAACCATCCTTTTAGTTTTGTTTGAGCTGGAACTATAGGCTTCTTAAAAGTGTAATAGTAAAACACAATCAGAACATTTCACTTAATTTAGAAAGATGTCAGTTTATCTATATTTGTTCTCGTTAAAAGAAGGTCCTGACTCCACAGCCAAATACACACCTTTTTGAAAAATTCCACGTACTTGCAGTGCCACAACTTTAAGACACATGCCCTACCAAAGGCTTACTTACTTTTCTCTTTAAAATAACAAATAATGGCATTACTCTGGCAAATTTCCTGCCTCCAAGCATTTCCTCCAAACTTTCGTCTGAACCTGCTATTCAGGATGTTTCAAAATACTTAGCTTCCTATACTGTAGAGGTGATAAAACTATGAATGATGAAATTTCTTTTGCCTGAAACAAAATTTATATATTCATTGATACTTGTGCTAGTTAAGAAATCATGGCAATTTATTACAGGCAGTGTAGCATGAACTCTCTCATAATTTTTTTTTTCTTTTTGGTACTGTGTACGTGAGAGTTTCCTCTACAGACTTACTAAGAATGAGGGTGGGGAGAAGTGACACCATGGAGGGTAAACTAAAGGGATGTTATTCAAATGCTTCCACATTGCTTACATTAAAATATTTCAAATCTATTTCACAATAATGTTTTTGGACTCTGATGGGTCCCTGAACCTAGGTCTTATGGACCAATTATGTCTTAGTTAGAAATACATTTGTATTAAAGATACTAAACTAATTGTCACCAAACAGCATATTTGTATGTACTCAGCATGAGAATAAGCAGACATATTTGAAGGGGCTTTTCATTAGTGATATATGTACTAGGCTAATTCACTCTCCTCAAACAATGTCAGGGGAAGGTGCTAAATGGGCTAGACATTCCACTGGGGAGGAACTTGGTATTGGGATTTGGAGGCAATCGTTTCTGATAGTGTCCTGCTGCCTGGCAACTTGGTGGTCAGACTGTTCTATCTGAAACTGTAAAGGTGGATATATGTCATTATTCATTTGTCAGAAACCAAAGAGTAAACTTTAATGTAATTATAGACTATAGTTGATAATAATGTATATATTGGTTCATTAATTGTAACAAATTTACCACACCAACACAAGATATTAATAATAGGGGAAAATGTGTGGGAATGGGATGGGTATATGGAACTCTAGGTACCATCTGCTCTACTATTCTGTAAATATTAAACTATACTAAAAATTAAGTCTACTAATTATTTTTTTGAAACTCATGTATACTTACAACACTTAAAATACATAAATATTTTTTATTCAAACATATTGTATGGGATTTTGTAACAAATTCTGTGATTAAGGTATTATCTCTCCCCGGATTCCTGCCCCTGATTCTCAAAGTCCACTAGATAAGCTTTCCAAATAGTCACTCTTCTGAGGTGAGTAATAATCTATCTTAAGGACATTTAAAAAGTGTCATTTCATTCTTTTTCTTACTAATAGGAAAGTATTTAGTGCCAAAATTCTAAAAGTGACTTCGCATGATGCCTGAAATGGTTATGCTTTTGATATTGCCCCATTAGTCCTTCTCACTGATCATTTTTGCCTACCGGCAGGGCAAAAAACTCTTTCATTTCAAATATTAGTGGACTGGCAAAGGTCTGCAGTTGAAAGAAGGAAATCTGTTAAAATTACCTAGTGTTACATCCTGACCACTGTGCTCCAAACATACTAATTCAATAAATGTTTGTTTTTATTGATTTTTTTAAGATTTATTTTTTATTTATTTCTCTCCCATTCCCCCTCCCCCGCCGCCCCAGTTGTTGTCTCTCTGTGTCCATTCACTGTGACCACTTCTATCCTTATCAGCGGCACCAGGAATCTCTATCTCTTTTTGTTACGTCATCTTGTTGTGTCAGCTCTCCGTGTGTGTGGCGCCATTCTTGGGCAGGCTGCACTTTCTTTTACGCTGCATGGCTCTTCTTATGGGGTGCACTCCTTGCGCTTGGGGTTCCCCTACACAGGGGACACCTGCATGGCACGGCACTCCTTGCACACATCAGCACTGCACATGGGCCAGCGCCACACGGGTCAAGGAGGCCCGGGGTTTGAACCGTGGACCTCCCTTGTGATAGGTGAATGCCCTATCCATTGGGTCAAGTCTGCTTCCCTAAATGTTTGTTGAAGGAAGGTTTTGACCAGGACCTTTTCTGTGAGCAACGGCATTCCATGACAAAGGAAGGTGAGATGTTAGTCTCAAATGACTGACTTATTCTTTGCATGAACAGGAAGCAATCAAGAGTCATTCTTCTTAATTTGTGTTATTTCATGGCATCGTTGATGGGCAGTGGACTACTAAGTATTCCTTTTCTGGGAGGAAAAATCAAGCAGACCTTCCTTAAATGAAGACAATATGCATCCACCACAAGAAATGGAACCACACGTTGAATTTAAATAATTTATGAATAATTTTAAAATTAACTCTAGTATATTAGGTGGTAGAACTCTTCAGCCAATAAGAAGGAACAAAAAATTTGTACTGTGGGAATGAACGAGTGAATGAATATTCTGTAAGGGCACTATGCCCACTATGCCTTATTAAAGGCAGAAGGTCGCAAACTCAGATGCCTATAGAAATTTGGTAAGTAACGTTGGTGGATTAGAACAGCTATAGATCTAGATTGTAGGAAGTGATGGTGAATGAGGCACTGGAGGACACACATCTTACTAAAACCATTCAAATTCAAACCACCACAACAAATGTGGTGTGTATGTGTGGGGAAACACCATACCACCAACAAAACTTCTCAGATTTGGCAGCTGGCCACCTGTTTGTAACCTTTGTTTCAAGCCAGCAGGGACCCTGCTAACACCAAAAAGAATTGGTTTCCAGTGTCCTTGTGCTCTGCACAGTTTGAACCTCAGCCAACTCAATACTCCAGTTCCTTAACTCCTTGTCTTCTGACCTTCTGTTTTGTTTTTCTTTTATTGGGGGAGATGGTTCATGGTTTGTTACCATACATCTCACTTTTCCATGGATAGGAGGAAATTTCCACTCCACTGCCCAAGAGGAGTCAGTATTGGTGAAATGCATCTGCTCCCTTTCTCCACTCCCTTCATTATTGGCTCTCCATTAAGAAAAGCACACAATCTTGACGAGAGCCCCATTCCCATTTGATGGTGGTAGCATGCTAAAAATTGTGATCCAGTCTAGGGGATTTCTCTCTGTGGTCCTGGAAAAGCAGGAAAGGAACCCTGTCTCCAATGGGTCTTTAATGTCGGCCTGTGCTCACTCCCACCCACGTGAGGGTGCCAAGGTTTAGACCAGGGGAAGGTAGTAGGAGGCTCCCATGTTGGCTACAGATCTCTTGGGTCCTTGCATATTATTGAATTAATTGTTCATCCTTTCATTAAAATAGCCTAGCGTACTTGATAATTTATTTTGTAACGTTACTGAGTGGTGGTTAAAAATCTCGTTTGAAAAGCATACTCATGCACAAGGACCTTAAAGAGGGAGTAGGCGGACGGGGTGTTGGGTATGTGCCAGGTCACTGGGGAAAACTTTTAGAGTCATTTGATTCATACCATACTGTCAGCTGCAGATGTTGCTTACATATCCTGAAACATTATTTCTGGCTAGAACCTTCTCTTGCCCTGAAAAATCCCTCTCCACACTGTTCCCTATTTTTCCCCAGAAGGGTAACTGTCTTTTAGAGAGGAGAGAATGATGAAAGTGAGCAAAAACAGTTTCCTTTACCACAGACTCTAGGCAGTCCCTGGCTTAAATTTATTATCTTTACCTATATAGCCTCTTAAGAGAGGAGAAAGAAAAAAGGAGTCCCCAGCCTGAGACCATTTGGGATTCTAAAGCAGTGTGATGAGTAGAAAGTACCTAGCCTCTGAGTCAGAGAGATCTGAAATGAATCATTGGCACCAAAAGCTGGGGGAGTGGAGGGGAGCAGGAGGTGCACAGGAATAGAAGCAATCTTCTCCAAAAGCAGGGAGAAAGAACAATTTAAAAATTCACCCCAAGTAGGGCACCCCACTGGATTGCAAACTTGTTGAGCCACAGAGTAGCTTATAGACAATGAGTATGCAAAAAATGATAGTGGTTATTATTATGCAACATAGTCTCCCATATATCAAGACAATTTCCTACCTCTCCTTTCCCATCACTTGTGTACTTATATCTTCTGGTAGCTAACACAGTCTTGTCTTGCTGTCTCTTCTGTTTATCTTCATGTGTTCTAAAGTTGGGACTATGGCCATTAATGTACTTTTGGAAGCGCTAAGCAAATTGTTCTGATACATATAGCTCTCAGCTCTCTGCATTATGTAAACCACATGTCTTTGCTATGTTATTAGTATTTATCTTTCCAAAAAAATCAGCATGGCTTGGTGATGCGGCAAGAAGCCAAGCATTGGGTGCAAGTCTTTGCAATGAGGATAAAGATCAGATGCTGAGAATGTTGATCTGGAATTAAATCCTGCTCATAAATGACCTCTGTAAACATGTTTTGGCCAGTGGCCAATGACCTCTTCAAGACTTGATTTGTGAGACTATTCCCTGGTCATTAGTTTATCAGACTGTGCATACCGACTTAGAGAAACCATGTAACAGTCATATTTATTTACCAGATCCCAAGCCTTTAAATAACACCTAAATATGTGTACCCAAATTAATATAGACATCCTCATGTCACCCAGTTTTGGCCAGAGAAAAAGAAAAAGCTTGTAATAATTTAATAATCTTTTAAGAGCTTTATATTTCAGGATAATGGCTTGAAACCATAAACTGTATTTTGCAAAGTCTGGCATTCTGATTTGCATTACACAACCAGAGCTAAGCCTGTGCCTAAAATTTGCTTGCACAGAATGAATTAAAGAGCATGTTATCTTCCTCCTGATCAAAAATATTTCCTCTTCCTCCAAGTCTACACTGATCTGCCTCATGGCCTCAAATGATTTTAACTATTCTCGTTAGTGAGACTCAACAAGCATTTTTAAAAAAGATTTATTTTTATTTCTCCCCCCACTCATTGTTTGCACCCACTGTCTATTCTCTGTGTCTGTTCTATGTATGGTCACCTTCTTTTAAAAAGTAATTACTGGGGGTGTGGGCAGCAGAGTGGCCGGGAGCAGCTTCTGCCCTCCCAGCACCTGCTTCCCGGTAGACTGCTGGCCCACGCCTCGGCCCGCCTCTGGCACCCTTTCTGTGCTCATGGCGGGCGCCCGGGAGCAGGGCCTGGAGGTGGTGACAAGCCCACCACGTCGCTGTTGTCTCCCATCTGCTGCCAGAGCTTCCCATTTGACGAGGACGACGGTGATGGGGAGGATGAGGAAGATGGGAACGAAGATGTTCATGATTCAGAGGCCGAGGTGGCGAGTCTGAGAGGAATGGAGTTACAGGGGTGTGCCAGGTAAATGCGAGGCCGCTGGGCTGATACAGCCCTTCTTGATTAGACCTTTCTGTGTACCTTCCACTGCTGGCCATACACACACCTGTCTTCCACCTCAAAGGCAGTGCTGGCAACCGCACCGTGCGTGCTGCTCGTTTTTACACATGAAAAGAATTCTGGGCCAGTTCTTGCAAATAACTAGAGCTCTTCTATGATTCTTAATCCCTTTTCCTGAAAATATGATGATGCTCCAATCTCATGTCCCAAAAATGCAGTTGCAAACACAAAATGTTTATACCATTTAAGGAGCTTTATGAGTCTTCAAAAGCCAGATTGTGGATTCTATAACTCTTGCTTGGCCAAACCGTTATTACAACCAAAACATGTTTTACTTGCACCCTATTAATGCCTGTGATTATCTTGGAAAAAAAAAAAAAAGAAAATACCCATTTCTAGTGAAGTAGATTGTAGTTTGCAGTACACTTTTTTTTCTTTAAGGAGGTACCAGGGATTGAACCCAGGACCTCACACATGGGAAGCAGGCACTCAGCCACTGAGTCACATTGGTTTCTCTGAGTTGGTTTTTTCATTCATTTTGCTTGTTTATTTTTGTTTTGTCAGGAGGCATGGGTTACTGAACCCGAGACGTCCCACATGGGAAGCAGCAGCTCAACTGCTTGAGCCACATCCACTCCCTGCAGGAATATCTTTTATCTAAGGTAGTCTTGAGATCTTATGAGTTCCTAACATGCAGGGCACAGTACAGGTGAGCTAAGAAATAGACACCAAAGAACACATGCTTTATGCTGAAACACTGAGTTCGCCCCCTTCCGTATAAGGTATTCAGACCCAGAGTGAGTGAATGGAATATGGAACCATATGAAGTGATCCACATACATAGTTATAAGATTGAGTCTCTTAAGGATGAAAAGTCAAAGGAAATACATGATTGGAATAGGAATCAGAAAGCTTAACCAAGTAAACCACTTGTCCACACTGGTTACAGCAACAAGAAACAGGTCTTCTCTGATCAGTCTGATAGTAGAACTTAATGGTAGAATTAACTTCAGGAGTCCATTTTCATCTGGACCTGCAGAAGGATTCTTCAGACTGAATTGTCCCAAAGATTTCTAAAAATAATTTTTTTAGGTTTTGGAAAATACTTTCCAAGCATAATCAATAAGATTAAACTATTTAAACTGAGTTTGGTGGTCTGAGCAGTGAATGGCCATCAAAACCACAGCTCAGCTACTGAAACCTTGCATCAGTTTACAAGAACCAAATCCCTGACCAAGTGGAGCCCACCAGGGGAGGTGCCAGAGCATATTTGTGTCTTACCTTAGACAACACCTGAATGAGGTGGTAGCACCGTAGGGCTAATGCTGCCTTCTTTGTCATAGTTAAATCTCTACAAATCCAAGGAATAGGTAGGATGTGAGACTAGAAAGAGAATGCAAGAAGCCTTAGGCCTTATGTGTGGCAAGTGTCACATCCCTATCAGGTACTCAATTGTGCTGAAAGTATGCCTGTTTCCCACCTCTTAGAGAACAGATAAAATAAGGTGAATATCTTCAAGTGCTTCAGAAAATCTGGTACTTACTTCCTGGGAAAAGATTAGTGTTTAGATCATTTCTTCAGTCCTCCTTCCTACTTTTCATCTTTAGTTGGTACATTGGAGAGCTTAGGGGGTGATGGGATAAGGAGAGCAAGCAGTCCTGGTTCTGGGCTATGAGTGTCCTCTTTGGAGCAGAGCAAACCTTTCTTCCTCCAAGAGTGCTTTGAATGCTATGCCTTTTCTCCTTTCACCTAATTTGAATGGCAAAGCTGTTAAAGTTAAGGCTTTGAGGTAGACTCAGGCATCAGCTGCATATGGTGGATATGAGCTGGAGGTATTTTAGGTATTAATACAGCCATGCTGAGAGGACGTACTGACCTTCAAGTGTATTGCACAGACTGAGATAAAGTTCAAAGTTAACTGCAGACAAGATAATGGGAAGTGTTTTCATGGAGCTTTATAATAGACTTTTGGGCCTGCTGTTTATCTTCAACTTTATCCTGGCTTTTATATATCCATTTTTAAAAATATACCTGCTAGGATATATGTATCCATTAGGAAAACCATGCTTTAATAAATATTGGTCATAAATGGCTGCATATCAGTTCTCTTGATTATAAGTACAGCTGTAGTTATGTATGGACACATTTTGAACTCATTTGTTAAATCATTAAGGCAAGAAATTTAATACTTTAAGTATCACTTAAAAAAAATTTAATCTCCCTGATTTCTTCTTCAACAAACATTTCTTAGGAACCTACCATATTCAAGATCCTTTGTTAGTCCCTTGAAATAAAAATGAGTTGACATGTTTTCTCTTTTTAAGGAACTCATGGTATGTAGTGGATTTGGACAAGTAACAGGAAACCCAAGGCACTTGATCTAGATTTTTTGCAAAGGATATCACTGCAAGGCCAAAAAAGATAATGCCTGAACTGAGTTGAATTTTGAAGGGAGAGGAGTTAGCTGTAATAATAAATAACAACAGAAAGTATTTACTGAGAAGCAGCTGTGGCTCAATCAGTTTGGGTTCTCATTTACTGGATGGGAGGCCCTGAGTTTGCATCCAGGGACCTCCTTGTGAAGGCAGGCTTGCCTGCAAGCTGCAGAGTGCTGCCCCACCCACAAGCACCATGGAAAGCCGACTCAGCAAGGTGATGTTACAAAAAAAAAGGAGACAAGCAAAAACACAGAAGAGTGCGCAGCGGATAGACACAGAGAGCAGACAGCATGCTGCATGGGCGGGGGGAGGAGGATTAAAAAAGTAATTACTATGTGCTTGGTACTGCATTGGGTGGGAATGACGGTACAAATACACAATAGATTCAGTTCAAACCTTAAGGAAGTTGCAATTCTAATTTAAGGTATTTTCTTGGCAATAGTTTGGATTATTTTGTTTGCAAGTTAATACAACCAACTTGAGCTAGGATAAATTTTAAAATGGCAAGTTATTTGTTTGCTTATGTGAACAGAAGGAAAGAAAGCAGTTGTCTTGGGACTCAAGTTTTTCTCTTTCATTTCTGTTTCTCTCTCTGAGTTGGAGTCACTTTTGGATAGCTTCTTCCTTGTACCTAGAACCATAGCCATTAGCCACATACAGATTTATTATGAAAAAGGAAAATATGCTTTTCTTAGTTTCAATTTTTAAAAGTCGTAAAGCCCTGATGGACTTAACTTAGCTCAAGTGGTTGGTGGGGATGTTGGATAAAAGCATTTCACCAAAATTATTGGGTTGAGGTTGAAGAGGAACAGTTTTGCAAAAGGAGGTGACTAATGTTATCATCTGGGAATGAGAAATCAAAATAATCTACCAACTTCTTTTAAATCCCCATGAATTATTGCTTTTTGCCAGGTGTTTGGCGAAAGAGAGAGAGAGAGAGACAATGGGACCAACAGAAAAAATTTGTGGAACAATACAAAACAGCCCTTAGCTGATTTACTAACTTGCAATTCTAACAAAGGCTAAGCTGTATGAAAAGAAAATTGTATTGTCCTCCCATGGCCCACTGGGTAGACTGAGGGAGAGTGTAACCTATGGTGTGGACCATTGACCATGTGGTGTAGCAGTGCTCAGAGATGTGCTCGCCAGGTGCAGTGGATGTCCCATGATGATGGAGGAGGTTATTGTTGTGGGAGGGGTGGGGTGGGGGGATGGGGGATTTAGGGGTCCTCATGTTTTTTGAATGTAACATTGAAAAAATAAATAAAGACAAAAAAATAAAAAGAATTGGATTCTATACTGATGAAAAAGAGATTTTAAGATCTTTTTAAATTTTAAGTCAAAACATCGTAACTGATAACAATAATGTACACTGTATCTCAGGGTCCCTGCCAGCTTTTTTCAGTGTAAAAACCATGAACTTGCAACATGATTCTAATAAATAATCTTAAGTTATAGTTAAGGGAATCAGTTTAAAATGCTCTGAATATCATTACTAAACTGAAAGCTTCTGTAATTTCAGGTAATATTAGGAAAAGTCTATTTAATGATCCCCCTTTTAGCAAAATGAACATTTTGATTCCAACTATTGTGTGGTTTCTATGCCATTGCTCTATCTGCCCAGGGATACCAAGGGACTCATGAAGAGCACTGAGTAGGGATCATAATCTAAACCCAGTGTCACCTGCTCTGCCTTTTCCTAGTTGGGTGATCTTATGTAAACACCTTACTTCTGTGCACCTTAGTTTTGTCAACTGTAAAGCAATAATTGCTACAGGATTTTTTAAACCAAAAATGCTAAGGTCTGAGTTGAAGACAATTCTTCACTCAGAAGAATATATTCACATATATTAAATTGGTCTAAAAATCTTGGCACCTGTTTTTCCCTCTTCCAGAAGATCTAAAATAAGGAGTAGAAATGAGGAACTGTTCTTCTTTTATTAACTAGTTTAAGGCAGGACAAAACATTGCTGCAGGCCCTGATATGCCTGTTCTTGCAAGGGCATAGATTGCAAAAAGACAGCTTTGGCTCATGCAGGAGGAATTGATGTCATTCAGAGTTGATCATAGCAATGGTACTAATTAAGTATCTGAATTATCTTCCTTAAGGGTGCTTTGAAAAGGCTTCTGCTCTACAGAGAATTGAAAGTGTTGTTGCAAATATACAGAAAACTTGCATACACAGTATTTTCATTCTCTATACAGCCATTCCACAATACTTCTAATGAGAAATGCTGGATTAGGTGAACTGATGCATAAGACATATGTTTCTGCTCTCAACCTTGCTGTTTAGTTGAGAAGATGAGAGACAAATTTGTAAAAACAAGAATAGAGTAAATTAAGAGTATAAGCAATGTACCAAGACTGCATATGATTGAGTGGGACTTGAGTGATTCTGGTATTTATGAGTAGGGAGAAGAAATCACCATGAATTAGTGATAGTAGTGTTTAGCAGTCATTTTGACAATAAAGAAGTTGATGTTCATTACTTTCAAGTTAGATATAATATTGATAATAATTATAAAAATAATAAGCCTTGCTATTTGTTGAGTGCCTATTAGATGCCCGGCACTTTTTGTATATTAACTCCAATTAAATGAGTAATTTAATCTTTCACTGGAAGACAGGCAGAAAATAGCTGACATCTCAAGGGCTCAACAATTCTATGCCAACCAAACCTCTAAATACAATCATCATTATCATTATCCTCAAGACGGGATATTACAAAAATATAAGAAACAAGCTGGGGAGATATTTAAAAAAATAAATATGCCCAGTGGCAACTGTGTGATAAATGGGAAAAGTCATTGTAGGCTGCAGGAATTATGGGATTTGGAATGCATGTAGTTTGGAAGGTATCAGAAAGGAGGAAAGATATGATAAGGGCCTTGTAGGCTTTAAACAAGCAACTAAACCTGGAAAATCATTTCAGGCAAGAGAAACTTGCTAAGCAAACCTGTGAAAGCAAGAACGGCTATGTAGGAAGTGTAGGTAGCAGCCAGTTTAATTGGAGTAGAGGGTTCTTGATCATGGCCTACAAAGCTTTCCATCGTTTGGTTCCCTCACCTTTCATCATTCCCACACAGATTTGCTATTTCTAGAACCCACCACTAGCTAGTCATCAGCCTAAGGGCTTTTGCATTTGTGGTTTCTTCTGTCTCAAACACTTTTTCCCCACTTATTCATATGACTAACTCCAATATGCCTTTCAAGTCTGCTCAAATGTCACTTACTTGATTAAGCCTGCCCTGATCACTCTATTTATAAATAGAGACTTCCTCGATACTCCCCATTCCTCTTCTGTAGCAGTCATTACTTCAATGTACTATATAATTTACTTATTTTTATGTGTTTGGTTATTGGCTGTGTCCTCCAAATAGATGAATACTCCATCAGAGAAGATGTTTATTTTTCAAATTGTTGAATTATACTGCCTGGGACATAGTAAGTGATTACTTATTATGTGTTGTTGTTGCTCATGTAGCTTATCGGTGGGAAATAAGACTAGAAAAGTACATTGAGGTAGGTTGCAAATTCTGGGAATACCCAGGCAGAGAAAACCAGCAAAAGTGTTTGAGTGAAGGAGTGACATGAATAAAGGGATGCCTTAAGGAAATTAATCTGCCAACAGAGTATAGTTTGGATATTCAGGGAAGGAATTATAGCAGTGATTATTTATTTTTAAAATTAATTAATTTTTTAAAAGAAACTTTGGATTGCATAAATGTTGCATAAAAATATAGCAGTGGTTTAGAAGTGAATTGTCCTCGGCTTATAAAAGAATATTGGCAATTGAAATGCAAAGGAAGGAATAAATTTATCTTTAAAGAAGGTATTTAAAATGGGAAGGCAAATTACACTTGTGGACTGATTGGATAATTAAAGTTGTGGAGGTGGGACAGGGTCTTAGATAGTGTTTGATTGTTTTCCCCTTGCCCCCAGATCCTTTCACCTCCCTTCTCTTCTCTGCCCTGCTCTGTGCCTTGGGAGGCTGACCTTTGTGAGCTGCTTCAGCTGGACTCCCTTGCCATCTGACTTCAAGTTGGGTTCATTACAGAGTATGAGGAACAGCAATAGATTGGAGGGTAGCAGGAGACAGAGATAACAGTAGTTCTTCATTTCCCTCCCTACTTTGGATCTGTGCTTCTTGAAATGAGTGCATTCCTCTAAAATTATAGCCACGCTGGGTGGTCCCTCTTGCCCAGTTCTAGGTCTCACTAGCTTCTTTCTGTTCTTTGATCCTCATCCTTATGACTTTCTACTGTTGCTCGTCTCCATATCCGTCACCATCCTTTGTTTGTTTCTCACACCTCTGAAAGTAGTCTTTTAATTAGAGACTCTAAATTTGAACCATTTGGGCATAAGCTCTGCCTCTTCCTGAGACTCTGATTGATGCAAAGGGGAAAAAGGCCAAGATGATAGAAACTTTCAATTCTCAGAAACTGAAAAAGAGGAATGTCGTCATTAAGATAAATAGGAAAATTCAAAAAGAAGCCAGTTTTCAAGAAAGATAAAAATTTTACTTTGAAACAGGTGGAGTTGGCTATAACGGCAAAGCATCTTAAGTGAAATGCTTATTAGCTAGATATGAAGGATAGAAATCAGAATAAATATTGTAATTCATTCAAAATCCATTTACAGAGCTCCTAAAGCACACACGTTTAGGTTTGAGCTTCATTAAAGTCTGTGTGTAGCTGAGAACTTTAAGCTAGAAGTGTTGGTTAGTATGTAGAAGTAAGTAGATTGAAAAACACAGAAGGCCAAAGACTGGGCTGCTATCCTCTATTTTAGGAATTGGGAGGATAAAGTGGAGATAGGCAAGAGGCCAGAGAATCAGAGAGAATTAGATAAGTAGAACATGAAGAATGTCTAGAAGGATGGAGTAGAAAGTCACATCATATATGATTAGGCAATGTCAGGGACTATGAGGTTAAAATAATTCAATTAATAATCAGAAAATAAATTAATTTATAACATGAAATATAAGTGCCATAGGCAAAGACTGTTACTTGGGTTATCTTTGAAGATTTAGTAAAAAAATACATGAACTTAGAACATCTATTGCAGTCAGAAAAGGGAAAATTCTGATACATTTATCTCACAATAAGAATGGTTTACCATTGGGAGGTATATTAAAGTTTGTGGTTGAATTTCTCTCTTTTCTAGCCAGGGCTTAACCAGGTATGGCCAATATCTGCTCCTATGACTCTGTCTTTTCTAAATTCCATAGTAGACTAAGCCCAGCCATTCAACAAATACATTTTGAACAATTTCAGGCTCTATTAGAGAATACAAGCATAAGATCCTTACTTTCATCATAGTTGGGGAGACATATATTAAATCACTAAACACAATATAAAAGGTGCTTTCAGATAGTGATAAGGACAATGAGGGAAATACAAGATTTTGTGATAGGAAGTGACAGTGTTGGCACAGGCAGTGTTAGGTATTTCCAAAAAGGTCCTTCACAAGGAGACATCTGAGCTGAGGTCAGAATAGTAAGAAGGCATCCAGCCAGGTTATGATATTGGGAAAGAATATTTTCAGGCAGAAGAAAAATAGATATAAGGGATATGAAGCAGGAATGTGTTTGGAATAATGGATGAAAAGAAAGAAGGCCAGAGGGCCTAGAGCAGTGTGAATGAGAAGAAGAGTAAGAGAAGATGATATAAATAGGACCAGATTGTATAGGGCCATGCAGGCCAGTTAAAGCAGTTTGAGAGTTTACTCTAAGTGCAATGCAAAACCACTGGAGGGATGCAAATGTGGATGATAGCTCTTTGTGCTATGGGGGAAAAGAATATATGGGTCCAAGTTGAAGGAGTTGAAATCAAATTGCTTCTAGTTCTCCAGTGAAGTAAACCCCATTTTAGATTTACCTATTTTTTCCTTATGTTTGGTCAGCATTACTCTCTTAACATAAGAGGGATGGTGAGATAAAGAAAGATGTTTTATCAGTAAAATTAGAGGGCTTCATGGACTGAAGACCTTGATAATGAGCAACACTTCTTGGATTGGGAGTAAAAGACAAAGGAAGCTGGAAGGATAGGAAGCTGTAGTTTTACAGATGAAGAAGCTGGAGATGATAAGAAGGTCCAGGATGCATCCATGGAAGTGTCTGAAATAGAGCTGAGAAAGTGTCCCTAAGGATAAGGAGGTGAGTAAACCTAAAGAGCAGAGATTTTGTATGGATCAGCTACATGGATTTTGAAACCCCTCAGGATTGTGAAAGAATCTGTGGTTGAGCATAAGGCCAAAGGCTTAAATGCATAAAAGGAAGTGAGGATGATTTTGGTAAGTGACAGTGAAGAGAAGAAGTGAAAGGTGGGATTTTACAGGAAAGGAAAGGACTAATTGTCTAGAAGTAGTGGTAGAGAGCAAGGAGGATCCAAATGTCATTTTGGAGTCCTGATATATTTGAAATATAGGAAAATTCAGAATTGAGAAAAGTTCAGGAGTGTCACTTCTCCTCGGGTAAATCAATTCCAGTAAATGACAAGACTTGTAAAATATACGAAATGAGGAGTATAAAGATATTGGGTTTATTGGTCTTGGAATGGAAGTTCCCAAAGAAAGATTGAGGAAAGAGTAATAGTGGGAGTTTGTATCATGGAAAAGAAACTGCACAAGCACATTAAGAAGAAAGTAGGGAGAATACAGTAGTCCAAGAGCTTACTGGGAAGTGACCAAAGAAAACAGGGACTGAGGGCCTGTGCACATTTCTGACCCTCAGGTAGCCAGAATAAAAACTGATATTATCCTGGAGTAGTGTCACTCAAGCATTCCAAGGCAAGTTACATTCAGGATGAACCTAGAGAGAAACTTTCCTCTAATACTCCACGTGAGGTCACTGTTGAGAATATTGTATTCAGAAAAATTTTACTAAAAAGTAAATTTGATTATAATACTTTGCTTAACCTCTTTCAGTGCCTCCACACTCAGAATGAGATCCAAATTACTAAGCACAAAGCTCCCAATTTTGATCCTGAACACTCTCCAGCCACGGCTCTCACCACACTCTCTGTGCCACGTCCTACAATCTGTGCCACACCCATTGCACACATACTTTTTGCCTTTCAAATGTGTTGTATACTCTCTCATGATCACGCATTTAATAAACACTTTTCTCTGTGGCTAACCAATTCATCCTCTCTCTGCCTTCACTAGCCCAATCCCATTCATCCTTCAGGAATTGACTAAAACAGCAACATCAATTTTTACAAAGAGCCACTTCCTCTTATGTCTTCTCATAGCTCCTTGAACTTCCTGATTTTAGGAACCACCATGCTTTATTTTACTTATTTATCTATCTTCTTCACAGACCATAACTCTGTGAGAACTTAGACCACACTGACCAATGCATCCCCAGTGCTTGCTGCTAAGTGGCATGTAATAACTAATTGTTGAATAAATGAATAAATGACTAAGAGGTACAGAGATAGAGGTAGGGAATATGAGCTATTCTATCACGTAATCTGAAAATAAGACCAAGGAAATATATAATATGATATCATGAGTGGATAACAAGATCAAGTAAAGATTTTTGTTTCAAGATAAGCATGTTAGTGAGTAGTTAGGTGAGGCCTTGAAGGAGTGAAAGAGGAGGAAGAATTTTGGAGGAAGATATTGAAAAATAGGAAGGAATAATACAGAAGTGTAGGTAAGTTTTAAGAAGATGGTGATGAAAGGAGGAAAACAGGAAAGATTGGATGAATACATAAACATATGTTAAAGAAGAAAGGAGTTATATAGCACTTCTTTTTTTTTTTTTAAAGATTTATTTATTTATTTAATTCCTCCCCTCCCCCGGTTGTCTGTTCTCTGTGTCTTTTGCTGCGTCTTGTTTCTTTGTCCACTTCTGTTGTCGTCAGTGGCTCGGGAAGTGTGGGCGGCGCCATTCCTGGGCAGGCTGCACTTTCTTTCGCGTTGGGCGGCTCTCCTTACGGGTGCACTCCTTGCGTGGGGCTCCCCTACGCGGGGGACACCCCTGCGTGGTGTGGCACTCCTTGCACGCATCAGCACTGCGTATGGGCCAGCTCCACACGGGTCAAGGAGGCCCGGGGTTTGAACCACGGACCTCCCATGTGGTAGACGGACGCCCTAACCACTGGGCCAAGTCTGTTTCCCGATATAGCACTTCTATTCTTAGGAAATTAATGAGGAATCAACGGGTCTAAACTAGTGTTTTCTTTGTTTCTACCAGTTGTGCCCTTTTCTTCTGGTTATAATGCAGAGAAGTGGGAGAGAGAGAGTTACAGTGAAAACCACAGACAGACTGATATGAGTTTGAACAATGGTTCTGTCATAAGGTAGTTCTGACCTTAGGCAAGTCACTTGACTTCTATGAACTATAGCTCTTCATTTGTAAAATGGGCTTAAAATATGCACCTCTCATTTGCTTTCAATATCACATGAAGGAATGAGAACATGAGAACACACACTGTAGTTGCTCAGCCAATGTAGATTCCAACTTTTTCCTTGGTGCTATGAGCTTGTGACCTGGATTTTATATTATTACCTCAGTGATCATTATTTCTAGGTTGTTTGACAGTTTATGCTTCTGATAGTCAAAATTCAGTGTCATTTTGGATTTTGTTCTTGGTCTTCTTTTCTATTTTATAGTTTATTTTACAGCTTGATTTCAACTCTTAAATCTGAATTCTGCATATGTGGCTCAGTATTCTCATGGGCACTCAAAACCTAGAATCTCTCCGACCTTCAGGATATTTTACTTGAATGTTAATCTAGCTAAAATTAAATATGTTAGAGAATTAAGTTTCTTGTGTCAGTCACCAAATACAGTCATCTGCAATCTCATCTCTGGGGGAATTGGCCTTCATATCCAATGTTACTTCAACCCCTAGGCTGTTGCCAAAAGGGCAGTAAATTTGTTTTCCTTATGAGTCATACTCCTTTTCACCTTCAAGTTTTTGTGCATGATGGCTCTCTTTCTGAAAGCATTCCTTCTCATTTTGTCTAGTGGTTGGACTTCAGGCAAATGACTTTGCATCTCTGGGTTTTAGCTATAAGTAACAAGAGAGATTGGTGGTAGTTCAAAATGTGTATGATTCCATGAAGTTTACTGAGATTGAACTCAGGCCACGCAACTGGTGAGAAGCAGATTCAGGAAGAGGATCCACACCTCCTGGCTCAAGAAGTCAGTGTGCTTTCCCACATGCTCCTGTTAATAACAGGGGGATAAATGCTTGCTGCCATCTTTCCTACCACTTTTTATTCTAAAGAAACAGGTCAACTCAAATGTTCTTTCCATTCCTCTTGCCACCACCCCAAATATCTAGGTATAAACAAGAAACTTGATCTTTAGGCTACAGACCTGGGATAATGGGTTCCAGTTACCCTAGATAAGAGGGAAGAGAGTAGATAAATATACATAGTAAGGATAGAGAGGAATTTTGATGACTTCTTTGGAAAAGCAGAAAGGATGGTCCATCTTAAAACATGAAGCTCCCAGTAACTTATGACAAATGAATGAATATGTTGAAGCACAAGCCTTTCAGTAGTATCAGCAAGGTTGACCTTTGCTGTAACACCTCCTGTTTATTGTACATGCATATTACATAGGTCATAGATAAGTGCAGGCTTGTATTTATGAAATGTGAGATTCCGTGTGGTTTTCCTGTCCTTGGGGTGTGAATGTAAATGCAGACACAGAACGCTCTGACAAAATCCTTTGTTTGTGTTAACCATTCTCAATATGACAAATGGACAAGTGTCCCTGGGAAATGCCAGGAAAGGCAGGATGAGGGAAGGAAGTAGCAAATGACTATTTAGTTCCTGGAGAGCTGATATTAATCAGTTACTGAATAGTGTTTGGGGGAAGACAACTGGGAAAGCAGAAAAATAAAAAAACAGAAACCAACTATCACTAGGAGTTATCCACTTTTTGGGTTGGTTTTTTTTTTTTTTTTGAGTTATCCATTTTGAAACCAACTCCTATCTGTTTTTTCTCTCCCCTTTCTGAGGATTTATAACCTTTCATGGTTAAACCTTAAGGTTTCTCTCGGGTAGGGCCTTAGTTTCAAAAAGAAACTGTTGAAGTCCTGAGTTCTTACTTTCTGGACTGGTCATTGGATTTCCTATGTAACAGGAGCTATATGTTCTCTGCTGCCCCACTCATAGAAATACCCCCATTTGTTCTCTTCTGCTTCCCATTGGTCAGGGGCAAGATACCAAGATAATGTCTTCATGCTGTCATCCCTACACAACATGTCCAATTTCCCCTGTTTAGAGGCTAGGGCCTTTAAACACACTGCTGAACTGTGGGTTGTCCTTAGGTTGATGGCATGGGGGTGGTACCAACTCTTGTGTCTATTTGGTCAACATAGTCCCTTCTAATCTGCTTCTTGATCTTTGAGACAGAGAAGCTCCTTCTTCCTTCCTTCTCAAAGATATCATGTTTTTCTGTCCAGCTGTCCTTCCTTTTCCTTGAAGTTATTCTTGTCTTCTGAACCACCATCCCCCAACTCCAGTCTTCTCTAGACTATAAGAAGAGGAAACTGGCTGTGCAAGTCTAGATCTCAGAATCTTCCTCTCAGACTTTATTTTGTTTCTGTTTGTTGTGTATTATCTTTTGGATAGCAGTGAGTGAAAAGGGGTAGGTAAATGTACAAAAGTTAACCAGATCACTATTTTGAGCTGGCACTCTACCACACTTATGCAACTTAATAAGGTTGGAGTAAATTTTATCTTTTCTGAAACAGGACAAGAGTGCTTTGAAACAAGAAAGCATTTGTTTACTTCGCTGTACTAGTTTGGTTTCCTTTGCCTGCAAGTGGCATAAGTACAGTTTGAATTGGCTTTAGGAGGTAAGGAAATTGATTGGAGGGATATTATGATATCTGATGAAATAAAGAAAGAAAACAATCCAGTTATAAGAAGAGCAGGAATTCAGCTGGGCCTTGGGAACCCCAAACCCAGGCTGTGCAATGCCTTTGGGACTCTTCTTTTGCCCATTGATTCTTTTCCCTATGTCTATAGACTGGGTTTCTCCATTTAACAGAAAGCATGGCCACTCATGGCCACCTGAATGTGACTTTGTAGCTGCTAGAAAATGTGCCCTCCTTCCTCCTAACCAAAAATGAAAAAGAAGAATAAAAAGTACAGTATGAGTGGGATAATGCTTGATCAAAAATTTAGTTTATAACTTACAAAACAAATTTCAGTTTCTATTTGGACTTTGTGCAGCCACAGGAGCAGCCATTAAGAGATGTATGTTTGAAAATGAGTTTACTTTTCAGTCCCAGGAGACCCAATGAGGTAAAATTGAAAGTGGGAGTAGTAGATGAAAGGAATTATAACCAATGAAAGGAAAGGAATTAGTACCGAGCTGCACAATAATAATATTAAATATTTCATTGTCAAATTGCTGGCTTTGCAAAGTCTGTGACTGGTAAGGAAAAATTTGTCTTCCTCTTTATTTGTTGAGATTATACTGTTTTGTGAGAATTCATATTTATACTTTGGAGATGTGTATGTGAGTGTGTGTGTGTGTGCGCCTGTGCAGATGAACAGGTGTATGTTTCTACTACTACTGGAGGAAACTGAAAGGAAGAGATAAGTTCTCTGATGACCACCTCTGCAGAGAATTTTAGAACCCTTGAGTTATTAAAGACGGAAATTAACTTAGACCTGGGAAAATATAATGCAATGAGAAACCTCCTAAAACAAAACAATTTCCTATGGGTAGAATGTGGTTTACTAAAAGATGTGTGGAGCATCACAGAGAGGCACAGACCTGAGGAGAGGACATGAGATTATGGACTAGGAATAGTAGTCAGAGACTCCTTTATACATTTTAAACTTGACTGTTTTCCTTTTAGTTTGTGTATGAAACAGATGACATTCAAAAATATATCAGCAGGAGAGCAGATGTGGCTCAAATAATTGGGCACCTGCCTCCCAAAAGGCAGGTCCCAGGTTCATTTCCCAGTGCCTCCTGAAGAAGACAATGAGCAGACAGATAAAGGAGTGTGTGTGTGGAGGAGGTATAAAAAATATATCATCAGAGATAAATTACTTAGTGTCAAGTACGTCTGTAAAGAGATGAATCAAGATTAGTATAGAATGTGCCGCCAACATTGGCACAGGGAGGTCCCCATGTATTCCTTGGTCCCACAAAGTTTCACAGGCCACTAGACCATACTTCAGCAGATATATATGGAGGCACCTGCCCAGAGTGGGTTTCTGCAAGTCTGAGAAATCACTCATTACTTTCCTTTGCCATTTTCTATATCCCTTTTGTATGTTAGTCAGAGGTACCTTTGTACTTAGAATACTCAATTAAACAAGGTATATTTAAGCACATTTAACTTAACAGAATGCATATTTGATGACACAGAAGTCATCTGTGTCACAATCAGGTTATTCTTACTTTTGGAAATCACCTTTTTATGGGTCATGGTCTGCTGGACATCCTCTCCACATGAACTTACAAATTCTGTGGTAGCTATTTTAGTTATTTAGCGTATTTCTTTCCTTTTTGTGTTGTAATTTCCTTTAGTTATCCCATCCCTTCTGTAAATACTGATTCAACTGTTCAACCTCATGTAGTGATGCTGTGTGGGAATAAAGAATGGACAGAACAGGAAATGCAGCCTGAAACGTAGTAACCTTTTTGCTAAGACAAGTACAGAGAGAGCAGAGCGATGTTAAAAGTATGCTGTCTGTTCCCTGTGTCCATTTGCTGTGTGTATTCTTCTATGTCCACTTGGATTCTTGTCAGTGGCACTGGGAATCTGTGTCTCTTTTTGTAGAGAATGAGGAGGGGTGGTGTGGGGAGGAAGCAGAGAGAAATAAATTTAAAAAGTAAATCTTTTTTTAAAAAGTATGCTGTATATGCAGACATACAGGAGGTGACCAGCAATGAAGTGAGATTTTCTTATGGAGGAACTGGAAATATCAGGACGGACCATTGTGGAAAGCATGATGTAACTGCTGTATGGAAAAGACAGAAATAGAAAATCCTCTTCCTTTTATATGAACACTTGAAGCATGTAATGATAAATTGGGAAGAAAATTGACACCTGGATTACATGTTATGATCAAATTCTGAGCTCCTAGTTTCAAAATCTCAGTGTAGGGACTTGCTGGTCCTGCCGAAGTACAATGCTAAGACCCCGACCAACAACCAAGAAGCAATTATTTCAGAATTAAGCATGAATTAACTGCTGAAGCCATATGGATAAAGAAGAGAGGGAGAAGTTTCCAAAATGGGGTAAGGGTTGGATGGACAATCCCATAAAAATGTACTGCTGGCTATTTCTTCTCATTAAGCATTGAGACTTTGAGGATATTACTATTTTTTGGAGAAGGTTATTTTGCTCTAAACTCCTACTTATCATAAGTCTGGGTCATAGTGGTCATAGGTAAAGGGTGGTTTATTTATTAAATGGGATAGTCTCCGTGTTTCATGCCTTTTAGTGTTTAAATATGAAATCAAACACTCAACTCCTTAACATGACAAATTTTTAAAATGCCCTCTGGAAATTATAGGAAAGTCAGAAAGAAGGCAGAAAAGGGGAAATGGCATTTTTAATTCCCAGAAAATGGTAGTTTCCATAAGTTATCTCACATAACCTGATAGAAGGTAAATCAGAGAATTCAAAACCGGAAATCACCAATTCAAAACTCTGCCAAGTTAAAATTAAAAACCAACAATGTTAATAAACATTAAGAACTTAGAATTTTATTTTAAAATTATCTCATGGTTGGTGTCTTATTAATAGTTTGCTAAAGGCTGTCAATGCAATTTACCAGAAGTGGGTTGGCTTTTATATTGGGAATTGACTAGGTTAAACGCTTACAGTTCTGACACTGTGAAAATGTCCAAATCAAGGCACCATCAGAGACGCTGTCTCACCAAAGGTCAGCTGCTGGCAATCCTGGACTTCTGCCACATGGCAAGGCAAAATGGCAGCTAGTCTCTGCCTTCTCCTCCAGGCTCACTATCTCTTCTGAGCTCAGCTGTGGACAATCAACCATAAGACAGGGAAAAATTCTTGCCAGCTCATCTCTCCACTCTCCTCTGGGTTTTGTCTCTTCAACTTTGAGCTGTTCCATGGGCCTAGCCTCTTAGGGGTCCCTTTTCCTGCCTCTGTGCTCTGGTACGTCCAGCTGTCAGCCTCCAGCAACTCTCTTATCTCTGAGGCCTCTTTTTCTGTGTGTCTCTGCTCTTAGTCCTCTATTTCTAAAGGACTCCAGTAAGAGGATTAGGACCAACCCTGGGTCTTGCAATCTAATCAAAGGCCTTTAACTGAAGCAATCTAATCAAAAGTGATCTAATCAAAAGATCCCTTAACTGAATCTAACCAAAAGGTCCCACATGCAATAGGCTTACACACACAGGAATGGGTTAACTTAAAACATAATTTTCTGGGGTCCACAAAAGATTCAAACCAGCATAGCTGGTAGTCAGTGCCTCTGTTCTTCATTTGTTTTGTTTTATTTTGCTTTTTCTGCAAAATATAGGTTCTTCTGCTATCAGGGACAATGTTACACAGAGAAATGGTTGAACTTTGGGGCAGTTTCTAGAAAGACTGTGAATCTGTGCCTCTTTCCAAGCAAGACAAGTAGCCGGTAGGCAAGACTACACTTCTTTGGTGAAATATGTTTCTTTATCGTGATAGGGCAAGAAATAATGTTTGTCCTCCAGGAATCCTTCTCTGAGACCATTGATCCAACTCTCTCTTTTGAAGACCTCTTATATTTGGGCTCTTTCTTCTCTTGTCTACTTTTCTCCATTCTGTCTGATATCATCCTAGTTCAAGGCCCTATCATCTTTTGCCAGATAATTACCTACTACCTGGTTTATTTTCCCAACTACTCCTGCCCCCTTCCATTCCTTTTTTTCTCCACTTAGTGAGAGGGAGCCTATAAAAATGAAAAAAAAATAAGAGAGAGAGAGAGAGATTGGTTCTATTTAAATCCTTTGGGGAGCTTCTTCTTGCTACATTTTCCTTATTATCCACAAAGGCCCACATGATCTACTCTCTGCTTATTTATCCTATCTCAACTCTTTCCCTTTGTTTTCTATGGTCCAGTTAAATGGCCAAGAGAGGGTTTTTGCATTTGTGATTCTCTCTATCTGGAGTGCTCTTCTCTCTGCCTTCCCTGTACCTGAGAAGTGTTTATTTATTCTTTAGATCTCAGCTTGAGAGTCCTTTCCTCAGTGCAAACTTTCCTTACCATCCACTCAAAATGTCATATTTCTACACAATGTGAACTTTGTTCCCATCCTTCATTCCAATTCTTAATATCCATTTGTAATTAGGCTTTCATTAATGTGACTATTTCAGTGATGTGTCTGTCTCCCTCATAGAAGTGTTACATTCTAGAAAAACAGTCACACTGCCTGGTTTTGCTTACCATCAACCATCAACCAGCTCAGTGTTTAGCATATAAGGTATGCCCATTTAATGTTAGTTCAACTAATAATGTAGAACATTTCTTTCAACAAACCATCTACTTCCTTAGCTTTAGTGCTCATGTGCTAATGACTTCCACATCTCTAACCCTAAACTCTAATACTCTCCTAATCTCTAATTTTAAATCATTTTTTAGCCATCAACCAGGTATATGGATAAGATTTTTCATTTCATCATGTCTGACATTTAATTATCTCTCTTTTCAGATCTTCTCCTCTACTTTGGTTTCCTATCTCCATTAACACTATTTCTAACAGGCTTAAGAAGGAAACCTAAGAATCATCCTTGACTCCTTTTTCTTCTTCACCCTTTATACATAATTGATCAAATTTTACCTCTTATATTTTCTCCCTTCTTTCACCTTTGCTTAGTTCAGGACCCCAGCATCTCTCTCCTGGACTACTAAAATAACATCCAAAATGGTTTTTTTGTTCCAAGTTAATATCCTCATATTCCATACTCAATTCATTTTTGCAAAACAAAATTTTATCATGTCATGTCCATGTTTTGATGAACTCCAAGCAGGAATGTCATTAGTCATACTTGAAGCTCCCTTTCATTCACTCTCCCTTTCTAATCCTTTAACAAGTCCTGTCAGTTTTATTCACTATTTCAAAACTGTGTCCATGTCTCACCATCTTAAGTTCTGCTTTTTAATTAATTCTACCATCACCTCTGGACAAATGTTACAGCCCCCCATTAGATCTGCCTTTCTACACTATGGACCATCCAAACCCCTCATCCCTACCACTCCTGCAATGGTTTCTTCATTCTCTAGCTAGAGCAGACTTCTAAAAAGCAAACCTTTCATATCAGAAAGAAGAGAGTATGGGGTGAAATGGATGAGCTATCCAAAGCACCAACAGATGCTATAAATATTGGGAATACTTAAGGAGAACATCCCAAAGAGTGTGTCTCACAGCTATTTTTTCTCAATTATACATGTGTAAGAGCTTTAGCAGTTCCTCCATGAAGAGAGACTAGAATTTAATAGCGGAATTCCATTGCTTATTATTTGTAATTTATTGGGTTCATTTCATTGCTTAACCATATAAAGAATTGTTGTAGCTCTCATCCCAAAGAGGTAGCCATGGCATTTTCACCTAATACTACTGTTAACACTGTAAAGTTTTATGTTAAAAAGGTCACTTCAGATATTGTTTTTAATCCTGATAATATTAGCTATCAAATTTCTAATAGTTTAGGACAGTTAGACATAAATGAGACTTATAATGAAAAATTCAGGTGCCCAGTTTAGGCAGCCATATTGATGGCACCCCTTTTAGAATGGCCTAAGATAGCCCCTTACATTGATTCCTGTGTGTGTGTGTGTGTGTTTAAACCTATTTTAGGCAAGAGGACTGTACCAAGTCTCATAGACTAGGTTATGCTACCCAAATCTCAGTAATTTAAATAAGAGAGGCTTAATTCTTATTTATATTACATGTTCATCATGAGTAACTGGGATCTCTTGTCCATGCCTTCTCACTACAGAATCCGGCCTTACAGAAAAGCTGCTCTCCTGAACACCACTGGCCTCCATAGCAGGGCGAAAGAGAGTGTAAGGAATCACATGCTGCCCCTTAAAGCTTTCCGGAAATGCCACATACCACATCTGCTTATACTTCATTGACCAAATAAATCACATGGCCACACCTACCTGCAGAGAGCATGAAAAGTAGAGCCTCCGTGTTCCTGGAAGGAATAATGAACCAGGATTTTGTAAATAGCCCTAATAAGCATCCCAGAGACTTGCTCTGATGTCTAATTCATGTGCGATTTTCAAGATATTGCCATTAATTTTCCATTAATGATGGAAAATATTAGATTTTTTTTTTTTTTTTTTTTTTTGCTGTTCATTCCTTTACTCACTTACTCTTTATTCTGTTTCTCCAGCTTACTGATATTTCACTTACTTTGGGGTCTCTTCATTTTCTTTTACTTTTTTTGGAGTGCAGTTTCCTTGTCCCCACCCCCAGTCCCTTTTGCTCTTAGAATGGTTTTCTCCTTTCATGTCTTCTCATTCCTCTGTTTAAATGACTACAGCTTAGCAAGGTCTCTTTTGGTTTTGTTTTGTTTTTCTTTAAAGATTTATTTATTTTTTATTTCTCTCCCCTTCCCGCCCCTCCACCCCCACTCCAGTTGTCTGTTCTCTGTGTCCGTTTGCTGCATGTTCTTCTTTTGTCCGCTTCTGTTGTTGTCAGCAGCATGGGAATCTTGTGTCTCTTTATGTGTCTCTTTTTTCTGTTGCGTCGTCTTGCTGCATCAGCTCTCCATGTGTGCGGCACCATTCCTGGGCAGGCTGAACTTTCTTTCGTGCTGGGGTGCACTCCTTGCATGTGGGGCTCCCCTACGCGGGGACACCCCTGCGTGGTAGGGTACTCCTTACGCGGATCAGCACTGCGCATGGACCAGCTGCACACGGGTCAAGGAGGCCCTGAGTTTGAACCGTGGACTTCCCATGTGGTAGACAGGCGCCCTATCCACTGGGCCAAGTCCACTTCCCAGCAAGGACTCTTTTGATCACTGTTTTAGTTTCTATTGTTAGCTGCTTAAAACAACACTTTTTTTAGTGTTTCTTTTTTTAATACTCAAATTTTAAAAAATACTTTATATTACATAAATGTTACATTTGAAAATACAGGGGACTCCCATATGCCCTACTCCCTATCTTTCCCACACTTTCCCACTTTAATAACATCCTTCACATTAATGTGATGCATTTGTTACAATTTATGAACACATGGTGGAGCATTGCTACTAGGTGTGGATTATAGTTTATACTCTGTCCTGCAAAATTTTGTAAGCTATGAAAAAATATATAATGGTCTGTATCCATCATTGAAATATCATTCAGGACAATTCCAATGTCCCCAAAATGCCCCCATCTTACACCTGTTTTTCCCTTTCCCTCCCCTCAGAACCTCTGGTGGCCACTGCCTCAAATCAATGATAAAAGTTCTCCCATTGCAGAATAACAATGTCTATAATAGAATAACTGTTAGTCTACTCTAGTCCATCATTCATTCCCCAATCCTGAGGATTCTGGGATGGTGATGTCCACTCCACCTCTAACTGAGAGGGGCTTAGATCCATGGTATGATGGATGGGACTATCTTGCTTGCAGATGCAGACTCTCTTTGTTCCTTGGGATTAGCATTGTCCATCATCATCTCCTTGATAGTAAAACATACGTTTTATCCACAGTTTCTCTGGGTCAGGAGTGCAGTCGTGACTTAGCTGAATCCTTTGATGACTATCTCAAAGCATTCTCCAGACTATATTCTCATTTGGAGGCTCAAATGTAGGTAGAAAGAATCTGCTTCCAAATTCACTCAGGTTGGTGGCAGAAATTATTCCTTGCTGCTATAGAAATTATGGCATCTTGCTTCTTTAAAGCAGGCACCACAGAAAGAGTTTAGAGTAAGTCCGCTAGCAAGATGGAGTCATATGAAATAATATAATCACAGCATTGACACCTCATCACCTTTGCAATGATCTATCAGTTAGAAGCAGGTCACTCCCACACTCAAGGTGAGGGAATTACACAAGGGTGTGAATACCAGGAAGTGGGCATCACAGCTGAATCTTTTAAGAGTCACATGAAGTCAGTTTGCCTTTACTACAAAACTCATTACTGGAGGCACTAGTTTTTCAAATAAACAAGTCATACATACTCATATGTATATATATTTATATTTATTCCAGAAACAGAAATTGAATTTAAGGGGCTTGACCCAGTTTCACATATGCAAGCACCTTCTGGTTAGGAAGCTGTATAGGAAGAGAGAGTCAATGCCAGATGTTTAATGTTCTTATGCTGTAAGATCTCTCCCCTTAAAGAAGAAAATAATCTGGTAAGTGGGTATTGTTCACATAAAAGGAGAATTTAAAATAAGGGGAACAATACTTAATCTAGGGGAAAAAATACATTTCTAGATATGGAAGCAATTTGTTGAGGCCACTTTCCCAACTTTAAATCCCATAGTACTGGCAACCGCTGATGTATAAACAGAGCTTCCTCCTTCCTTCTTAAAAATAAATACTTCATGTCACTGAGGAGATTGTATAAGAAAATGCAGCTGACTCCATTCAAAAGTCTCGCCACACTAAGTACAGAAATCAAGAGCATATGTCAATAATACTTGTTCAGGGACATGCAACTTCACTGTTAAAGGACTGAGCATCAACAGCCAGTAAAACTCAATGAATATACCAATGCATTCACTAAATTTCAAGGGGAGTGGATGTGGCTCAAGCTGTTAAGTGCCTGTCCAGGGTTCAGTTCCTGGTGCCTCCTACAAAAAAACAACCAACCAAACAAACAAACAGATGGAAAAACCATCTCAGGGAAACCTATGTGGCTCAGTAGTTGAGCGCCAGCTTCCCATACATGAGTTCCTGGGTTCAATCCCTACCCAGTACCTACAAAAAAAAAAAAAAAAAAAAAAAATTCAGGGAAAAAAATTCAAGTGCTGATAACTGGGGCTACTAATTCGTAAGGAGTTTTCTCATATGTGGGCTCAAAGCAAGCCTAATGACCACAGAGATCCTAGAACAATGCCCCCTAAGTTGCTAAGTACTCCTGTAGAGTCAGTAGTTCACAATCTCTGGTACATATGAGAATCACTGGAGGAACTTGTTCAGTTTGTAGCTTTTCAAATATCCACTCCAAGAGAATCTAATTCAGTAGATCTTCAATAGGGTCAGAAATCTTTATTCTAATATCACCATACAAATACAAGGTCTTTACCACTTTTTAAAAACAACTGCTTTAGGGATTCCTCAAGCCTTACCCATTTGGTGGTTTACTAAGACAATGGAAAGCTTCTAGTGTTGTTAAAGGGCATATTCTGCTCTGACCTCCCTCTTCCTACAAAACTTTTGCAACAAGTAGACTCACTCTCCAAATAAGGTTGACCTTCAAAGTTGACCTCAAGAGATTCCCAAGAAGTCAGTTTGCCTTTACTTCAAAACTGTTTACTAAAGATACTAGTTATTCAAATAACCAAATTATACATTCTAAATACTAAATAAAGTCACTAGACCATTCTGTTCATTTCTGAATAATAGACTGCTGGGCAGTGCCCTGGATGAACACAGGCACAGATACAGAGCACCCTGGGTTCAAATCCCACTTCTACCCTTTACTGTTGTGATCCCAGGTCAATTATTTAATCACTCTGAGTGGCATTTTAGTGGAGAAAATAAGACTTCATTTTGAAGCATATATGGACAGACACCAAATGAAAGGAAGCTATTATTAAAAATGACTTCTGAATTAGATCCTATAAAAAGGATGTCGAGTCATTATTCAATGTAGTCATTGTGGAAATTTCAAATGAAGAAAAGCATGCAAAATAGGGGAAGTGCACTAATTCCAGTGGAAGAATGCTGGCAGGGGACCAAAAGGCATGCTGGAGTGATTTTACCTCAGAGGGTTTACTATCCTCCAGGATCCTTGGTCTTTCTGGCACAGATGCTGAACTCTATGCAAGCACACTGAAGATAAGCCTGGACATTCATTTCACAATGCTATTTTCTCTCATTTGTCCTTAGGAATATGTACTCTTTTCCAGAGTCTGTAATGTTCTCAGTAACTTACAAGGCATTTCCCCTTCTCGGAAACTCACGATTTTAATCTTGGCATGAGTACTAGATGATTTTTCAAGGCGTTCATTCAACTGCATGAGGAAATACTGGAGGAAAGACAGTCTATGTAGCAGCATAAGCCTGACTGTCCCCTCCATTTCACTTTAAGAAGGTTCTTTTCCTTTTAATTCACACATAGCTCAGGGTCAGTTCTCATAGTTAGTTGACTTTGTCTAAATTGAGAACACTAAGAACACTGGAAAAAGCTTTATTTCTTCAGATGTCTTTCCATAGAGTTCAAGGCACTGCAGCTAACCATGGCATATGCTGGAGGTAGGTAGACTTAATTTGGGAGTCATGGGAACTCATATACCTTAATTTGTTTAGTACAAATGAGCTGCCCTCCAAATTCAGTGCAGAAGGAGCAAGCCAATGTTAGTGGCATACAATTGTATGTTATTAAGGCAGATTTCATCATCATGAAACACTTTCAAGCAGACAATTCACTGGACTTATTACGAATAGAAGAACTTTCTGTGTTTTTGCCTCAGGGATTAAACGTTCCAATTCAAATCTATACATTAACCAAATATAATAACTATGTGTTTCTAATAGTCAAAGTATCATTTACTGGAAGTCTAACCTTTTTAGATACTGCAATTTTAAATGGTTTTCGTTCTGCTTGGTTTAATTTTACTTTTTAATAATAATAGATGACTAATCTCTCCAAAGGAAAGGTCATTTTCAGATATTTCACAGACAACAGTTCCCTTTGACTCAAATGGAGTCATGCACACTAATCTTCGAGTTAGATAAATTCAGGTGGTTGTAAACGGGGTGGGTGGTCCAGGGAGTAGAGAAACATCAGGAAAATCAGTCAGCAACTTTATTTCTCCTTAAGTAGTTTGAAAAGAGTTGCTCCTGGGGCAGAGTTGAAGTTTTAAAAATTAAACATTTATTTTATACGTAAATTCATCTAAAGAGTTAGGATTAAATGCTGCAGAGGACATTGTCTCTGTAATCTTGAGACTCATTCACAGCTTCCTTAAGTAAATCTTTCAACTTTCAACTCAAACTGAAGGTCAATGTTGAAGAAAGAGAATTAGGAAAGAAGGGAGGGCATGAGTATTGTTGGAGTCACATTTATTAGGACCAACAGACTTAAGAAGATGGCCTCTTTTTCTTCTTATTTGCCCCAGTTCATACAAAAAAGGGAAAAAGGTGGCATGTGAGACCTGGAGACAAATACCAAGTAAAGCCACTAGATCTTATAGTTAATTTATTCCTAAACTATTGTTATCAAATAAGTACTGTATTGCTCTGCTAGGTGAAGTTGTGGTTATTATGGTTATATGGTGAGGATAATATATAATTTCTAATCCAAAGATTTTGCAAACTAGTTTTGTCTAGAGACAATGTTAACACATATGCCAGTTAATACTATACAAGCAAAAATTTAAGTGATATCATAAACAAGAATGTTGGCATTTTTAGGTTTAACTGGCAGAAGATTGGATGGGTTTATGAGTGCCTGAACCACTTTGGGGAGGCTTAGAAAATAAAAAATCTTTAGCAGTTTGAACATAACAGTGTTTCTCATGTAACAATGGATAACAGTACCTCCTAGGAGAGAATATCAGCACATGAATCAGGAGGTGCTGAGGTTCCTAAGTGCTCTTTCTTTTTTTTTTTTATTGACTTTGTAATAATATTACATTAAAAATATATATGTGAGGTCCCATTCAACCCCACCCCCCCACCCCCCTTCTCCCCCCCCAACAACACTCGTTCCCATCATCATGACACATCCATTGGATTTGGTAAGTACATCTTTGGGCACCTCTGCACCTCATAGACAATGGACCACATCATGGCCCATACTCTCCTCCATTCCATCCAGTGGGCCCTGTGAGGATTTACAATGTCCGGTGATTACCTCTGAAGCACCATCCAGGGCAGCTCCATGTCCCAAAGACGCCTCCACCTCTCATCTCTTCCTGCCTTTCCCCATAGCCATCGTCCACCATGTCCACTTTTCCCAATCCAATGCCACCTCTTCTATGTGGACATTGGATTGGTTGTGTCCATTGCACCTCTATGTCAAGAGGAGGCTCAGATTCCACATGGATGCTGGATGCAATCCTCCCATTTTCAGTTGTAATCCTAAGTGCTCTTTCTAAGACTGAGTGAAAGGTCCTCAAAATTACTCCACTGCCAAGTCTAAAAGTTATTGCCCAGGATCTCCAGGAAGAGCCACCCACCAGTTTGGCAATAGTTTCTTTTTAGTTTCATTTATTTCACTGCATATAGGAAATAGGAGTGTTTGCCATTTGTCTTGAATTTTTTATAGAATGCTGAGGGGATTGAATTGGACAAGGAAAGACTATGGTTCTCGCATTAGAGTATGATGAAGATGAGAAGCAGGACGGAGATAGGGCAGAAACATCAATGTGAAATTTCTGCCATCAAACTGTGTACTTCCAAATTCTGAAAAGTAGAGTCTAGGTGATAACATAAAGCCTATTGTTGGTTAGTTTTTAACATATCACAAAATTTATATTTTAATTCAGGTATCAGATAGTGCCATTTCTTCATATAAGGTATATATTGGTGTAGAATAGTATTCATCAGAAACAGTGGTAATATTACCATTAGTCCCAAATTATTTCAGAAGCACTAAACCTAAAGCCAGGCACATTATCTCTCCAGTTCATGAAGTCACTGAATGGACTTGACACTCTTCCTTTTCCTTCTGAGAGCAGCCTACTTCCTTTGCAGAGTCTGTAGTCCAACAGGCATCTCCTTTAGAGCTTAAGTTCCTCTTTAAAGTCCCTGAAATTTTTCTCAAATTAGAGGCACCCTAAGAGGCTATATTCAGGGCTCTGCAAAACACAGAAACCTAACAGCCATGTTAGATTTGGAAATGCACTCATTACTGAACATTTGTTTAAAATGCAATACTTCTAAATGCAAAGATTGTGGAATGCACATCCATGAGCACAAGTATCTCAGGCAGTATTTGTGACTCAAAAATTATATGATTGAAACTTCATGACATTACAAATATTTTATTTAAATAGTTTATCTATTTGATCGAAACATCAGCATTTACTATTTTTTCTCAACAATTGATGTGGACTTGATGGTCCAGTCAAACTGGTGGATATGGTAAATTGAATGCTGTGCCCTAACAAAGGCAAATTCTTCATCCTAATCCATGATTCTGTGGGTGTGGACTCATTTGTAAATAGGAGCTCCTAAAATCCTATTTATGTGTAGCTGAAACTGAATGAGAGCAGGTCTTTTTCCATATAACAGGAAATCTTATTAAAAGAGGAAGCTCATATATGGTCGGAGGAGACAGAAGTCGTGGTCAGTCAAAACTGAAAGTGCAGACCCAAGGAAAAAGAGATCTCCCTGAGTCAGGAGGCAAAATGCAAGCCACAGAAGCCACAAGTTATTTGATACTATTCCCTTTAGGACAGGGGTTCTTAACAAGGGCTCTATGAGTTTGGATTTAAATTTTTAAAAACCCACGTTATTCTTGTGGGGATATGTTGGTGCAAGTGCGATATATTTATTACATAATACACAGTAAAGTGTAGACTTAATAAAGGGTTAGTGGTTTTCACCTGACTGGCAAAGGCGTCTGTGGAATAAAAAAAGTTAAGAACTCCTGCTCTAGGAGGTGGAGATAACCTCCGCCCGCCCCCACCCCCGCCCCCTGGCCCTTGAGGTTAGGCTGACTTTAATTGCTTTCTTCTCAAGAATAGAATATGAAAAGTAAAGGAAGTAATGATAGAGTGGAGAGAATGACAACTCACCACCTTAACCAAGTGGTCAAAGTGAACTTTACCAACAATAAGTTAGGGTGATATCAAGTACCCCATGAAATGTGACTTAAAGCATATTTCACATCTATGGTACTCTTCTCCCAAATCTAGAATCCCCGTTTAATCATGAGAAAGCATCACACAGACTCATAGTGAGGGGAAGTTACAAAATACCTCACCAGTGCTCTTCAAAATTATCAAGGACATGAAAGACAAGGAAAAACCAAGAAATGATATTGGTCTCAGGAAGGACAAGGTGACTAAATGCAATAGGGTGTTCTGGAATGGGTCCTGGAATAGAGAAAGAATATGGATGGGAGGAAAAGTGAAATCAAACTAAAGCCTGTAGTTCAGTTAATAATGTTATAGTAATGTTAATTTCTTAGTTTTGATAAATGTGCCATGGTTGAAGAGTATATGGGAACTATCATTGAAAGTCTGCTGTAACTCTCTTGTAAATTTATTAAGAATGATTGACCCTAAGCCTCTTTCTCTTTTGTTGTAAAATGTCCATCTTCAAGCTGCTAGAAATATCTCCATGAATAGGGTAAGGTAACATGGAGTTACTGACAAGTCAAGAGGTTTTTATTTAGAAATCCTGCCAGGATTGATTTAAACATTAGCCATTTATGAGGCTTTGATGATAAAAACTAAGGAAAAATGGTTTTAAACATAACAACATCTACAGGAAAATTTAATTAATAGTCAATGATTGCAATAAAGCACATATATACTTCTAATTCTCTTAATTATTTTTCCCGATATCATCCTTAATATAAAGGTCAATGATCTCTTTAAGGCACTGAACGGTAAGCAAAGTTCGTAAGTTTTGCTCACAAAGCCGAGGGACACATATTTAAAAATTAAGAAGTTTCCTTGGGTATTTTTGATAAAGTTATGTTTTTGTATAGTAGTTCTCACTAAGCCATTAGATCTATTCATTTCAGTACAGTAGGTCTGACCATGATCTATGAGCCCTCACTTTTTGGGGGGACATAGGTAGCCATTTCTTGCTCTTAACTAATTTTGCACAATTCTCACTGATGTGTATAGATGGTGTTGCCTCTTCATCTCCCACTTAAAAAAGTAAGGGACTAAGAAATAAAGGAGAGTAATTTTAATTTCTTTTCCCAACTTATCTGACTAACCATTATCCATATGAATGTAAGTAGTAACAATTTATGAACAAACCAAAAGAAGTCCTGATGTTACTGTCAAATCCCTGAGACTAATATTATTCTCAAACTTTGAAATAAATTACAATATAAACCACCACAGTCAAATAGCTTTGTCTCTGAACAAGGTTGAGTATGTTAAAATGCATTTGTCTTCAGTTTTCAGAGAAGACAGACAATATTCTAACCCCTTTATTCCTAATTTTATATTAGTAAATTTGTTTACTTTTTCTTATAAATGGATTCTCAAATTGTATATGCTTCAGATCCCATGACACCTTGAACCCATTCATAAACACCTGGCAAAATTGCCTCCAAGTATTTGACTTGATTTATTTAATAGTTTAGTTGTTAGTATTTCACATTTGGTTGTGAACATTCAAAGAAGATAAAATCATAATTATTAATAATAGTTAATACTCATGACAGCCATTTTTCTACATCTTACTTTAACATTGATTTAATCCTCACAATGAGCTTATAGATACTATTGTTTATATATTACTTTTATTCATATTATTTATATTTATATTATTATTTATATTATTTATAAAATACAAGAAGACCAAGGACTAAAACTACAGAGAAACTGGCAAAGCAGGGATTTGAACCCAGGTTGTCTGGCTGTAGAGTAAATATGCTTCACCTCTACTGCTACATATAAGACAGCTTTCGAAGAAATATAAAAAACGTGGAAAGATAACATATATAACCTAATCCTAGTCCTATTCCTATCATCTTGCTGAAACTCCTAAGGTATCCATGGCAAGTAACAAATAATGCCAAAATTTAGTGACTCAAAAGAGCAACTATTTGGTTATATCTCATGATGTTTTGGGATCAAGATTTAAGGCAGGGTTCAAGTGGTATGGACAGAAACCACATAGTGGTATCCAACCAGAGGAGCGGCTGGCCTGGAGTGTCCAGACTTACATGCTTTATTCTTTGTTTGGGATTGGCTGGAAAGCTTGCTCTTGTCTTACATGCATAACATACTCATGCCTTCTCCAGCATGGTGGTATCATGGTAGTCAGACTTCTTATATGGTAGTTCAAGGCTCCCTGAGAAAATGCTCCTAAAGAGAGGAAATGATGCAGAAACTGGCACTACATAATTTCTACCATACTTTATTATCAGAGCAGTTTACAGAGCTCTTCTAGTTTAAAGGGGAAGGATATAGCTCCACCACTCCAAGCAAGAAATGTTTAAAAATTTGTGACCATTTTTGTCTACCATCACCCCTAACAAACTCTGAGCCTACAGACTAAATGTCATGCAACTACTTCTTTTTTCTGGTAGAGTTCTTTTTTATTTCTTGGGCAAGAGTCAGGCACCTGTATGGTGCATCTCTCAGCTAAAGAAAATACATTTAAATTTTGCCATGTGGTCCCAATCACAAGGCTTAAAGTAGGTAGGTAAATACCCCACAGTCCTTTCTTTTGAGGTGGGGTGGAAAGTCACAACAGGATTATAGCTATCTGTAAATAAATCTCTTTGGAGAGTGGATATGGGTCAATGGATAGAGCTTCTATCTACCATATAGGAGGTCCAGGGTTTGATACGTAGGGCCTCTTGACGCATGTGGCAAGCTGGCCCATGTGGAGTGCTGCCATGCTCAAGGAGTGTCGTCCTACACAGGGATGCTCCTTGCCCAAGGAGTGGCCCCTGCCCAAGGAGGACAGCCCCACACAGGAGGGCAGACTGCCTAGGAGTGGAGCTGCCCACACGGAGAGCTGAGTCAGCAAGATAATGCAACAAAAAAGAGACAAAGAGAACAGACAATATGAATTGCAGTGAACTAGGGAACTGAGGTGGAGCAAGAGAATGATCACCTCTCTCCCACTCTGAAAGGTCCCAGGATGGGTTCCTGGAGCCACCTAATGAGAATACAACAGCCACAGAAAAACACACAGTGAATGAACACAGAGAGCAGATAACTGGGAGGGGGGGGGGGGCGGGCAGGGAGAGAAATAAGGGGAGAAAATAAAGAGAATGATTACTCTTTTAAAAAAAGTAGAAAGAAATCTCTTCAACTTCCTCTTTTCCCATACTCTAACATTTTTTTTCACTTTTTAAAATTGAAGTATATCATTCATACATGAACATACATAAACAATAAGTGTATAGTAAAGACTGAGAACTTACAAAATAAACATACATAACATCACACAGGGGTCTCATACATCACCCCTCTACCAACTCTTTGCACTGGTGTGAAACATTTGTTACAAACTATGTAAAAGCATTGTCAAAATATTATTACCTACTATATTCCTTATCTTACATTTGGTGTATTTTCCCCCCAACCCATACTTTTTTTAATATATTTTTGTTACAGATATTGTGAACTTGCAAAACAGTCATACTGATGTGTAGATTTCCCATGCATATTCTAACCTTTTTGATATCTTTGGTCTGCTTGACAGTTTCAGGAGTTATGCAATGATTCTGACACATTTCCTTTGTAAATTATGCTTGTGGGGATTTGTGTCACAATGACTTTGATTTATGATATGTAATGATTGGCAAATTGGCTGACACTGGAGCAGGAAGATTTTCATTCTCACATCCTGTCACACCATTTAAAAGTTAAGGGGAGACAAATCTAACAAAAATGTTGATTTAATTTAGCTGTTTTTCTCCCTCCAGGTAATCCTTAGATAGCAGGGTCAACTATTTGTTCAGATCATGCAAAGAATAAGAGAATATAACTATTATGTGCACGTAAGAGACTACTTATTTTTCTATTTTCAATAATTGGAAGCTGAAGGGGTGGAGGTAGGACAGATTCACACAGTCCAAGTGATATCAGATCTTTAAGGGGAAAATAGAAAAAAAAGGAGGGCTAGCATACAATCTTATTTCACCCCACTGGACATTACAAATAGATTCATTCAATAGCCATTCCCACTGATACTGGGTTTTATAATCTCATGGCTATTCTTTTATTCACGTGGATTTGAATAATCAGGTGTGGATACAAGGAAGGAGCATTTAATCTCAAACAACTTTGGCTGATTTCAGTGCACACAAAGACTGAGGAAAGTGAAAGAAACAGGAAGTAATTTTATATTGCTCCACATGGGTTTCTTTTTTTTTTTATTTTTTTATTTTATTATTGACTTTGTAATAATATTACATTAAAAATATATATGTGAGGTCCCATTCATCCCCACCCCCCCTCCCTCTCCCCCCCCAACAACACTCGTTCCCATCATCATGACATATCCATCGGATTTGGTAAGTACATCTTTGGGCACCTCTGCACCTCATAGACAATGGTCCACATCATGGTCCATACTCGCCTCCCACATGGGTTTCTTAAGGTATTTAACTGTGTCTCAGTAATACTGTGTAGAGAACAAAGCAGTATGGCAATGCATGCATGAGGAAGATAGGTGACCAGAAGAGCTTACATTTTGGAGGGCCACTAAGGCAGAAGGGGATGTGAGCTCAGTTTGCTGCAAGAAAGTCAAGAGGAGAAAGCCCTACAGTTCTGGGGGTACTGAGGTTAGTGTGGAACTCAGTCCTCTCCAGATTCAGCTGTGGCAAAAATCAAGGGGATGGTGGAGAGGGTCCAGGATCCACAGGACAGGGACAGCATTGGGGCATGGCCTCACTCTTGCACGCTTAGAGATGGGCCTGAGGCTGGAAAGATAGGGGTTCTGTGAGATGTAAGCATGGTGGTAGGGAGCAGGGGTGGTGGCAGTGGGGCAGACCACTTGGAAGGGTCAATGTGGGTGCATCCTCAGGAGTCAGTTTGTAAAAGGTGCTAAACCATCACTGGAACCAAAGCATAATAAGGAAGGCAAGAAACAATGGATAGAATTCATATCAACCCAAAGTCCTCTCAGGAAAAACACTGCTATGTATGAAAGGGATATTTCACAAGGTGTTTACGAGCAGGATTCCCAAGGCTGTGCTCAAGTCACAACAGATGTTTGCTAAAGCAAATTCTAAGTCTTGTGGCAAGGTTTTTCTACTGTTGAAAGAAGTAATCAAGTGGGGATCAGAGCTGAACTGAGGAAAGATTATTTCCCCTTAAAAAAAAAAAATAGAAGTCACATAGTGACTTCTTTTCGAAAAGTACAGTATGGAGTGGGGTGGGGTGGGGTGAGAGTACCTTACCATGGAGAATGCTGACAAACTACTTCTGCCAGGTGATCAAGGCCAACCTCAACAGTAGGTAAGTCACATTGAACGTATGCACCCTTGGTAAGATGTGATCAGAATGGTGCTTGACCCAAAACCCATATCCTAGTCTATTCCTGAGAAAAGTATCAGAAATATCCCAATAGAGGAATATTCTACAAAATGCCTTCCTAGTACTCCTCAAAACTGTCAAGGTCTTCAAAAACAAGTCTGAGAAACTGTCATGCCAAAGGGAGCCTAAGGAGACATGACAACTAAATGTTATGTTAATCTTAGAGGAATGTTATCCTGTAACAGAAAAAGGCACTTGGTAAAAATTAAGGAAATTTTAATAAAGTATGGACTTTACTTAATAATAATGTGTCAATATTATTTCATTAATTATAATAAATGTACCATACTAATGTAAGGTGTTAACAATAGGAGAAATTGGGTGTGGGTATATTGGAACTCTGTATATTTCTGAGATTTTTCTGTAAATTTACAAGTCCTCTAGAAAAAACTGTATGTGTGTGTGTGTGTGTGAGGGTGAGTGTACCATTTGCAAATACAAATATTAAATCTCTATTAAAGGAGATTGAAATCATTAGGCTGCCTCTTACTTATCTATACAACTAGGAAGACTGGTAAATCTTTCTTCCAAATGTCCTATGACTATGCCTTGCTTTCCTACCCTTCTCTCTCTACCCTCACACCTTCCCTGAGTACTTACCCTGGACTGTTGCCATGACTTTCTGATTAGTCTCCTTGGCTCCAGCTTTTCTACCTTCTGAGTCTGCTCCCAACAGCCAACTTCATAATTCACCGTTTTCTCAGGTGATTAATTTTCTTATTTAAAACCTCCATAAAGAGATCTTACCATTGTTCTCTGTATAAAAGGCATTCTCCTGGACATTTAATGTCTTCCAGGATCTGGTCCAAAGATTCTACTGAGCTTATGTCCACTATTCCTTACTTTAACAAATCACTGCTTTAGGTCAGTTCTATTCCGGCCTTAAAATGTTTTTATCAAATGGAATGTTATTTTCCTCAGATAAAATCTTACATAGAAACCCAAGTTACAGATCAGCTAAAGACAATTCCATGGGAGGGACTGGGTTGAGAAGTAACCTTCTAAGCCCCCCTCCTGCAAGATCTGTTGATGTTGGGTCAGTGGACCCCTGAGAACCCAGACAAGCCCTTCTGCTTAGGGGCTTTTATGTTTTGTTTCTGCCCCAGAGGTACTGCTGAAAATGCCCTTTCCCTGCTTCCACCACTGTTCAGTCCTGTTAAAATCCGTCTTTCTTTAAATACCACTTCTTCCATGAGGGCTTCTCTGATTGCCCACCAGAAGGGATCTCCCACTCACACAGGGTTCTTGCCTTTGACTTGAACTTCTGTTATAACATTTAAGGTATTATATATTGATCGGTGTCATAATTACTTGATTATATTTGTTGTATCCTCCCTACTAGTCTGTAAGATCCTTGAGGATAGACTTCTGTTTTTCATGTCTCTACATTCCCTGCAGCGGCTAGTAAGTTGACAGGAAGAGGAGTGGTTGGACTGATATTTCTGCTATTGACAACTTAGCCTGACTCTAACTCTTGACGTTTGTTTGTCCCCTTCACAACTCTTTCTTCCCCCACCACGGTTGCCTATCTGACCACTATATTAGTCAACTCCCCATGACTTAAAATAACTTCTGGAGAAATGTCACTCAAGAGTCATTAAGCTGTGCACCCCCTTTCCTTGTCCTATGCTCTTCACCCAAAGCCTTAGTCCAATGCCTGGAACAACATAGTTGTTCAGTGTGTTTGTGAATTATTGAAAAAAAATGAGATAGGTTTTGAAAGAGAACATTTTAAAAGTCAAATCTTACTCTGAATAGCCCATGATGCCATCGAGAATCAGCTACGGCAACTGCACAGCCATCCATGGAGGTGGATGTCAACTGGTTCTCAAAAAGACCTTTGGCATTCTGTTTCAGACCTGGGGCTGCCTGCTTGGCTCTGTAATTCATTACCCATTTCCATATAAATCTCTTATTTACATTGTTATTTAGCTTGGTTTTTCCCTTGGATGCTGTTCTTGATAATGATTTACAAATATTTATCCTAAATGAGAATGTTGGCAAAGAGTACAGAGTGTGACTTTTCCCAGATCCTGCAATTCTCTACAGAGGGCCCTAAACTTAGCCCACAGCCATCAGGGCACTGGCTCAGTAGAAAGGTTGCTTGCTTGGTAGATTTTTTACTGGTGACGGTAAGAGGGGATATTTTTAGCATGAAGAGCTAACTTTAAAATGTCAGAAGATCATAGCCTGAATTTTGAAATTGTTCACCTATTTTTTTTGGCCATAATTTGGAAAACAAAATGTCCTGTGTCCAAAAGAAAGGTATTAAAAATGCTAAATTTCATTTGTTTAAAATTGTGTAAATGCATCACTGTAAAAGATTCAAATACAAAAGTATATTTAACCAAACGAGAATATTTACCTTTATTCACACTCTGGTATCTATTTTCCTTCCCAGGGGGTAACCACACTTACAAGTTTGTGAATTCTCTTCTCCATCCTTGTTACACAGACGTCTATGTTTTACTATATTATTTCATTCTGTATACATTATGTATAGACTAAACTATATGTACGTATCAGTTAAGATTTAATTTCACCTGCAAGTAGAAAGTAAGTGACTAAAATAAATGAGCATTTATTTTTCTTAAATGATAAGAAGTCCAAGATTTCAAGAAGCTCCACAATGCCATGAGGGATCCAGGCTTTTTATATTTTCCAATTCCAATCTTTTTTTTTTAAGTAAATTTTTTTTCAACTTCAAAAAATTAAATAACAGACTAAAGGCAGCTCGACAAGTTAAGGGAGCATTACTTGAAAAAATTTCCAATTCCAATCTTATTTTTACATTTTGCCCAGAAACTTGTTACCTCAGAACCCCAAAATAGTGGTGGCATTGCCAGCATTGGTCCCATATTACAAGCAGTGTGAGGGGAAAGGCCAGAGAATGACTCTCTCACAGCCTACTCTTTAGAAGGCTGCCACAAGGCCATTGATGTGGGCTATGGGTGGAAGGCTCTTTGTCTCTTCAGAGATAACTAAGTTGTTTGACTTGTGGGTGTGGAACGGTGGGGGGCTGCAGTCCTGCCCTTGGGGACTAGCAGCAGCTCCAGTCCCAGGAAATGTTTAACAATGCGGGGGCTATAAACTTTAAGTATTTAGGGGAAATGCAAAAACCAAATATGCTAAAGGCTTATCTAGAATGTCTGGAGTCCATGCTAAAAGCTTACCTAAGATGTGGAAGATATATGCTAATTGAAGCCTATTGAGAACTGAAACAAAGGGACCATTTGGCCTTTCCTCTCTGTATAAAAGACGTTTGAAAATCTTGTTCAGGGCTCGGGATTCAAACTGAAAGCTAACGAGTCCGGCCGGCCATCAATAAACCATTTTTCCTTCTCAAAATCATTGCTGAGTCCTGGCCTCTCTATACTCAAATAATTGAACTTCTCTTAAATTCCACAACATTTTTGGCGACTCTGGTGGGTTTGCTGCCCCTTCCAAATCCCCGAGGAAGCCGGGAGGACTCGGGTGAACCCCAAATCTGGGCGCCCCTGGATTAAATTTAATCCAGAAAAGATGTGGGCTCCACCAGAATCTTCCCGACAAAATCGAGGGGCAATGGAAGGTCTGAAGAGAAGGATTCTGGGAACGAAAAAGAACTCTGAACATGGAAGAAGGTAAGACTCCCCGGGTGAGCACAGTCTGGAAGGCCCTAGCTTTAATTGCTAGGAAGGGGAGGCTGATCACCTCCCGAGAGAACCCTAGTAGCCCCAGAAGGCTGGGGGGAAGCCGTTCTCTCTAGGCTTGGGAAAAGGAGGAAAACCGGGGAAAAGCCCTGGTGTTTTGGGTTTGTCTAACTGCATGTTAGAATCTGGTACTGGTCTTATATCCACTAAAGGAGTGGAGTCTCGATTTTAATAGGAAGGGTATTTATAGGTTCAAGTCCTAATGTCCTGGAAATTGGTCTAGATTAAGGAAAACAAAACTTGGTTACAGGAAAATGGATCGGCTTTTCTGGTGGAGCTTGGTCTGGATGTAAAGTTTAAACAGTGGAAAAGTCTAGCTGAAATCTTTTGTTAAGTTGCTAATTTGTGAATGAATTCGCTTTATACCAAATGTTAAGTGTTCTGAGGTTTGTGATGGCTGTGGGGGCAGCCGTGGTGAAAATAAATATATAAACTTGTGAGTCAGATTAGTGACCTTTGTGCTTCTGTCTGTGTCAGCTCAATGTTAGTGTTGGAGTTGTGTCCTTACATAAAGTAGAATTACAGCTGAGCTGGAGCCCTCCCTTGCCATTGGCAAGGGGGTGAAATGATTCTGGGGCAAAAGCTGAGGAGTCTAGATGTTTGTGCATGTTCTGCTGTCTTGTCTTTGGTCTGGCCCTTTGCAGGGGCTTGGAGGCCATCTGTGTCCGCGCCAAGCACCCAAGTTTGTTGGGAATGTCCCAGTCAGGGTGGCTGGGTTCCTGGGAGAGTTGCCAAATTTGAGTAGGTTCTGTCTGCCCATTTTGGCTGAAAGCTGGAAAGGGGGGAGTGGCTTGCCCCTTTCCAGTGAGTCCACCCTTATATTCATAAGCCGCATTCCTGTTTCTTGTGCACCCGACTGCCTGGAAGGGGGGGAAGTGAAGGAGGTGAAAAGCAGAATCAGAATAAATGCAGTAAAGTTCCCTCCTTAGGGTGTCAAAGCCAAAATACGTTTGCATTCTGCTCAGGTTCTTAGAAGGTATTGTAGTAACCTTAAGTAAGAGAATGTGTTCTGTGAAGGTAAAATCTGTCTTAAGGGTATAAATAATTATAAAAGTTTTACAAAGCATTGTTTAAGGTATTTAAGTGGCTAATTGCAGAAAGTCATTATTTAACAAAACTGAATTGATAATAATAATAATAAAAGGCAATTTTATAACAAACTTATTCGGCAGCCAATCTCCCCTGCCAACTTGCTTCCAAAAAAACTGTTTCTGGTATTATTACATGCTACTAAGTATTTAAAGTGAAGAAAAGTTCATTATTTTAACAAACTTGTTTAGTATTAATGGCAATTATATGTTGTAAGAAGTTTGCCTGGTAACTTAGTATGTGGGATATATGGAGTGTGTTTTTATTGTTAAGGCAACAGAAGATGATTTTGTCCTAAGATAAAATGATTGATTATTGGAAAGAGTAGAGTGTGGGACAGAACCTGAATGAATACTGAAAGTGTAGAAGGTTTGTGGAAGGGAAATTTTTATGATTAAATTGAGTAAGATCAATATACAAAGAAAATATTTTATCATAGCTTCTTGTGCTTTAACCTCATCATATCCTCAATGTTTGAAGAAGAGTCTTACCTCTTTTAAAAGAACATTTTATGTTCTAGAAATCAAATCCTGAAAAGTAGCCTTTTATTTCAAACTAACTGCAAGAGATTTATTCTTTTACTTTAAAGGAAAAATTAAAGTAATGGTTAAGTTCATTAAATATGTTATAAGTTGAATGAAAGGTATTTAAAGGTGTTATAAAATTAATAGGTTTTAAAAAATTAATAAAAACTGTAACTAAGAGTTAAAATCATTTATAAATGCATTTATATTATAAAACAGTGGAAAGACAATAACTGAGATTATAGCTGCGTGAATTTAGCCTGAAACTATTATTTAAGTGTAAATTCTACACTAACCTTTCCTTTGTTTATGGTTACTTCAAGCCTAACCTCACCCTTTGCCTTTGCCTATGGTTATTTCATAATTGAGAAGAGCTGGGACATCACTGTCTCCTCTCCTGGTATTAGTAACCCTTTCTCTCATGAATTCAAGTGTAAACTAAATAAATTGCTGCCTGATAGAATAAGGTTAAATGACCACTGGAGTTTTATTATCTCCAAAACCAAAAGGGGGGTGGAGGGGGAGAAGTCTCCTGCCTTGACGGTCAGTGTTCCTAAGAGTGGCAATTCATGAGAGAAAGCAGTCTGTCTCCCTGAGGCTTCAAATAGCCTCAGTATATATATATAAAATTAATCTTGTTGCTTATCCAAAATTCTGCTAATTTCAAAGTAAAATATAAAGTTCTAAAACAAAATGGTGCTAAGGCATTGAGAACATTTTGGTTATTACAATCCATTAAGTAAGAAAGAAAATTCTTGTGGTAAACTGCATGGTCATAGTGCAAATTAAGAAGAGTTTCAAAAGTCTTTGAAAAGTTTAAAGTAACTAAAGTCATGTTGTTGTGTCAAACTATTCATGTCTGCCTATTTGCTCAAATTGTTGAGGTTAAATATGCAGTTATATAAGTAATATGCATTTCTGGACCCCTAATTAATTAAGCTAAACAGTATATAAAATAATGCAAATTACAAGTAATATCAATGAGTTGTGTTTGTGTCTAACTCTTTGTGTCTGCCCATTTTTAAAAAAATGCTCAATGTATGCCTTCATACATCAGGATAATATCAAATTAACAAATAAAAATTCTTAAAAGAGGTCTATTCAAATTATTAAAAATTAAATATGCAGTTATATTTATAAATATTCTTAAAGCCCAAATTGAACTAAGCGGATGAAAAAGTCATAGAAATCTGATTATGGAAACAATTGGGAAAGGGCCTCCTCTTTGCAAGAGCTTTTAAGGCAAGACTAGGTGTGGCAGATTAAACCTATCTACTAGGCTAGGGAATTAAGAATCAGTTTGCCTGGTAATTTCCCAGTTTCAACCTTTGTCAGCCATAAATTGAAAAAAAGAAAAAAACAAAAACAAAAACAAGGATTAGGTTAATTTTCACATAAGAAAAATGTTGATGTAACCTGGCGGCCTGCTGCCTCAGTCTCCCACTCCCGGGTTGGACAGCAGTGGAGACCAGTTTAGGCCAGTCCTATGGGCAGTGGAAGGATGCCCAAGAAGGAGCTAACTAAGTCGGTGCCATTTCAGCACTAAATTCTATTCCTTATTTGAAAAAGGGGGGAGCAGGTAAAAACTAAAATGGTTGGAATGTGATAGAGGAAGCAGTTAAATCAAACTTTTGCGTGGGAAAGTTAAATCTCAGATAAGCTGTAACTTCTGAAGTATCCAATCTATGGAAAAACAGAGGAAGAGCTTGCATGCTAGGCTTAGGGGTATAAATTGTGTCATTTTTCTTTGTTCGTGGCACCAGCCATATCTGGCTCTGCACCCCTTCTTGCAAGATTGAGAATAAATTATTTTCTTCTCCACAATCTGGTGAGCCTTATTTTCTTCCAGAAGATTTCTTTCCAACGAAATAAAGGTAATTAGTGGCTCTATTAACAAATTTCAGTAAGTAAAGGAAAGTCCATAAAAACTATGGAGAGATCTTTCCTGGGTTATGATTTAAAAAAAAAATTAAGTAATTGTGTAATGTGTTTTAAAACCTGGTAGTCAGTATGCATGTGTTTTAAAACCTGGTAGTCAGTTATGCTTTTAAATTAATAATTTTCATAACTTAAAGAAAAGAAGTTTTTAGCTTCCTGTAAGGGAAAAAGAGAACATTCCTTGCATAAACTATTATGGTTTCAATTTTATTTAACTTGAGTGTAATCTCCCATAGTTAATTTATAAACTAAATTAACATTATATATACAAAATCTTTACAGTAATGAAAATTGTAAGTTCACATTGGTGAAATTAGGCTAAAGGAAAAAGATTGTAGATATGCTCTCTTAAATAAAGAGTAAATTTCTTTCATTGGTAATTGTAATTTAGTAAGTTTATTTAAACATGAGGTGGCTAGTCAATGTGGTTATAGTCAATTATAAAGAGTTTGTAAAACATCTTCCAAACTGAAAATGTTTAAATAGTTCTAGTTGTAGAAGTTATTGTTAACTAAAGAAACTTAGATTGGTATTGGTAGCAGAAATAACTTCATGATAATAAACCTGTCTGAAGGCCACTGCAAAATACACATTTAAGTAAATGGTAATAAAAAAGTTGTCTTGATTCTATTGGAAATATTCTGTTTTCATTCTAACAATGAAAAATAATATTTTCCTCTATTACTAAAGTAAAGTACCTACTGTTATCTTCATAGTAAAATTGTGTAAGTAAATAGTCATTTGATATATGTATTGCGTTAAGTTGTTTAAAATATATATAAAACAAGGAATAAACTTTAACATTGTCAAACTCTTGTGCATTCGAACCAGGCCTTGTATACATTACAGGTAGCCTCTCCATGTGAGTTATTGGCTAGGCTGGTCACTGACCCCTCAATTAAAAATATGTGCTATATCAGTCTCTGGTTCTGCTCCTGAAGTCGATGGAAACTATATTGCAGTTTCAAGCTCCTGCAGCCAATAATGACTCGGTACAGCCAAGTGTACAATGGATATCGCCTCCAGACTGGCACTGTTCCATGGTGCCAGAGAGTACTATGCACCAGGCTAGTAGAATACTGGAAAATCTCTGGAATACTGGAAGGATGCTGCAACTTGCTCACTGCATTGAAGAACATGCTAAGTGGAGCCATGATACCAGGAGACTGTAAGTAAAACTTAAACACAATTGGCATTATGGCCTGCTCTCATGGAGAGATAACATGTAAAGTATTACAAACCTGAAACTCAAAACTAATAATGGCAACTCTGAATCCTTATGCATTAAGTAATACATTAGTTAATATTAAGTGCTGTACTTTTATCCTGTACTAAATATATGCCTAATAATTGTAATGTTATCTTTTCTATTTTGGATCAAGTGCAGAAGTATATTAGACATGTTAAATTCCTGGTAAAATCATTTTCTAAACAGTTAATAACATGTCTATAGAATAAGGTGGCAGTCTCAGCCAGTCTCAGTTAGCAAAAGTGAGGCTTGCTTGCTGATGGTGAGTCACCTATTGAACAAGTCAAAATTGCTAGAAATTGTACAATGAAAACCAAGGTGTAAAAATCTTTATTCTGTAGTTCTGATCACTCCCACAGGTGAAAACTAAGAGTATTTCCAAATTAGTGTTCTAATCCTGAGTGAAGCCAGTTGCCCAAGGAGTACCAGTTCACCAGGAGCATCTGACAGAGCGAATGAGTGTCAATCATTGAACAGCTTGGAATGTGTCTTCAGACAAAGCTAAGTGTCTGTTGCAATTTCTCTCTAAAGATGGATAACTTAAAAAAGAATATATATGCTGTTCCCACCAGCTTTTAAGGAATGCCATCTTTATAGGCACCTAACCTTGTCTACCTCTGTAATCCAATGTGTCCTCTTTTAAAAACAGGTATTCCAAAATTTTAATTAAGTTTGTTTCTTTCAGAGTGAACATCTTATTAACCATATGAAAACTTCATCCAACTTCGTACAGAATGCCAGATCCATCTTCCTCCAGTTAGAATAAATTAAAGAGTTTTACACCTTATTAGGCAATGACTACAGCCCATGGCCAGCAGGAAGCAGTTACAGAAAAGAGATCGTCTCCCTTCAGCACCCCTTTTAAATTAAAGGTGTAAACTCTTTAAAAGTAAAATAAAAGTAATAGATGGATCTGGAACCTGACTGGAAATCCACGTGAGTGCCAGTGGCAGCAGAATAACTGCGGGAGGCCCCTGCCCAAGATTCTGCTGTCCAGAATGAAAAGTTCTAAACTTCTAAAAACGGTCCTGGATGCTGTACTAAAGACTGATAAATAATCAGTCAAGACAACAAACAGCCATCCACCTCATAGCTCCAACAATAATTATGCCAAAGCTTAGCAAGTTAATCTTTGGCAGAAAGGGGGGAATGATGTGGGCTATGGGTGGAAGGCTCTTTGTCTCTTCAGAGATAACTAAGTTGTTTGACTTGTGGGTGTGGAACGGTGGGGGGCTGCAGTCCTGCCCTTGGGGACTAGCAGCAGCTCCAGTCCCAGGAAATGTTTAACAATGCGGGGGCTATAAACTTTAAGTATTTAGGGGAAATGCAAAAACCAAATATGCTAAAGGCTTATCTAGAATGTCTGGAGTCCATGCTAAAAGCTTACCTAAGATGTGGAAGATATATGCTAATTGAAGCCTATTGAGAACTGAAACAAAGGGACCATTTGGCCTTTCCTCTCTGTATAAAAGACGTTTGAAAATCTTGTTCAGGGCTCGGGATTCAAACTGAAAGCTCCCGAGTCCGGCCGGCCGTCAATAAACCATTTTTCCTTCTCAAAATCATTGCTGAGTCCTGGCCTCTCTATACTCAAATAATTGAACTTCTCTTAAATTCCACAACACCATGACATGTGCAAAGGCATCTGGGAAGCACAGGTTTTGTGTTTTTGTTGTTGTTGTTCGTTTGTTTATTTGCTTTTACAGCCGGGCATATTGTCTCCCTGAAAGGATCAGGGATCTCTTATGTAAGGAAATTAGAACAATGGAGATTGGATAAGCAACTAGCATGTCTGACATCCTGAACTTTGCTTTTCTCGCTTAATAATATACCCTGCAGCCCTTTCCATGTTAGTACATTCTGTGACTACAGGGATTCTATTGTATGGATGGATCACAGTTTATTTAATTATTTACCTACAGAGTCTCATTTCCCATAATTTTTTGTATATTCAAGTGGTGTTAATATGAGCATCATTTATTCCTAATTTTGTATTTATTTTCTTATGAAAACTCCTAAATTGTATAAGCTTCAGGTCTCACTATGTCTGAAATCCATTCCTAAATAACTTAAAATATTCTACTTTTATTGTTTGCCTTCTAGATAAATTGTCTATTTCTTCGATATTTCAGTTATTAATATTTCACATATCCAAAAAGGATATATTCATCATTACTAAAAATAGTTATGTGTAACTAATGGCTAAGCATTGTTCTGCATGTCTTACTTTAAAATTAATTAAGTCTTCACAATGACACTATATGGGATAGATACTATTATTACTTATATTTACAAACAAGAAAATGAAACACATAAGGACTAAGGGAAGAGGCCACAAAATTAGTAGCAGAACCATTTTCCTCAGTTTTTTTTTTAATGTACTTTTTTGTGTTTTTAATTTCTCTCCCCTCCTTCCCCCACTCCCCCCCAGGTGTCTGCTCTCTGTGTCCATTTGCTGTGTGTTCTTCTGTGCCAGCTTGTATTCTTGTCAGCGGCACCTGGAATCTGTGTCTCTTTTTGTTGCGTCATCTTGCTGCGTCAGCTCTCTGTGTGTGCAGTGCCGCTCTTGGGCGGGCTGTACGTTTTTCACACTGGGCGGCTCTCCTTTTGGGATGCACTTCTTACGCTCATCAGCACTGCGTGTGTGCCAACTCATCACACGGGTCAGGAGGCCCTGGGTTTGAACCTTGGACCTCCCATGCGGTAGGCAGACGCCCTATCCATTGGGCCAAATCTGCTACCCTATTCAGTTTTTTTATTCTCTGAAATCCCAAGCATGTTTTCTTGTCTAATGAAATTGTACATAAAAAATTTGTGAAATGTTGAAAAATAGGTGAACCTATTTCTTATATCACAACTTAATATCTTAATGAGAACTTCTACAGGACCAGAAAAATATATTTATATTTTCTTCGGTCTTTTCAATGTTAGACCTAATAATATATAAATATATTATTCATTTGATGTTTTTAGAAATAAAATATTAATATACATTTTCAAGATAAGGAATGCTTGCTGCTTTAAGAACTGAAGCTTAACTCTGAAGGTTTATTGATTAAATGTTTTCTTATTTTCTTCAAAAAGTACTGAATATTACTTATGCTTTTCTCTAAAAACAGCAATTTTTGTGCCATTTCAGTTGGCACCATGGCATGAACTGGAGTTTTGCTATCAGGATGCCAACCTGTCTACTTTTCTGCAGTCAAAAAACCAGGAAAACAAAAATATTTAGAATTATAAACTTCATAGGCATCAATAAGCTTTGGATGGTGGTCTGAAAACATCACTTACCAGATAAGTCTATAAGCTTGTTACCAGGCTTTAGATACAGACATTTGGAAGACAACTAGTCCTAAGCCTCAGAGATCTTTCTTACTTTCTTCTTGGTCTTCAATTAGGTTCTGAAAGTTTAATCCCGAGATCAAAAGATGCTACTATAGCCTATGAAGTATGGATGGAGAAGGCTGTTCTTTTCAAAAATACCACTTAAATTTTTAACCAAATTGTTTATATTTAGATGAAAATAAGAAGGGCAAATTCTCTTTGGGTAGAACAACCTTTTTGTAGTACTGAATATCTCTTCCTCCCGCTCATTTTCTTTCCTGTCTCTAAGTCACCGTTTTGCATGTGTAATGGGAAAAACAATATCTACTTTTCATCATTCATACCAAGGTAACCTAAAATAACCATAATAAAGTAAAATGAAGTAACTTTATTTTTTATATTCTTTAGTTATTAGCTATAATAAAATACATTAAGACTTACCAAATACTTTATTTTGAACTTCTCCCAAACAATCTAAATTTCCTACATGTGCTGTTTGTGTTTTAACTGCCTTGCCAAAAGTTACATTGAGGGGATTCCTGATGTTGAGGCACATTTATTTTGGAAAATTTGTGCCCACAGGAAAACTGTCAAAACACACACACACAAAACCCATACTTGGCATCACTCTTAGGCCAATGAGAGGATTACTCACAATACGAAACTCTTACAAGAAGCATTTAAAGAAAAAGCAATAAAGGAAGCAAAAACCTACTACTTCTGTACAAATACATTGTGGCAATGCCAAATTCTAGGCCTTGATATACTATAATAAAAGTTGGAACCACTGGGGGAACTTGGTGATGGGTAGATCGCAATTCCCCGTGAATCTGTATTTCAAAATTAAAACGTTAGAAAAAAATTGCTGTCTCATGTGGAAGAGACATGCATGTGAAAAACTGGAATGTTAGCACCCAACTGAAAGGGAATGGAAACGGCAGGAGAGAAGCTGAAAAGCAGCGTGGGACTATAATGAGACAGGAAAGGAAGAAAACTTGATTTCTTGATTTGCTACTTGACTAAAGATTAGCCTTTTAGGAGAATTTAAGACTGGAAGTTTAAGGAATCTGACAAGGATTAAGCAGCTAGTAAGTACTAGAACCTGGACTGTCTTCAGTCACTCATGAGAACCTTTTGATTCTTATTCTGTAGGTAACTTCAGGAACCACCTGTTTTTTGCTGCTTTTTGGTTTTTTTCTTTTTTCTTTGTTTCAGGACTACATGTTCTATTCAGGTCCATGTTAGACAGACAATTTGACAGCAGAATGAGGAATTGGAGGGGTGTGTGTGTCTGGAGAGTAAGAACAGTTAGAAGAGATTGTAGCAACCCACTTGAGCAATATTAAGAAACCTGGAACTAGTTAATGGAAATTGAGATGGCTAAGAGAAGTAATTAATGGAGTTTTGGAAATGTAGTATATTGTAGAGGTAAAAAGACAAAGATGAAACTGATTTCACCAACTAAAATAGATGATATTCACAGACAAGGAACTTGGAGACAAGGAACTTCTCATTTATAAAATAAATGAGATGGTAAAGAACTAATTTCTAATGGTGAAATTTCAGGCAGCTTTTGCTTTGTGGAAAGTAAATTTTGGAATAAAGATGATCAGTTTTTCATTGAGTTGACAAATTATTTTTTAATTGGTAATTACAGTCTAATGACTAAAGTGACAAAATCCTATAGATAGGTGATAGCATCTGTTTGTCTTCCCATAAGAAACAAGAACAAAAGGAAAAAAGAGAAAGATTTAAATGCTGATTAACCCACTCTACTTTCTACATGAAAAGTCCTAACGGTGAAATGATCATTTCAGGGGAATTTTTGTTGTTTACTTTTTACTAAAATAAGAAAATTCCGAGAAATTTTGCCTCAACAATTAACAGATTTCTCTCTTTTTTCCACCTTCCATTCCCCTTGTTACAACACCCCCTTCAGAAATTGAGCCCTTGAAAGGACTTGGAGTTGCTCGTGAGCACAAAAATGAAAAAAATCTCAGTAGCTGCAGTGACAGACATTATTTACTCTTTACACTAACTTACAAAAAGAAAAAGTGAATGATCTATACCATCGACAGATTTAAGCATGTTTCCTCTATCATTCTTTTGGAAAATGACCGAAATTTTTCTTTCACAAAATGTTTACTCAAGTGCAAAGATGAAAGAGTTTTGTACAAGCACGCACCAGATGTTCAAGTTGTCGATCACTGTTTAGTCAGAGCTCCAGTTAACTGGCTGATGCACCACTGTCACTACTATCAGGATAACTTCTCATTAATCATAGCACAAGCAGCTGGATGTAAGCCAATGCTCATTCATCCAGTTATATTGCCTAATAACTGATTCATTCTTAAGTTTTTTATGAGGAAACACACATACAAACACAGAGGAAAATGAGAAAGAATTCTCCCAAACATGTGAGCAATAATACAAAATGGGAGTTGTTACATAACAGAGGTAAACATTTGATGTTTATTTTTCATCCTGCAAAAGCAATTTACTCTGTAAATTCCCAATTATAAATTTTCTTAGCAGCAGACATTTTGAATGTTTGCATTTGAAAAACAGTATTTCTCATTAGAAGAGTAAAATTAACAATGGTCATATTTGTACTTGAATATGAAAAACTTTTTTGAAAGTTCTAAAAGCTTCAGTTGGAGCCAAGATCAAGTTCAACGAATGACTTTCAGTTACTTCTAGTAAATAAGTTATCTGAAATATCTTTTAATGGAGGAAAGTGTAAACAACAAATGTGGCCAGAAATTGAAAAAAAAAATTAGATGTTTATTTTTACCTGTTTTTCTACAGTGTTATTAGTCCTATATATTAAACTCCTTTTGACTCCACAAAATAAACGTCCAGAATGTTATAGCTGTATGTAATGCAAAGCAATGGAATTATGGCTTATGAAATAATTTAAGTAAATAATAACTTTGTCAATCATTAAACCTCACCATTAGCACCCACTTTTAATTGAGTTCTGGGCAGTGTTAGATAAGAAGTATTTGATATGTACTCATCTAGAGTATTATCTATACAGAAAAACATGGCTTTTAGTTTGATGTACACAAACCTTGGTTTCATAGTAAACCCAAATACTTATTTACTATCACATTTACTTAAATGCTATTTCAATCATTAGGGCTTTCAAAAATTTGCGGCAAACAGAAAGGCTTTAAAAATTGAAGTAAATGATCCTCTTCAGGGCAGGGATCATCAGGCAGTGGCAAACTTTGTCCTCTAAAGGTCCAGATAGTCTTTTTTTTCAACAATGCAGACCATTCAGCCTCTGTCACAGCTACTGAACTCTGATATTGTAGTGTGAAAGCAGCCATAGACAACACATAAATGAACGGATGTGGCTATATTCCACACAAACTTTATTTACAAAAACCAGGCACCAGCATGGATGCGGCCAGTGAGTTATAGATTGCAAATTCCTGGTTTATATTATTCTCATGCTTGCATTTATGCTGCCACTCTTCAGAATCTAGTAAAATGGTTAAAGGTACATAATTAAGTTATTTTGGATAAATAAATGGATTATTAAGATAAAATAATATAATAAATAGACAAACTCATTCATGTATTTAACAGGTGTGTGTTGAGTAGCAGGCAGTTTTAGGTTCTACAGCAGTGGACTAACCAGGCCATCCGCACCCCACACCCAATTTGTCTGCTTTACAGAGCTTACATTCTAGATAATAAATAAGATACACCATGAAATATCCAGTACGTTATATGAAAAGTGTGGATAATAAAAAATTAATATAGTCACAGGGAATAGGGAAGGTAGGGAGGAGTTCCATTTTAGATTTGTAGCCCAGGAAAGGTTCTATAAAGGTTACATTTGAGTCTAAGCCAGAAGGAAGTGGGGAACTCATGTTTTCACAGAGGGAACAGCAAAGGCTCTTAAAGAGATATATTCATATTATAAAAGGGTCAATTCTTCCTATATTTTTATTTATATTTTACACAAAGCACTTCTAAAAAATAAGATACTATTTACATATAATGAAATGTACCCATTTTAAGTTTAGAGTATGATGGATTTAAGCAGTTGTGTAAAACTGTGAAAACACAACTACAAGTTCAAGATATTGAAGTTTCCTCACCCTGAAAAGCTTCCTTGAGATCCTTTGAAGTTCATCACATCTCCCTACCCTTGAACATAAACACCGATCTGCTTTCTATTACACAGATTTGCCTGTCTTAGAATTTCATATAAACAGAATCATACAACGTATGACTTTTTGTGTTTTGACTTCTTTCACTCAGCACGATGTTTTTAAAGTTCATTCATATTGTAGTGCATGTTAATATTTCATTCCATTTTTTTCCTGAAAAGTATTCCATCATAGAGATATACTGTAATTTGCTTATCTATTCACCAGTTGATGGACATTTGGGTTGCTTCCAGTGTTGTGACTAAGAATGATTTTGCTATGAACACTTGCGTACATAACCTTGTGTGTACATATGTTTTCATTTCTATTGGAAAAATACCTAGAAGTTGAATTGCTGAGTCCTATCATAAGAGTTTGCCTAATTTTATCAATACTGAAATACAATTTTCCAAAATGGTTGCACTATTTTGCATTCACACTAGTTGTTCTGCAGTCTTGTCAAAAGTTGGTATTGCCAGCTTTATCACTTTCATCATTCTAGTGGGTGTGTAGTGGTATATAAATTTGATTTCAATTTACCTTACGCTCATGACTAGCAATCATGAATACCATTTCATGTGCTTCCTGGACATTTGTGTATCTTTTGGAAAATATTTATTTAAATCTTTAGCCCAATTTTTATTGAGTTCTTTGAATTCCTATTGTTAAGTTATAAAATTCTTCATATAGTCTAGCCTATTTGCAAAACTTTTCTCCAGTTTGTGTATTGGCTTTTTGTAATCAAAGAGCAAAGTTTTTAATCTTGATGAAGTCCATTTTATCATTTGTGTATTTTGTGTCCTGTTTAAGAAATCTTTATCTAACCCAATGTCTCATATATCTAACCCTATGTTTTCTTATAGAAGTTAGTTTTCTTGGTCTTACATTTAGTTCTTTTTTGATCCATCTTTTGTTAATTTTTATAAATTAAGTTTATGTTGATTTTTGTTAATTGTGAAAAGAATTGAAAGTCATTGTTTTCCATGTAGTTATCCAGTCACTCCAGCACTATTTTTAAAAAGATTATCTTTTCTCCATCGATTTATATTGAAACTTTTGTTAAAAAACAGTTGGTGGGAAGCAGCTGTGGCTCAATCAGTTGGGCTCCTGCCTATCATATGGGAGGCCCTGGGTTCGCATCCCAGGGCCTCCTTGTGAAGGCAGGTTCACCTGCATGTCACAGAGAGCTACCAGGCTGCAAGTGCTGTGGAGTGCCACCTGGCCTACAAGTGCCTAGGAGGGCCGCCGGCCTGCAAGCACCACAGAGAGCTAACTCAGCAAGGTGATACAACAAAAAGGGAGACAAGTGAAAAAAAACACACAAAAAACACAGAACAGAAGAGCACTCAGTGAATGGAAACAGAACAAACAACAAGCAAGCCACAATGGCGGGGGGCGGGGAAGGGATAAATAAAAAAATAAATACAGACACACAGAAGAACGCACAGCAAATGGACACAGTGAGCAGACAGCAAGCAAGCCATGGGGAGGGAGGGAATAAAAAAAACTATTGGCCATATGAGACAGTAAAAATATAGTACATTAATAACAGACATCAGTGAAATACAATAAAATGTAAAGAAATATACACAACTATATGAAATAACATGCCATATGATAAATAGGGAAAACATTTTAGTCAATATATTAAGATAACTGGGGAAACGGACTTGGTCCAGTGGTTGGGGCGTCCGTCTACCACATGGGAGGTCCGCGGTTCAAGCCCCGGGCCTCCTTGACCCATGTGGAGCTGGCCTACGTGCAGTGCTGATGTGCGCAAGGAGTGCCCTGCCACGCAGGGGTGTCCCCCGCGTAGGGGAGCCCCACGCGCAAGGAGTGCGCCCGTAAGGAAAGCCGCCCAGCACGAAAGAAAGTGCAGCCTGCCCAGGAATGGCGCCGCCCACACTTCCCATGCCGCTGACGACAACAGAAGCGGACAAAGAAACAAGACGTAGCAAATAGACACAGAACAGACAACTGGGGGAGGGGGGTGATTACATAAATAAATAAATCTTTAAAAAAAAAAAAAAGATAACTGGCTAGCCTTTCAGAATGTATTAAGCTATTACCTCATATTTTAAACCAAAATAACTACAGCTTGAATTAGATTTCAATGTAAAGAGAAATCTATGACAGTACCAGAAGGGAAAACTGATAAATGGTTAAGATATATTCATACATATGAAGGTGATCATGAATTATTTTAAATTCAAAAATAGAAATAAATGTAATTGTGAATTCCTTAACCATATCTTTAACTATATATAAACATATATAATTGTATATTTTTAGACTTTGGCAGGTTTGTCATATACATAAATTAAAAGATTTGCTAGGCCTAGTTTTCTGATTGTTGGGAAAAAAGTACAGGCCTAATACACAGATACCAAAAATTCAGCTATGTTATTCATAATAACTATATCTTAACGAGTACTTTAGCCTTTTTTCTACATTATCATCTGTTCTCATACCAATAATGTAAAGAAATTTCCATATTCCCCAATTTTGGCATGACTGGTTCAGTGGCTTATCTAGGGGAGAGAACTAATAAATGGAAGACATACTTTTTTTTATTGTTGTTTAACCCAGACTATTTGGTTTCAGATTCTACAAGCTAAATTTGCTCATGAGAATTCTCTTCTGAGATTACTTTTTTCCTGAGACAACCAGCTAAGAGAGCAGAACTAAAGGAAGTAGAGATAACTCTAGAGCTTGGCCTAGACTCAGGTCAGGAGATGACTCTGAGGACAGAACTGAGCAGGGGGTGCCAAGTGCAGAGAGAGGGGAGTCCTGAAGTTTCACCTCACCTACCTTTCAATATTGGCTGAAGTGCTTTCTAACTGAAGATCCAGTGGAGTGCACTGTTTCTCTTTTCACTTCAGATGAAGCTGGGCATAGCCTTTCTTTCCCTGAAGAGACAGGTCAGCTCACAAATGCAGAGCAGTCTTCTGTAGAGTATGTTTGCCCTGGATGTAGCCATAGGTTTGAGTGTTAGCCATATATGATCCAGGGATAAATGCTCCCAAAAGAAAGAAACTGATCAATTTTCTTATTTCTTTTCAACATGTCAGGTGGAAAAAACAATGCAAAATGGAATGCTTCCCTTTTTATAATTAGCAGTTATTAAGTGTTGTAGTTTCTTTGGCTGCTCAAGCAAATACCATGCCATGAATGGGCTTACCCAGTGGAAATTTATTAGCTCACAGTTTTGAGATTAGAGGAAATTCAAAACCAAGGCATCATCAAAGTGATGCTTTCTCCCAGAGGACTGTGGCACACAGAGGCCTCTCCTGGGTTCCACTGAATTTCAGCTTCTTGCTTCCTTGGGCTCCATATCTGTCTGAATTTCATTCCACTTATAAAGGAGTCCAGTAATGGGATTAAGAGCCATCCCAATTGAGGTGGGTCACACCTTCACTGAAGCAACGTCATTAAAAAGTCCTACTTAAATTGGGCTCACACCCACAGGAATGGATTAAGAACATCTTTTTCTGGGACACATACACCTCCAAACCACCACACTCCATTCTCTGGACCCCAAAAAGACATGTTCTTTCTGCATGCAATGTACATTCATTCCATCACAACATCACAAACATCTTAAGCCATTTCAATAACAATGCTAAGTACAAAGTCTCATCAAAATTGGTTATGGGTATGGTGTGTCCTGGGACACAATTGCCCTCAGTCTGTGGACCTGTGAAATTCAGAGAACAAGTTATTTTTTTCCAATATACAATGGAGTGACAGGCATAGGATAAAGATTTCCATTCCATTAGGGTGAAATTGGAAGGAAAACAGGGTCACAGCTTCTAAACAACTCTGAAACCCAGCATGGCAAACTCCATTAAATTTCCAGGTCTGAGAGTCACCTACAGATTAATATTTTGTACTCTGGTCCTGATAGAGTGGCAGCCCCGCCTCTTCCAAATGCTTGTGTAGTGGCCACGTTGTCTCCGAGCTTCAGGATGGTGAACTGTCTCTCTGAAAACCCCAAGAGTTCAGAAAGCTCTCTGAAAACAGGCCTTACCAACTCTGAGCCTTGGGGTAGCAGCACTCTTCTTGATCAATGGGGCACAAGGCCCACCCTCCAAGTACAGGGGTGCAACCACTCTTTCCACACGTATATGTGGGCCTGCTCTCTTGCTCCAAGGAGATCTCTTCAGTCTGGACCTAGGCTTCCATGGTTCTAATGTCATTTCTCCTTTACTTTGACCCTTCTCTTTCTCTTTCAGTCTAGGCTGGTGGTGGTTCTGCTCATACAAGTTTTACATGGGTCCAAACTATCAGACACCACAGACCACCACATTATTAAATATAATAAGATAAGAGATACTTGCAGCTAGTAAAAGAAAATCTTTCATCACATAAAGAATGTCTTCACAGATGGCTAAAGATAAGAATTTCCTCATGAACTTAACCTTAGTGATTATGGAGTCACCCAGGTTAAAGCTGTACTGACCCCTGATCAAGTTATCTGTTGATGCTTACAACCAAATAATCATGATTAGCTAAATGCAAGAAGAAAATTATAAACATCAGCTCATTTGTCAACTTTGATCCAATATATACCCAATATATGACCCCAAAATATACCACTTGATTTTGGTTGTTGAAACTTAAGAGATGTTATGGTGTAGAAGTGAATCTGTATTGAGCCTCTATCATTGTCAACCATAGTATAAATAAATAATTCCTTTTCTCATTAATTTTGTAAAATACACTATTGGGTTGACATTATCATATTAATTTTTAAAAATGACTTTAAACTTCTCCATTAACTTCTTCACTTGCTTTCTTCCTTGAATTTATTGGAGTACTTATACCCAGTGCCTTTATACTTGATTGCCACACAAGCAATTTCTGGTGTCATGGTTTCTACATTCCATTAGAGTTCTTGAATACTTGACAGAAAGAAAAGAAGATATTCTAAAAATACCCTAAAAACCTATTCAGAATGAAAGCATAATCCAAGCACATGAAAAAAATATTGCCACAGAATTCCATACTGGATAACTGTTTAATAAGAACATGAATTTAATAGAAGAACTTGAAGACTATGTAAATACATGGCATATTCATCTTCCATTTTTCAGATCATCTAGGGCATCCCTTTATAATTCTTTTAATGTGCTTAATTATTTTCTGAGGTACTATTTTAGACAGTTGTATTGTTATATATACTTTACACTAATGCTCTTCAATCCAGTAGTCACAAGCCACATGTGGCTATTGATCATTTGAAATGTGTCATAAGTGCAAAATATCTCATATTTCAAAAACTTAGAGAAAGTGAAATAACTCACTAATAATATTTATACTGTTATATGGTTAAGTCATAATATTTTGGATATATTAGTTTAAATAAAATATATTATCAAAAGTAATTTTACCTACTGTTGAGCAGTTTAATATGGTTATGAATTCCAAAAATAGATTTTGGGTTAAGTTTGTAATCTGGTCTGTACCTGGGTGTGATTGAGTTATGATTAGGGCTTTGATTGGGCCACATCATTACAGCATTGAGTCCCCACCCCTTGGTGGGTAGGGACTCTCAGATAAAAAGCACGGCAAAAGACAGAGTTGAGGGTTTTTGACGTTGGAGTTTTTTTTTTTTTTTTTTAAAGATTTATTTTTATTTATTTAATTCCCCTCCCCTCCTCCGGTTGTCTTTTTTCTGTGTCTTTTTGCTGCGTCTTGTTTCTTTGTCCGCTTTTGTTGTCGTCAGCGGCACGGGAAGTGTGGGCGGTGCCATTCCCTCCTTCGCACTGGGCGGCTCTCCTTATGGGTGCACTCCTTGCGCGTGGGGCTCCCCTACGCGGGGGACACCCCTGTGTAGCAGGGCACTCCTTGCGTGCATCAGCACTGCGCATGGGCCAGCTCCACACGGGTCAAGGAGGCCCGGGGCTTGAACCACGGGCCTCCCATGTGGTAGACGGACGCCCTAACCACTGGGCCAAAGTCTGTTTCCCTGACGTTGGAGTTTTGATGTTGGAGTTTGATGCTAAAGTTTTAAGCTAGAGCCCCAGGAAGTAAGCACACAGAGGAGAGAGAAGCAAGACCCTGGAAGGAAGGAACCCAGGAAGCCTGAACCCTCCCAGACATTGGCAGTCATCTTCCTCCAATACATGAAAATAGATGTTGGTGAGGGAAGTAATTTATGCTTTATGACCTGGTATCTGTAAGCTCCTACCCCAAATAAATACCCTTTGTAAAAACCAACCAATTTCTGGTATTTTGCATCAATACCCCTTTGGCTGACTAATACATACTGTTTTTTATTTTTCAATATGGCTACTAGAAAATTTTAAATTACATGTGACTTACTTCTCTACTGGGCAGTATTGCGTTTTGATGGTAATAATTGGCTTCCCTTCCCCCTTCTGACTTCTCAGTAATCTTTTATTTCAATTTTATTTAAAATTCAAAATTTTACTTTCTTTACATAGCCACCATTCCCATACTTTTATACCTCAAAATGATATTTTAATAAAATATAAAACTTTGCATTATATTAATATTTCCCCAGGCCCTGAGCCTCAGCAGACTTGCAACTCCTACCCTCTGGTTTATTGGACTTACCCTGGCCAGCTAACAGGGAGGCGAAGAAGGTCAACCACCACACCAGGGAGCCAAGAGTGCCTACAACTGCAAGCAGGAGAATTGCATCCATCATCCATGTGGAATCTAAGCCCCATCTTGATGTAGAGGGGGAGTGGACATAACCATCCCAAGGTCCACAGGATGGAAGAACAGAGTATGAATTAGAGTGGACTTAACTGGTGTTCTGCTGTGGAACTATTGTGATTAGTAATGAAGAAATTGTAACATTGTTGTGGAGAAAGTGGCCACGGTAGCTGCTGAGGGTAGGGAGAAGGAAGAAGAGATATGATGTGGGGGCATTTTCAGGATTTGGAGTTTTCCTGGGTGGTGCTTCAGGGACAGATGCTGGACATTATGTGTCCTGCCATGGCCCACTGGGTGAATAGGGGGAGAGTGTAGACTACAATGTAGACCACTGTCCATGTGTTGCAGCAGTGCTTCAAAATGTATTCACCAGGTGCAGTGAATGTGCCATGATGATGGAAGAGGTTGTTGATGTGGGAGGAGTGGGATGAGGGGGATGGGAGGTATATGGGGACCTCTTATATTTTTAATGTAACATTTAAAAGGAAATAAAGAAGAAGAAAAATATTTCTCTTTCTTGAAGACTGCAGACCATTTTGCACAGGTATATACCAGTAAATGTTGTGAAGTTTGAAGTCATTCTAATTTTTCTGCATTGTTAGTAATTAGATACTGTTTTGTTCTTTTGTTTGCCAGTATATCTTTAGTTTCAGTTATTTTATTTTGAAATTCAAATTGGATATATCTCATAGTGGATTAATATAAAATATTTGATGGTATAATACTGTCATTTCAAGTATATTTTAGTTTTGGAAATTTTATTTTTAGGTAAATTTTTCTTTTCCATTTATTTTGCTCCTTTTCCAGAGTGAAGGAACACCTTCACCTGTCTCTCTGATGTTCCCTGTTAGTCATATTTGTTCTCATTTTGCTGCTTACAATGAAATCTATACTTCCATTGGGTTTTGCTTCCTTCTCTTATTTGTTTTCTGCATTTTCCAGTCATTTTTCACCCCTTTAATTTACCTTATCATTTCTTTCCTGAACTTTCCTGTATCTCTTCTTTCATTTCTTTGATTTCACAGAGCTCTATTTGGTTATGATTATGTGATTATTTTTAAAATGTTATGAAAATACAAGGAAGTGCTGAAATACAGAAAGTAATATATTAGCAAATATATACTCATCACTGGAATTAATATTTTGCCTTATGTTTCAGATTTTGATGAGAAATTAAATGTTAATGATACTTTTCTTCCCTGCGTCTCATACATAGTTTCTAATTTCTGAAATTGCCTCATTTGATGTCCTTGTACTTTTTTGAACTGTCTACATATATTTGTCTTCATAAACATTATAGACTAAAATTTTTTGAATCAGTAATTTGCAAAATGATATATTGAATCCTTCAGCAATTTACCTTTTTAAAATAAAAATTACTTGGGCAGCAATTATTTATGGTGATATATGTAGAAGTAGTTTGTATTTTAACTGCTCCATGATGGAGAAAGTCCATGGAAATCTGTTGCCTTTGTGTCTTGTGGTGGTGAACCTGGTCCACTTTTGGTCAACATTACTGTTAGTCAGTAAGGATAGCTCAATGAGGAGCCGGCAAGGATAAGATAAGTCATTTTCTTTTCCTTCAGAGAAGATCTTCGAAGAGTAATGGCTGCTGTTTCACCTCTCCCTTCTGAATTAAGAAAGGAGATTCTGGGAAATACAGTCCAACTTGTTCACCTCATCATATTTCTTGTCAATTTGGCATCTATAAATTAAAATCCTATTTAATTTACAAATAAAGGCAATATCAAAATCATGCTTCCGACTAACACATATCTCAAATACAACAGAAAACATGTTAACCCTTTCCACCGAAGAGTTTTCAAAATCCCATGTGTCACTTCATTTGGGTGATGTTTATTCCTCTTCTAGTTGAGATGTACCCTCCTCTGTGATATCCTTTTAATTAAATTTAGGGATATAAGGTTAACCCTCCCTAAAACATTTTATACTAGATTGTGGAGTAAGGAGAAAGAGACAAACAGAAAAATAATTTGTTAATATATATACACAATTATATTCATATTGGCATAAGGAAAAATTACTTAATTTCTAGAGTTCTCATTATTATAGTCTTGGTGGGTTGGCCCAAACTTTTATCTCTAAAGGGTTGTTCCATCAGCAGTCTTGACTGTAATGAGTGTTTTAGTTTTCCCTTAATTTTTACCATAAAACATGGAATAAGAGGTACTCCAGAGAATCTGCATTTTGAATATACTTCTTTGTGTAATAATAACCTGAAGTCCTCTGTATAGCCAGGATCAATTACCCCTACCAGTAAATAAGCCCCTCTTTGCCCAATGGGTCATTAGCATGAGTACTCCAAAAAAGCCAAGTGGCAATATCATCTCTAGTCTAGTGGAATCAATATTATGTTTATTGGTGGAAATAAGCCATCAATTCCTTGGAAATAAAGACCTCTAAAGTAGGAAAGTCTAATGTTGTGAGGATAGGAAACCACTCTTGTATCTAGTTATCTAGTCCTTAAATTCAAAATTCTTAAATCCTGGTCAGGGGAGAAAGAAGACCATAATAGTCACTGATTCAGAAAACATATTATATTCCAGAGGATATTAGTCCAGTCATTCAAAGTATTTCCTCCATGCCTGTACCATCATTGAGTTTTTAAAATATAAATCCACTATTCTCTCAGTCCTCTGCTTTAGAGTGACAAGGAAATACTATGAGAATGACCCTATTGTCATATTTCATTTGCTGAATTGTGAGTTCTCTGTTTAGCAGCAATTCTGGTGGAATAACATGACAATAAATGATGTTCTGCAAGACCATGGAAAGTGGTTTTAGCAGAAGCAATATGATCAGGGAAAGCAAATCATTTCCAGAGTAAATATCTCTTTCAGTGAAACAAAGGGCTGCCCCTTTTATGGTGGAAGTGGTCCAATGTAATCAATCTATCACTGATGACTGACTGGTCCTTCTGGGGAATGGTGCCATATTGAGGATTCATTGTTGGTCTCTGCTATTGGCAGATTAGACACTCAGCCACTCAGCAGTGGTTATAGCCAAATCAGCTTTGGTGAGTAGAATATCATGTGATGAGCCCATGCATAACTTCTAAACCTGCCTATATAGCCTATTTATTGATAAAGTTTAGGGGTTACTGAAGAAATAGGCTGATTATATCTGTAGAGCCAGGTTATCTTGACCACCTGGTTATCAAGATCCAGCTTTGCTGAGATTACTGTTTTGTAAGCATTAGTATAGGACAAAGACCTTCACACTCTGTATTCATTTGGAAAGGTTCTTCCCCACAGCATTTCTCCAGATCTTATTTTTATAATTTATTGAATCATACTCCTTCCAGATCTCTGAACTTCCAGTCAAACTATTAGCCATTGGTCATGAATTGGTATAGAATCATAACTCTGTTCATCTCTCCTTTCACATAAAATGAGCAATCAGATATATTAACCACTGGGATGATTTCTCTTCAAATAGGGTCACCCATGGAAAAGGCAATATGCCATAACTATCCACTTTCAGGCGATGCCAGCATATTATGAGAAACCATCTGTAAATCTATCCTGAAATTTCTATTTCTCAGATCATAGAGAATTCCCCATGGAGATCTAGGAATGGCTATAATACTAAAAGTTAGAAGTAAAACTTATTCTTATTATGAAAGTAATAAGGAAATATAATGAACAACTTTTTTCCAGTATATTTAACATTTAGATGAAATGGACAAATTCCTTGAGACGCCAAACTAGCAAATCTTTCCCAATATAAAACAGAAAATATGATTAGCCCTACCTCTATTAAGAAATCAAATTCAAAACAAATAACATCATCGAAAAGTAACCTGCAAAAACAGATGGTTTTCTTTATTAGAGAAGTTGCAGGTTTACAGAACAATCCTGCATAAAATACAGGATTCCCATACATCACCTTACCACTAAAACCTTGCATTGGTGTGAAACATTTGTTACAATTGATAATGGCACATTTTCATAATTGTACTACTAATTAAAGTCTATGGTTTAACAAAAGGTTTTGTTTGTGTAGTGTAGTTGCTTGAAGTTTTAAAAATTTTATACCGTTACCATATATGCAATCTAACATTTCCTCTTTTAATAATATTCAGATATATATTTCAATGCTGTAAATTGCAATCACAATGTTGTGCTACCATCACCACAATCCATTACCTAAATATTGCCATCATTCCAAATAGGAACGCTATACATTTCAATGTGTTTGTGCATGTGTGGAGGTAAATATAAAATAAATACACATGTATATCAACAAATAAATGATAAAATATCATTAACTCTAAGCTCTGGAATGGAGAATGTGGAATGGAGAAGAGATTAGTATTTAAAATATTTGTCAAACAATTTGTTGATAAAGTAAATTAGCCATGTAAATTATACATCCTTACTGCATACATTAAGTGAGCTGGTAGGATAATCACTGTAGGTCTTTTCAAAGAACTAACTTTTTTAAAAAATTATACTCTTCATTATTTTTTTAAATTCTCAATTTCATCTATTTCTGCTCTAATCTTTGTTATTCCTTTCCTTCTGGTTGCTTTAGGATTTGTTTGTTGTTTTTTTTTCCTTGTTCCTCCATGTGTGCAGATAGGTCTTTGATTTTAACTTTCTTCTTTTTAAATGTGTTTAGGGAAATTTGATTTTAACTTTCTTCTTTTTAAATGTGTTTAGAGCTATAAATTTCCCTTTCAGCACCTCCTTCTCTGCATCCCCTAAGTTTTTATAATATGTTGTGTTTTTGTTTTCATTCAAGATACTGATTTCCCTTGTAATTTTTTCTTTGACCTACTGATAGTTTAATAGCATGTTATTTAACTTCCATATATTTAAGAATTTCCAGTTATCTGTTTCTTATTGATTTCCAGTTTCATTCCATTATGGTCAGAAAAAAGATGATTTGTATAATGTTAATCTTTTTAAATGTATTGTGATTTGTTTTATGATTCAACATGTGGTCTATCCTGTTATTGATCCATGTGCACTTGAGAAGAATGTCTACCTTGCTGTTTGAGGTGTAATGTTCTGTATATGTCTGTTAGATCTACTTCATTTATCATATTATTCAAGGTCTCTGTTTCCCTATTGATCTTCTCTCTAGGTGTTCTATTGATGAGAGTGGTGTATTGAAGTCTCAAACTACTAATGTAGAATTGCCTATTTCTCCCTTCAGTTTTGTCAGTGTTTGCCTCATATATTTGGGGCACAGTGGATAGGTGCATAAATATTTATGATTGTTATTTCTTCTTAGTAAACTTCCCTTTTTTATAATATATAGTGTCCTTGTTTCTTATAATAGCTTTTGACTTAAAGTCTGTTTTGTCTGATATTAGTAAGGCTACCCCAGTTCTTTTTTGGTTATTATGTGCATGGAATATCTTTATCTATCCTTTCATTTTCAACCTATTTTTGACTTCGGGTCTAAGGTGAGATTCCTCTAAACAACATTCGGTTGGAGCAAGAGTTTTTATCCATTTTTCCAATCTGTCTTTTGACTGGGGAGTTTACTGCATTAACATTCTGTGTTATTACTGTAAAGGCAATACTTCAGCCTTTTTGTCTCTTGGTTTTTATACATCACATCTCTTTTCTCTCTTACTCTCTTTTTCTATATTGCAACCCCCTTTTCTGAACAGTTTATCTTTTGTGATGTACCTGACTGATCCCTTTTTAATTTGTTTCTATATATTTTAAAAATACTTTCCTTGTGGTTACACTAGAGTTTACATTATACAACCTACATCTGTGACCTACTAATTTGCAAAAGTACCAAGTTAGCTTCAATAGCATACATGTTCTCAACTCCTATGTCACGGTTTCCCCTCTTTTTGCTGTTTTTGTCCCACTTTACCACTTTATATTTTGCATGTCCATCGTCAGGAACTATGCCTTTTTTTTGTTAAGCTGTATTCTGACTCTATAGGAATTACTGAGTGGAGCTGTATATTGGGGATAGAGTACTATTGAAGTTTTTGGGTTTCCTTGTTTTGTTTTTAGGAGGTACTGGGGATTGAACCTGGAACCTCATAACTGTAAGCATGCAGTCAACCACTGATCTACACCCACTCCACTACTGAGTTTTGCTTTACGCTTTTAGTTACACTTTACTGATGATCTTCACTTCCTCACATGAATCCAAGCCACTCTATACTGTCTTTTCCTTTCAACCTGCAGAATCCCCTTTAGTAATTTTTGTAGGGGAGGTCTTTTGTTGATGAACTCTCTCAGTTTCTGTTCATTTGTGAATATTTTTAATATCTCCCTCAATTTTGAAAGACAGTTTCACCAAATAATAAATTTTGGGCTGGCAGCTTTTCTTTTCAGTATCTTGTATATATCTTACCACTGCCTTCTCACCTCCATGGTTTTTGGTGTGATATTGGCACTTAATTGAAGATCTCTTGTATGTGACATACCATTTTACTGTTGCTGTTTTCAGAATTCTCTCTTTATCTTTGGCATTTCTCATTTTGATTAGTATGTGTCTTAGAGTAAGTCTACTATGATTTTTTCTGTTTGAAGTATGTTACACTTTTTGGACATGTGTATTTATGTCTTTCTTAAGAGCTGGGACGTTTTCAGCCATTATTTCTTCAAATACTCTTTCTGAACTTTTTCCTTCTCTTCTCCTTTGGGGACACCCATGACACGTGTGTCTGTATACTTTGTGCTGTATCTCACATTCCTGAGACACTGTTAAATTTTATCTAGTCTTTTCTCTGTGTGTTCTTCTTACTGTATGGTAGCAATTGTCCTGCCTTCTAATTCACTGATTCTTTTGCCTACTCAAATCTGCTGTTGTATGCCTTTGGTGTATTTTTTTTTTTTTTTTTTTTTGGTGTTTTTTTTTTTTTATTTTTTTTTATTTTTTTTTTATTTTTTATTGACTTTGTAATAATATTACATTAAAAATATATATGTGAGGTCCCATTCAACCCCACCCCCCCACCCCCCCTCTCCCCCCCCCCCAACAACACTCGTTCCCATCATCATGACACATCCATTGGATTTGGTAAGTACATCTTTGGGCACCTCTGCACCTCATATACATTGGTTCACATCATGGCCCATACTCTCCTCTATTCCATCATGTAGGCCCTGTGAGGATTTACAATGTCCGGTGAAGCACCATCCAGGGCAGCTCCATGTCCCGAAGACGCCTCCACCTCTCATCTCTTCCTGCCTTTCCCCATACCCTTTGTCCATTATGTCCACTTTTCCCAATCCAATGCCACCTCTTCTATGTGGACACTGGATTGGTTGTGTCCATTGCACCTTTATGTCAAGAGGAGGCTCAGATTCCACCTGGATGCTGGATGCAATCCTCCCATTTTCAGTTGTAATCACTCTAGGCTCCATGGTGTGGTGGTTGTCCTTCTTCACCTCCATCTTAGCTGAGTGTGGTAAGTCCAATAAATCAGATTGTAGGTGCTGGAGTCTGTTGAGGCTCAGGATCTGGCTATCACATTGTCAGTCCAGAGATTCAAATCCCCTAAATATATCTTAAACCCCAACATTAACTGCACCTCCAGCACATTAGCATGAAAGTCTTATGAAGGGAGATCCCATCTGAGTCCAGATTCATCACACATAAACACCATTTCCAAAGAGGGGCCATCTGCCCTGGTAGTTAACCCCATCAGCCATGACCATAACTCCCATGGGTCTCTTTAGCCCTCAAAGGAACCAATATCTGGGGGTTGTATCTGCTTTATCTGTCTCTCTGACTCTGCTCAGTTGTGCATGAGGGCAAACCTTCTGCCAGCCTCCAGACTCTTTTTTAGAAACTCGTAGCCATATAAACTCATTTCTCCTTTCCATTTCCCCCTTACTTTAGGTCAAACAGCATTTTAAAGTCATGGTATTTTATGTAGACATGGATATTCTGCTGATCCGCATTGAACCTTCCGTATAAGGTCATTTTCCAGTTGCATCATCAGTTGGTAGTTGATAGTGGTCCCTCGTTGCCAGGGAGGCTCATCCCCGGGTGTCATGTCCCACGCTGGGGGGAAGGCATTGCATTTACATGCTGAGTTTGGCTTCGAGACTGGCCACATTTGAGTAACATGAAGGCTGACAGAAGGAAATTCCCAGGCACAAAGTTGCTCTAGGCCTTGTTATTATTTTGGGTTTATCAGCTCACAAGCATAGTCATTAGTATCAGGGGCTCACTGTTGAACCCTCACTCCCTCCCGGTCCCCACCACTGTACCTGGGAGACTGTCGCTGCTCCCCTAGGGACCACGACAGAGCACCACTGGCCGGGAACCCAGTACCCCCCCTACTGTGGTTTTTAATTGTTGCCACTATGAGTATATCCAAACATTACCATGCACCCTGGACATATGTTCTGTACAGCTCCCTGTCAGTCATATATCATCTGTCATTGGTATCCCATACCAGTATCCCTCCATTGCCATTGTTGAAACCCTTTGGTGTATTTTTAATCTCTTCTTTTGTGAGTTTCCTGTCCATAATTATGTCTCATTTTTTATAAATTTGAATTATTTTTTATGCTCATACATTGTCTTCTTAATAACTTTTTGCTCATTATCCATATTTCCCTTCATCTAGAACTGATTAAGGAGATTTGTTTGAACTTCTTAGATTAGTTGTTCCAAATTATTTGTCTCCTCTGGAGTTTTAATTTATTCCCTTGACTGTTTCTTTGTATGGCTTGTAATTTTTTGTTGATGTCTAGGTATCTAATTGTCTTGATGAGTTATCTCTGACGGTCACTTTCTCCTCTTTTCTGTGGTTTTATTGTTGATTGTTTTATGTTAAGGCTCTTCTTTGATGTTTGGTCTAACTTATTCTAGACCTTTAGAATTAGCCTGTTTAACTGATCAGATTTTCTCAACTCTTCTTCATCTGATGCTTGCTGTTGATATGCAGTATCGTTTTGGAAGACTGCCCTTTTTGTGCAATTGTTTCAACTCCAGGAGCAAGGTTTCCTTTCCTCTGTTCCTTCTCCAAGAATCTTGATCTGTTCTGTTTGTTTGTTTTTTCAGACTTTTCTCTCCAGATCCTATGATTTGTTTAAATTCTCTCCTTTGCAGTTCCCCATTTTCCTTACACTTTTCATTTCTGGTATACCAATCCTATCTTACAGCAATTCAGATCAGCCCTCCCACCCTTTTTTTTTTTTAGGATTTTCTGCCTCTGATTTCTTCCCCATTAGTATATCCTGCCCTGGGGACCCAGATGGGGTTGATCTATATTGCATTTAGGTGGTCCGGCCAATAGAAACTAGATAGAGTGAGTGCACCCTTACCAAAGATATAGTGCTGTCTTCTTTTCCTACCAACATGCCCTGCTAGGGGGCCTTCTGTATGCAGCACTCCTCAGTGGCTTGTTTTCTGCCTTGGGTCCTCTGTGGATTTAGGTCTTTGTGACTAGTCATGGGTTTCTAAATTGCGGCTGTGAGAGCTATAGTCTGTGTCACAGGTGGGAGGTGGGAGGGATTGGATCACTATCTCTGAGTGCATCTCAAGCTGCATGGGACTGAGTAATTTCCATGAATATCTTATCCATCTTCTAGAGCATAACTCAAACCTTGTTCCTCTTCTCTGATCTCACCAGACCACAATTTTGCCATTCTCTGAATTTTTATCATTAACAAATAATAAAATGATTAAAACCCAAATCCAAACTGGAGGATAGTGTAAACTATAATGTAAACTACAATCCATGCAGTGCTGCAGTGCTCCAAAATTTATTCACCAGATGAAATGAATATGCCACAATGATGAAAGAGGTTGTTGATGTGAGAGGAGTGGGGTGGGGTGGGGAGTGGGGTATATGGAAACCTCTTATATTTTTTAATGTAACATTTTTTGTGCTCTATGTATCTTTTTTAAAAAAAAGACAATTAAAAAGTAAATTTTTAAAAACCCAGTCCATAAACTCCAGTAGTTTATAATCTATAAATCTTTAAGTCATCAATTCTTCATCATTCTCAGTAAACACTGGATTTCAATTTTTGTGCACTATTAGAAAAGAACCTGAAAGAATAGTACTATTCAGAATGGAATCAGTGTAATTCACAGCCTCAATGTATTTATGCACAATTGAAATATTGATTTTTGGACTTCTTAAAGAATCCAACATCTTAATCTTATCACAAACTTGATTTTCTTTGCAGTTCTTTATCTCCTTTCACCTAATATAAGATAGCAAAAAGAAAAAAATGACCAAACAGTATGAGGCCTTTGTGGGGTCTAAAACAACCTAGCATTTCCTAGCTGAGACTGTGAAAAATTTAATGAGTGGTCAATAGTTGACTACATAGTAACCATAGTCCATCTAGGAATTACCAAGCACTTGTATCACCATCATCAACATTGCTTATGAACACTACAATATCAGTTAAATTCAAAGAAGAAATTCAAATCTCTATGATTCTATTAGTATATTTAGAATTGCCCCTGTCATTTATGGACTGAACATTTAATAACATCAGTAGCAGTAGCTATGCTGCTGTTAATATTTATTGTGCATTCACCATGTTCCAAGAACATTTTAAGTGCTTATTTTATTAACTCATGCAATTATCACAACGGTCCTTTTATTTATTTATTATTGTTATCCACATTTTAAAGATGAGGAAACTGAGGGAGAGAGATGCTAAAGAATTTACCTAAGGACATATAGTTAGTAATGGCAGAGTTAAGATTCAAAACTAGACAGCTTAGTGAATGCATTCAGTAACTTTAATAATTATAGAAGAACTCATATTTATTTGCTTAGCAGAAATAGTCTAATTTTTAATTCTATCATGCTAATTATTACTTATAATATTCTTTGTCTCAATATTAATTTTACTTTTTTCTTACTTGGGAAAAGTCAGATCCAGACACATATCTTCTTTTATAGCAAGTTGGGTTTCCCAATTTTTTAAAGACATTACATTTTCTTGGTGGTGGGTAAAGCTTTATTTAATGCTTAAAACTAGGTTGATAAAGACAAATGGAAAGGAAAAACTGTTAATAGAACTTTTCTGTTATTATGAACAAATAAGAGTTAAAAATCTGAGACTATAGAGATGTGGGCTCTATTCATAGCCCACAGTGAAAATTACCTATTGAAGCTATTTCATTCCCACATTCCTCTTGCAGATCTATTTTGAGTCCCTGACAATTCTTTGAAAGGGCCCATATAACATCAAGATCAGCCAGTAGTTTTCAGTAAGTTCTAGTCAGCTGTATTTGGCTGGTATTCAGAAAAAATTTCCAAATGACTTCTCTGCCATAATCAGGTAAAGGAATGCATTTTACACTGTATTTTACTAAGCAATCATAATTCAGTTTTGGCTCCATTTTATAATCCTGTGAGGAATTGAATGGAATGTGAACTATTTTACTTGAGTTATTTGGCAGGCTCATTTTCTGGTCTGGACCCATTTTCCCAAATTATACTGAATCCAGTAAAAGATTAAAAGGTGGTAACATTTATCTGAACTCCAAATAAAAACAGAACAAAATGAATTGGGGAATAAACAATTCTACTATAGATTTATTATTATTCTAGCAATGGAAGAACTGTTATCATTGATATGGAGGCAGTGGCTCCGGAGTTTCTAAGAGGAGGGAGAGGGAAGAACAGGTATAATATGGGGGCATTTCTCGGACACTGGAGTTGTCCTGAATGATGCTGCAATGATGGATACTGGCAATTATATATTTTTCAAAACTTACAAAATTGTATGGGACAGTGTATACTATAACTAGAATCCATACTTAGTGGCAATGCTCCAGTATGTGTTCATCAATTGTAAAAAATGCACCACTCTAATGAAGTATATTAATGTGGGAAAGTGTGGGACAGGTAGGGAGTGGGGCATAGGGAAACCCCTATATTTTTAATATAACATTTATGTAATCTAAAGTATTTAAACACATTTTTTTAAGTATTAAAAAAAGAGCAAAATAATAGTTGGTTTATAAAGAGCTATTTTCTCATGTTCCTTTTTATCTGTAAAGACAAAAGCAAAGCCCAAAAGTGCTGAACTAAGTTTAGTGTCTTTTAAAGTTCTGTTTACCTTATTATCATAATATATAGTACTATATGATAATGATTTTCAGGATTTAAATGGCACTTCAAAATATTCCTAATAGACCTAGTTTAAATAACAAAAGAGAAAATAAGTAACTATCAGCAAATATTTTTATGAAACAGTTTAGAGTGTCACATCTGTGTCCTTGAAGACATAGTCTTGGATTCCAACTATCCCTGACAAATGGAACACATATATTTACTGATTCTCCCTTCTGAATCCTGCTGAAATGAACAGAGAGTTTGAAGGCACAAAGCAAATGGGGTATATGTTCCTTATATTAGCAGAGTGAAAACCAATCTGTACATTAGAGAGACTACGAAGAATCAGCAGGTATGAAGAGTAGGATTGAGCCATGGGACGATGATAGGAACTGGGGTTATTCATTCAAAGACTATATACTTTACTGTAACTCTTATCCTAGTGTGTCAGAGAAAACTGATGTAGCAATACACTATTGATAGAAAAATAATAGCTCTATACTCTAAAGAGGTCTAGGCCCTCTAATGTGAGTGTTAATGACCTAAAATAAAGCCTTTTATTTTGGCATAAGCTAAATAACAGCTGCCCTAAACTGTCCAGATTTTTAAGCTATTACCTCTTAGCTTTTTACTCATCTGTGGTAGTTTGAGGCTTTTATGGACCCCAGAAAATCATGTCCTTAGGGCTAATCCATTCCTGCTGATGTAAACACAGTATAGAGGGGAACTTTGATTAGATTACTTCAGTAGGATGTGACCCAGAGTGGGTTTTAATCCTCTTACCAGAGTCCTTTAAAAACAGGATGAATATGGAGAGAGAGAGACAGAGAGAAGCATCCAGACGTTGAGAAAGAAAGCCAAGGAAACCAGAAACTGAAAATCAATGGAATACAGAAACAGAGAGTAAACCACGGAGCACGAAACTGAAAGCAAGGAAGCCAGGAAGAGGAGGGAGAGCCCCAGAAGATGCCATCATGGACATGCCATGTGAGAGAGGAGTCCAGGACCACAGCAGCCAGTCTTTAGAAAGAAAAGCATCATCTAATGAAGCCTTGATTTGGACATTTTCACAGCCTCAAATCTGCAAGTTTGCAACCTAATAATCGCCATGGTAAAAGCCAATCCATTTCTGGTATATTGCTTTTGGCAGCTTTCAGCAAACTAAAACACCATTTACACTCTGGTTTGCATACTGGAGATGGGTTTTGCAAACCATATTTCTCTTCTGTTGCCTGGTTCCCTCCCTATTAGACACTGCAGATAGGAATGCTAAAGAGAGACTACAAGACTGTTCCTGGAAGTTTCATTCTAGAAACACTTTTTATCTTGAACAGCAGAAGTTTATTCAAGTAGTGACTATTGATTCTAATTTGCAGCTTTTCCCACTGTTGGTTCTAGTTTTCACAGAATCAGCTTTATCAAGTCTATCAGATTTCAATGCTAGTTTTGCTGAAACCCCTCCTCAGAGATTAGAGTCATGATGATTAAGTTTGCATGTCAACTTGGCTGGTTATGGTGTCTAGTTATTTGGTCAAGCAAGGATTGGCCTAATTGACACTGTGAGGATATGTTATGGATTTAAGTCATCAGTACTTTGATTGCATCTATGGCTCATTACAATCTATAATCAACTGAGGAGATTGCCTTCAACAATAAAAGTCAGCTCATCCAATCAGTTGAAGGCCTTAAAAGGAGCAATCAGAATTTCCATCTCTGCTTCAGCCAGCCAGCTTCTCCTGAGGAATTCATTGAAAACCTTCATCGGAGTTTCCAGCTTGTGGCCTGCCCTCGGGAATTTGGACTTGCCCACCCCCACAGTCATGTGAGCCAATTCCTGTAATAAATCTCATAATATTTACATTATATATGTGTGTGTGTGTGTGTATATTAGCTTTGTGTTCAAATATACCCATCAGGATGTGTGATCTTAGATGAATTGCTTATCCTCTTTTAACTTTAGTTTCTGTTTGTATAATATGGAAAACATAATTACTACCTCATAGCTTTCCAAAATATATTATGTTCTCAGCTCATAGGAGAGCAAAATAAACCCAAGTGAGTTAGAAACGTGTATTTCAAAAATATAAGCAGGGAAGCAGACTTGGCCCAATGGATAGGGCGTCCACCTACCACATGAGGGGTCTGCGGTTCAAACCCAGGGCCTCCTTGACCCGTGTGGAGCTGGCCCATGCACAGTGCTAATGTGCGCAAGGAGTGCCCTGCCACGCAGGGGTGTCCCCCGCGTAGGGGAGCCCCATGCGCAAGGAGTGCACCCCATAAGGAGAGCCGCAAAAGAAAGTGCAGCCTGTCCAAAAATGGCCCCACACATACGGAGAGCTGACACAGCAAGATGACGCAACAAAAAGAGACACAGATTCCTGGTGCCGCTGATAAGAATGGAAGAGGTCACAGAAGAACACACAGTGAATGGACACAGAGAGCAGACAACTGGGGAGGGGGAGAAGAGGAGGAAATAAATAAAAAATAAAAAATCTTAAAAAATATATATATATAAACAGAATAGTAATTTCCTCTTATATTTATTTTAAAATTTCCCCATAAGATTAATCACAGTTTATAATACTGTAATATACATATATACAAATCATATGTATACTATTATATAATCATATAATAAAATGAGAAAAAAGAAGTGTTAAGACATGATCCTCAGGAAGACCAACATTTAAAGGAAAGGCAGAGAAGAGCAGCCTACAAATGGAAAAGGAATGGCTAAAGAGAAAGTGTGGGAAATATGGGAACCTCTTATATTTTTTAATGTAAAATTTTTTGTAATCTATCTTTTTAAAAAAAGACAATTAAAAAAAAGAGATGCAAAAGCAAAAAGAAGTAGGACACCAACCAGGAGAGTGCAATATCACAGAAGCCAAAGAATGAGATTGTTTCGGAAAAAAGAAAAAAGAAAAAAAGTGCTCAAAAAGGTCCAATTTTCTTAGGAGCTCGAGTAAGATGAGATCTGAAAAATGTCCACTGAATTTAGTAATAAAGACCTCACTGGTGTCTTTGGCATGAACAATTTCACTAGAGTGTAAGGAGCAGAAGGTAAACAGGAATTTGAGGAGTGATTTGAAGAATGGTTTTTGATACACATTTTGTGAAGAAGGGATAATGGTGAGGATGTGGCTAAGGGGAATGTGGGGTTAGGGAGAAATTTGTTTGTTTTTATGATTTGTTTTAAGACAACAGAAATGTTAACAGGTTGTTTTTTTTTTTTTTAAAACAGGTTTAAATGTTGATGAAAACAAGCAGGTAAAGAGGAAGAGATCAAAGATACAGGAGAAAAAGGCTAACAATCATTAGAATGAGGTGTCTAGGTGGGAACATATTTGAAAGAGTGATAGAATTTCCTCTGAAACAGGAAGGAAGGAAGAATGGTATAGTTGCAAATAACTGTATAAATTTGGTGGAAGGGGAGGTATAAAGAGATTGAAGAACTGAATCAAATGAAGACCTAGAAAATGGGAACAATACCTTTTGGGAGCTCAAGAAGAATTCTCAGGCAGCATCCAGAATCCAGCTATAGTTGGAGATGATAAATTTATAGGGTCATTAAAGTACATGGTTTTGTGATTTTCTCCAGCAGCAAAAAGCAAATAAGTAGCTTGTGGAAGCTCAAAATAATAAAAAAGCACATATCCAAAACTAACTGCTTATTAACATGTTCAAGCATATTTGAAATTCAAGATAGTTGAAAGGCTTTCAAAAATACTCTGTAGCTACTGACAGTGAAACCTGGCCTGACTACCTAAAAATAAAAAGCAGGTTTACTCATAACAGACAAGCTTCGTTGCATTTATATAACCATTTTGAACAAGGGAGCTGGAAACTTAAATCTATTGTTACCATACTGATTCATCAATCAAATGACTTTGGTTCTTTCTTCATAATAAGGGATGAAGTTTTCAAGTGCATTGCTAAAATGCCAACAAAACACTGGGCTTTGCAAATACAGAGGTTGCGAAAGCCAATGGCCACCCAGATGAACTGATTCCACTCCTTAATGCTTTAGAATCTTCATTCTCAGCAAATGGCAACTCCATTTTCCCAAGTTTCTCAGGCCAAAGATGCTTTAGCCATCTAGGACTTTGCACTTTACCCTCCATTCTTAACTCATCAATCTTGAATTCATTCCTTTCTTGGCACCTCTACTGATATCACCCACACCCAAAGCTAGTTTCTTTCCAACATTTGCTATTACAAGCAAAGCTACAATTAGATATTCTTGGACAGGTCTTTGTCTCCATATGTTGGTGCTTCTCTAAGGTAGATAGCTAGTAGGGTATATACACTACGCTTGGTCATAGGTATGCATATTTTTATTTTATATGGCATAATTGCCCTTCAGTGGGTTTGAACCAATTTGCACCTTCTCTAGTGATATATGAGAGGAGGCAATATTGAAATGTCAGTGTCTTTCAGACTGGGTGATAGCAGAAAAGGGGATGAGAAGAATGTTAGGCTGATAGAATTTATAAGGAGAGAAGAGGGAACTGATGTTAATATCAGTAAAAGAGTATTGTTCTTCAGCGATGAAGTCATGAATATGGATGGCAAATTTATTGAGGTTGGAGATGGAGAAAGGATTCATTGTTAAATAGTCTCAACTGGAGATGTATTTCTAGGACATTTATATTTCAGAGGTATTTAGATATATTTTGGTTTGTTTCTTTTCACCTATACCAAAAGTTGTAGGTTAAACAGATATACCAGGATTCATTTCATTAGACAGGCAAGTTTCACAGCCAACTTAAGTGTCAACGTTTTGCCTGTCTATAAATTTTAAAAAGCATTCATAGGATATTTCTAGGACTTCCATCAATGATAGAAAAAAGGGTGTCAGAAATAACTTAAAGTAGAATAAATGGCATAATCAATAGTCATCCTCCTGGCTATAGGTTTACAATTTTTTCATTTATTTTAATCATTCCCTGACAGAGGTACTGTTAATCCTTTTTCTCTGCTACATTTACTTAGTGTTGTGATGGGCTTACTTTAGAAAGAAGCCAATCTATGACAAGAGGCAATGTAGAATGTTGGAAAGAGAACAACTATTGAAATCAGATATATGTTTGTTTTACTCTTAGTTCTCTATCAATTCTCAAATTGTAAAATGAGGATACTACTTTTCCCTGTAGAATTTTTTGAGAATGTGTGTAAGTGTTAAACAACAATAGTAATTAGTATGTTTATGATAATGATTATTTTTATTATTTAAATCAGGTACTAGCACAGAATTCAGCCAGACCAATAATCTAATCCCCTCTACCTCTGTTTTTTCTTCCTTTTTTTTTTTTCCTTCCTTTTTAAAGTTGAAATCATATGTGGAACCATAATGGTCAAACTAAATAAAATAGATGAATGGAGTCTTTCTTACATGTACATAAGATATCACCATTTGTGAAACTCTAAAGTATACTTGTAGAGCTCTAGGATTCTTCAGAATATATACGAAAACCTTCAACCAGAGGTATTCTAAGGAATTGGATTTGGTAACTCCTAAAGAACAAACTGGTCATGACACAATGCCATATCATTAATTAGATGTTAGGAGCATTTGACTTCAGATGAACCCTAAGAAAATAAACACCTGTATCTCAACAAGGTAATATGAACCTACTGTACATCTATAAGCATTTCAATGTATTTCTTAGCTTACAATTGTTAAATTTACTTTATGAGAAGAAAATCTAAATTACCTCTTCTTGATGTGAGTTTTCAATTTTGCTTTTCTTAATTAAGTGAATTGTATTTTTGGAGATCCACATTGAACAAATATCATGGTTAGCTTTTTTTCATTTTAAAATCTTGAAAATATTCAGATTACAGCTTTTTTTTCCTTATATTTACAGAGTGCCTACCTTGCACCAGCTTCTTGCACTACTGATGATATTTAACCTTAAAACAGAGGTTTTATAAATTAAGAAACTCTGACTCATAAGGGTCAAGCAACCTGCCCGGAGATAGAGAAGGAAGAGTTAGGATTTGAACTCATGTGTTTTAACACCAAGTTTTACAACACCTTCACTATATCTCTCTTTTTCATAAATTAAATACATATGATTTACCACACAAGTTAAGAAATATTGATTTAAATTTTAAAAAATGAAACGTTAATAATGCTGGATCTTAATGCTTCAAAATTTAAATTCAGTTCTAATTGTCCTTTTGTTATCATTTTCCATTTCAAGGACCTAGTTATTTAATACTGAAAACAGATTGGGTGGTATTATATAATTTTCAATCATTGTTTCTACATGTGGTTACTGTCTAGATTAATGTACATAAAGTTTGGGGATATTTTCTGTGTGCACGTGTGAGAGCTGCCAAGTGAGTCAGACGTATTGCTCAATTTTCCGGGTGTGATGATGAGCTGTCATGTATAGGAAGAAATATGTCATCTCTTATTACATATATGACCTTTAAAAGGCAAAATTCTCATTGAAGTCACTGTTTCTACCTAAAATAGAGGAATGTGTATTGGAGTTAACCCTCCCACCATAAACAATTCTAAAACTGGGCAAAATGTAGGCAGTAACTGTTTTAAAGAGTACAAGGTTGTAATACTTGACTGGAGAGAACACCCATGATGAACTCCATGTTTGCTCCTGTTTCTAAGTGCACTTCCCTGACCAGAGTTTGAGGAGGTAGAACCAATTTGAGAGGGGTGGTCCTAATGAGCTGAGGTGGCGTAAGTTGGAGTTCAGGCTTGCTGAGGCAACAAGGTATCTCATAAAATGGAAGTCCAAAGAGGTGGGTCCTAGAAGTACTTGTGGGTATTTCCCTCAGACCCTTTGCTGAGCATTCATACAAAGGTCCCTAAGGCCTAGCAGTGAATGATGATGGCAGATGGTTGAATGGAAATACCAATGATTATGCAATGCTGGGAAGACTTGGATATTCCAAAGCAGTATGAGAGGAGAGAATATTTTAAAAATAATCAGATAGAAATTCTAGAAATAAAAACTGTAATATCTGAAATGAAAAAGTCACTGGAGGAGTTTAAAAGCAAATTGTATATTATGTAAGAGTCAGTGAACCTTAAGACAGGTCATTAGGAATTACCCAAGCCAAAGCATAAAGAGAAAAGACTTGAAAACAGTGCCTCAGGGATCTGTGGGATGATATCAAACAATTTTATACATGTGTGAAGCTTGAATTACATAAAAAGAGGATAGAGGGAATAAGAAACAATAGTTTCAATATGGTTAATGACATCAATTTACAAATCTGAGTTCAGCAAATTTCAACTAGAATAAATATGTAGAAAATCACACCTATAAACACAATAGTCAAACTATGGAAAACTAAAGATAAGGAGAAAACTTTAAAAGAAGTAAGAGGAAAAAAGAAACATTTCATATAGAGAAAAAAATAGGGAAAATGGAATGGAAAATAAAGATGTTAAAGAACCATTTATAATAATATGAAAAATCAAAAACACTTAGGAATACATTTAGGAAAAATGTGCAACTCTACTACATTAAAAATTACAAAACATAATGAGATAAATTAGAGAAGACCTAAATAAATGGAAAGGTACAACGTTCATGGAAAAGAAGATCCAAATTTGTTAAAATCCTAATTCTTCAAAAATTGACCTATCACTTGATAGATCAATCTCAATTAAAATTCCAACAGATTTTTGTAGAAGTTGAAGAGTTTCTAAAATTTGCATGGAAATGCAAAAAATCTTAGAATAATCAAATCAGTCTTGAGAAAGAATTACAACCTTTGAGGACTTATAAAGCTTCAATCATCAGTGTGATTATCGAACAAGAATAAACAAATATATGGAACAGTATACAGAATACAGAAATAGACAGTTAGTTGACTTTTGACAGAGGTGTCAATGAAATTCAATAAGAAAAAAGGCAGTAAATGGTGCTAGAATAGCTGAATAAGCCTATGAAAAATTTTATTTAAAAAAGTATCCTTATTCCTACCTCATAGCAAATGTAAAAATTAATTTTAATTAATTTTAATTAAGTGTGAATGATAAATAATATTTCTAGGAGAAAATATGGGAATGTTTTCCATAACTTTCAAGTAGTCAAAAAGCAGTAAATATAAAAGAAAAATAGATAAATTGGACTTCTTCAAACAAAAAAACAATTCTCATTAAAAGAGACTCTAAAGAAAATAAAATATTCTGATGAAGGTCTTGTATTCAAACTATATAAACATCTCTTATACCTTAAAAATAATAAGTCAACCAACCCAGTTTTAAAATGGGCAAAAATCTTGAGCAGATACTTCACGAACTTTATATTTGAAAACCCAACAACTAATTAGTCATTAGGGATATGAAAATTAAGGTCAAAATGAGATGCCATTGTTTACCCATTAGAATGCTGAAAATTAAAAACAAACAAACAATCAAGCCAAATGTTGATGAGGATATGGGTCCCTGGAATTTCTCAAGCCCTTGTGCTGATGTGTTTAATTAGGCCAATATTGAAGTCAATATTGGGAATCGAATCTCCATTTATTTATAGAAGAATCATCAATCCTTGATTACACTTTGAAAGTCTAATCTGGGCCCTGACTTCCTCTCCAACCTCATTTCATACCACCTGCTACCTTTAATCCTCCCAAGTCACTATGTCCTAGCTCTGCAGGCACAATGTCTGTTCCCTGAACACATTGAGCTAAGTCTTACTGCAAAGGACATAGAATCAGCTAAGTTCCATACATTTTGTTTCCTTATAGTTTCCATGAACAATGCAAAAGAAGTATACAGATACAAGGATAAATGATGCTTCAAGTAGATGCAGACTTATTGTGCTTCCCAGTGGCATCTCTGAAATCCTGTAGCTGAGCAGCTGCACAGAACACAGAATTTGTCATGTGAGGGGGCCAAGTCTGACTATAATATTTCACCTTTCAGTCACAGGATGCAAAGAGTATCAACACTTTAGCCCCATCACCTGGCCTAATATCTGAGTTCCGGGTTCATAATGCCTTGTTGTACCTAACCTGCATAAACTAGTTATTTCTACTTTTTATTTCCTGTGTTATTGGAATAGTGTAAGACTTCCATGCTGCAGTCTTCTCCATTGCCTACCACACATCCCAACTCATCATCTGCTCTCTTGTTACAACTCTAAATATCTCTTTGGTATAGCTGATAAGCTGTGTAGCCCAGTCCATTTAATTTTAATCCTCTAATATGAAAATTAGGAAAAGCATGTCAGAAAACATCAAATTGATATGACATTTATTTATGAAATGAAAAGTGGGAGGATGAAATAGCCAATGCATAGTTAGTGGAGAAATCTTAGAAAAAGCTATTCAACTGAAATGAAAGCTAAATTTAGACTATATTGAGAGACGACTTAAGTGAATTCCAGTCATATTACACCTATGAGACATTTGTTTCAGCTCAGTTCAGATTTTAAGGAAAATGTTTTGAATTCTTGAATAGCAAGGCAGCTTTTGAAAACCAAGACATCTTTCTTTGTTATGTGTAGCACAAAGAGAAATGACAAAATAAAGCATGAACTTCTGAAATGTGACCAAAGGGCATAGAGAGGAGAGTGTCTTTGATTCACTGTGTTTCAGTAGAATTCTCCAAATTTTTATCAATGCATTTGACTTTCCCTGAAATCTTGCAATCATGCAATCATGAGTGGGGTGGGTGCATGTGTGTGTGCATGTCTGCTCTTGCTCTATCAATAACACTAGCAAAGTAGCACAGGCACCCAATGTTTGTTGAGTTAAATAATCGTTAAAGTGGAGAAGGGGAGGAAGGCACAAAAGCTGACACTGAAGCTCCTGAAAGAGTTATGGCAGTAGAAAATCGATGCTCCTTGCTACATTGGGAATCTAGAAAAACTAAAACGAGGAGGCTGAATAAGGACAACCAGTTTGGTGGAAAAGATGTGAGACTCAGACTCTAAATCTAACAAATCCCAGCTAAGGGTGCATGCTTTCAAATTTTAAATGAGTGAGCCCTATGGTTTAAAATTGCAAGTTTCAATCATTTGATGTTACATGCCAAAACATAGCTTCATATTCAATACATTTTTAAGCAATAAAGGACCACAAGGTCTACTTCCAAGAGATAAGAGTAGATGGACGAATATTGATTTGTTTTGCTGACCCCTCATCTTCCTTACGAAAAAAGGAAATTACTCCCTGCCCATTAGTACCTGGCCATCTTATAGGATCATAAACCCGGCCTCCATGCTCTTTAGACAGCTAATTTGTTCACCTTCCTCCTCTAGAATGTTGATCATGGAATTAATTCATTCAGTGTATTTCTTCTGAATTTTGGGAGCAACTTATTTACTTAAAATCCACTTATATCCTAAAGTATAAGACTGGCTGTCTTTACCACCACCGGTACCTGAACAATTACCCTTGACTAGGGTCTTGGTGTAGACTGGCTCATTGTGGGCCATGCTAATATCCCTTGTATTGAGAATACAGAAGAACTGGCCATGTCCAGGCTTCCTTTCACTGTGGTTTGGAGTGATAAGGGGCGAGGAGGGAAGGTGATACTAAAGTTGGAGCCAACTAGTGAGTATCTCAGCTCTTACTTTTGCTCCTTAGGGTATAACTTTTCATCTCTCATCATGTGGTGCTTTTAGTAGTGTTCCAAGCAATGCCTGATGTTTGGTGCTAAATGGAAAAAAAAATCCAGACTTCATTTTTCCTTTAAAAAATTTACCTAATAATCAGATCTCTTCCTTTCTGTATTTTTCTTATCCTTACCCCTCTCTTAATGCATGGAGAAGCACAGAATTGACTTGAGCAATTTTTTTTGACCGGAACAATTCTAAAGGTGATTATAAGATAAATTTTAAAATATATAGCATGTCTGCTTATCATCAAGGAAGAAAGAGATTAAAATATTTATAAACACTTTAATTTTGTCATATCTTCTTGCAATCATCAAAGCAAAAGGAGCAAAGCAAAACATTTCTATCTAAATAGAATTCCTCTCTTGTCTGAAGTGGTTTCCTTTAATTTAATATTCATTATTAATAAAAATGCAAAAGGAATTTTCTTTTTCCCTAAAGAGATTATTCTGAAAGCAAAATTCTAGATCTTTTAAGGGCTACAGGAGAGTACCCATAGTGCTACAGAAACATTTTGAAGGAGAGAGATTAGCACTGAATATCAATCTAAGGCAAGGTCTTAGAGAGGATGTTTGATTTAAATATACTTTCAAAGATGTATTCAAGGATTAGATGAAATCGAAAGATAAGAAAATAGCAAGAAAGATCTAATGATAAAATTGAACTTCTTGTTGTAAGAAAGTAGGATATGGTTAATTTTTAAATTTTGTTTTATTCAAGTAATGTCTGGATGTCTTTCTATTGGTACTCTACCCTTTACAGAGCATGGACTCCGGAGCCAACTGTCTGGTTTTAACCTCAAATCTAGCACTGTAAAGTGGGGCTAATAATAAAACATACTTTATGTGGTTTTTGAGAAGATTAAATTAGATAATGAGTATATATCAAGTGGTTAGACAAAATAGCAAAATCACTAGTTTTATATTATTTTACAAGCTTGAAGAATTAGTTTTCTCACCGTCAGTCCTCTATTTGAGTTTATCTATCTACTTTTCTATAATCTAAATCCAACATGATAAAAAAAGGATATGATTTCATTGTTTTCCTTCATATTGCTTTTTTTTTCTTGTTTCATTGTGACATGATTAGCCTATTTTTGCTCACCTTGTATAGCTTCCTGGATCACCCTTGTACCAGTTATAATATAGCATGCATTGCAATTTATTGAAAGATAATTTTTCTTAGACTTAGGCTGGCAAATTTAGTCTTATTTCTACGTTGTTGAGAATGAATGGGTGTGCATGTATGCTTGCCACATACCTGAGTAGGATAGACTAATATCTGAATATTACTAGTTATTTCTTATCTAAGATTGCACAAAAGAAATTTGAAAGAAAATAATTTCCTCTTCTGCACTTTCATTTCAAATCATATGTTTATTGATTTTTAGTAATAATTTAACATGATTAATTGGTTTTATATGTAGTTACTTAGAGCTGTCAATCTCAATTTTTAGCAACAAAAATAGTTCATAATGCTTTTAGAAACTGAATTCTTCTATCATTATGAGCACAGGAATATGTCATTTCCCAAACGCAATGAGTCACATGTAAATTTTGTTTAAGAGAGAGAAACTTAAAACTTAAATATAAATTTTTAACATAAGAAATATGGAATGAAGAGAAATTAAAGAAGACCTAAATAAATGGAGAACTTTACCACAATCATGGATTAGATGATTTAATATTGTTTAGATTTCAATTTTCCCCAAAATAATTTACAAATGCAATGTAATTTCAATTTAAAAATCTCAGTGGGCTTTTTATTGGAAATTGACAGGCTGAGTTTAAATTTTATATGAAAATACAAAGGACCTAGAATCCAATATTGAAAAAACAAGAATAAAGTCACAGACTATGTCAACTTTTACTGTAAATTGAAAGCAATTAAGCCATGTTGATGCAGGAACAGACATATAGCTCAAAAGTAAAAGAGACAACAAAAGCATATCCACACATTCACACTCATATGATTTTTGACAAAGGTGGCACAGCAATTCAGTGGGAAAGAAGAGAGTCTTTTCAATTATCGTGCTGAACCAACTGGATAGCAAATAGATAGGAAAAAAAATAACCTAGCCTCTATTTCACACAGTACATGAAAATAACTCATTAACAATTATGAGAGAGCCACAAATATTTCTTAAACAAGATGCAAAATGTCCTAACAGTAAAGAAAACAAACTTGATAAATGAGATTTCATTAAAATTAACAAATCCAATTTGTCAAAAGACACCGAAAGACTGCAAAAGGAAACCACAAAATGGTAGATGTTCCCAATGCACATTTTTGACAAATGACTCATATGCAGAATATGTAAAGAATACTATAAAACCAATAAGTAAAAGATTTCCCAATTAAATGGGCAAAAGATTTCAATGGGTACTTCTCAATGATGAAGTCCAAATGACTAATAAGTATATGAAAAGATGTTCAATATCATTAATCATCAGGGAAATGTTATTACAAATCATAAACACTGAAAATACCTAGTGTTGGCAAGCCTTTGGACCAACTGGAAACTCGTACATTACTGATGAAAATAGAAAATGATACAATTACTCTGGAAAACTGTCTGGTAGTGTAGCAATTTGATATTGGCTATGAATTCCAAAACTAGATATTGGATTGTTTGGAAACTGATCTTTCCCACCGGGCATATTAGATTATATTGGATTCAGAGGTTTCACTTTTACTCAATTAAATAACGATTAAGGCTTTGATTGGGCCACATCAGTAGGATGTTGCATCCCCACCCCCTTGGTGGGCAGGGACTCACAGAGAACAACTCTGCAGAAGAGTTAGTTGGAAAGAGGGAAGATTCTGTTAGACATAGCAGAGGCCCTGGGAAGAGAAACTAGCCATTCACCTGAGAGTTTACAGGTGACCTCATGGAGAGAGGAGAGCAGGTGAGCTGGGAGAGAATTGAGCCCTGGGAGAGAGATGAGACTTATCCTGGTCTACAGCTGATATTGGAAGAAGCTGGGACCATGGAGCCTTAAGAGAAAGAGGAAGTCTGAATCTTGGCAGCCATCTTGCTCCCACATGTGACAACAGACTTCAGTGAGGGAAGTAATGTATGCTTTATGGTCTGGTAACTGTAAACTTTTACCCCAAGTGGATACCCTCTATAAAAACCAACAGATTTCTGGTATTTTGCACCAGCACCTCTTTGACTGACTAATACAGATATTATAGTATCTATAAAGGATAAACACCTACTCTATGATACAAGACAGGTTTGGCTATATATTGGCCTGGCTCAGTTCAAAATAAAAATTCAGATCTCCTAGTTTAAAAACCATGGAAAATTGCCATAATAAGTACTAGAATAGAAAGCTTTTACATTCCTTCCATGATCTCCATTTCTCTCATGATCCCCCCTTCCTGTCACCGTGTCGGTTTGTTTTACTTGCTATTTAATGTTACACTGCCTCCTTTGGAGGAGAGCAAACCCTAATTGATGTCTGAAGGCCCAACCCAAGACTCTGCGAGTGCACACCACCCACCCTCTACTGGGTTGCCCTTCCTGCCAGTCTCTCGACTAAAGCACCCTGCTGACAGGGCAAGGAAGTTGAGTTAGATATCTACTCTTTCCAAGGGCCACCACCCTAACCCACAGCAGACTGTTGACCCAGAAAGGTATTTCAACCTTTTTGCTGGGACACACTAGGTCCCTGAATGGGGAATGAGGGAGAGCTTGTTTCCACAGTCACCTGCTGAACGAGCCTTGACGCTGCTGGTCCTGGACTGGGAGGGCTGCCACCATCCACTGCCCAGAAACTCCATCAGGCAAGTGCAAAGGGCCCTGGCCCTGACCCCAGCCGGTGGGGTCTCACCACCCAGGACCAGTTGTTACTGGATGGGGTGGGGAAGTGGGGAGGCGGGGCCTGGAACATTGCTCTGGTGGGGAAGGGAGCAGCTGAGAACCCATCCTGGGAGACAGAGATGGTGAGAGGGAATAGTGTGTGGGATCTAAGACCCTAAACCCCAGCACATGCTCTGTTGTCCTATCAGTCTTGACTTATAAAACACAAATTCAAAGATAAACTTATTTAGAATTTCAAAATGGCAACTTCAAGGCATTATACCCCAAGTGTTGAGCTCTTTCGAGCCTGGGGGCCTTTTGCTACTTGTCATGGATCTCCATTCATGAAACCATCCTTGACCCAGTAATTCCACTCCTAGATATATGCCCAGGAAAATGGGTGCATACGTCAATCAAAAGACATAAGAATGTTCATAGTGTAAGGGAGGGTTAAGAGTTAACATATAATTATGATTACTGAATTATCATATCGATGCCTTTTACTTTCTTGTATATTGTAAAAGTAAATACCTGAAATTACTGTAACTTGCTGAACTAGAATCTAGATGCCTTGATCTCTGATAATAATTGTAAAACCATGTAACCTTTATCTTGTGATTGTAAAGAACTTGTGACCGACCCCCTATTTTACACCCATTCCCTATCCTGTTTCACAACTTTTATGAAGAGTTTTATGATCACTAGACAGGCCCTTAATGTTTATTAATGAAGGAAACTGAGCCAGCCCCACCCTAATTATTCCTTACATAAACCTCCTAAACCTGGATACTATAAAACTTTCAGAGTTACTTAAGTAGTGGAGACAGATTTTAGACCATTAGGTCATCTGTTCTTGCTGTGCACTGGCAATAAAACTCACTCTCTCTTTTGAACTCTGGTGTCTCAGGAAATGGTCTTTGAAGTGCATCTGGCGAGAACCCACTTTTGCTTGTATCAGTAGCAGCATTACTTATGATAGCCAAAACCTGAAAACAACCTAAATGCACATCTAAAAATGAATGGGTAAATAACTTGTCATATATTCACACCATGAAATACTGCAGAGCATTACAAATGAATACATTACTGATCCATGCATAACATGAATAAATGTCACATACATGAAGGATAAGGGAAAGAAGTCACATGCAAGAATATACATTGCATGATTCCAGTGATAGCAATTTCAAGAATAGGCAAAAGTAATCAATGGTGTTAGAAGTTGGACTAGTGTTTATCTCCGATGGTGGTATTGACAGGAAGAGGAACATGGGGTTGTCTTTCTAGGAGGCTGGTTAAAGGTATAGTTTTATATGAATGGTCGTTACATAAATTCATTACTATTCAGATTTCATCATTTTGTGTACTTGAGATTTGTGCACTTCACTCTGTTAATGATATGCTTGAAGAATAAGGAAAAGGAGGAGGAAAAGAAAGAGAAGGAAAAAGAAACTTGGAATATGCTTAGGATACCTTAAGAACATAGGCTTTCTGTCCAGAGTTCACAAACACTCTAAGGTTAGAGGGTGTTTTTGAAGAGTTTGAGATTGTAAATAAAAACTACGTGCATTTTTTCCATGCATTTTCTTTGAGGGAAGATGCATAGTATCAGAATATCAAAGGCATATGTAATACCCTAAAATAAAACATTCAATTAAGGAAAAAAAAAACGGGAAAAAATAGTTTAAAATACTAAATCAGAGAAATGACCAGTTAATGCCATATGGAATACTTTTCTCCCTTAAAGGGAAAAATGTTATATCATGGCAAAAATATGGAAGCACTATTCTGTGACAATATTTTGCTACCTGTGTGCTTCTGTGCCAGGTGTTAAGATACAAAAGTGCATAAAACAAGGTTTCTTTTCTTAAGAATTAGCAGATACTGAATATGTCATGATACATATTCATGACAATGTAATTATAAGTGTATAATATATGTTATGAAGATAAAAATAAAATACCCTAGAAGAAGAGGTCACAGGGTGATGACCTCTGTCTTTCAGAATCAGGCAAATCTAGGGTGAGTATAGCCCTCTGCAGTTCAGTGAACACAGGGTTATGTGTTCTCACTGCTTCTCTGCTTGTGTACTTTCCCCATCATGTTTCTAGTTCACACTGTGCATTTCAATTTGTCACAGCACTGGAAAGCAAAGCTAGGAAAATCTGACAATAAAAATTAGGAACTGTCACAGCTAAAAAACAGAAGAAAAGTGTCCTGGAAATGCTCTTTTCACTAAATCAAGTGGAAATGATTCTTCCTGTTTCCTTGTACTTTTTCTTTCCTTGAATTTCCCTAATGCTCTCTACTCAATTCATGACTCTGTAATTATGAAGAATTATTTCATTTGAAGGCATAGCTTCATGAATGAAGACATTATATATTTGAATGAAGGGGAGAAAAAGAAACATGGGTGACCAAAATGAATGAGCCCAAGTGAATTAAATGTCTCGGTTAAAAATTAAAGTGTAGTAAACATCTAAGGACTTGGACTTTGTTTAGAATTCAAAAATAATCTGGGAATGATCTCTACTCTCAAATATCTTAGTAGAGTAGGAAGGCATAAAAATTTGTCCTCCATTAATATAACAAACATTCGTTGAATGCCTACTATGTGTCAGACATTCTTCTAGATATTTATATATTGATGAGCTGATATAATGGAGAACAAGAAAGAAATGATCTTAGTAAGCAATAATGACAAGTCAACAAGCAATCGTGTGATAAATTCTATGATAGGATGAAGAATAACACAAAGGAGAGGCATTTATCTCAAATGTGTGATTCAGAGAAGGTTTCCTGGAGGTAGGGATATTTAATTAACATTAGAAGTATGAATAGGAGTTTTTCCATGAGCAATAAAAATCCTGGCAAAGGCACCCACAAAAACAAAGTGGCACATGGTATGTTCAAAGAATTGAAAGATTCTTTATATAGTTGGAGCATAGAATTGAGATTTGATCAGACGTTAAAAAAAAAAAAAGGAAGCAAACTGATATTGAAGCATGAAAGTTTTGTAAACCCTGATAAGAAGTTTAAACTTTTTCATAAGAACAGTGGGAAACAACTGAAGGTTATGAAGCAGTAAGAGATACTATCAGATTTCTTCTCTTAGAAAAGTCATGCTACTAGGGTGAAGGATGAGGGATGTAAGATCACAAGCAGGGAGGACATCAGTTCTGGTACTGTGGCAAAGATCTAGACTAGGGAGGAATGGTGATGACCATCCCAGGGAAGTGGCAAAGAGAGAAAGAAGTGGACAGATTAGGAATGAGAGACCTGAATATATCACTTACTCTTAGTAGAAGATAATTTCTTGATTTCTAGCTTGAGCAAGTGATTGTAATTATATGAAATTATTCACATAGGGAAAGGAGCAGTTTTACCTGAGATGACAAGGACCTTTTTTCTTTTAAATAGTTGAAATTCATGTGCTTGTAGGAAATCCAGAAATGATACATAAGCCATTGACTGTGTCTACTTACTCATGAATGAAGCTCAAGAAAGATAAATGGAAGGTAGAAATTTAGACTCATCAACCTATTCAGTGGAGTTACGGTCAAAGGAATGAGCGAGATTACTGAATAGGAGAATGGAGAGGGAGAAGAGAAGTGAGCCTACTAATGAAGTCCTCAGGAGCACCAAAATTTAACAGAAAATCAGAAGAAAACTTCACAACAAGGAAAAGACACGATGGCAGCTGGAAAACAGAAGAGGGTGGTATCTTCAGAGGCAAGAGAAAAAATCCTCTCAAGAGGGAATACGAAGTTAACAGGATCAAATGTGACAGAGGTCAGTGTTTAAAGGGGTCATTTGCATTTAATATCGAATTGTTCTTTATGAAAATGGTAAAAGCATTTTTGATGGAAGTAGTGGTTTGGAGCTATATGTACCCCAGAAAATATGTTCTTAAGCTTAATGCATTCCTGTGGATGTGAACCCACTGCAAGTAAGATCCTTCTATGAAGCTACTTCAATTAAGGTGTGGCCCACCTCAATCAGGATGGGTCTTAATCCTATCACTGGAGTCCTTTATAGAAGAATGAAATTCAGTCAAAGAAAAAAAAGCCAGAGAGGGAACAACCAGAAGGTGAAATTCAACAGAACTTGGAAGAGACGGTAGAGACCAGGAAACACGCCATGTGCATTGCCATGTGGCAACCAGCCCCAGAATGCCAAACAATCTTTGGGGAGAAAGCATCGCCTTGACAATGCCTTGATTTGGACAGTCTCATTCTCAAAACCATGAGCAAATAAATCCCCATTTTTTAAGCTGAAACATTGCATGGTATTTTGCAGTCCAGGAAACTTTAACAGTAGAATTGTGGAGATGGAAGTCAGATGGTGGTAAGGTACTGAAATGGACTGTAAGGAGAAACAATAAGCATACACAAGAACTGTAGAAACTTTGTTTCTGAAGGGATATATGGAGAAGGATAGGTGGCTAGCTGGGGAAGACATGGAATCTAGGAAAGTTTTCTGTTTTATACTTTTATCATGGGAGACACTGTGTATTTAATTCCTGGTTGGAAGGTACCAAGAGAGGGAAAGGGTGAGTTTTAGGAGTGAGAAACGATCTCTAAGTAGAGAAAAGAGATAGCACCCAAAAATAAATGAATAAATAAATAACAGGTAAAGGAATCTTGAATAAACAATATTACAGAGTTCTCTTTCATTTTAACTGGTTTTATTTTTTTTATTTTTTTTATTTTATTTTTTTTTTAAGATTTATTTATTTATTTTAATTTCCCCCCCTCCCCTGGTTGTCTGTTCTTGGTGTCTATTTGTTGTGTCTTGTTTCTTTGTCTGCTTTTGTTTCTTTGTCCGCTTCTGTTGTTGTCAGCGGCACAGGAAGTGTGGGCGGCGCCATTCCTGGGCAGGCTGCTCTTTCTTTTCACGCTGGGCGGCTTTCCTCATGGGCGCACTCCTTGCGCGTGGGGGCTCCCCCACGCGGGGGACACCCTTGCGTGGCACGGCACTCCTTGCGCGCATCAGCACTGCGCATGGCCAGCTCCACACGGGTCGAGGAGGCCCGGGGTTTGAACCGCGGACCTCCCATATGGTAGACGGACGCCCTAACCACTGGGCCAAAGTCCGTTTCCCTTAACTGGTTTTAATGAGGATGAAAATATTTTTGCTGGTAAGGTATCAGGAATTGTTATGCTTCTATTATCATTGGGCCAAGGCCTGTGGAGGTAATGTCGAAGCTTGAGGAAAGTAGAGATTTTAAATAGCTGCTGTGGTGAATGGGAGGAAATAGGTCAAAGCGGAAGGATTCTTGTTCATCACAAGTGCCTGGGTAAGGTCTGAGTGCATCAGAGGAATTTATAATTTTATCTATCTGTCTGGTCATGAGACTTTTTTCCTACAAAATGCAGGATGTAGGAATGGACAAAGTAGAAAACTTAGCAAGATCCAGAGCCATGATGGTGCCAGATTGGTGCAACAGAAAGATAATTGTTCAAGTTGAGATTATTAGTAAGAAATTGAAATGCCATGGAAACTATATTGAAAAAGAAATGAGAGAAACATGGATAAGGGAAGGGAGCTTGTAGATAGTTAAGGGGTCAGAGGACTGGGGAATTCTGATAATTGGAATAATAACATTTTTTTGAATGCTTATAGGGTCAGGAACCATTTTACATGCTTTAAATTTTCAAAGCAACCCTGTGAATTAGATGCTATTATTTCTCCCTAAGTATAGATGAGGAAATAAAGGGCCAAAAAGATTAAGTAAATTATACAAACTTACATATAGTGAGTGACAGAGATGGTATTATGAATCCAGAAAATCTGCCTCCAGAGCCTCCATCATTAATCACTATGCTATGTTGCCACCCAATATGTACCCAATAGAAAAATAATAAATTGAAAGAGCTGGAGGGATAGGAGTTTTCAGTCATCAGGTAAGATGTTCGAAGTTATGATTTCAGAAATGAAGCAGTTTTCAGTGAGGAAAAGATCTGGGGTACAGCCATGAAATTAAATGGCTTAAATATAATGAAGGCCACTAGGGATAAGGAAGTAGAAATTGGAGCTTTGTAAGAGTGAAACAAGGAGCAAGTCTTAACTGCCATGGCTGGGGATTTCCATGTTGAATCAGTCTTGCATGAATAAAAGGACTATTCAAAAATATTGAGGACCTAGCTAATATTTAGTATATTCAGTTTGTAGAAGAGGTGATTGGATAGGATAGGCTTGGAGAGTTATCTCCAGAAACCTTTGGCATTCCGAGAGACTAAAAAGAAAATGGTAGTGCTGGCTTTAGTTAGGGTTGGAAATTACAGTGTAGTCATTGCAGATCTGGAGAATACAACATTTTAAACGCTACTGGTGAAAGCTGAAACTGTTGAACGTGAATCCATGCTTTGTAAAAGACTAATGAATCTAGGAGAGAGATAATTGGCCAAGGATATTAAACAGCAGTCCATGTCGTAGTGCTCAGCTTAAAGGCCACGATCAAGTTCAGCGGAAATGAGTAAGTAGATGGAAAAAAATGGGCAGGATAAGTGAATCTATGTAAGGGTTGTAATTTCAGATTTCAACATAGTTGTGTAGAGCTATTTCATGGGCAGATGGTCCAAATTGTGGTTGTTAGTTGGACATCGAAAATGGTTATAGACTAAACACATGGAGGAAATCTATGAAAAGAGGATATTAGAAAGATTATTGATGTGGATCCTGAAATCACAAGGGATGATGGCAGGGAAAAGAGTAATGAATGAGCCATACATGAAATTTTCTTGTGGAAGGATAATGTTTGATTGTTGAAATGATAGAATGATGACAAAACAAATAGAACAGAATAGATACGAGAATTTGAGGTCACTATTGAGAAAAGGTCAGAGGGACAGTCTAACTGTAGTCTGTATGTATTGGAGGAAGGGGAAAGAAGAGGCAGAACACCTGTTAAATTGAATGGAATCTGGCATCAGAGAAATTATTCCTGGTTTTTGGGAAGTGTTTTCAATAAAATAACTTTTGAGAAAAGGACAGAGGGACAGTCTAACTGCAGTCTGTATGTATTGGAGGAAGGGGAAAGAAGAGGCAGAACACCTGTTAAATTGAGTGGAATCTGGCATCAGAGAAATTATTCCTGGTTTTTGGGAAGTGTTTTCAATAAAATTGGTGTGAGAGCATCATCAGAACATCTTAAGACAGTTGTGGGAACTGTTCTATGTTGATGATTCAAGAGATAAAAGATTTATCATAATTTATCATGCCAAGCCATGTAAAAGGTATGCTCACAGGCAAGCAAAGTGTTCCATTACTTTTTTAAAGTAATCAATCATTACAGTGCAGAGAAAAATCAGACAAGTCGATTGAGTCATATCAACATAATAACTAGTCATTTTATTAACTAGTTGCATATTCATTTCACAAATGTGTATTTGGTGTCTGCTTTGTATTTTGTGTAGATACAGCTAGTCTGAATATTTAATTCATTTTTTAATCTGCTTTAGAAAAAAAAATGCTACATAACGCTGCACTTTAAAATGCTAAATCAATGAACTGAAAGCTTTATCATAGTTTATTACTGGGAAGTACAATGGTTTAATGGTTATAACAGCACTTGTAGAAAAAAGAGAAGCCCAAACTGAAAATTCAAGTCTGTTTATAAAAAGACTAAATACTATGTTAAGAATACTATGTTAAGAATCACTTGTGGTCTCTGGCACCTTTCTTCAAGTTGAACATGGAGCACTTCGAGTAATCTTGAGATAACTCCATAAGAAACAAACAAACATATAAACTTAGGAAATAATACTAATCAACACTTAACTTCATTTTAGTCCAGACAACTAGATCCCACCAAGACCAAGACATAATAACTTTTGAATTAAAATAGTTTCTATATGTAAAAGAATCGAAGTACATCATCTCACAATAAGATGGTAGTTGATAGTATAACAGAAGCTGCTTCTATTTTAAAGAGCACAGACTATAAAATGTTTGCAGTGTCAAATGTCTTTTATGGCAGAGATTTGAAGTTTCTGTACTTCCCATTGTTTTTATGGAAACTGGAATATTTTTACTGACCACTCATGACTATAATTATTGTAACTTACTAAAATTTCCTTCTAACTTTAAAGGAGTCTATCCAGATCAAAACCTACAATTACACTGACCCTGACTAAAACTTCTCCTAACTTGGCATTAATTTAGTGTTTGGATTAATAATGTATAAATATATTTAACACTGAGGAAAAATACATATATGTGTAAATTATTACAAAAAATAGGGGGAGGAACAAGATGTCAGCACAGTAAGGATCTCCAAGAGTCAGCTCAACTACAGGGCAGTTAGTAATCACCTAGAGCTACCTAAAGCCCTGTAAGGGGGGACCAGGGGACCAGAAGAGCATCCTGAAATATCCTTGAAAGAATGGAAGAAGGAGATTGCCCACCTGCAGAGTAAATTCGTGAGTAGAGCACTCCATGCAGCAGAGGCTGGTGCCTATACACCATTGGCAGTGCAAGTGGCCTTAGGAGCTATTCTGTGGCTGGAGCTGGAAGCCCCATTTCCCAAAAACAGAAGTGGAAGAGATAGTTGGGCACCCACTTTAGCTACTGATTAGTAAATTTGGCTGCCTAAAGTATAATCCTAAGAACAGTGAAAGTTTGAACCCGTCCAAGTCAGAAAGCAATCAATAGGCTTCATTTTAATTCTACCCCTGGCATGAGGGGAAACAGGGCTGATTGAAAATCACAGTGACAGTAGTGACTGGCTTCTTTCAACACAGATTGGACTGCAGCCCTAGGCTAAGCTCCAGCCCCATCTCTGTCAGGGAGGCAGCTGGGGGAACCTGCACCAGCCTCTCTGGGTAACTGCAGATGCATTTGGCCAGCACAGACTAAATAGTAGGACACCTGGAGCTCCATTCCTGCACTCCAGTAGATTAGTAGGGGAGCAGTGTTTCCTCACTGTTTCCTCTCTGGGCTATTGCAGGTGCTTTCAGTCTGTAGAGACTATTCCGTTGAACACTTTCAATTCCATCACCACTCCCCACCTCATAGGATGGGAGGGGAGTTGTGTTCCCTCAGCGTCTCTAGGCAACTGTAGTTGCTTTAGGCCTGCAAAGACTGGTCTGTTGGGTGCCTGTGGTTCCATCCCTACCCCTTAAAAGGCAGAAGGGACAGTACTCCCTCAGCCACTCAGGGAAACTGTAGGTGCTTTGGGCCCACATGGATTAGGCCATTCAACACTCCAGAGAGTCCATCCCCACAACTGGCAGGGGAGAAGGAGGGGCCAATGTTACATCAGTCTACCCAGGCAACTGTGATCAGTTTTGACCTGCATGGCTTAGTTTGCTGCCCACACCTGCGGCTCCATCCCCACCCCGGGGAGGGGAGGAAAGTGGGAAAAGCTTCACTGGCTCTTGGGGCAATGTGGTTAGTGTCAGCCTCCAGAGCTTACAGTAACTGCATCCTACTACTCAACCAGCAAGGAGAAAGGGCAAGAAAACCCTAAACTAAAGAGAGAAACTGAGCCTGGAATAAATACACTTAGTAAGCCAGATGCCAAACACCAACCAAAAATTATTGTCTACACTAAGAAACAAGAAGATATGGCCCAGTCAAAGGAAAAAGTTAACCTCCAGATGACATAAAGGAGTTGAAACAACTAATCATAGATGCTCAAACAAATCTCCTTTTTATATTCAATGAAATGGCTACAGAATTAAGGATATAAAGAAGACACTGGGTGAGCACAAAGGAAAAAGCATACATAGAAAAATATCAGATTCTATTGGAATGAAAGGCACAATAAATGAAACTAAAAATACAATGGAGTGGGGAGATGTTGCTCAAGCAGTTGAGTGCCCACTTCCAACATGGGAGGTTACAGGTTCAGTTCCCAGTGCCTCCTAAAGAAAACAAACAATGAGCAGACATTGAACAAAAACAACAAGCAGACAATGAGCAAAAACAATGAGCAGACAACAAGCAAAAACAAATGAAAAGGAAGTGGATGTGACTTGAGCAGTTGAGTGCCCGCCTCCCAAATGGTAGGCCCCAGGTTTGTTTCCTGGTGTCTCCTAAAGAAAAAACAGATAACAAGCAGACAGCGAGCAAAAAACAATGAGCAAACAATGAACACAAACAACAAGAAAAACAATGAGCAAACAGATGAAAGAGCCATCTTGGGGTGGGAGGGTGGGAAATGCATTGGATGCATATAACAGCAGATTTAAGGATGCAGAAGAAAGGATCTGAGAGCTTGAAAGCATGGCCTTTGCATTAGTCAGTCAAAAGGTGCTGTTGCAAAATACCAGAAATTGGTTGGTTTTTATAAAGGGTATTTATTTGGGGTAGGAGCTTACAGATATCAGGCCATAAAGCATAAGTTACTTCCCTATTCTCACGTGTTGGAGAAAGATTGCTGCTGACTTCTACAAGGATTCAGGTTTCCTGGACTCTTTCCTTCCAGGGGCTTGCTTCTCTCTGGGTAATATCAAATGGCTACAGCTTCCAAAAGTGAACATACAAAAGAACAGTAAAGAAAATAATGGAAAAAAATTGAACAGGGTCTCAGTGAACTAAATGATGGCAAGGTATGCACAAACATATGTGTCATGGGTGTCCCAGAAAGAGAACAGAAAAGAAAAGGGTGAGACAGAATACTTGAGGAAATAATGGCAGAAAATTTTCCAGCCCTATTAAAGGACATAGATATCCATGTCCAAGAGGAATATGTACTCCCACCCAAATGAATTCAAATAGACTTATTCTGAGACACTACTAAATCAAAATGTCAAATACCAAAGACAAAGAGAAAATTCTGAGAGCAGCAAGAGAAAAACAATGCATCACATATAAGAGATAAGATACCCAATAAGATTAAGTGCCAATTTCTCATCAGAAACCATGGAGGCAAGTAGGCAGTGTTATGATATGTTTAAGATACAGCAAGAGAAAAACTACCAGCCAAGAACTTTATATCCAACAAGATTGCTTTTCAAAAATGAGGGTGAGTTTAGAATATTCACAAATTACAGAATCTGAGAGAGTTTGTAACTAAGAGACCAGCTTTTCAAGAATTACTAAAGTGAGTTCCACAGCCTGAAAAGAAAAATAGGAGAGAGAGCCTTGGAAGAGAATCTAGATTGAATATTTTATTAGTAAAAGTAACTAAAAGTGTAAAAAGAGTGGTGAAAATAAAATATGACAGAGAAAACCCAAAGATCAAAATGGGTGAAGTAAGGACTGCTTTTTCAGTAATAACATTGAATGTTAATGGATTAAACTCCTCAATTTAAAGCAACAGAATGGCAGAATGAACAAGAAAATATGAGCCATCTATATGCTGTCTACTGGAGACCCACCTTAGACACAAGGATAACAATAGATTGGAAAGAAAAGGCTGGAAAATATATTCCATGCAAGCAGTAACTGAAAAAAAAAAAAAAAAAGCTGGAGTAGCTATGTTTATATCAAATGAAAAAAATTTTAAAGTAAAACTGTTATTAGAGACAAGTAAGGATATTATATATTAATAAAAGGGTCAATTCACCAGGAAGAAATAACAATCATAAATGTATATGCATCAAATCAGGATGCCCCAAATTACATGAGGCAAATACTGGCAAAACTGAAGAGAGAAAGAGATGTCACTACAATAATAGTTGGAGCTTTCTATACACCACCCTCAACTTTGCATAGAATATCTGGGCAGAGGATTAATAAAGAAACAGAGCCTGAATAATATGATAAATGGACTAAACCTGAAATTCATATGCAAAACAATGCACCCCAAAACATCAGGATATATAGTCTTCTCAAGTGCTTGTGCATCTTTCTCCAGGACAAACCCTATGTTGAGTCACAAAGCAGATCTCAATAAATTCAAGATTAAAATTATATAAAACACTTTCTCTAATCACAACAGAATAAAGCTGAAAATCAACAAGAGGCAGAAAAGGGAAAATTCACAAATATATGGAGAACAACACACTCAAATAATTTTCAAAAGACAAAAAATTTTCAAGACAAATTAATAAATATCTCAAGATGCATGAAAATGAGACCACAACATATCAGAATTTATGGGATGCATTGAAGACACTGTTAAAAGAGAAATTTATAGTCCTCAATGCTTATGTTAAAAAAGAAAAAGAGCTAAAATCCAGTTGGAAGAACTAGAAAAAGAACAGCTAATACCAAAGCAAGCAGAAGGAATGAAATAACAAATATTGAAGTATAAATAAATGAAATTGAAAACAAAATCAATTGAGAGAATGATCAAAGCCAAATGTTTCTTTGAGAAGATTAGCAAAATCAACAAAACCTTAGCTACACTGACAAAAATAAAAGAGAAGATGCAAATAAATAAAATAAAAAATGAAAACTGGGACATTACTACTGACCCCACAGAAATAAAGGAGATGATAAGAGGATACTATGAACAACTGTATGCCAAAAAATGAGAAAATGCAGATGATGTAGATGAAATGGAAAAATTCCTTGGAATTATGATCAACCTACACTGACCCTAGAAGAAAGAGAAGACCTCCACAAACCAATCACAAATAAAGAGATTGAAACCATCACCAAATAATTGAAAAATGAAAAGCCCAGGACCAGATGCTTTCACAGGTGAGTTATACAAAACATTCAAAGGTTTAAGAACAATCTTACTTCAAACTCTTCCAAAAAATTGAGCAAGAAGGAATCCTACTAAACTCATTGTATGAAGCCAATATCACCATAATATCACAGCTCGATAAAGATATTACAGAAAAAAAAATTACTGACCCATTTCCCTAATGAAGATAGATGCAAATTCCTCAACAAAATTCTTGCTAATTGAATCCAGCAACATTAAAAGAATTATTCATTGTGGTCAAATGGGTTTTGTACCAGGCATGCCAGACTGGTTCAACACAAGAAAATCAATCAATGTAATATATCACATTAATAAAATAAAGAAGAAAAACCAAATAATCCTATCAAGTGACAGAGAAAAGGCATTTGACAAAATACTACATCCTTTCTTGATAAAAATACTACAGAAATAAGAGATGAAGGAAACTTTCTCAACATGATTAACCCATATATGAAAAACCCACAGCTAACATTGTACTCAATGGTGAAAGACTGAAAGCTTTCCCACTGAGATCAGGAACAAGGCAAGGATGTTCACTGTCACCACTGTTGTTCAATATAGTGCTAAAGGTTCTAGCTGGAGCAATCAGGCAGGAAAAAGAAATAAAAGCCATCCAAATTGGAAAGGAAGAAGTAAAACTTTCGCTATTTGAGATGATATGATTCTATGCTTAGAAAGTCCTGAAAAATCTACAGTAATGCTGCTAGAGCTAACAAATGATTTCAGCAGAGTGGCAGGATATTAGATTAATATGCAAAAATCAATACTGTTTCTATTCACTAGTAATGTGCAAGCTAAGAAGAAGGAAGTCAGGGGAAAAATTCCATTTACAATAGTGACTAAAAGAATCAAATATTTAGGATAAAATTAACCAAGGATGTAAAACACCTGTATTCAGAAAACTACAATGCATTGATAAAAGAAATTTAAAAAGACCTAAGTAAATGGAAAAACATTCCATGCTCATGAATTGAAAGACTAAATATCATTAAGATGTCACTTCTACCCAGAGTAATATACAGATTCAATGCAATCCCAAGAAAATTTCCCCCAACATTTTTTAAAGATATAGGGAACACAATTATCAAATTTATTTGGAAAGGTCAGTGGCCCTGAATAGCTAGAAACATCTTACAAAGGAAGAGCAAAATTCAAGGACTCTCAATTTCAGACTTAAAATCATATTACCTAGCTACAGTGATAAAAAACAGCTTGGTAATGGCATACAGATAGACATATAGACCAATGTGATTGAAATGATAGTTCAGAAACAGTCCCTCACATCTATGGTCAAGTGATTTTTGACAGGGCTGTCAAACCCACCCACCTGGGGCAGAACAGTCTATTCAACAAATGGGGGATCTAGATATTCACAGCCAAAAGAAAGAGGACCCGTATTTCACACCTTATACAAAAATTAACTCAAAATGTATCAAAGACCTAATTATAAAATCTACAACAATAAAGCTCCTCCTGGAAATTATAGGGAACATCTTCAAGACCTGGATGGAGGTGGTGGATTCTTACACCTTCCACTGAAAGCATGAGCCATAAAAGACAACATGGATAAATGGGATTTCCTTTACTTAAACACTTTTGTGATTCAAAGAACCAAGAAGGTGAAGAGGCAGGCAGCCCACTCAATGGAAGAAAATATTTAGAAACCACATATCTGATAAGGGTTTCATTTCCATTCTATATAAAGAGATCATACAACTCAACAATAAAACAGTAAGGAAATCCAATTTTAAAATGGGCAAAAGGCTTAGACATTTGTCTAAAGAGGACATACAAATAGACAAAAATCACATGAAAAAATGTTCAATATCACTAGCTATTAGGGAAAGAAATCAAAATGACAATGAGATATCAACTCACACTGCATAAAAAAGCCATTATTTTTTAAAAAATAGAAAACAATAAGTGCTAGAGAGGACATGGAAAAATAAGAACACTCATTCACTGTTGGTGAGAATGCAAAATGGTGCAGCCTTTGTGGAAGACAATTTGGTGGTTTCTTAGGAAGCTATATATCAAATTGCCATATGATGCAGCAACTCCTTTACTAAGAATATATCCAGAAGAGCTGAAAATTGTGATGTGAACAGACATTTGCACACTGATATTCATGGCAACATTATTCACAGTTACCCGAAGATGGAAACAACCGAAATGTCCATTAACCAATGAATGGATAAGTAAATTGTGATATATACATACAATGGAATACTATGCTCCTTTAAGAATAAATGAAGTTGGGACACATATGATAACATGGATGAAACTTGAAGGCATTATGTTAAGTGAAACAAGTCAGACACAAAAGAACAAATATTGCATGGTGTATTAGTCAGCTGAAGGGGTGCTTAGCAAAATACCAGAAATTTGTTCTTTTTTACAAAGGGTATTTATTTGGGGTAGGAGCTTACAGATACCAGGCCATAAAGCATAAGTTACTTCCCTCACCAAAGTCTATTTTCACGTGGTGGAACAAGATGGCTGCCAACATCTACTAGGGTTCAGGCTTCCTGGTTTCCACCCTTCCTGGGTCTTGCTTCTCTTTCCTCTGTGAGCTTACTTTCCAGGGCTCCGGCTTAAGACTTCAGCATCAAAAACCCTCAACTCTGTCCTTTGCCATGCCTTTTATCTATGAGTACCTATCCACCAAGGGGCAGGGACTCAATACCTTAATGACATGGCCCAATGAAAGTCCTACTCATAACTCAATCATGTCCAGGTACAGATCAGATTACAAATTTAATCCAATATCTATTTTTGGAATTCATAACCATATCAAATTGCTACACATGATCTCATTTAAATGAACTAAATGCAAAGAATAAACTCATGAAGTTAAAACCTAGAGTAAAGGTTATTAGGAGATAATAGGAACTGAGAAGGTGTACTGATGCTTAACGTATGTGGAAGTTTTAATTAACTTGACTGTAAAATTGTGAAAATGGATGGAATTTAATGGTAACATATAATAGTGAGTAGCTGGTCTATAAATGGGATTGTAGCTGAAAAGGGTAGCCTGGATATAAATATCAATTGAAAGAAAGCTAGAGAATATTCTAGGGACTTAACATGGAGAACCCAGAGGTGGATGAGAACTGTGATTAATAGTATGAATACAAGAATGGTCTTCTATGAATGAGAACAAATGTACATCAATATTGAAAGGTGGTAAAAAATGTGGAGAAGTGTGGGAAAAATGCAATTAATGTAACGTATGAACTGTAGTTAGCAGCAATACTATAATATTCTTGTATCAATGCCTAAGATTTACTGTGTTAATTATAGGGGGGTATGGAAAAAATACCAAATATACACTATAAACCATAGTTAGTGGTAATAGTCTGATGATACTAATTCATAATCTGTATCAAATGTTCCACAACAATGTACTGTGTTGGTAGAGGGGTTTTGTATGGGAATTCCATACTGTTCATGATTGTTTTTGTAAGATTACAATCCCTCTATTAAAAAATATTAAAAACTTATTACCAAAAATATATCCTAAGCAAAGTTTTGTTTTGGGTTAGTTTGCTAGACAATCCATATCCAAATAAATAATATTGAAAGGAAAACAAATGGGCTCACCAAATTTTTTATAATTCTCTGTAATATTTTGCACAATCAAGTAAGTGGTTAGTTTCAGGTTAGAACTTTTCAATGTGAAACAACGAAAGAAGTAAACTCTTTTCCCCAATTTCCATCTTTTTTTTTTAAGATTTATTTATTTTCCCCCATCCCCTCCTCCCACCCTGCTGAGGTCCGCCCATATGGTAGGTCACTTGAACCACATTGCTTCCCCCAACTTCCTTCTGAAGGTAGTAAAGAATAAGGCAAGCGGCAGGGGCAAGCATGCACATTGGGCAGTCTTTTCCCATGTTCTCATAGCCTGAGAGCCAGAGCAGAGGTCTGTCCTTGCAGCAGTGGTGATGCTATAGCAGAGTACTGCAACCAGAGCCATGGCAGGATAGGCATTTAGAAAGTTTATTCCCCTTTTGATGTGTGCTGTCAAAACTGTAACCACGGGAGACATTGTGCTTCCAGAAAAATCTCAAGGAAAGTATTGCAGGCAACAGTAGTAGCTGTTGGATTGGGATCTAAAGGAAAGGGTGGAGATACTCAACCTGTCCAGAAGAGGTACCATCCAGGAAGCCCAGCATCATCCCTGTGGGCCACAGCTTCCACCTCATCCCTAGTTACCTGTAAATGACATTCCATTTTTCTTTAAGGTCAAATCTCTGAGCAGATGAACCATGAAAACTTAGGCAACTCTGGGTGTGATGCGTTTGAAGAGTAGTTCTCCAGAGTAGTAGGTCTAAAGGAGGTGATATTTAATGGATCCCATTGGAAATCCCATGATGTCCTTGTTTTATCCAATGGGGGAGACACTTTTTATCATACAGTTCCCAATCAAGAGAATTTTGCTGCTAAAAGGAATTTTAGATTCCACAGCATGGAACACAAATGGTTCTGAGGAGCTTGTGAGGATACAAACACAGTTAACTCAGATGATAGAGTGGAACTGCTACAGCTACCATTGTGGAGTAAGGTAGGAAATGAAAATTTTCACATGACTGTTGAGTCAAAGAAGGGTTTGCCTACAAATCAATTGATAAAGATTATATTTAAAGTAAAATATGACAATCACCTTAGCAGAGACTGAGAATAATCTGTGTTTAAAATCAACAACTGGAAAAACCTGACACAAGAAAGAAATTAATTGCAGCCATAGGTAAAATATAGTAGGTGACCTCAAAGATTTTTCATTAAGGCTTGTCAGAATATCATGCATTTTGTCAAGGTATTTCTAAACATGATTCAATTTTACTGGACAAATACTTATTTTTCCATTTACATAAAGTCTAAGGAGAATAACTTCTTGTAAATATCTGAAGTGAAAGTGAAGCAGGCTAATAAGATAGGGAATCAATATATGGATCTGGAACCTGGCAAGAAGTCCACATGGACATCAATAACCCCAAGATGGCTGCTGGAAGACCCTCCCCAAGATTCTGCCATTCAGAAGAAGACTTCCTTTGAAAGCCAGGGGAAGCCCCAGACATATTCCCCAAGGACTTTATCATTGGCCTTCCTGAGAGACTACCATCAAAATAGTAAATATCTGGAACTCCTCCCCTGCCATTAGCAAAGGGGTAGAATAATTAATGGTTCAAAAGGCAGACCCTAGGTCTGAGCTCTCTTGTGCGTTCTCTCACCTGTGGACCCATCTTGCCTTCTGCACCCTGCTCTTGCTGTTTTTCCTCTGCCATGTGGCCATGCAAAGTAAAACTTGGGCATTTATAACCTACAGTAGGGAATTGTAGTCTGTAAATCATTCTGCTCTATCACTTTTCATCTCCTTCCTCTCTACCTGGGATCCCTGATTTACAATTTCTCCCATTTCTCATCACCCCTATCTAAATAAATTACAAGCCTTAACTCATCCGATGTGCTCTTGGAATTACTGGCCTAACTCATCAACAAAAGGTGAGTTAGGCCAATAACTTAGGACTATCACTGTCAATTATGGTCAATATTTAGGTGTCCAGAGGAGACAAAACCAGATGAGCAGTTACTTACAGATATTGTTGTAGAATTTGAGAGAGGTTCAATTATTTGCGTATAGAGAAGCCAGGACTCAGGAATAATTTTGAGAAGGAAAAATGGTTTATTGATGGCCAGCCGGACTCAGGAGCTTTCTGTTTGAATCCCGAGCCTTGAACAAGATTTTTGAATCACCTTTATACAGAGAGGAAAGGCCAAATGGTTCCTTTGTTTCAGTTCTCAATAGACTTCAATTAGGATATATATCTTCCACATCTTAGGTAAGCTTTTAGCATGGACTTCAAACATTCTAGGTAAGCTTTTAGCATATTTAGTTTGCATTTCCCCTAAATACTTAAAGTTTATAGACCTTGCATTGTTAAACTGTTTCCTGGGACTGGAGTCCTTGCCATTGTTACCAAGGGCAGGACTGCAGCCTCTTACCATCACACCCACAAGTCAGAGAGCTTAGGTTATCTCTGAAGAGACAAAGAACCTCCCACCCATAGCCCACATCATTTCCCCCCTTTGCCAAAGTTTAACTTGCTAAGCTTTGGCATAATTATTGTTGGAGCTATGAGGTGGATGGCTGTTTGTTGTTTTGATTGATTATTTATCAATCTTTAGTGTAGCATCCAGGACTGTTTTTAAAAGTTTAGAAGTTTTTATTCTGGACAGCAGAATCCTGGGGCAGGGGCCTCCTGCAGTTATTCTGTGGCCCCCAGTGCTCACATGGATTTCTAGTCAGGTTCCAGATCCATCTATTAATTTTATTTGACCCTTGAAGAGTTTACACCTTTAATTTAAAAAGGGATGCTGAAGGGAGACGATTTCTTTTCTGTAACTGCTTCCTGCTGGCCTTGGGCTGTAGTTATTGCCTAATAAGGTGTAAAACCTTAATTTATTTTAACTGGAGGAAGATGGATCTGGCATTCTGTATGAAGATGGATGAAGTTTTCATATGGTTAATAAGATGTTCACTCTAAAAGAAACAAACTTAATTAAAAATTTGGAATACCCATTTTTAAAAGAGGACATTGGATTACAGAGGTAGACAAGGTTAGGTGCCTATAAAGATGGCACTCTTTAAAAGCTGGTGGGAATAGCATATATATTCTTTTTTAAGTTATTCTTCTTCAGAGAGAAATTGCAACAGACACTTAGCTTTGTCTGAAGACACATTCCAAGCTGTTCAATGATTGGCATTCATTTGATCTGTTAGATGCTCCTGGTTAACTGGCACTCTTTGGGCAACTGGCTTCATTCAGGATTAGAACACTAAGTTGGAAATTTTCTTAGTTTTCCCCTGTGGGAGTGATCAGAACTACAGAATAAAGGTTTTTCACCTTGGTTTTAAATGTACAATTTCTAGCAATTTTGACTTGTTCAATAGGTGACTCACCATCAGCAAGCAAGCCTCATCTTTGCTACACAGCAGAGTACAGTAGAATATAGTAAGTTGACTGAGACTGCCACCTTATTCTATAGACATGTCTATTAACTGTTTAGAAAATGAATCAAAATTTTATAAGCATGGTGTTTAATTTGCTGGGCTGCTCACACAAATAACATCCAATTGTTCAGCGTAAACCATGGGAATTTATTCGCTCACAGTTTTGAGGTTAGGAAAAAATCCAAATCAAGACATCATCAAAGTGATGCTTTCTCCCCCAAGACAGTGGAATTCTGGGACTAGCCACCGGAGATCCTTGGTCCTTAGCTTGTCACATGGCAATGCACATGGCCGTGTTTCCTGGTCTCTCCCTTCTTTTCTAGGTTCTGTTAAATTTCAGCTTCTGTTAGTTCCCTCTCTTGACTTTTTTTCTTTGCCTGAATTTTATTCTGCTTATAATGATCTCCAGTGATAGGAATAAGACCCATCCTGACTAAAGTGGGCCACACGTTAACTGAAGTAACCTCATCAAAGGATCTTACTTGCAATGGATTCACATCCACAGGAATTCATGAAACTTAAGAACATGTTTTTCTGGGGTACATCCAGATCCAAACCACATGGCCTGCATTGTAATAAAAGATTTGTGTTCTTAGAGAATGCATTATTTTGGTTACCATTGCAGCATAGTCTATCACTTTAGCCTAAGAGCATGTATCATCACTATGTTCACCACATCCTCACATTTCTTTGTTTCTATTAATTATGGTCACACTGTGTGCCACTCCAACTTCTGTACACATCTCTAATGTTACATGTCTATCATTAATTTAAGAGCATATTTATTTAAACAAGAAGTTTCTTGGTTACTAGAGACATTACTGACTATAAGCAGTGAAAAACCTCTTTGAATTTCAAAGAATTAATTAATAATCATTCACTGAGGAACGACAACACATTTGTCACTGTGTTATATGTTACGAGGAATCAAAAAAAGTAAAAGAGAGGGTTCCAAACCACATGAGGCATATAACTAGGGGAAAAGAGAAAAACTTGAAAAGTAAATGAATAATAAAATAATTCAGCTAATAAATTCCTCAGACTTGCAATATAAGAAAAGAACCACTACCACCAGCAAATATACATTATTCACACCCAGGAATTTTTCCCTCCATTCATGATGGCTATAGTTTCAAAATGCCATGCTATTTGCATCATTACATGTTTGTACATGTGATTCTTCTTACCTCCAACTTCTTCATCTGGCCCATATTCCTCCTCAAAATCCCTTCATGTGTCACCCTCTCCTAAAAGCCTTCTTGGCATTCTAGGATGATTTAGATACTTCCAAATTCCCTATACAGACTCTGCCTTGCAGGTACTCTCTTTTGTAGAGGAAATAGTGGTTTTTTTTTCCTCTGAAACAGGGAAGGAGGAATAAAATATGTAGGGGGATTTAAACATTTGTGATGAATATGTGATAAAAATAAGGGAATTAATAAACAGTGGCTTCAAATTTATCTGGATGGAAGAGATCTAGTTCATTTATTGAAGGAAAGATGGCATAGCACTTTTTATTAACACATTTAATCATTGCAGTAACTCTGTGACTGGTATTATACCTCCATGACTATTTTTTAAATAACTTATCATCCCTATTTTATGGATGAGGAATTTTGATCTCCATCAGTGTTTTGTTAACAACTATCATCCCCATTTTATAAATGAGGAATTTTAGATACAGAGAAGTTAAAGTAACATACTCACAGTCACTTAGCTAGTAACTTCTAGAACCAGGATGTAAACTCAGGCAATATACCTCTAGAGACCTGCACTTAGGACCTTTAGAGCCTACTAAAGGTTTAGCATTGCTTCTGTGAGGATTACAAGAGGAAAGTGACCAAGGGCTCAAGAGATGATTGCTAAACAGCTTTAATGGTATGACTGAGACCATAAGCCAGCAGTGACAGACTTCACATGGCTTTGTGAAGTTCTTTAGCCTCTGTGTAGATATAGAGGATGCATATCTACACAAATACTGGAGGTTGATTAATAGTTAGGACTTAGTGTGTGGAATAGGAGAAAAAGAGTAAAGAAAGTGAATAAGATGACAATGGGGTGGGTTAGGTAGGTAGGGTAGCATGCAAAGCTGAATAGGAATGGCTGCAGAACAAAAGAACTGACTATAGGTAGGAAGATAAGCATATTAAATATGCCACAGTCTTATCTCTGGTCCCTCCTGAAACACCACTAAAAGGAATTAAAAGGTATGAAACAACAGGTATAAAAAGAATGAATGACAAAGCAAAAAAGGAGAAGTTAAAAATTTTGGAAGGTGAAAACTGGATAGAGAGTTGAAATTGACTTGGTAGAGCCAAAGACAAAACGTAAGTTTTGATGAGGGGGTGGAAGAAGCAAACAAAAAGTAAACCAATTTTCATTGCTAGATTCCCTAATTAAAAAGATGGATGCACTGATTAACCGTGAAGTGAGTTTAAATGATAAGATTATGGGTGATTTTTTAAAAATTTCTTTAACAATCAAATATTAAAGATTTTAATTTTTTTTCTTAAAGAAAAAAAAAACCACCTTATTTCCAAATCACAATTTCAAATGTGGAGAAGTTCTAGATGATGATAAAATTCAGAAAGTAGCAATAGGAATGGGCTGTGAAATAAGACAAAGTCTTGAACTTGAGTATATCAGTGAAGTTTGAACCTGGGCTATGATACATATTGTCAATATGTATATTGACATTGACCAGAATGGTGGCGGAAATGCAAGCTTGTGAGAAAGGAAACGTGGGAGATGGAAGTGTTGTAGAATTTGAGAGAGTTATTTGCATATAGAGAGGCCAGGACTCAGGAATGATTTTGAGAAGGAAAAATGGTTTATTGACGGCCGGCCAGACAAGGGAGCTTTCTGTTTCAATCCCTAGCCCCAAACAAGATTTTTGAATCCCTTTTATACAGAGAGGAAAGGCCAAATGGTCCTTTTGTTTCAGTTCTCAATAGGCTTGAATTAGCACATATTTTTCACATCCTAGGTAAGCTTTTAGCATGGACTTCATACATTCTAGATAAGCTTTTAGCATATTTGGTTTGCATTTCCCCTAAATACTTAAAGTTTATAGACCTTGCATTGTCAAACTGTTTCCTGGGACTGGAGTCATTGCCATGGTCACCAAGGGCAGGACTGCAGGCTCTTACAGCTTCTTTCACACCCATAAGTCGACAGCTGTCCTGATCCAGTGGGGGCAGAGTCGAGGGGCCTGTGGGGAAGAAGTGGGGGAAGGAGACGAGAAGAATGGAGGCAAGACAGGATTCTGATCAAGCCTCGTTTATTGGGGGCAGGGCAATAGAATTTATACTGAGGGAAGGGAGTGTGTCCATAGGTGATAGGCTGGTCTTGCGGGTGGCAGGCGTCCAAGGAGGGGACTGGCTGAAAGTTCGCGCTGGGTCTGCAGAGTTTCGCGCCTTGTGCACGTGTGCTGCTGTGATTACCAGAGTTGTGGCAGGAAGGGGAGAACAAAGAAGAAGAAGAAGAAGAAGGAGGAAGTGGCGGGGCAGGGCTGTAGTAGTTGTGAAATCTGCCATGTTGTTGGAGGCTGTAAATAAGTTTCACAGTGGGTGGCTCCCCACAGGTCCCCCTTCTCTGTTTAATGTGTTATGTTTTCTGGAGTAATAGGAATTGAGGTGAAGAACAGCTGGCGATGGCTCATGTTAGGGCGGGGCTTATACTCATTGGTGACGTGCGGTTGCAGGGCATTCCCGTACTGAGGGGGGCTGGGCCTGTCTTAGGTCAGGGCTGCAACCATTAAGTGATCAGTCTTACCCGTCATTGGGAATCGTGGCAGCGAAAGGCCATGTCCCTGTCTTAGGTTGACTGATGGGTCAGCCCAGTTGCCCGTCATTGGCTAACCAGCCCAGCGCCTCAGTGACAAGTGACTTGCAAATATAGTAAGCTATAATGGGGAGATCTACACTGTGCATGACATGCATGATGTACTGAGATTAGTGGGTGAGACCACACCTGCCCTGGTCTTGTTTGGCCAGGGCGCCCGCTGCCCGTCCGAGCCACTAAACTCCTTATTGAAGCTGTTCAGTGATATTGATTAAACAGAGAAGGATAAGCCATGATAGGGGCAGTGGTGACTGTGGGCAGGGAAGACAGGCAAGGAAATGCTATTAGGGTACACGTTGGCTGCTCCTCAGAGCAGCGGGATTGGCACAATTAAGGTTTGACTGCTAGTATTAGGTTTTGGGAGTCACAGCCGAAGAGGACGTATGGTTGTGATGATGATCAGCAGTGTGGCAGTGATGAGGCAGCGCAAGAGATTTGCACCTTTAAAGGTTGGTTGTTTGTTCTTCGGTCCGGATAGGCTGGTATTGATGAACAGCAGCAAGATACATTACGTGGGCAGAGATTTGCTTCATCCTTTCTTGGAGGAATTTAAGGAGGCAAGGTGCAAACGCACAGATTAAAAGGAAAGCAATTAGGGGGCTGAGGAGGGGACCCAGCCACGTTATGAGGGGGGAGGTGAGCCAGGCAGATAAGGAGGAGGTTGATTGGGAGGGCAGTATTCCTTCCCGCAATTCTCGCAATTTCTTAACATTTTGCTCAACAATACCAGATTCATTTATATAGTAGCAGCATTCCTCCTGGAGAAAAAGGCAGGTTCCCCCTTTTTCAGCTGTGAGTAAGTCAAGGGCCCTGCGGTTTTGAAGGACTACTTGGGCGAGGAAGGTAAGCTGCCTTTGGAGGGACTCGAGGTATTCGGCAGTGGATTGTAGGTTAAGTTGTCATAATGTTTCGAAATGTTGTCCTTGCAGGACAGAGTGCACCAAACCGCCAGCGCTGAGCCCGAGGGCAGTGACTGTGCCTGCGAGGGCTGTTCCGATTAGGACTGGGAGTAAAATGGCCCTGGGCTGGCAGGGGGCTAAAAGGGTGTGCAGTTCCCCCTGTGTATAGTAGGTCAGGTGGGGGGTAAGGAGGACAGGAATGCAGGGGACAGGGTTAGAATCATTGATGCAGTGGGAGACGGTGCCGTTACACCAGTAGAGTGGGGGGGGGGGGCACAGGTGGAGTTGCTAGTTAGGTTGTGAGTGCATTTAAATGGGGGGGTGGAGCGAACTGTCGCGTTAAGAAGAATACAGGTGAGGTTGCCCTGAGGTGGGGGGAGGGGGAAGGTTCTGGCGGTGTTATCTGCGGCGAGGGAGCTGTTAAACGGGGGGGGGGGGGGTGTTTAGAGGGACTGGGGTAGCGATTAGCAGGGGACGCTGGAAGGCAGCGCAGAGGAAGCAGCTAGTGAGGTTTAGCCAGCTGGTGCTATTAAGAATGTCCAGAGTGGTTTGAATAATCTCTGGCCATGTAAGTAGGGGTGTGCTAGCAAGGTTTGTTTTCAGGCTTAGTTCTTGTTGCTTTATATCTTCCACAAGGGCTGTAATGTCCCAGGTAGTATTGAATTTAGAGACGGTACTGAAGATAGAGATAAAGACGGTGGGTTTAGGGTAGCCTACGGTTTCAGGGTAAAAAAGCCCCCATGACTCCTGACTTCCACCATTCATGGTTGGGGTCTTGAATATGAAGCCAGGTAGTACCATTGTGATGGTGGTGGTAGATACACCAGTCGTTGGCGACGCCTTTGCAAGATTGCGGGTGGTCTATGGTACATTGCCAATAGGGGCACCTGCCATATGTCTTGTCATAACCATATTGGGTGCAGTAGGTGAGTGTTTGGCGGTGGGGGAAGCACATGTATGCCCCAAGGGCTTGGCCTTTCCCTCCTGCTTGGAGCAGGGTTGCCCTATTGATTAGTATGTCGAGGGTACCCTTGCACTTGGTTGGACTGCAGTATGCTGTTCCTAGAGGTCCAGATATTGTTTGGCCGTGCAAGTTAGTGTATGAGTAATGCACTGAACAGGTAACTGCATAGTGGTCTTTCTTGACCTTACTGATGATTGTGGTGCAGAGAATGAGAGGGTTAGAACAAGAGCAAGAGAAAACACAAGGGGGTGCATTATGTGTAGGTGGGCTACAGATAACAAGCAATAGCGAGAAGAAGGCAAATATACGTTACGAAGAAGAAAATTAGTAGAAGTTTTTCTATCGTGGTTCAATTGGTAGGTGTTCCGGCATAAAGCAAGAGGCCTCCTATGGTGACAGCTCCACAACAGAGGAAGATTCCAGGGATGCATGAAGGTTGGCGACTACCTGTGGATGAAAAGAAAACTAATCTCAGGGAGACTCCTCTACCCTGGATAGGTTGTTATTATTTACTTGTTTAACTAATCGCTCTGGCAGTCACCTGGCTGCATCTAGTTCTTTGGAGTAGACGCAGACTGATCCTCTGCCCCATATTAGGGCGGGGTCTGGTCCATGCCAGGTTTTATCTATTGGGTCCTTCCATAGGACTGTGGCATGTTTTGTGCTGGTATTAGGATGCCAGAAGCGCTCAGCCACAGAATGTCCTTTTTGGTCTAAGTTTAAAAAACTTAGAGTAAAGAGAGAGTGGGATAATAGACTTTTGGGGGATCCTTTGACGGGGTACCATTCCCCTTTATTTTTTCAATAGTATGTTTTAAAGACAAATGTGCCCTTTCGACGATGCCTTGACCTTGGGGGTTGTACGGAATGCCCGTGATGTGTTTTATGCCTAAGTGTTTGCAAAATGTGGTGAGTACATGGCTAGTATATCCGGGTCCATTGTCTGTTATTTGTTGTGGGGCTCCTAATACTGACATGGCAGTTAGCGCATGTGTGATAATGTTCTTTCCTGCTTCCCCTGTTTGTGGGGTGGCAAAGATAAAGCCACTAAAGGTATCAATGGTAACATGCACATATTTTAGATTACCAAACTCAGGAACATGAGTTATATCCATTTGCCAGAGGGCATTGGGTATTAGACCACGGGGGTTGACTCCCATATGAGGTGTAGGCAAAAGGGTTATGCAAGAAGGGCATTCTTTAACAATTTGACGAGCTTGTTCTCTGGTAATTTTGAACATAAGCCTTAAAGTATGTGCGTTAATATGTAATTGGTGGGCTCTAACAGCTTTGTTAAGGTTATCTGAGTTGTAATGTATGCCCTGGGTAACATGGCACAGTAGCCGGGTGGCTTGTTCAGCTAAATGATTTCCTTGGGCGAGGGGACCTGGAAGATTGGAATGGGCTCTGATGTGACCAATAAAGAAGGGGTGACTCCTTTTATGAATAAGGGACTGCAGTTGAGTGAACAAAATGGTTGCTTCCGAGACATTTTTTATTTGAGCAGCTGTTTCAAGCAAAGGGATTGATTGAGCTATATAAGCGCTATCTGTGAAGAGGTTAAAAGAGGCACTTTGGAATGCAGAGAATACAGCTATGACAGCTTGTAGTTCTGTAAGTTGTGTCGATTTTGAATGAGTTTGAAACCGGACAGTTTTGCCATTATAAACGTAAGCAGCTATTCCTGAGGAGGACCCATCAGTGAATACTGACAGGGCTTCAGTGATGGGTTGGGGAGAGGTGGTTAAGGGAAGAATGAAGTCATGTGCGCTCATAAACTGCAGTAACTTATCATTAGGGTAATGATTGTCTATTTGTCCGGCATAAGATGCACAAGCAATAGGCCAGCAATCAGTTGTTTGTAATAGCCAGTTGATTTGCTCTTTGGTATATGGTCGAATAATGGTATTAGGTTCTTTGCCAAAATAGCACCTGATTTGTTCTCTTCCTAGGCAGACAATATCTGCAACAGTTTGATAGTAGGGATAAATTATCTTAGTGGGTGACGTGGGTAAGTGCACCCATATTATAGGGGCAGTTTGCCAGAATACTGCTGTGGGAGTAAGAGAGGTTTTGCATATTTCAAAAAACAAGGGTTGGTTATAGTTCATGGTAGTGACTAATTGTGACTGTATAGCTTGTTCAACTATTTTAAGGGCTTGGCATCCTTCCTGAGTAATACTCCTAGGAGAATTGGGACTAGAGTCTCCTTGTAAAATGTTAAATAGGGGTTTTAAATCTCCTGTGGTTAGTTTAAGGTAAGGGCATAACCAATTTATGTCTCCCGAGAGTTTTTGGAAGCCATTTAGGGTTTTTAATTTATCTAGTCTAAGGTTGGCCTTTCTTGTAGTGATTTTGTTGCCGGTTATGTGAAAACCGAGATAAGGATAGGGGTCTTGTAGTTGGATTTTATCGGGGGCAATTTGAAGCCCGTGGTTTTGCAAAGCTTCTTTTAAATCTCCATAACACTTAAGGACATCTTGGTGATTGGCACCTGCAATTAAGATATCATCCATATAATGGATAATGTACAGGGTTTTCCACATTGTTCTAGTGCCATTTATTGCGGAGGCAACGAATTTTTGACCCAAGGTAGGGCTGTTGGCCCTGCCCTGGGGTAAAACCTTCCACTGGTATCTTTTCATGGGCTTTTTAAAATTTATAGAGGGGAGGCTGAATGCAAAATGTTTTTGGTCGGCTGGATGTAAGGGAAGAGTGAAGAAACAGTCCTTTAAATCTACAATAATTTTATAATATCCAAGAGGAATGGCAACAGGGGTTGGGAGACCAGGCTGTAAGGCTCCCATAGGTACCATAGTTTTATTTACTGCTCTTAAATCTTGCAATAGCCACCATTTTCCTGATTTTTTTTTGATGACAAAAATAGGAGTGTTCCAAGGAGAGTTACTTTCGGTGATGTGTCCTGCTGCTAGCTGTTCCTGTACTAATTGCTGGGCAGCACATAACTCATCCGAAGACAGAGGCCATTGATTGACCCACACAGGTTCACTGGAGACCCAGGCGATTTTATCTGCGTGGGGTACAGGAAGATCAATGGCCCCTAGGCAAAATATCCCAGGTCTGTGCGGTCTGTTTGTCCGGCGGTGGTAACGGGCTCAACTCTACCTGTTTCTGATTTTCCTAGGCCTTTGCCGGGTTTAAAACCCTGGTTTAACATCTGTGCAGTAACTATATTATTTGGACTTCCAATGATTATTCCCATTTTGGAGAGGAGGTCTCTCCCCCACAAATTAAAGGGAATGTGAGGGAGGACGTAGGGCTGAATAAGTCCTTTATTTCCCTCTTCATCCTCCCAGTGAAGGAGTTGCGAGCTTTGTTCAGGGAGTTGGGATTGCCCAATTCCATGCAGACTGGTGATAGCGGGGACTAACAGCCAAGAAGGAGGCCAATGAGTTTTTTGGAGGATGGTGACGTCTGCTCTGGTATCAACAAGTCCTTTAAAGGCATGGCCATTTAAGCGTAAGGTTAGCATAGGTTTGGAAGGGGTAATTGGTTGGGCCCAAAAAACATCAGAGGCCCCAAGGGCCTTTTCTCCCCTATAGGCTCCAGCAGCGGCATGTGAGGTGGGTGTTAGTGGTAGCAAGAGAAGTTGCGCGACGTGAGTGCCAGCGGGAAAGGAAAGTACTCTTTTTGGCGCAGAAGCGAGGATTTTTATTTCTCCTGTGAAATCTGGGTCGACTAGACCGGGTGTAATGTGAAGCCCTGAAAGGGCACTAGACCCACGGCCAATGATTAGACCAATGGAGTTAGGTGGCAGGGGGCCGAAAACCCCTGTAGGCAGGGGCTGAACGCCCATGGGGGCTGTTAGTACTGTGTGGGAGGTGGTACAGAGGTCCAGTCCTGCGCTGCCTGGGGTGGCGCATTGGAGTTGGAGGAAGGAAGGGGATGGGAAGAGGGTGGAGCCCTCATTGTTTGTGGGGCCTGGGGCAGGCCCCCTCTCCGTTTCCAGACGGTGGAGTGAGTGGTGCTCCAGTAGCAGAGGTACGAGAGCGACAGTTGCGAGCACAGTGACAGCTGCGAAAGCAACGGGGGCATAAACCTGGGGGCCGTGGTGGTGTGGAAGAGCTGGCAGTAGAATTTGAGATGCGGGAGGGGCACTCTTTAGAGAAGTGGCTAGGCTGGCCACAGGAGAAGCAGGTTTTGCGTGAGGAGGAGATAGCAGAGGGAAGGGGAGTGAGGAGGGTTTTTAAAGCAGCAGTGAGGGCAAGGTGGGGCCATAAGTGGCAGCCGCGGCTTTGAGCTCTTTTAGGTCTTTTAAGCTGAAAGGGATATGGCGTCGCTGGGGGATGGAGGAGCTAGGGGAGGCGTCATCACCTTCGTCATCTGAGGTGGGTGAAAGGAGGGTTTGAATAACAGGGAAGGCGGAAGCGATGGCACGCCTAGCTAAAGCGGAACGGAAGCGGTTGATCCAACCGTGAGAACGGTTGGAGGAGGAGGTATCTGCAATGGCGGGCGCGGTGGACGGAGGGGGAACAGGGGCAGGGGACTGCAGGGCAAGCCGGTGGAGAAGGGAGTTACGCTGTTCTAAAAGGCGGTCCCTTTCTAGTAACTGAGCAGTTAGGGTAGAAACTTCAGCGCGCAATTGCGTGTTTGCATCGGGGGGCCGGGGCCGGCAAGGAGCCGTAGGAAGGTGGCCGAAATGTGGGAGGGGGTAAAAGGGCGGGGGGCAGGGGAGGCGGAAGAGCGGGCGTTGGTGCGGTGGGCGGGGGATTATGGGTTATTTGATTACCTGCAGGAGCCGAGGCTTGGGATGCGGGGGGATAGTTTCTTGAGGGTTTAGTTTTAGGTTTTGGGCATAAATGTGGGCTATTTTCTTCATTGTCAGAAGGGGAACTTTCACTATCACTATTTATAGTTATGGAGACTGAACTTGAGCAGCTAGAAGATTTCGTGGCCTGTGGAAAGGGAGGTGAGGGCTGAGGGCAAGGGGCCTTATTGTCTTGCATAGGAGGGGATGGAGAAGACGTCGGGCAAAGAGACATTTTGCACTGTTTCACCACTTCAGCCACTTGGGGGCAAGAATGGCTCATGGCTAGATCATTAATTACAGTCCAATAATTGAAGGCAGTAATAGGGACTCTTTTGGGGCCGAAGGTTTTGTAAAAATCCTGTAAGGCGTCACCTACGTGGCGCCACCATTTTTTATCAATAGTACCTTCTTGGGGGAACCAGGGACAAATTTCTTGGAGGAAGGCAAAGAATTTAGAGAGTTCTTTAACATTAACCTTTACTCCTCTCGTCTTAAGCATGGCCTGCAGGCCGGACAGGAAAAGGGAACGATCACTGGAGGATGCCTGCCCCATTATTGCCGATCACTCGCCGAGACAGTCTTCAGAAGATAGGCAGTCTTTTGAAGGTCTCTCCTGCCCAAGCTGATGGCTTGGGTCTTCCTGCGCCTAAGCTGATGACTTAGGCTCTGAGTACGTGTAGATCACCTGACCAGGCTTTCTGTTGTTTGCCTCATTACGAGAACTTCATCCCTGGCCCCACATTGGGCGCCACTTGTCCCAATCTGGCGGGGGCAGAGTCGAGGGGCCTGTGGGGAAGAAGTGGGGGCAGGAGATGAGAAGAATGGAGGCAAGACAGGATTCTGATCAAGCCTTGTTTATTGGGGGTAGGGCAATAGAATTTATACTGAGGGAAGGGAGCGTGTCTTGTGGGTGGCAGGCGTCCAAGGAGGGGATTGGCTGAAAGTTCGCGCTGGGTCTGCAGAGTTTCGCGCCTTGCACATGCATGCTGCTGTGGTTACCAGAGTTGTGGCAGGAAGGGGAGAACAAAGAAGAAGAAGAAGGAGGAAGTGGCAGGGCAGGGCTGTAGTAGTTGTGAAATCCGCCATGTTGTTGGAGGTTGTAAATAGGTTTCACAGCGGGTGGCTCCCCACAGACAGCTTAGGTTATCTCTGAAGAGACAAAGAGCCTCTCACCCATAGCCCACATCATAAGGGCAGGAAGGAGACTGGAGACTGAGGGAAGGCTATGGGGTGTGGAAAGCACAAACCAACAAAAGACCACTTTTATTATTTCTGAGGCATTCTGAATTTTGGGTAATGGATAACTATTTAACAGAAGAGTCAGTTGACATTCCTAAACCATCTGGAGAACTAGCCTGCAAAGCTGTCTTCTCAGTATTTTCTTTGGTTTCTAAGGACTCCCACTTAGGCTCCATTCAAACACCTACCAATATTCCTGAGCATTCACGTAAGTCAAGAGCCTGAAATGCAGTATCAGTTCCTTATGTAACTTCAGTCTTGATCCTGCACCTGCCTTTCTGGTTGAAAGATTTCTGATATCAAGATCTCATTCCTGTGCTTCATCACTTTAGGTTCCCATCAGGAAAAGTGAAAGTGGAAAGAGGGTGAAACAATTTCCTTTGACTGCAGCTCAGGTGCTAAGTGAATCATGCGTATTTCTACAAGGAGCTGCAAGATTCTCAATTGAAAAGAAACATGTTCCCACTTGATATCCCATTCTTGGGCTTTCATCATTTCTGAATGAGTCAAAAATAACAACCTCCTTACCCTGAGTTTCAAGAACTTCATAGACCTGGCCCTACCCTAATTTACTCAACTTGTCATGTTCTTACTCTTTCCACAAACATTTTCACAACTTCCTACTTTCACCTGAGGCAACTTATTATTGAGGCTATCATGGCTTAGTCCTCTTTTCACTTAATGGCTTTCTTTTTTTTAGAGGTACCAGGGCTGGGAATTGAACCCAGGACCTCACATATGGGAAACCGGCACTCAACCACTAAGCCACACTGGCTCCCACTTAATGGCTTTTTGTGTAGGCTGTCTTCTGCCTGTGTGATGGTGTTTCAATCTACTTCAGTTAATTAATAAGAATATCTTGTGATGTACTGAAAGGACTATAAGAATTTTAATAAACCAGACAATGATTAACAAGGGATAGAGAGGCAAAACAAAGAGAAATAGAAAGATTTAGAAGTAAAAAGTGAATGTCATCCTGCTCAATTTATTAGGAATTACTTGAAATGTTGCTTTCTATGAAATAGATTAAGTAGACTATGCAATCAAATGACATTAACTCCATTCACTTTGGTATCCATATAATTTTCTCAACCTGATTTATTTGCATTCATAAGATTATATATACCTTGACCTCAGAATTACATTTGCTTATATTATGAGATGAATGTATGTTAGGATTGTTCTAATTCAATAGGGAGAGGTGCCCTTCCAGATTCCAGCTTATCTATCTCTTGCAAATCTTATATTTTTCCTTCAAATATCTGTACGTAAGCACATTAGAAAGAGGTTATCTTATATTTCCTCATCTATTGAATAGTGTTACCTATTAATATTTTGAACTTACTTTGACATAGTTTATTTTGCCTCAGTCTTTCCACATGTCAATAAGCATGATTTATGTAATTTTGGTATTCACTTGATAAATCACAGACCCAAATGAAACCCATCATGTCAAGATGTCAATTTAAGTTATATTGTTAATGCTAAACAGTATTTTTGAAAATGCATGCAAAGCCTTGTAACCTGCTGTGAAGATAGTTGTCCAACTCTGAGAAGTTACAAAAATTGTTGAATTGCTTTTGCTTTTATTTTAAAGGTTTTTGTTTATTTGGCTAAATGGAGTATATTAGATCTACAGCTTAAGTACTTTGGGGTCATAAGCATCATACTATCCATAAAGTAGCTAAAAATTCCATGGGCTCAATCAAACTCTGCCTTTTACCCTTCAAGTTTGTTTTATGTTTTTGTCTCCTTTCCCTTGATGTATAACTGCAAGACATCTCAAGAACCAGACTCTTAGTAACAAAATGCTTCACAATTGACTTCCCTTTCTTTTAGCAATGAGGATGTATAAAAAATGAATAAAACAAAAGAACTTGAAGGGATTCCAAGAAAAAGTAAATGAAATGTGTATAGTATGAGAAAGCACAGGGATAATTCCATTTAAGGAAATATTAAAGGGCATGGGTTAGTGAGGTCATGCAGATGAGGACTGGGTTTAAGGGGATTTAGAAGTGAATAGCAACAATTTCATTTCTATTGTTGGTTCAAGCAATGAAATAGCATCACTTAAAAGATCAACTGAAAACTAGAATTGGGAGCTTTTCCTGCGAACTGCATTTTTCTTTCATTGACTGGTTTAGTCAGGAATGTGCAAGGATACTTCTTTCAAAGTTGTATTAATCAGCTAAGTTACAACCTTACTAAAAAAGTCTCACTTAGATCCAGATTTGTTTTGCTGTTTGCTTTGTCATTGTGTATAACGCATATCAGTGGCTCAAAATATTTGATAAGGGCTTGAAACAGATCTCTCTGAAACACAAGACTCTTATAGAACTGGATGACATAAAGGAACTGTCCTCACAAATCCTTACTTGAGGTAACTCTTTATTTCTAGCTTTAACAATATCATATATTGAATTCAAATACTATCTCTTGCATTAGATGCACCCACCTATTTGTATTCTATTCTCTTATGCACCAATTATTTTGTGGGCTCATCACATACCTCCTTTTATTATGCTTATCTTTCACTAAAGGGAATCAGTCTGGGTCATTTTGCGGGGGGGAAGGAGACTGGTATTTTTTTCTAATTTTAATTTTGAAATAATTTTATTAATAGTTACCTGGAAGATGCAAAGGTAGTACAAAGGATCCTGTGGACACTTACCCAGCTTCCTCCAAAGCTGACTTATATAGGTGTAGATCAAAACTAGGAAATTGACATTGGTACATTACTGTTAACTACACTGTGAACTATATTCAGTGTTCAGTATTTTTTTAAGCCTGCAGTCAAGTGAGTTTGTGTATATAGTCCTACCAATTTTATCCCCTGTGTAGATTCATGTAATTATGTAATCAAGATACAATCAAGATCTTTTTGGGTTTACAAGAAGTCCCTCATGCTACCTCTTTGTATTCACACTCACCTCTCACCCCACTCCCAGTTCCTGCCCCTAGCAACTCTAATCTGCTCTCCATTTCAATAGTTTTGTCATTTTGAAAAGATTATGTAAATGAAATCTAACAATATGTAACCTTTTAAGATTAACTGTCTCCACTAAGCTTATACCCTCAGGTACATCCAGGTGCAGGCATCAGTAGTTTATTTTTTTTAGTGTTGTACAGTATTCATGGTACGGATGTATCAGTTTATCCATTCACTCACTGAAGGACGTTTGGGTTGTTTCCTGTTTGAGACTATTATGAATAAAGCTGCTATAAACATTCATGTACAGGTTTTTGTGTGTACATAAAGTTTTCATTTCTCTGGGATAAATGCCCAAGAGTGTGATTGCTGGGGTCATGTGGTAAGTGCATGTTTATTTTGTAGGAAAATTCTAAACTATTTTTTATAGTGTTTTTAGCATTTTACATCCCTGGCAGTAATGTATGAAAGATGTAGTTTCTTTATATCCTGGACATCATTTGGTACTCACTTTTTTTTTTTTTTTAATTTTAGCTCTTCTAATAGGTATGTAGTATTACTTCATTGTTTCAATTTGCCAATAATGTATGAAAGATACAGTTTCTTCATATCCTGGACATCATTTGGTACTCACTTTTTTTTTTTTTTTAATTTTAGCTGTTCTAATAGGTATGTAGTATTACTTCATTGTTTCAATTTGCCTTTTCCTAATGGTTAGTGATGTTGAACATCTTTTCAGGTTCAGCCATATTTTTTCATTGGTAAAATATCTGTTCATATCTTTTGCCAATTTTATAATTAGATTGGTTTTTTACTGTTGTATTTTGAGAGTTGTTTACATAATCTAGGTGTACAAAGATAGGCTGGATATGTGGTTTGCAGATATTTTTTTCCATGGTCTGTAGTTTGTATTTTCATCCTCTTGACAGAGACTTTCATAGTGCTAAGTTTTCAATTATTATTGATGTGGGCTATGGGTGGGAAGCTCTTTGTCTCTTCAGAGATAATCTTAACCTAAACTTTCTGTCCTGACTTGTGGGTGTGGAATGGTAAGAGGCTGCAGTCCTGCCCTTGGTGACCATGGCAACGACTCCAGTCCCAGGAAACAGTTTAACAATGCAAAGTCTATAAACTTTAAATATGCAGGGAAATGCAAACCAAATGTGCTAAAAGCTTATCTAGAATGTATGAAGTCCATGCTAAAAGCTTACCTAGGATGTGGAAGATATATGCTAATTCAAGCTTATTGAGAACTGAAACAAAAGGACCGTTTGGCCTTTCCTCTCTGTATAAAAGGGACTCAAAAATCTTGCTTGGGGCTCAGGTTTGAAACAGAAAGCTCCTGAGTCGGGTAAATAATTTTCCCTTCTCAAAATCATTCCTGAGTCCTGGCCTTTCTATACTCAAATAATTGAACCTCTCTCAAATTCTGCAACATTATGAAGTCCAATTTATTCTCATTTATGGATTGTGCATTGGTTTCATGTCTAAGAACTCTTTGCTTAGCTCAAGTCACAAAGATGTATATCTACACTTTCATCTAAAGATTTTATATTTTACTTTTAAATTCATGATCTATTTTGAGTTAATTTTTTTGTTTGTGTGTTAACACATTTATTTACAATGAAAATGAAACCAGGGTTTTAGGGGTGGGACAAAAATCTGAATTGGCTGTGGATTTCACAACAAAGACCAACATTATATATTAGGTTATTTGACAGTGTTTTCAATAAAATGAATGAGCTAAATCTTCAGTTTTAAGGTTTTGAAAGAAATTTAACTCATACACATTGTACTCTGTCATTAATTATAACCATACCTTCTACTAAACATATAGTGATTTTTAAATGTAAACTTAAAACTGCATGAGTAATAAATTATTTCTCAAATATCTGACTCTTTGTCTCTTTCTTTTCCTTCTGGGACTCTCACAATGGTGTTTCACAGGTTCCTCAGGCCCTATTCAGTTTTTTAATCATCTTATCTTCAAGTTCCTTAATTCTTTCTTCTGCAAGCTACAATCTGCTGTTGAGCCCATCTAGGGAATTTTAATTTTTTACCGGGGTCTTCATCTCCTTGGTTCCTTCTTTCTATCTCTTTACTGATATCTTTTTTTTTTTTTTTTTAATTTTTTTATTTTTTATTGACTTTGTAATAATATTACATTAAAAATATATATGTGAGGTCCCATTCAACCCCACCCCCCCACCCCCCCCTCTCCCCCCCCCAACAACACTCGTTCCCATCATCATGACACATCCATTGGATTTGGTAAGTACATCTTTGGGCACCTCTGCACCTCATATACATTGGTTCACATCATGGCCCATACTCTCCTCTATTCCATCATGTAGGCCCTGTGAGGATTTACAATGTCCGGTGATTACCTCTGAAGCACCATCCAGGGCAGCTCCATGTCCCGAAGACGCCTCCACCTCTCATCTCTTCCTGCCTTTCCCCATACCCTTTGTCCATTATGTCCACTTTTCCCAATCCAATGCCACCTCTTCTATGTGGACACTGGATTGGTTGTGTCCATTGCACCTTTATGTCAAGAGGAGGCTCAGATTCCACCTGGATGCTGGATGCAATCCTCCCATTTTCAGTTGTAATCACTCTAGGCTCCATGGTGTGGTGGTTGTCCTTCTTCACCTCCATCTTAGCTGAGTGTGGTAAGTCCAATAAATCAGATTGTAGGTGCTGGAGTCTGTTGAGGCTCAGGATCTGGCTATTTACTGATATCTTTTTTTGTGTTCATCTATCATTTTCTTAGTGTCCTTAAGTTTTTTGTCCATGTGATCCTTTAGCTCTTTGAGAATATTTAGGGCCATTTTTAAAAATATTAAAATGTACAGTATGCAACAAAAGAATACAAGACAAACAATGAAACAGGAAACGAGACCCCATCCAAAGGAAGAGGTTAAAAATCCAGAAAACACTAATGAAGAAAGCCCACAATGTGGACATACCAAAGAAAGCCTTAAAAAATGATCTTAAAAATGTTCCAGGAGAAGAAGGAAAATATGAAAAATAGCTAAAGGAAATCAGGAAAACAATGAAAGAGCAATATAGGAATCTTAGTAAAGAAATAGAAATTTTAGAAAGGACCCAAACAGATACTGAAATTGAAGACAACAATAACTGAGGTGAAAAATTCTAGGAGAGTTTCCACAGAAGATTGGATCTGCCAGAAGAAAGATTCACTGAGCTCAAAGACAAGAAAATCAAAATGATTCAGGCTGAGGAGAAGAAAGACAGAAGAATTATTAAAAGTGAAAATAGTCTAAGACACCTCTGAAACACCATCAAGCATTTAAGCATACCAATATATGCACTAAGGGAGTCCTAGAGGAAAAAAGAAAGAAGTAGAAGGAATATTTAAAGATATAATCACAGAGAAATTTCCAAACTTAGCAAGACATGAATATGCAATTACAAATAGCCAGGAGAATGCGAAAAACCCAATGCAAAGGACAAGGAAAGAGTTCTGAAAACCACAGGGAAAAAAGTAGTGGGTTATTTACAAATGAGTTCCAATTAGATTCAGTGCTGATGTCTCATCAGAAATATGGAGACAAGACAGTAGTGTGTTGAAATACTTGAAATGCTAAAGGAAAACAACTGCCAGCCAAGAATTCTATATGCCATGTGACTTTCTTTTCAAATGTGAGAGGTTAAGACATACTCAGATAAACAAAACCTGAGGGAATTCACCACCACTAGACCTGCCCTACAAACATGCTAAAGGGAGGTCTTTAGATTGAAAGGAAAGGACACCAGATAGTTGTTAGAAAGCATAAAGAAATGAAGGACTTGCAGTAAAGGTAACCATTTGGGTAATTATAAATGTCAGTATTATTGTAGAATATTGTTTAGTATGTAACTCCACTTCTTACTTCCAACAGGTGTTAAAATGCAAATATACAAAAGGTAATGACAAATTTATGGTTTTGGGCACATATCCAAAGATATGAATGTACCAAAACAAAACAAAACAAAACAAAAAACCAGACAAGTTTGGCAAAAAACAATGTTCATGCTATTAAAGTTAAGTTGGTATCAAACCAAATATAATTTATATATATTTAGGATGAAAAATACATCCAGATAAAGTTAAGAAGGCACTCTATGGTACAACACAAAACAATCAAACAAATACAAAAGTAGGAAATAACAGAATTAAGGGATAAAAAGTGTAAGGCTTTAGAAGCCTAAATAACAAAATTGGAGAAGATCTGTATTATCAGTAGTGACTTTAAATGTAAATGGATTGAACTCTACAGTCAAAAGGCAGAGATTAATAGAATGGATAAAAAAAGTCTCGACCCAACTATATGCTGTTTACAAGAGACTCTCCTTAAATTAAAAGAGACAAGTAGGTTGAAAGTGAAAGTATGGGAAAAATATATTATGCAAGTAGAAAACAAAAGAGAGCTGGGGTAGCTATACTAATATTAGATAAAATAGACTCTAAGTCAAAAACAGTTATGAGGTTCAAAGGGAGTGATCTGATACCAATATAGGGACAATTCAGCAAGAAAAAATAACAATTATAAGTATACGTTCAACTAACAGCAAATCTCAAAATAAATGAAGCAAATACTGATAGATTTGAATGGAGAAATTGATAGTTCAACATTAATAGCAGAAGATTTTGAGTCTTACTCTCTACCAATTGAGTTAGCCAGGCTGCTGATAGTAAGAAACTTTAATACACCACTTTCAATAATGTATAGAATACCTGGTCAGAAGGTCAATAAGGAAGTACCAGACTTGAATGGTACACTAAGCAACCAGATCTAACAGACATATATAGAACATATCACCCAACAAAAACAGAATACCCATTCTTCTCAAGTGCACATGGATCATTTTCCAGGATATACCATATGTTGGGTCACAAAACAAATCTCAGTAAATTCAAAAGTATTGAAATTATGCTATGTATATTCTCCAACCACAACAGAATGAAGACCAGAAATCAATAACAGAGAAAGAAATGGAATATTCACATATATGTAGAAATGAAACAATATACTCAAACAAACAATGGGTTAAAGAGGAAATCACAAGCAAAATTAGGAAATACCTTGAGGGGAATGAAAATTAAAATGCAACATAAAACTTATGGATGTGGGATGCTGCAGAAGCAGTGCTCAAGGGAAATTGGGAAATTTATAACTCTAAATGTTTACAATGAGAAAGAAGAAAAACTTCCAATCAGAGACCTAACTTTAAAACTTGAAGAAGTAGAAAAAGGGAAAAAAAAAAAAAAAAAAAAACAGCAAGGAGAAAAGCAGGAAATAAGAAAGATTAAAATGGAGATATATGAAATAGAAAACAAAAAGTATAAAGGATCAACAAAATCAAAGATTTTTCGAGAAGCTAAAATTGACAAACCATTAGCTAGACTGGCAAAGGAGAAAAAAAAGAGACAGGATACATATAACTATTAATAAAATCAGAAACGAAAAGTGGGACATTACCACTGACCCTGCTGACATAAGAGAATACTATGAATAGCTTATGCCAATAAATTAGATAACCTAGAAGAAATTGACAAATTCTTAGAAACACAAAAACTACATTGACTCAAGTAGAAATATAATATCTCAGCAAACCAATTACTAGTAAAGAGATTGAATCAGCAATCAAAAAGTAAAGCAAAACAACCAGCAAGATGGCAGCTGAGTAAAGGAGCTCCTAGACTCAGCTCCTGCTACAGGGCAGTTAGTAGATACCCAGAGCTATCTGGAGCTAGCTGAAGCACCTGTTTGGGGGCTCCAGGAAGCCAGAAGAGCATCCTGCAACATTCTCAAAGGAATGGAAGGAGGAGATTGCCCATCTGCAGAGAAGACCCATAAGTAGAGTGCTCCATGCCACCGAGTCTGGTACCCATCCTCCACTGGAGACACAAGCTGCCTTGGGAGCTGTTCTGTGGATGTAACTGAAAGCTCTGCTTCCCAAAAATGGGGGAGGAAGAGATGATTGGGCACCAAATTCACCTACTGATGAGTAAATTCAGCGGGCTAAGTATAATCCTGAGAACAGCTAACGTTTGAGCCTGTCCAAGTCAGAAAAAGGCCAGTAGCTGCCATCTTAACTCCATGTCTGGCACAAGGGGAAGTGGGGCAGACTGAAAATCACAGTGCTGGTGGGGACTGGCTTCTTTCCATCAAGATCAGAGGGCAGCTCTAGCTTAGGCCCCAGTGCCACCTCCAGAAGGGAGGAAGCTGCAGGGACTTGCACCAGCCTCTCTGGGAAATTACTGGCCAAGCCACGGAGGCCAGTAATTATCCTACTCTGGAGGCACAAACTGCCCCAAGAGCTATTCTGTGACTAGAATAGGAAACTCCACTTCCCAAAAACAGGGGAGGAGGAGACAGTTGGCTGCCGATTTTGATACTGATTGGTAGACTCAGCTAGTTAAGATATAACCCTGGGAACATTTTGGTTTGAATCTGCCTAAGGCAGAGAGAGGCCAGTGGCCACCAATTTAAATCTACCCCCAGCTTAGGGGAAGCCTGGATGACCAAAAATCACAGTGACCATAGGAACCAATTTCTTTCACCCAGATGGGCCTGCAACCCTAGAATAGGTAGGCTTCAGTTCTGCCTCTGGCAGGGAGGAGACTGGTGAGCATTACACAAGCCTCTCCAGGTACCTGCAGGTACCTTTGGCTGGCACAGACTGAAAATCAGAAGTCTCCAGGGGCAAATGCAGTCATCTTGGACCCACACAGCATAGATTGCTGCTCACACCAGCAGCTCCATCCTGCCCCAGGTAGGGGAGAGAGGGACTTGAAGCTTCATCATCTATCTGGGCGACTACAGTCTAGGCCTGCATAACTTGGATTATTCCTTACAACTGTGACTCAGTCCCTACCCCTGGCAAAGGAGTAAGATGGGAGAAGTTTCATTGGTCCCTGGTGCAATGAGGGCAGCTTGAGCCTCCACAGCTTATAGCACCAATTAAAACCTTGGCTCCTACTGCACAACCAGCAAAGGAGAAAGGGCAGGAAGCCCTAAACTAAAGAGAAAAGCTACACCCAGAATAAATACTTTGGTAAGCCAGATGCCAAGACACCAACAAAAAATTACAATCCACACCAAGAAACAGGTAGATATAACCCAGTTAAAGAAACAAGATAAGCCTCCAGATGACATAAAGGATTTGAGACAATTAATCATATATGTTCAAACAAATCTTCTTAATAAATTCAATGAGATGGCTAAAGAGATTAAGGATATTAAGAAGACATTGGATGAGCACAAAGAAGAATTTGAAAGCATACATAGAAAAACAGCAGAACTTATGGGAATGAAAGGTGCAATCAATGAAATTTAAAAAAACATTGGAATCATGTAATAGCAGATTTGAGGAGGCAGAAGAAAAGATTGGTAAGCTTAAAAAAATGGCCTCTGAAAGTGAACATACAAAAGAACAGATGAAGAAAAGAATGGTAAAAATTAAACAAGGTCTCAGGGAAATAAATGACACCAAAAGGCATGCAAATATATATGTCATGGTTGTCCCAGAAGGAGAAGAGAAGGGAAAGGGGGAAGAAGGAGTATTTGAAGAAGTAATAGTAGAAAATTTCCCAACCCCATTGAAGGATGTAGATATCCATGTCTAAGAAGCACAATGTACTCATGAGAATGTCAAATGCCAAAGACAAAGAATTCTGAGGAGAGCAAGGCGAAAGCAATGCATAACATATAAGGAATACCCAATGAGATTAAGTGCTGATTTCTCATCAGAAATCATGGAGGCAAGAAGACAGTCGTCTGATATATTTAAGATACTACAAGAGAAAAACTTCCAGCCAAGAGTCTTATATCAGCAAGATGGTCTCTCAAAAATGAGGGTGAGATTAGAATATTCACAGATAAACAGAAACTGAGAGAATTTCTAAGCAAGAGATGAGATTTTCAGGAAATACTAAAGGGTGTGCTAGAGCCTGAAAAGAAAAGACAGGAGAGAGAGGCCTGGAAGAGAGTCTAAAAATGAAGATTATATCAATAAAAGTAACTAAAAGTGTCAAAAGAGTGGTGAAAATAAAATATGACAGATAAAACTCAAATAGTCAGGAATTAACCAAGGATGTAAAGCAATTGTATTCAGAAAACTGCAACTCAATGTTAAAAGAAACCAAAAAAGGCCTAAATAAGTGGAAGAATGTTCCATGTTCATGGATTGGAAGACTAAATATCATTAAGATGTCAAGTCTACTCAAATTGATATACAAAATCAATGCAATCCCAATAAAAACTCCACCAGCATTTTTTTAAAATTTGAAAACATGATCATCAAATTTATTTGGAAGGGTAAGGGGTCTTGAATAGCCAGAAACATCATAAAAAGGAAAAGCAAACCTCATCTCCAGACTTTAAATTATATTACCTAGATATAGTGGTAAAAACAGCATGGTACTGGCATAAATACAGACACATAGACTAATGGAACCAAATTTTGGTTCAGAAACAGATCCCTCATGTATGGTCTAGTGATTTTTGACTAGCCTTTCAAACCAACACAGCTCAGGCAGAATAGTCCATTCAACAAATGGTGCCAAAGAATTGGATATACACAACTGAAAGGAAAGAGAACCCCATCTCACACCTTATCCAAAAATTAACTCAAAATGGATCAAAACATGAAAATAAAAACTAGAACCATAAAACTTTTGGAAGAAACTGTAGGAAAATATCAAGATCTGGTAGTAGGTGGTGGATTCTTAAAGGAGATAAGAAGAGGATTAAAATGGATTACTGATGTTTAATGTATGCAGAAGTTTTAATTAGCTTTATTTTAAAAGTGTGGAAATGGATAGAGTGGATGGTAATACACAGTGAGTAACAGCTAGTTTATAAATGGGCATGTGGCTGAAAATGGTAGTCTAGGTATGCAAATGCCAGTTGACAGAATGCTAGAAAATAATCTAGCAACTGAATAGCACAGTAAACCAAGAGATGGATGAGAATTGTGGTTGATGGTACAGATGCAAGAGTGTCTTTTGTGAGCTAGAGCAAATGTATATCACTACTGCAGGGTGTTGGGAATGTGGAGATGCATGGGTAAAATACAATTGGAGTGACCTATGGACTGTGGTTAGTAGTAATAATATAATATTCTTGCATCTATGCAAAAGATGTACTGTGTTGATAATGAGGCAATATGGAAAATGTTAGCCAAATATACACTATGGATGTGGTAACAATCAGATGATATTACCTTATCTGTAGCAAATATGTGGTGTGTTGATGGAGGGGTGTTGTTTGGGGATTCTGCACATGTGCATGATTGTTTTATAAGTTTACAAGTTCTGTCATAAAAAATATATTTAAAAAACAATAATAGGGTGGGTTGGGGGAAAAACAAACCAAATTTAAGATAAGGACTATGATTAGTGTAAGATTTTGACAATATTCTTCCATAATTTGTAACAAACATCTCACAACAATTCAAGGTGTTGGTGAGGGTTGATGTATGGGACCTCTATATGATGTTATGCATGTTTGCTTTGTAAGGTCACAACTTTTACTACACACTTAGTTGTTTATGTATTTTAATATATTAATGATATAAAGATAATAATATGGTTGGTTGAGGGAAAATACTTTGGTTAGTAATAATATTTTGACAATGCTCTTTAATCATTAGTTTAAAAAGTTTAACAGCAATGCAAGTTATTGGTGGTAGGGTGAGTTATGAGTCATGTATGATGTTTATATGTTTGTTTTGTAAGTTCACAACTATTATTATACACTTGTTATTTATGTATGTTTTCTGTTGAGTGATATACTTCAATAAATTAATTTAAAAAAACAAAAACAAAGCAAGTCCAGAACTATATAACTTCACAGTTGAATTCTACCAAACATCCCAAAGAGACCTAACTCCAATAGTGTTCAAGTTGTTAAAAAAAAAATTGAACACTCCCTATTTCATTCTATGATACCAACATCACCCTCATAACAAGCCAGATAAAGGCACCACAAGAAAATGAAAGTACAGGGAAACGGACTTTGGCCCAGTGGTTAGGGCATCCGTCTACCACATGGGAGGTCCGCGGTTCAAGCCCCGGGCCTCCTTGACCCGTGTGGAGCTGGCCCATGCACAGTGCTGATGCGCGCAAGGAGTGCCCTGCTAGATAGGGGTGTCCCCCGCATAGGGGAGCCCCACGTGCAAGGAGTGCACCCATAAGGAGAGCCGCCCAGCGCGAAGGAGGGAGCAGCCTGCCGAGGAATGGCGCCGCCCACACTTCCCGTGCCGCTGACGACAACAGAAGCGGACAAAGAAACAAGATGCAGCAAAAAGACACAGAAAACAGACAACTGGGGGAGGGGAGGGGAATTAAATAAATAAAAGTAAAATCTTTAAAAAAAAAAAAAAAGAAAATGAAAGTACAGACCAATATCTCTTATAAATATATTAATAGATTCAAAAATCCTCAATATAATACTAACAAACCAAATCCAACAGCATAAAAAGATTTTTAGAGAAGTGGATTTGGCTCAACTGATAGAGCATCCACCTACAACATGGGAGGTTCAGGGTTCAAAACCAGGGCCTCCTACCCAAGTGGAGAGTGGGCCCACATGCAATGCTGATGTACCCAAGTTGTGCCATGCCATGCAGAGGTGTGCATAGGGGAGCCCCACATGCAAAAAGAGTGCCTCCCTTAAGGAGAGCCACCCCAGGTGAAAAAAAGTGCAACCTGCCCAGGAGCAGCACTGCATACACAGAGAGCTGAAGCAGCAAGGTGACACAACAAAAAGAGACGCAGATTCCTGGTGCGACTGACAAGAACACAAGTGGACACAGAAGAAAATATAGTGAATGGACTCAGAGAGAAGACAACTAGGGGGAGGGGAAGGGGAGAAAAATAAAATTTGAAAAATTTGAAAAAAAGATTTATATACCATGATTGAGTGAGGTTTAGTGCTGACATACAAGGGTGGTTAAATATAAGAAAATCAATTAATTTAATACAATACATTAATAAAATGAAGGAATAAAACCACATGACCATATCAAATGATGCAGAAAAGGCATTTGACAAAATAGAGCACCTCTTCTTGATAAAAACACTTAGAACTTGAGAAAAAGAAGAAAACCTCTTCAACATGATAGAGGGCATAGATAAACAGCTTACATATAACATTCTACTTAATGGAGAAAAACTGAAAACTTTCTGTCTAAGATCAGGAACAGGACAAGGAAGCCCACTCTCACCACTGTTATTCAACATTATACTGGAAATTCTTGCCAGAGCAATTAGGCAAGAAAAATAAATAAATTTACCCAAATTGGGAAGGGAGATTTAAAACTTTCCCTATTTGCAGATGAAATAATCCTATATACAGAAAACTCTGAAAAATATACAACAGATCGCCTAGAATTAATAAATGAATTCAGCAATGTGGTGGGATACAAGATCAATACCCAAAAATCAGTAATGTTTATATACACAAGTAATGAACAATCAGAAGAAGAAATCTAGAAAAAAATGTCCTTTCACAATAGTAACTTAAGAATGAAATACCTGTGAGAAGATCTAATCAAGGATATAAAGGCCTTATTTAAAGAAAACTAAAAAACATTGCTAAAGGAAATCAAAGAAGACTTAAATAAATGGAAGAACATTCTGTGTTCATGCATTGGAAGACTAAATATCATTAAGATATCATTCCTATCCAAAGGAATTTATCGATTCATTGCATTTCCAATCAAAATTCCAGCCACCTTCTTTGCTGAAATGGAAAAGCCAATCATCAAATCTATATGGAAGTGTAAGGGACTTCTAATAGCTAAAGCTATATTGAAAAAAATGAATGAAGTTGGAAGACTCTGACTTTCTGATCTTAAAATTTCTTACCAACCATAGTAATCAAAATAGCATAGTAGCGGCACAACAAGAACCATATAGATTAATGGAATAAATTTGAGAGCTCAGAAATCAACCCATATTTTTATGGCCAATTGGTTTTTTACAAGGGAGCAAAAACCACTCAATTGGAAAAGAATAGTCTCTTCAACAAATGCTGGAGGATAAGCTGGATCTCCATTTGTAAAAAAAATAAGAAGGAGCATGCCTGCCTCAAACCTTACCCATAAATCAACTAAAAAATTGATAAAATACCTACATATAAAAATGGTCAAATCCCTAAAAGAAGACATAGGGAAACATCTCATGTTAGGCATTAGTTTCTTAGAGTTTACACCCAAAGCACAAGTGGCAAAAGAAAAAATAAATGAATGGGACCTCATCAAAATAAAAACTTTGTGCCTAAGGGACTTTATCACAAAATAAAAACAAAAACCTGCACAGTGGGATAAATTATTTGGAAAACACATATCCAATAAAAGCTTAATATTTGGAATAGAGAAACAACTCCTTCATCTTAAAAACAAATAGTCAAAAAACTCAATTAAAAACAGGCAAAAGACTTGAACAGAGATCTCTCCAAAGAACACATACTAGTGACCAGTAAGCACATGAAAAGGTGCTCAACATCATTAACTATCGGAAATACAAATCAAAACCACAATGAGATACCATTCACACCGATGAGAATTGCTGCTATTAAAAAAATGGAAAATAACAAGTACTGGAGAGAATGTGGAGAAGTGGGAGCCCTCATTCGTTGCTGGTGGCAGCCACTGTGGAAGATAGTTTGGCAGTTCCTCAGAATGCTAAGTGTGGTTCTGTCATATGACCTGGCAATCCCACTGCTTAGTATATACACCAAAGAAGTGAAAGCAGGTACTCAAACCTATATTTAACACCATTGTTCAAACCAGCATTATTCAGAATTGCCAAAAGATGGAAGCACCCCAAATGTCCATCAATCGATGAATGGATAAATAAAATGTGGTCTTTACATACAATGGAATATTATTCTGCCATTAAAAGGAATAATGTCCTGATACATGTAACAACAGGGATGAACCTTGAAGACATTATTTTGAGTGAAATAAGCCAGACACAAAAGGACAAATATTGTATGAGTTCACTGATTTAAAACAAGTAGAATAAGCAAATCCATAGGGTCAAAATCTAGAATATAGGTTACCATGGTATGGAGTGGGGATAGGGAAGAGGAAATTAAGGCTTAAAATGTACAGGGTTCCTATTTGGAATGATGGAAATACTTTGGGAATGGATGGCAGTAATGGTCAGACAAAATGTGAAAGTAATTAACATCTTTGAAACATATTTTTGAATGTGATTAAAAGGGAGATGTTAGATTGTATATATGGTAACAGAAAAAAAAATTTAAATCCATGGAACTATAATACACAAACAGGTAACCCCAAGTTAAACCATGAACTTTAATAGTTCAATTATAAAAATGCACTATCATCAATTTTAACAAGTATTACACACTTATGCAAGATGTTAATTCTGTATTTTATGTATGATAATTCTGTAGGTACACAACTTCTTTTATAAAGAAAAAAGTGCCTTTCTTCTGGCTTGCATGGTTTCTGATGAGAAATATGCTGTCATTCATATCCCTTGTAAGTATTGTGTTATTATTTTTCTTTGTTTTAGTTTTTAGAAGCTTGATTATGATGTGATTTGTATGAATTTCTTAAATTTTATCCTTGGGTGGCATTTGCTCATCTTTTTTAGCCTAAGAGTGTATTTTATTTTTGCCTAATTTTGAATTAGCATTCTTCCTTTGAATATTTCTTCAGGCCCACGTTTTCTCCTACTACTGAGATATCATGTCAGATGATGATATAAATACCACATTTTTTGTTATTGTCCTGCAGGTCCCTATACTCTGTTCATTTTTTGCCATTGAATTTTTTTAATTGGGCAATTTCTTTTGGTCTGTCTTTAGTTTACGTAATATTTTCTCTATCATCTTTAATCTAGCCCATCCAATGAGTTTGATATTTGTCATTTTATTTTTAAATTTTCTAATTCCCATGGGTTCTTTTTCATATCCTCTATTTCTTTGCTATTTTCTAACTTTTATTTGTTTCAAGAATGTTTTTAATTGTTCCTTGAAGCACTTTTATGATTGCATATCAGATAATTCCAACATTTGAATCACTGCAGCTATGGTGTCTGTCACTACCTCTTTTTAATTCAAGTTTGTGATTGTCCTGGTTCTCTGGTATAACATATGCTTTTCCATTGTATCCTGAACATTTTGAGCATTATGTTGTAGGACTCTGGATTCTGTTTTTAGCAGGCAGTCACCTGTTTAGGTGTGTTGGACAGGTTCATGTTGGGTTGATATCCAGCTCTCCATGGAGCCCCACTGTCACTATCCTAGCAAAAGTGGATGGCTTATTCAATACAAGTGTGTTAAGGCAGAAGATCATTTTGTCTTCAACATCTGCTAGCGCTTTCCCAGTGAAGGCGGAGCACTGAATCACACACCTCTTTGTCACTGATTTGGGTGTAGTCTCATCTTCCCACTGAGTCTTGTCCCACTGAGACTTGTACTCACTTGTACCTCTCTGTTGCTGTTGGGTAAATGTAGATGCTCAATTCCTTGCTGTGTTCTGTTACCACCAGTAAGGAAAAAGCAGAATGAAGACTATCTCCACCTCATACTTCCTTGTTCTGCTTCATTGATGCCAGGTGGGGTGCTGGCTCAACTTCCACCCAGCTGACATCATAGTGGAAGACAATAGAGTGCAATTAGCCCCTCCTGGCACTGATTTTGTCTGCCTCATTACTACCAAGCAAAGACATAAGGTGAGAAGGGAGTGGAGAAGAGCGCCAATTAGGCTCACCTTGTACCATCTCATTCAGACCCATTGCAATTGGGTGGGGTAGAGGCTCAGCTCTTAGCTGGACCCTTCTGACACTCTCCCATTGGGGAAATCAAGAGCATTGGCTGATCTATCAGGCAGGTTGGTGGGTAGAAGGTCAATTCCCTGTTCAGCCCTGCTGACACCAAGGCGGGGAAGGGAAGATTTAGGTAGCAGTTTTTCTATTGGTATTTGGCTGAAGTAGAGAAGGCATTGTCAAAAGTTTTTCCAGTCTGCTTGGCCACCCTATTTTTGGTCCATAGCCTAAGGAGAGCAGGATTTTTTAGATCTTTTATGGTATGCACCAATTGAGGCTTACAGTTCACAAGTTTCTCTAGCGCTCTGCTCAGGAAAACCCAAAGAACTAACTGTTAAGGTTGTTCCTCAAGTCCTGAGGTCCCAGGAAGTCTGCTTTCTTCTTTCCACCTTTCAGAGTCTTCTTAGGTTTTTTTTTTTGTGTGTTATGTCTAGGGTTATTTAGTTGTAAGAAGAGAGATCTGGGAGAAATGGGGCTAGCTCATCCTGCCCAGAACCAAAGTGGGCCATTCTTCTTTATATAACCAATGTGGATCAGAGTTTTGGGCCAACTCCTACTCTCTAGTACTTTGGGCTTGCCCTGGACAGCCAACAAAATGATAATGATAGACAAGTACCATCCCAAAAAACAAACAATATTTACAACTGCAAGCAAAATAATTCCTTCCATCTGCACCATAGTATCTAAGTCCCCTCTTAGCTTGAAGCAGAGTGGACATCATTCAAATCCCTTTAAGACTGAGGAATGAACAATCAGAAGTCAGGAGTATAACCACAGACCAATGTAGATTTATTGTTATCATAGTTATTATTTTGTGTTAATAGAAGAAATTGTAACCTCAATGTAACGATAGTGGTTGCCATGCATTCAGAAGGGAGGAGGAAGGATGAATGGATGGAACATAGGGCATATTTGGGGCAGCGAGATTCTTCTGTATGATGCTGCAGTGATGGACACATGATGTTATGCATTTGTCAGATACTATGGAACTATACGGCACTAAGTGTAAACCATAATGTATACTAAAGACTTTGGTTAGTAACAATGCTTCAATATTGGTTTAACAACTATAACAAATGTACCACACTAATCTGTCAATAATAGAGGAAACTGTGTGTGGGCATGGGCGGGGGGTGGTTATATGGGAATACCTATACTTTCAGTGTAATTTTTTGTAAGCGCAAACCTAAAATTTCTCTAAAAATGAAGTTAAAAAATTGGGCTTGCCATGTGGTAGACACTCATTTATCATTATTATATGAATTGTGGAGAAATGGCCAGGGGTTAAAAAGTTTCCATGATAGGCCAGAGGTTAAAATGTTTCCAAGGAACAAAATGAGGGTATGGACCATAAACATCAGGTCCTTTTAAGATGGAACATTGTCCTGAACAAACTGTGATTGTTTGCAAAAAGAAACATTTGAGCTTGCACACCATGGGGACAATGTAGACCTGATTGCTGTGGCAAAGTATTATCTAAAGAGTAAAAACAGTAGCTATAATCCATCCATGAAATATTCAATAAATATGATGTGGAAGTTTGGCTTGAGGCTCTTGAGACTCTGAGTCCCCTGTTTCCATCTTTTCTTTATTCCCGTGTCTCTTTCTTAAGTTCTGCGGTGCCTCCTGTTCCAGTTGTTCCTTTATTGAGCTGGTCTCAACATCTGGCGCCCAACGTGGGGCTGACATGGGGCTTGAATGGCTTGAATAAGAGAAGGTTCGCCCAAGCAAAAATTGAAATTGGAGTATCAGTGTGGAAAATTGAAATTGGAGTATCCCAAGTGAAGAATGGGAGCCAGAAGCAAGAAGCCTTCAACTGGTAGGGACCTCTCAGGCCTTTTAAACAGGGTTACAATGAGAGAAGTAGATAATACAACTAAGTATCATCCTTATGTCTGTCTCCTGAAACAGCTCCTCAAAGCAGGGGGAGCTAAAGCTAGTGAATTCCATATTATGGAACTTGCACAGGTTGTTGAGACTCACTGTTCATGGTTCCCAACATTGGGCAGTTTAGAATTAACTGGTTGGGAATGAGTTGGTAAGGAATTTTTAAAATTACATGTTCAAGGGGATTCTTCCCTGTTACTGTCTGGCCTATGTAGACTATTATTAAGTCTGTCTTAGAACCTTTACAAACAGAGGATAAAGAAAAAGATGAATAAAAGGTCCATAATGACCCTTCCCCAGAAAAATTTCTAATGGTTTTGAGTCTAAATTATCTTTGCCTACGGCCTTTCCATTAATTAATTTTGAGGAAGCTGATACACCTTCTCTTCTTCTACCCCTTATACCTGTGCCTGGAAATACCCAGCCTAAATTATCCTCTTTACAAAAGCGAATCTTGCAGGCTAGAATGGAGGGAAATCATGATGATCTGCTTGTGCAAGGAAAGATTAACTCACAAATACAACATCCTGCACAGGCAGAAGTGCTAAATAAGGCCCATTTTAGTGAAATCATGCTTGTAAGAAAACTCTCTGTTAAAGTGTTGACTAAGGTAAGGGAAATATTTTGGCAGCAACTGTAAGGTAAGGGAAATATTTTGGCAGCAACTGTGCAAACCCACTGCTACCTACATGATGATGTGGTTGTGGGCTGCTGGGGGCTGGTAGAATTAAGCCTCTGGAAGAGGAGAAAAACATGACAACACTGGTGGTCTGTTTTGTTTCCATGTTGAGGCTTATCAGGCCTATTTAGCCAAATTAAAAAAATTAGTACAAAATTTTTATCAAGGTGTTAAAAGGAATTTTTGGTTTTGAATCAATAGCTTACTCTTGAACTTCAAGTCTCAGTGTAGTCTTAAAGAGTAGTAATCCAAAAAATGTGTGTTAACTGTCTGTCTAAACTGCTAAATAAAAGCTTAGCTGCATTTATGCTGCTCAACTTATCTTAACTGGTTGCTGATTGCTAAAAAAATTGTTTCCAAGAACAAGCTTGCATGTTACAGGCAGCATGGATTCCAGAAGAAATCTTAAAAGCAATATAATCTAAGATGTGAAATGATGGAGAATTTAAAAACAGCTATACCAAAAAAGTAAGAATTATGAGTCCAATTGTAAACTTTACGTTTCTGTTGGTGTATTGTAATTGTTTTTGTGTTTTAGTTTGTTCAATATCAGTGTATATATTGATACCTCCAGATGGTAATATAAATTAATAAATAAAAATTTCTAAAAGAAGTCTATTCAAATTGTCAAAAATTAAATAAATGCTGATATTAATACATAAGTTTAAATGTTAATAAGATCTCTGTAATTATAAAAATTGTAAGTCTTGATTAATGAAATTACTATAAGGCTCTTTATAAAAAATATTTCTTGCCTAAATTGAAATGAATAGTTTATTTTTCTTCACAGGATAAAATGAAGAATGTAAAAATGAATATTAAAGAAGGTAAAACATTTGTGGGAGTGATGACTTAAATTTAATAAATTTGTTCAAAAGGTGTGTTTTATCCTAAAATAAGATGGCTAGTTTTTATAAAATCAAAATGGAAATATGCAGGACAAGACCTGAAAGCATATGGCAAGTTATAGAAAGTATTGTGGTAACTTTAAGTAAGAAAATGTGTTCTGTGAAGGTGAAATTTGTCTTAAAAATAATGTAATTAAGGTCTATACGGTTATAAATTATTATAAGAAGTTTGTGGAAGCATTGTTTGAATCAGAGTGTTTAAAGGCTGATTCCAGGAAGTCATTATTAAACAAAAACTGAATTAATAATAATAACAAAAAGTAATTTTATAGCAGGAAAACATGTTGGCAACCAGCCTCCCCTGCCAATTTGTTTCTAAAAGACTGCTTCTAGTATTGAATGCTACTAGGTATTTGAAATAAAGAAAAGTTATATTTGCATATAACCAAACTGAATCATTATTTTAACAAGTTTGTTTAGTGTTGATGATAATCATATATTGTAAGAGGTTTGTTTGGAAACAGTTTCCAAAATCATTTTGGTAACTTATGTATGTAGGATGTATAGAATGTGTTTTTATTATTAAGAAAACAGTAAGTAATTTTGTCCTAAGATAAAATGATTGGTTATAAAGAAAGAGTAAAATGTGGAACAAAACCTGAATGAATACAAAAAGTGCAAAAGTTTCATGGAAAAGGAATTTTTATGGTTAAATTTAAATAAGATTTGATAGGTCAATCTATAAAGTCTTATAAGCTTTATTATCAAACAGTATACTGATGCAAAGTTAAATTTTGTTATTTCTCAAGTTTTCTCAAGTCGTTAGTCTGTTTTAGTAGAGGTTTATAAAGAATTTTTCTCCTGAGTAATCAGTATACAAAGATGGTCTGTTTTATCAGAATAGCTTCTTGTACTTTAACCTTATCATTCATTTCCTTGGTGTTCTGAACCAAGTCTTACCACTTTTAAAGGAACATAATGTTCAAACCTGCTTTCTCAAAGTCAGATCCTGAATAGTATCTTTTTATTTCAAACTGTTGCAAAAGATTTGTTCTTTTACCTTGGAAAAGTTAAAATAATAAAATAGTTAAGTTCCTTTAATAGGTTTAAGTTGAATGGAAAGTATTCAAAAGTATTATAAAATTAAAAGGAATTCTTTAACCCTCTATTAATTAAAGTTGTATAAATAAAAAGTTCATGTGAATACTTAAAGTATGTATAAAATTCCTGGAAATTTACCAATGTTTCAGCATAATATTAGACAAAAGTACAATGTTGTTAATCATGGTTATAATTTTTTAAAAAAATAGTATGTGTCACAGAAACAACCTCTTTCATCATCATGGCACATTCCTTACATTTGGTGAATACATTTTGGAGCACTGCTGCACCACATGGATAATGGTTTACATTGTAGTTTACACTCTCCTGCAGTCCACCCAGTGGGACATGGCAGGACATACAATGTCCAGCATCTGTCCCTGCAGTACCACCCAGGACAACTCCAAGTCCTGAAAATGCCCTCACATTATAATTCTTCTTCCCTCTCCCTACCTTCAGCAGCTACTGTGGGACCTCTTACATATTTTGAATGTAACATTTTAAAAATAAATAAATAAAGAGAGAGAAAAAAAGAAAGTCTATTCATTAAATGTTTGCTAGTTGGAAGTCTTATTGTTTGTTGTATAATATATTGCAGTTATGGATTATATATAAAATGTGGTTTAAAGTTTGGAAGAAGAATTACAAACTGTAAATATGCACTTACCCCTGAAATGTGATTGGATTTTATCTAGTTTTTATGTGACCACATATGTATATAATAGCGATATTCCTTAGGAATCAGTAGAACGTCATTTGTGTGTCCATAGAGACAATTTAAGCTTAGATATTGCTCAGTTACAAGCCCAAGTAACAAACATTCAACATGCTCTTTTGCATTTGCTTCCTGCCTCATGAACTATGACAGGAATTGTGGATGGATTAAAATCCCTAAACTCTATAATATGAATTAAGAGTTGGGAAAGGAATCTTCTAGGAAGTATATTAATTATCTATTCCTGTCTGTTTTGTGTGTTTAGTCCTTAAATGCATGCAACAAATCCTTTGGGAATTAAAACAAGAAACTGCCCGAGCTGCATTCATTGCTTTGCAAAAGCAAAAAGGGGGAAATGTGGAGAAACAGCCGGAGGTTAAAAAGTTTCCCTGATGGGTCAGAGGTTAAAATGTTTCCAAGGAGCAAATGAGGGTATGGACCTTGAACATCAGGTCCTTTTAAGATGAAACATTGTCCTGAATCACCCAAGACTGTTTGCAAAAAGAAACATTTGAGCCCTGCACCCCATGGGGAAAATGTGGGTCTGATTGCTCTGGTAAAGTGTTCTCTAAAGAGTAAAAACAGTAGCTATACTCCCATCCATGAAATATTCAATAAATATGATGTGGAAGCTTGGGTCGAGGCTCCTAGTCCTTGAGACTCTGAGTCCCGTTTCCATCTTTTCTTTATTCTTGTGTCTCTTTCTTAAGATCTGCGGTGCCTCCTGTTCCAGTCGTTCCTTTATTGAGCTGGTCTCAACATTAATCAATAAATGTAGTTCATCTTCCTTTCTGGGTTTCTTCTAGGCAGGAAATACTTTAGCCTTCTTTTATAGCCATAATGGTAGTACAACTCCTTTTACACCATGTGCTTCAAAAAATATCTGTTGAATAAATTAATAACTATATCTGGTTCTTTTTTAAAGTTTCCTTTCTCACTCATGTGCTGAGTTGAAAATACATAGAAGTCACATCTGATAACAATTAGAGGCAGTCTATTTCTGTGACTTGATTTTTAAATATATATAGTATTCTGATTTTAAATATACACTAATTGCAGTCATCTAGAAATGAAGAAAAGTATAAAGAAAGAAAGACTACCCAAACCAATATCAATTTTAATATTTTGATCAATCTATTTCCAGGTTTTTAATTCATATTCACATGTTGATATATATATAAGCACATAAGAAATCTTATATATACTATACATGGAATTATGTCAATTTATATTATTAAATGATTTAGTGCATCATCATTTCATATTTCTTATGTCATTAAATTCCTTAAAATATCTGTTCTAATTAATGCATCACATTGCATTCTATATTAAATCATTTATAGATTGTTGGACATTGCTCTAAATATTTCACAAATGCTTTAATGCTGTGACCCTTTTTTATAAAATTCTACTTCCCTAGGATAAGTTTTTGGGAGATGAAATTTTAGTTCAAAGTGTATAAATATTTTTTAATGTTCTGACCATCTCTCACACCCACCAGCACCCCTGACCCTTAACTTAGCTCTACTTTTTCTTCATAACATTTATTACCTTATAACATACTGGATTATATCTTAATTATACTCATAGTATTTTGTCTGTTCAGCTTCATGAGGGATGGAATCTTTGTTCACAGATGTATCTTAAATTATTAAAATAGTGCCTAGAACATTCTAGAATTGGCTCAATAAGTTTTAGTTGAATGAATGAATAAATGCTATTTTCTAACTCATATTTACTCATATTTATTACTGTCTGATTCCAAGTTTCTCTTGTTTACAATGTCGATCGATCTGATGATGGTTTTTCAGGGTTTATTTTATCTGACTTTATTTAAAAAAATTTTAAATCCACTTTTTCTGTTTTAAAATAGCACTAATCTTACAAATGGATTGAATTTCACATAGAAATAAACTATCTTGAGTCCCCTTCTAATCAATCCCTACCTGTAAGAGCAAACAGCTGTTATTATTTTTATCATCATAGATTCATTTTGCTTATTCAGTAACTTTATAAATGATACAATACATTAAGTACCTCTCTATTATTGACTCATTTCATTCATCATTATATCTTTGAGATCCATGAACGTTGTTCTATGACTAATATTCCATGGAATGAATAAACCACAATTTGTTCATCTATTCTCTTGTTGGGTTAAATCTAGTTCTAGACTTTTATGAAAAAGATGCCACAAATATTCTTGCACAATATTTTATGTGGACATAGATTTTCATTAGTCCTGGATAAATACCTAGGAATAGAAATAAAGAGTAGATAGATGTTTAACTTTATAAGACACTGCCAAATAGTATCCTTTCAAAGTGGCTGTATCATTTTACACTTTCTTCAGCAATGTATGGTATTTCCACATTCTTGACAACATTTGGTGTTTTCAATTTAAAAAAATTTTTTAAATATTTTAGTGGGTGTAAAGGTATCTTATTTTTCTGGAGGTACTGGGAATTGAACCCAGGATCTTGTTTATGGGAAAGATACCCTAAAGGTATTTTTTTTTTTGTAGTTGCTATTTACATATCTATGATGACTAATGATGTTAAGCACCATTGAACATGCTTATTGCCCATTCATATAACTTTTTTATTAAAGTGCCTATTCAAATATTTTCCATATTTACTTGGTTGTTTAACTTTCAATTGTAGTATGAAAGAATTACAAAACCTTTGTCAAATGTATTATGAATATTTTCTTCTCAGTCTGTATCTGGCTTTTTCCTTTTTTTAATAATGTATATTGTTGAGCAGAAAATTTTTTTGATAAAGTGGCATTTATATATTATTTCATTGTTAGTTCTTTTTTTGTCCTCTATAAGAAATCTTTGTGTAGCATAAGTTTGAGAAGGTTTTCTTCTATATTTTCTTCTAGAAGCTTTATCATTTTAACTTTTTTGTTTAGCTGAGGCCTTTGATTAGATTACATAATAAGATCGATTGAGGGCTTTTGTTTGGACAATTGAGGCATAACTCAGGTTGGATCTCTGGCCCCTTGCTGGGTCTGATATAAATGGAGACAGACAGCTGAGGTCTTGGGGAGAAAGGAGTCATTTGCCTGATAGCTTAGAACTGAAACTGAAAAGAGAGCAGTACAGGTGAGCCACAGAGAGAAAGCCCAGAGGTGAAGGAGAGACCAGGCAGAGATCTCCTACCATCTTGCTTCAACATTTGGCGGCTGATTTTGGTGAGAAAGCACCTTTTATGGTGAGTTTTGCTGGACTTTTCACAGTCTTAGAACTGCAAGCTTTTACCCCAAATAAATTCCCTTTATAAAAGCCAACACATTTTCTGGTACTATGTATCAGCAGCCCTTTGGCAGACTAATACAGGCTCTATTGACAATCTCAAATTAATTTTGGTGAGAGGTAGTGGTCAAGGTTCATGTTTGTTCATAGGATTTATAAGACATTAGTTTAAAATATTTCATTCTCCCACTGAATTTTCCTATAATCTCTGTCAGAATTATTTTTATTAAAGGTGAGCATTTTATTTGTTTTTTTTTTATTTAATTTTATTTTGAAAGAAACTTTAGATTACATAAATGTTACACTGAAAAAATAAGGGGATGCCCATGTATCCCACACTCTTCCCCTCCCACACTTTTCCCCTTTAACAACATCTTTTATTAGTGTGTTACTTTTGCTAAAATTGATAAACACATGTTGAAGCATTGTACTAACCATGGTTTATAGTTTACATCATAGTTTACATTTTGCACCATACAATTTTATAAGTTTTGATAACATGTGTAATGTCCTGTGGCCTATATCCATCATGGCAATGTCATGCAGGTCAATTCCAATGTCCCCAAAATGTCCCATGTTACATCTATTCTTCCCTTTCCCTCCCTTCAGAACCTCTAGTGGCCACTGCCTTTATAGCAATGTTATATGTTCTTCCATTGCTAGGATAATAATAAGTCTACTTTAGTCCATAGTTGCATTCCCCCCTTATGTTTGTTCATTCCTCAAATCTTGAGAATTTGGGGGTGATGATGTCCACTCTGTTTCTGATTGAAAGGGAGTTTAAATCCCATGGGGCAGATAGATGGAACTGTCTTCCTTGCATTTGTGGATACTCTCTTTTTTGGGATAGGTATTGTCCATCATCATCCTTTTGTTAGTTGTCCTGGGTGAGTCTGATGACATGGAGCATAGGTGTTGGCTGCAACTTTGCTGAGATTCAGAGCTCAACCAGCGTATGTACAGACCAAATATTTAAGTCTCTGGGACATATATTTAATGAATATAGTGCTAATTATAGGTTCAAATAAAAGGGGCAGAAGATTCATGTGTAGGAAAATTATAAGTGAGTCTAACTCTGTTACACTGGGGAGCATAAATTCAAAGTATGACTCACTGACAAGTTACTAAATTCCAAAGATTATCTACCTTGGCTATACTGTCAAGATGTCTTTAGAGCCCTCAGGAGCCTCCCTGTTTGAGGCATGGTTTACTGTGGCAGTCAATGAGGTCCTTCTGAGAAATACACAAGCATAACCTTTTTATGACCTCCCAACTCACTTTGAAATATCTTAAACATAAAACCTCATTTGTATTTAATATTTCCCCCTTTGGGTCAAGATCTTATTCCAAATGCATCACTGGTCAGTGCTTGGTGATAGTCCCTTAGTGCCAGGGAGGTTCATCCCCAGGAGTCCTGTCCCATGCCAGAGGGGAAGGTAGTGCATTTATGTGCAGAATTTGGCCTAGACAGAAGCCACATTTTACCAACAAGGAGGCTTTCAAGAGTTAACTTGTAGGAAATATATAATACTGGGCTAATGTTAAATTTCACAAGAACAAGGTTCATAAACACATCCATTGATATCAAGGGCCTGGTGTAATGGTCTATCCTCCTTTACTAGGCACTGCCCATGTATTCAGGGGATTCTTGCCACTCTAGAGATTATAGCAGGTCTTCCCAGGATGGGAATTCAATATTCTTTCAGTTATTGTGTGGGTTTCCACCAACCAAGACAATACCCCATGACACTTGAACATATTCATATGCCATATGGGCATGCCCCAGGTGCATCCTTCCTACACAACCCCCATCACCAACACCCAACACCAGTGATCCTCCCTGCCTCAGTTGTGACCCTTCTTCTGCCAAAATTCTATTAACCATTTATACATGGGTCTATTTTGGACTCTCCTCTACGGTCCACTGATTTCTACATAAAATGTGTAAACAGCTTGTCAATTTCTATAAAATACTGGCTAGGTTTTGATTGAGATTGCATTGAATCTTTAGATCATTTGGGGGATAGTTGACATTCTAAAAATATTAGTGTTTCAGTTATGAACATAGTATATTTCTCTACTGATCTAATACTTTGATTTCTATCATCAGCATTTCATGGTTTTCAGCATAAACAGTTTTTCTTAAATGTTTGTTTTCCTACATGTTATATATTTTAAATGTTATTGTAAATGGTACAATTTCATTTTAATGTTCCAAAGATTTTCTGCTAGAATATGACATAAAATTTACATTGGTAAATTGACCTTGAGTCCTGTTACCTGGGTAAAGTCTCATATTAGTTGCAGTAGTGTTTTTGTAGCTTCTTCAATGTTTTTTATGTAAACAATTATGTCTTCCATGAAGAAACACATTATTTTTCTTCTTCCCTTTCAAATTTTATGTTTTGTTACTTTTCCTTGCTTTGTTGCAGTGGTTAGAACTCCTGATATGAGTGGTTAGAGAAAACATCTTTACTTTGTTTCTCATCTATATTAGTTTCTTATGTCTTCTGTAGCAAATGACCACACAAATCTGGCAGCTTAAAACAACAGAAATTTATGCTGTCATAGAGGCCAGAAGTCTGAGATTAAGGTTTTGAAGGGCCTCACTTCCTCTGAAAGCTCTAAGGAGAAAATACTCCCTTGCTTTTTTCATCTCATGATGGTTCCTGGCATTCCTTGAAATTAGCATAACTCTAATCTCTATTGCCATCTTCACATGCCCTTCTCCCACTGTGTGCAGCTTCTGTGTGTGGTAATCTCCCTCTCCTTATAAAGTCACAAGTCATTGGATTTAGGAACCACCTAAATCCAGAATGACCTCACCTTAACTTGATTACATCTGCAAAGAACCTGTTTTCAAGTAAGTTCACATTCTGAGGTTCCAGATGGACATGAATTTTGGCAGAACATTATTAATTCACTACAGTCCACCATCTGGCTTCCCCAAAATTCAAGTCCATCCCATGTGCAAAGTACATTAAACCAACATCCCCAAAAGCCTTAACCCATTTAGCATCACTTGTAAGTCTAAAATCTCATCTAAACACCACCAACTCAAACAGATCTCATTATCTAAATCAGGTATGGGTGAGACTTTGGGTATGATTCATCCTGGGGAAACATTTCTCTCCATCTGTGGACATAAATCTAGAAACCAGTTATCTGCTTCCAAAACACTTTGGTAAGAGGGATAGAATGAATATTCCCTTTCTGAAAGGGAGAAAATTGAAGGAATAAAGTCGCTTATCCCAAGAAAGTTCAAGACTCAGAAGGGAAAATTCCATTAGTTTTCCAAGGTTTGAGATTTATCCTGTGGCTTGACGTTCTGCCCTCAAGGTCCATTGGCAGCAGCATCTCAGCCTGAAGAGAGCCCATTTCCAGCCTGGGCCTGTGGGGGTTCCATCAGGCCTACCAATCCTTGAGCGACTCCCTGCCAGCTTCTAATGATCCCTTGCCTGAGATGGCCTGTTGGTATCTGAAGCATGCTTTGAGTCATTCTTCCTTTATCTTGAAGAATAACATGTTTGCAGCTGAGTGCCTATACCAGCCTATTTCCTGCCTTCCGATTTTGGAAGTCCAACAGTCTTCTGTCATTTCACCCCCTATCTGTCCTTTCATTCCAAGCTAGCATTGCTTCTGCTGATATATTTTCGTAAACCTTGTAAGTCTCATACAATTCACAGTAATCCAAGGCATCAGAGATGAGGGTCCTCCACTGATCTTTCTGGATAATCCCATCTATGTTCCTGGCTTCTGCTGAGATGGTGATTGAATTCATGAGTCAAGTGCCTAATTTCTTTACGGAGCATTGTTTAGCAATACCCTTGGTGTTGTCGCCAGACATTTTTTCTCATCCTTTGCTATGCAGTTTGGCTGAAAGTTTTCCAAATCATCAAAGGCTGGCTCCTGTTTAACAGTCCCTTCCTGGATTTATCTTTCTTCTTACATTTTACTTTAAGCAGCAAGGAGAAACCAGGCCATGTAGTCCATGCTTTGCTTGGAAGTCTCCTCAGCTAAATATCCAATTTCATCACTTACAAATTCTACCAACAGTAGAACACAATTCAGGCAAGTGTTCTGCCACTTTATATAATAAGGAACAAGGATCATATTTACCACTGGGAGAAATCTATAAAATAGTACGAGATTTTATAAAGTAGTCTCACAGGACTGTGGGGATGCACAAGTCCAAATTCCATAAGGTAAGGGGCAAGCCAGGGACTCCGATGAAGGTTCTTGATGTGTTCCCCAGGAGACACTGGCTATCGTGAATTCTCTCTCTGATGAAATAACTTCTCCTCTTAAGGCCTTCACTCATGCTGATGGCAAATCCTCTGTTGATTGTAGATGAAATCACCCATCTATGTAATCAATTCACTGATGATTAAAGTCCATGAAATGCCCAGTGCTTGCCTGACCAGATAACTGGGCACTATCACCTGGCCAAGTTGACATAGTAGCCTAAACATCCCAGATGGTATAAGCTTTCTCTAATTTCTTTCTGTGTCTTCACCAGAAGCACCTTTAACATTCATATTTCTATCAAACTTCCCTTCAAAGCAATCTGGGCTTTTTCACACAACTCAAAAGTATCCCAGCTTTTTTGCCCATTATGCAATTCCAAATCCACTTCCATGTCTTTTAGGTATTTATTGCAGCAGCAACCTACTTCCTAGTACCAAAATATCTATTTGTTTCCTAGGGCTGCTATTAACAATTACCACAAGCCGAGTGGTTTAAAACAAAAGAAATTTATTTTTTCAGATTTGGACACCAGAAGTCTGAAATCAAGTCAGGGCCACACTCCCTCTGAAGACTCTAGGAAAAAATCTGATTTGTTTCCAAGGGCTGCTGTTAAAAATTGCCACAAACTGGGTGGTTTAAAACAAAAGAAATTTAGTTTTTCAGTTTTGGATGCCAGAAGTCTGAAATGGAGATTTTGGCAGGGCCGCACTCCCTCAGAATACCCCAGGGAAGAACCTGTCCTTGCCTCTTTCGAGTCGTTTCGGCTCTTGTGCTCCTTGGCTCGTGGCAGCATGACTCAAATCTCTACCTCTGTTTTCACAAGACCATCTTCCCCATGTGTATCTTGTGTCTCTGTATCCAAATATCCCTACCCTTTTTCTTATAAAAGCACTAGTCATTGCACTTAAGACCCACCCTAATTCAGTATGACTACATCTTAGTTATATCTCCAAAGATCCTATTTTCAAATAAGATCACATTACGGCGTTCTAGGTTGACGTTAAGTTTCGGGAGGCAGGGTCCTGAGGACAGGACTCGCGTGACCCTGGGGGCGGTCTTTGCCAGGCAAGCCACGCGCGGCACAGAGGGTCCCAGGTAAGTGCTTGGAAAATGAGCCATTTCGACCTCTGGACTAGGAATGCTTCCGCAGAAGCCCAAAGAGATAAATTGTAGCAGTTGGACAACCAAAGCAGATTGTTGTGCGACCCAAAATACTCCGAGGCACCCCAAATTGCCTGCCCATTCTGCGGGACGCCCAGCGCACGCAGTGTTATGCTTCTGCCGTGCTGGGGATGGGCGTTCTGGGCACTTGTGTGGAACCTCTGTGTCTTCCCAAGCAACTCGCTATTGGTGGCCAACCTCGTGCCCTGCGCTCACGGCTAGCGCACCTTAGAGTGACAACCATCTGATCTGTTCTCTTTCTTGCATCCCCCACCCCAACCTTCTTCAGCTGGACCCCATCCAGTGCCAGCGACTGAAGACCCCTCACGCTGAGCCCAGAGGAGGCCTTTGGGGGACCCCTCTGCATTCCTCTGGCATCCAGACTTCCGCCTGAGCCCCTCACTCCAGCTCGGAGGCATCGTTTTAACTGCCATCTTGCAGCCCTCTAGCAAGCCCTGAACCAAGGGTAAACAAGAAAGATTTTGCAGCATAAACAAACTAACAAATAAATGTAATGAATTATGTTACTTGATGCTCAAGTGATACAAGATTAATAATCTTGATGTATTGTCCATTTTATTAATTTCTGGAATTTATTTGGCCATATTTTATTAAAAATTTTTGCATATATTTTCATGAAGATATTGGTCTGTAATTTTCTTGCAATATCTTTAAAGGTTTTGGTATTGAGGTTATACTGGTCTCATAAAATTAGTTTAGAAATGTTCCAGTTGCTTCTATATCCTGAAAGTGATTTTTGTAATATTGGTATTATTTATTCCTTCAGTGTTTGACAGAATTCATCAGAATTCATCCATCTCATTCCAGTGAGATGGAATTTTTTGTAGGACACATTTAATTTACAAATTCAATTTTTTTAATACTCAAATTTTCTATTTCTTATTTCTGTTTTGATAATTTTGCTTTTTTAAAGACATCTGTCAATTTCATCTAAGTTGTCAAATTTATAGGTTAAAGTAGTTCTATTACCTTCTTACCTCTTTAGTGTCTACTGATTCTGTAGTGGTATTCTCTGTTTTATTCCTAATATTGCTAATGTGGAATTTTTTGGTCTCTTTTTTAATGTCAGTTTTGCTAAAGTTTACAATTTTACTTGTCTTTTTCAATGAACAATTTTTTTGTCTTTTTATTTCACTGATTTCTCTTCTTTGTTGTTATTACTCTTTTCCTTCTATTCTCTTTGTATTTCTTTCATGCTCTTCTATTCCTAGTTTCTTAAGGTGGAAGATTACATTATTGATTTTAAAATTTCTTTCTAAGTAAGCATTTAAATGTAAAACAATTGCTTTAAGTGCTGCTTTAGTTATATTCCAATATTTTAATATATTTTTATAATCATTCAAAATATTTATTAAGTGTCCTTCTGATTTCTCCTTTGACTCATGAGTTCTGTAGAAATGTATTGGTTAATTTCCAAATATTTTGGGGGAAATTCTAAATAATGTATTCCTATTAATTTTCAATTTAACTCCATTATTTTCAGATAGTGTAATTAATAAGATTTCAGTATTTTGAGATTTATTGAGGCTTGCTTTCTGACCTAGTATTTGGTCTATTTTGGTTGACATTCCATGTAATCTTGAAAATAATGCAGTTTTAATGTATGTTATTCCATAAATATCAACTATGTCAAATTGATTTTCAGATATCTCTATCCACTTACTAATATTTTATTTTGTTGTTTCAGCCCTTACTGAGAAGTGTTAAAAATCTACAAATATAAATGTGGATTTACCTATTTCTCACCTTATTTATGTTAGTGTTTGCCTCATATTATTTGAAACATTAGGTCCATGCATGTTTAAGATTTTTTATGCCATCCTGAGAAATGAAACGTTTGTCATTATGAAATGGTTTTCTTTTAGCTCTGACAATTCTCCTTATTCTGAAGATTCCTTTAATATTAGCAAAGCCCATACTGGGTGTCTTTTTCCATTTGTTTTCCTTGTCCTATCTGTCTTTAGATTTAGAGTATATGTATTAAATATTTTTATATCCAGTCTGATAATCTCTAACTTTTAATTAGTGTGCTTAATAGATTTTTATTTAATGTACTGATGGGTATTTGCTATATATTTTCTATTAATCCCATCTGCTTTTCATTCCCTTTCCCCTTTTACCCACTATTTTATTTGTCTAATGACATTTTAGCTACACCTCTTTTACACATTAAAAATATAATTGCCCTATGGATTTCAATATTGATTCTTGCCATAGTCTACTTAGAATTAATATTATGAAACTAAAAAACCTTACAATAGCAAAATTATACCATCCATTGTGCTATTTTTTTTTCATTTTCATTTTAATTTCTCACATATGGCACAATATTTTTTTTATTATCTCCTCCACCCCGTGGCTTTTTTTCACATGCTGTCTGCTCTCTCTGTCCATTCTTCTGTGTCTGTATTATTTATTTTATTTCCCCTCCCCCCTTGCAGCTGGCTTGCTGTCTGATCTCTGTATCCATTCCCTGTGGTCTCTTCTGTGTTTTTGCTTATCTTCCTTTTTTGTTGCATCACCTTGCTGAGTTGGCTTTCCACGGTGCTTGCAGGCTGGGCAGCGCTCTGCAGAGTGTGAGTGAGCCTGCCTTCACAAGGAGGCCCCGTTATGCAAACACAGGGCCTCCCATATGGCAGACAGGAGCCCAATTGATTGAGCCACAGCTGCTTCCTAAACCCTATGGCATAATATTTTTTAATTTAAGTAATCATTTGTCTTTCAAGGAATTAGGGGGAAAAAATTGATCTTTTGTATTTGTCCAATAATTTCCTTTTATTGTACTTTTCATTCCTTTCTGTGGCTCAAGTTTCCATATGATGTTATTTCCTTCTCAAAGTGTCAGTTTTGTTAGCAACAAATAACTCAGATTTCATTTATCTGAAAAAGTCTTTATTTTGCTACCTTTTAAGGATAATTTCACTGGAAAAATAATTCTCAATTGCTAATTCCTCTTTTTTTTCTGTTAGCATTTTAAAGATATCACTTTATCTTCTGGTCTTTATTTTTTTTAACATTTATTTATTTATTCCCACTACTCTGCTGTTTATGTTGTCTGTGTCCATTTGCTGTGTGATCTTCTGTATCTATTTCCCTCTTTTTGCTTTCTCCTCATGTTTTTCTCCTCTAGGATTCACTGAGATTTGATCCTGGGGACTTCTGATGTGGAGAGAAGTTCCCTGTCAATTGCGTCACCTCAAGTTCTTGGTCTCTGCTGCACTTCACCTTGACTCTCCCCTTTGTCTCTCTTTTGTTGCATCATCATTTTGCTACATGACTCACTTGTTCAGGCACTAGGTTTGCTGCATAGACACTTGGCTCTCTGTGCAGACACTTGGCTCACAGTGTGGGCACTGGCTCACTATGTGGGCACTCACGTGGACACTCAGCTTGCCACGTGGGCACTCACATGGGCACTTGGCTTGCCACGCGGGCACTCACTTGGGTGCTTGGCCTGTCACACAGGCACTTGTGCGGGCACTCGGCTCACCAAACACGGGTACTTGGCTCACCACATGGGCACTTGGCTTGCCACACAGGGCACTCACATGGGCACTCAGCTCACTATGTGGGTTCTTGGCTCACTGAGAATGCACTTGTCTCGCCACATGGGCACTGGCTCACCACGCAGGCATGCTTTCTCTTCTTCTTTTTCACCAGGAGGCCCCATAGATTGAACCTGGGTCCTTCCATTTGGTAGGGGGAGGCCTTATCACTTGATCCACATCTGTTTCACCTTCTGGTCTTCATTTTTTCTGATGAGAAGTCAGCAGTCATTGTTCCATTCTCCTGTAAGTGGATGTGTCTCTTTACTCCAGCATCATCAAGATTTTCTCTTTGTTGCTGTTAGAGGTCTGTGGAAGCAGTAGCTGAGATGGAGTTTGTGATACAAGATGTTTGATAGGGATCCCTATCTATGGAAGGAAAGAAGAGGGAGCAGAATTAGGCAAATAAAGAATTTAATTTGTGATATTGTCCCAACAATGCATCAGCCAACCATACAGGGATCCAGGGAGTTTATTAAAAAACAAACAAACAAAAAATTTTAGTAAGTAGTAAGATATGGATATTTTCTTTTTTTATATTCACTATAAGCATTATTTTTATTTTTAGTTTATTTTCTATGGTTTTGGGTACTTTTTCCCTTTAAAACTATTTAATTTCTCACACGCACACATACACACGTACAGGCATGCATTCAGAAAATCACTTTTACCATGGATGCTTTTTAACTGCAATCTTTTTTTTTTACTTTTTTGGCGTGAGTCACCTTTCTGCTGCCATGTGTTTCTAATTTTTATTCATGTTCATGTGTTCGTATTCATATGTATGTACACATGAAGATATGAAGGAGATTACTGTTTGATTTATAGGACTAGTATCATGATTTAGATTTTTATGAACTTTGCTTTTTTAAATTTAAAATTCAGCAAGGTGAGAAATCAACCAGTTCAAATCTACTTCATTAACTTAAATGGCTGTAAGATATGACATGGATGTCCCATAATTTATCCAAATAGACTCCTATTATTTGGAATTCAAAACTTTCAATTTTTTGTCTTCCCAATGTTTATTTTTTTGTCTTTATTTATTTTTTAATGTTGCATTCAAAAAGTATGAGGTCCCCATATACCCCCCACCCCCCAGTGTTTATTAACATCACATTTCATTGGCAATTTATGAGCTTACTCACTTCTTCACATCACAGTTAGCAATAGGTGTTACATCATTTTTTTATATTTAAACTTATGAAGTACAATAATATTATCCTTCTTTAATTTTTTGCCAACTAATACATTTGATCATATTTTTGTATATTTATGGAGTACTAGGATTTGCCCTCCCATAAATTTTTTTCTTAAAGCCATGTCTATTTTCAGTGGTGTGCTAGAGCTGGCTCATACTGGCTCTGTTACTTTTGATTGTCAAATATTCAGAAATTTTTGAGCTGGTTGTTAAATCATTAGTAGCTTACATGAGCCATGGGAAAGAGTATTTATATGATTGAAATTGGCAAATTCTACAAATATTTTCTTTTTTTTTTTCCTTTTTGGATAGCAGTTTAGCAGCACACCATTTCTAGTATTATTAATTCTTGTGTGTGTGTGTGTTTTCTGATTTATTTGAAGTGGTTTTAGAGCTGCACTATTTATGATAATATTTCTGGTTTATTTTGACAAAACACTTTTATTATATTTAAGAGGCCTTTGATTCCTACTTTTCATAGCATTATTGTTAGGAATGGCTGATACATTTATCAAAAGTCTTTTGCAGGAATCATTAATATTATAAAAAACTTTTCACCTTTACTTTGTTAATATAACTGATCAAGTTGATAAATTTATTGATACTGAACTACCTTTATATTTCTGCTACAATTGTTAGTTGGTAAAATATATTATTCTTTGGATATATTTCTGGATTTTATTTTGTACAGTTTTACTCATTCTTTTATATTCACTAGTTAGATTTAACTTTTTTGTACTGCTTGTAAGGTTTAAGGATTAAAGTTATGGTGCTTTATAAAAAATGAGTTGGAAAAATTTTCATCTTACAACTTAGAATAATTTGAGCAACAAATAATTTTCTTTTTTTAAAAAAAAAAAAGATAAGCTAACATTTGGCCAAGAAACTATTCTTGGTCACCATTTCCATAATAGATTTTTAAAGTACCTTTCCAATAGCTGAAATTTTATGTGCTTCTGTGTTCCATACCATGGATTAATTTTAATAATTTATATTTTGCATGACAAATATATATTCCTATTTAGAGTTCCAAATTTGTTGCAATCAAGTTGCATGTAGTATTCTCTTATAATTTTTTCAGCTTTCTTATATTCATAGTTATATCTTCTTACTGATTCTGAGTTTTTTTTATTTTTGTGCTCTCATTTGCTGCCTTTCAGCTTCCTTCCTAACCTCACACCCTCTTTTTATTTATTTAATTGGGCTTAAGCTAGGATTTATTTATCCCTTCTACTTTCAGTTGTCTATTTAATAAATTTCATCTTTTTTCTCTTTTCATTTTTTATTCCTAGATTTTTAAAATACTTTTAGATTCATTTCCTATTTTTAATTATTTCTTAATTTTAAAAGTACTTAAAGGTGTGTTTTAAATCATTTCGTTGTGTACAGCCTTCATTATGAACCAAAATTTAATTATGAAACATTTTATTGCTTTCTAGATAGCTTGTAATTTCAGACTTTTAATTTCCTCTTTATTTAGCATATGTTTAAAATTTTAAACTATTAAGCATTTATTATTAATCTTTGATTTTTTGTATTGTAGTCAGAGAAGGAGATTTTAAAAAAAATAAGCTAAAGTTTCTTTGTGGTCAAGTGCTTTTGCAATTTATGTAAATGACCCATGGAGTTTGCAAAATTGATAATATCCTTTATATTGTGCAAGTGTGTATGTATGTGAGTAGGATATAAGATTTATAGAACTCCTGAATTAAGATTATTGATTGAACTATGCATTTTCTTTTAGGTCCTTCCTTTATATGAGAGGTGAGGGGATTCTATAGATCTGTCCTTTTCTGAGAGTAGTGTTTTAATTCTTCCTCTAAAAAATAACTTTTAATTTGTTTCTTCTAAACGATTTTGTTTTATGTATTCAACTGCTATGTTTTTGCTGTAGAGGTTATAACAGCTGTATCTTCTTCATAAATGGTGTCTTTTATCATTATATAATATTCATCTTTGTCTTGTTTAGTTGTTTTAATATTAAATTCCTAATAGGTTTTTACTGATATTTTCATCTCTAATGGGATTTTTTTTTCACTTGCCTTTACCTGACATTTCTTTGAACCATTCCCTTAACTTCAAATTCATTTTTATTACTGTGTTTAAAGTGAATTTTTCATATAAGACATGTAGCTTTTATTTTAAGAGTCAATTTGACTATCTTTATTTTCCTAATTGGAGTTATTAATCTGTTTGCTTTTAGTGTAATGACTACTACATCATTCTATCTTACTTAATGTTATTTATTTATTTTTAAAGATTTATTTATTTATTTAATTCCCCCCCTCCCCCAGTTGTCTGTTCTCTGTGTCTATTTGCTGCATCTTGTTTCTTTGTCCGCTTCTGTTGTCGTCATCAGCAGGGGAAGTGTGGGCGGCGCCATTCCTGGGCAGGCTGCACTTTCTTTCGCGCTGGGCGGCTCTCCTTACAGGTGCACTCCTTGCGTGTGGGGCTCCTCTACGCGGGGGATACCCCTGCATGGCACGGCACTCCTTGCGTGCATCAGCACTGCGCATGGGCCAGCTCCACACAGGTCATGGAGGCCTGGGGTTTGAACCGTGGACCTCCCATGTGGTAGACGGATGCCCTAACCACTGGGCCAAGTCCGTTTCCCGACTTAATGTTATTTTAATTTCCTTACTTTGTGCTGTTCTTTTTCCTTTTCCAGTCCCATTTTTCTAGCTATTTTGATGAAATTATTCTTCATTTCATTTATTCATCATGAATATCAGAAATTCTATTTTACTCTTCTATTCTGTTAATGTCTGCCTTCCATTTCCCCACTCTCAAAACCATGCCCATTTCTATAATATTATTTGAAGATAAAATACAAATGCATTCTACCATAACACAAACTGTTACCCCTACTCTTTTCAAGCCAAGTAGAATACTTTAACTCTCCCTCACATCTCTTTCTTTACTCCATCCCAGTCGTTTGGATGTTTTACTTCTCTCTCTACCCTTACTCTAAAATTCTAAGTTTTGATGCAGTTGTTTAGGACTTTTTATTCTAGACTATTTGGATTATTATTAGAATTTTCTTTAAATCATTTTCCTCCCAATACCAGATTTCCAAAGCATTCATATATAGGAATTTATTTTTATTAGAATCTTCTTTGGGACCAAAATGCCTACAGCAGCCTTGTATCTCAGACCTGAAAGTTAAGGGAAAGTGCATTTCATTCAGAGAACATGTTACCATTACCCTTATATTTTAAATGTTAAAAAAAAATAAAAGTGCTGTTACATAGTATACACACATTCTATTTTATATTCGGCACATACCGCCATCTAACATGTTTATTATTTCACTTATTTTTCTTGCTCTCACATCCTACCAACATGTAAGGTCCAAGAGAGCAGAGATTTTTGTCTGTTCTGTTCACTGCCATATCCCCAGCACCTAGCACAAAGTGGGAACTCAGTATATATTATTTGAATGAATGAATGACATAAATGAATGTGTATAAAAGTGGAAGTAGTTTTTTTCTACCTTTTGCATTTACATGTATCCAAAATGTTTCTATAATAAATATGCCATTACTCTAACATTAAGAATTAAAAATAATTTTTTTCTTTCCTTCCTTCCTTCTTTCATTTCTTCCTTTATCTTGTTCTCTTTAATGGAATGTGCCAGGTTTTCTACCCAGAACTTGATCTGAGGATAGCTTTGTTTCTCATTATCTGGATAGTTTTAGACAAATAGCTTAAGTTCCCTAAGACTCAACTTGCTCCTATTAAGTAGAGATAATAAAGAAGTGCCCTCCCCATATCACAAGATAGATATGCAAATTAAATATGATAGTGCATTAAAAGAACTTTGTAACCAGGTAGCAGTCATGCATGCCACATATCTGATTGTAAGTTTCATCTGGTACATGTTGGTGACAATCATAGGGACAGACTTGATTAAGGGATCAATGATTAAGGGGTAGACAAGAGCTTCGGGGTTTATGGTCAGGTAAAACGGTATTTGCTTCCTTTTGCCCAGAATGTTCTTTCCAGTATATTCATAAGGTTCACTCCTTTATTTCATTCTGGTCTCTGTCCATGTGTCATCTCCTCAGAGAGAACTTCCTTCATATAGTGGCCCCTGTCAATCTTCACCACTTTACTCTGCTTTACTTTTCTTCATAGCACGTATCACTTAAACATGATATAGACATGTTTATTTGGCTTCCCCTTCTATTTTAGTGTAAATGCCATGGCAGCCAAAATGTTTACTTTAATATTCACTGCTAAATCCACATTGTCTACCAGAGGTGGCCAGCATAGTGAGAGATCCGCCAATAACTTTTTATCAAATGACTAAATTAATAGTTGGCATTGGAAAAACTGTTGCTAATAGATAAGTTTAATTTCTCTCAGTTATCCAAATAATGTGGTTAGTCTTTCAAAGACATGGTTGGGTAAAAAAAAGTACAGGTGTTGTGGGAAATTGGCTTACCTGTTCCTTATTGTAAATGTTACACCTGTTCTATTGTAGATGTTGCAGTTGTTAGATGTCACAGTTGTTCCCTATTATTGTAGATGATGTTGCAGTTCTAATAGCAAACAGCTGCTTGGTAGTTTCCAATAAATACTAGGTGGAAACTAGGGTTGAGGCTCTCAGTTTCAGAAGCTGTGAGTCCTCTGGTCCCACCTTTATTTCCTCTCTTGTGTCTCTCTCTCTGTCCTTTATTTCGTAAAGTTCTGTGTTGCCTTCCCTTCGAGCAAACCTATCACTGAGCTGATCTCAGCATACAGGAAGAATTAACAATTTTTTAAGAAAAGTAGTTCCCTTTAGAAAATTGTATAGTCTAAAATATAAATCACAATGTAAACCCAAATGTTACCTTGTTTGAAAGCTATTGTCTCAATATCTGTACATCAGTTTCAGTAAATATAGTATGAATATGTTAAAAGATTACTGCTGTGGAAGGGAAAAGGGTTTTATGTTGGATATGTGGGAGTACTGTATATTGTGTATATGAATTACTGTGATCTAAAACTTTTGTGAAGATAAGCTTAATAAATAGGAAAAAAGAAAAAGAAAAAAATTGGATGTAGACACTGAGGAAAAGACGGAAGTAGTTGCCTTGCTAATTTGCATACACAGAGCAACACTTATTGCAGTGATGGAGGCCAAAACATCAAAAACAAAGCTTTTGCATTTTAAAATTTTTTGATACCCCAATTTATTTTTACCTTAATTTTTCTAAATTAATATGTATTCTATATCTAACCTTTAAACTCATCACTATATTCCATTTTACTATTAATGGAACCTGGCAATATACTGGGCTTCACTTTTGAAGAAGTTTTGGATCACAGAGAGGTTCAACAATGGCAGGAGAGGAATACTGGTGTGGGATGTTATTGACAGGGGACACATGGTTGGCAGGGAATTCTACAGGGCATATATCTAGGGTACATAAAAATGTTTGGATATTTTCATAGTGGTTACAATTAAAAACAACAACTAAGGGAGTGCTGAGTTCCTAGCTAGGGGACCTCTGTCACAGTCCTTAAAGGAAGAGCAACAATCCCCCAAGTGCAATGGCAAAGACCAAAAAAGAAGGAAGGTCCAACAATGAGCCCTTGATACTAATGACTATGGTTGTGAGCCTGTGCACCTGAAATAAGAACAAGGCCTAGAGCTGCAGAGTGCCTAAGAGTTACCTCCTGAGAGCCTCCATGTTGCTCAAATGTGGCCAGTCTCGAAGCCAACCTCAGCATGTAAACGTGTTTCCTTCCCCCCAGCATGGGAAATGACTCCTGGGGATGAGCCTCCCTGGTGCCGAGGGATTACTACCAAGTACCAGCTGATGCTGTAACTAGAAAATGACCTTGAATTAAAGGGTCAACTCGGACCAGCAGAATATCTCAATCTAATATAATACCAGGAATTAAAAATGCTTTTTGACCTGAATAAAATGGGGGAAATGGAAAGGACAAATGAGTTTATATGGCTATGAGTCTCCAAAAAGAGCCAGGAGATTATCAGAGGGGTTGCCCTTATGCACACCTCAGCAGAGTCCCAGAGACAAATAAAGTAGATACAACCCAGTGCCATGTCAGTTAGCCCTACTTTGGAGTTTGTGTTTCTGTGTGATGGAGCTGGACTTAGATGTGATCTTTGTCCACAAGTATCTCCTGTTACTTTTGCCAGAACTGTGGTTGGTGCTGGGGTTTAATGTATACCCAGGGGACCTGAATCTCTCGACTGACCATGTGATAGCCAGGCCCTGAGCCTCAACAGACTTGCAACTCCTACACTCTGGTTTATTGGACTTACCCCACTCAGCTAACATGGACGTGAAGAAGGTCAACCACCACACCAGGGAGCCAAGAGTGCCTACAAGTGAAAGCAGGAGAATTGCATCCAGCATCCATGTGGAATCTAAGCCCCCTCTTGATATAGATGTGGAGTGTACACAACCATTCTAAGGTCCACAGGATGGAGGAATAGAGTATGGATTAGAATGGACTTACTGATATTCTATTCATGAACTATTGTGATTAGTAATCAAAGAAAATGTAGCATTGGTGTGGAGAAAGTGGCATGGTGGCTGCTGGGGGTAGGAAGTGGGAGGAAGAGATATGATGTGGGGGTGTTTTCGGGACTTGGAGTTGTCCTGGGTGGTGCTGCAGGGACAGTTACCGGATATTGTATGTCCTCCCATGGCCCACTGGTGGACTGTGGGAGAATGTGGGCTATGATATGAAACATTGACCATGAGTGCAGCGGTGCTCAGAGATGTATTCACCAAATGTGATGAATGTCTTATGATGATAGAGGAGGTTGTTGTTATGGGGGGAGGAGTGGGGTGAGGGGGGTGGGGAGTATATGGGGACCTCATATTTTTTTAATGTAACATTAAAAAAAAAGAGACAAAAAATGAAAATATTTCTTGAAAACTGATCTTCAATATTAGAACATTTTATAAAATAACCATTTATTAACTGAGAAATATTTTCTGTTTGCATTTTCATACACTTTTATTATTTTCAATGAAATCCATTGTTCAAAATAGGGCAAACTTATTTAATTTTTACACCTTTGCAAGAATTTTTCTTATTAGATAATATACAGACTACATATCTTATTGTATCACATGTTAAGATATTTCTTTTTCAGGCTTCTGTCACTTTCATACCACCTGCAAACTTTTTGACTATAACTTCGTGCCTAACACGTCATTTTTTAATCTCTCTTTAAAACTACTTTAAACCAACTCCATTATTTTTAACTAGTCTACTCATCACAATTTTTGTGAAATCATATTTTACTTATTAGATATAACTTTTACAAAACAGAATTAGGTAAATACATGATCTTTGAAGCAAGTAAAGCCCATCCACATATTCCCCAAATCACGTCTAGGATGCCCAGGTCAACCAAATTTGGGACAGAATGATATGTAATCAGGAAATCTGGATTGTAGCAGTAAATGAACATTAAGCACATCCATGAAGCTGTCAGAGACTTGATTTCTCTTGGTTTCAAAGTCTCTTTTTTCCTCTAGAGTGATGACTGACTCTGGAAAGGCTTTCCAGGAAAATTTCAACTTGTTTCCTGGCACCCCAACTCATACGTGACTAAGATAATGACTTCACTGGTCTTTTCTGACCACTTACATGCTAGAAAATGAGAAAATAGCGGTTTTGTTATGGAATTCCAACCAGATCACATGAGAATCAAGTCCAGGTCTGCTTTTGCAGCAATTATCTATTTTTCCTACAATGTGCTTTATTTCTCTGGAAATTGTCTTTTACTTTTGAGGTTTTGAATTATCAAGATGAGTATCTTCCATTTTATTTTCCCTTCCATGTAAGAATCACCTAATTTTAATAAAGTGTTCTGAATGAGGAATTTCCTAAGGAACATGTTGAGATTGAGCAGCCAGCAAGGAACACTCTACCTATAGCAAAAATTATGCTAAATACCATCAGGTCACAAACACCATTTCTAAGGCATCCACAAGTAGATTGCAATTACTGGCAAGGTTGTTAGTAGTACTTATAATATTTAAACCACACACATTTGTACATGTTCTCTTTTATATACTAGGTTAAAATATATGCTATCATTAGATGTGTGTAAATTTCTGTTTTTACAAATATTATCAATTTCACAACAATTTTGTGTGGATGCAGAATCATCATTAACCCCTTTTATACTTAAACATCGACAAAAGAATACCAAAAGGCCCAAGATAATTATGGGTAGACTTGGTTTTCATTGATGTCCCTGCACCCTATGGGCATTATTACCTTTTTTCCTCGGAAAAAAAATAATAATGGAGTATACAATATGAATTACAAATATATTGATGGGGAAAGTAAGGGGGGATATTTGAAATGAAAATTGTCCTAGGTAACCCTGGATATATGGTTACTACCTATAAAAAGATATGCAAGTGGAATTTGGGACTTCCATCAAGTTCCTTAGTTTCCTAATTGATTAGTTGGATCCCTTTCATTACAACTTATAAAAACGTGTCAAACTAGATTAAACAAACAAACAAAAATTTAAAAAGTAATTTATTCAACCACATAACAGAGAAGTTAATGGATAGAGCTGATGCTAAGGTAGGCTATGTTCAGAGACTCAAATATCAGGATTTTTTTCTCTCCTCTCTTACACACACAGCCCCCCCCCCACACACACACATACCAACACACGTACTCATTCACACTCTCAGTCTCAGGCAGGCTACCTCTATATAGCAGTTGCCTATATATACAGTTGCTTACTGTAGCCAAAGCTTGCATATCCCTTTATCTTTAGCATGGGCATTAGAAGAAGCTGATCTTTTTTATATATACACAGATAAAATTCCTGGAGTGTGTTGTTTGGATCGACTTAGAACCTGTGCTCTTCCTTTACCTGATTTGTGGCCAGGTGATCAGAGTGTAACCTATTGAACCAGGCGTATGGGGTGTGGGAATCATCTATCTCCACCTCAACATGCTCGAGGGGTTAGTAATAGGGAAGGGAAGCATCTCCAAAAGAACGTAAGGAAGCTTATACAGAGAACGTCGAATGGGTGCTATAAAATAAAATGACTAAAATAAAAGAAGATATCCACTAGGCTGTCTTCTTTTAAGAGTTAGTATAATACCTCCAAGCAGTTACAGCTTCAAAGGAGGATCTGAAACTTCAGAAAACATTAGGCAGTCCATAGAAAGTTACTTAAAATATGGTACTATAGTCTATTACTTAGGAGTTTTAACTTCATACTTTTTAACTACTCTTTATTTAAAAGACTAAAAAGTCTTAACTCTTTGAGTATTTAAAAGAACGATTTTACCCTGTAACTGCCCAAAGGACTTGGTGTGGACTACTGTGAGCTGCCCTAAAGAAATGGTGCCAAGAGAGCAGGGACTAGCCTCCAAGGGAAGAATTTAGTCCTTCAAGACAGGAAGAGCTGCTGTTGTCCGGGAGGAGGCAGCAGACTTGTTGCCAGTGGAAGCTGTTTCTGAGAAGGCCTTTGCAGACGAGAAGCAGCTGTTAGGAGCCTGTGCCAAGAGTCTCTGCCAAGAGCAATTGCCAAGAGGTGCTGCTGGGAATCAACTTTGGGAGAAGAAAGAATTAATGTCCTCAGCATTCTTCACCACACCGTATTAAGTGGCCATAAGATTTTTGTTCTTTCTAAATACCTTGTACATACACACATACATACTTATATACACACACACATATATATACATATGTAAGTATATATCAGTATACTATTCACTAAAAGATGGAAATCATTCCTTTTATCACTCATTAAGTTCATATTTATGTACCCTCTCTTTGTAGAAGATGAAATAAAAAGAAAATTTTAAACTTTGTACTTCTACTGTAATTATCATCTAGTGGAGGAAAGAAGTATTAAATAAGTACTTAGAATACAAAGTAACAAGAACAGTTGCCAATGTTATCTGTGAGGGAAAAAGGGAGGAAGAAACTGCCTTGCCTTAAGGACTTGAATACCTCTCACAGAAGATAGCATATGTCATCTGGACCTTACCCAATGGAAGGTCTAGAAATTCCAAAGGACTACAAACCTGCTATAGAACTGCAAATCAGATTTCTTACTGCAAAGTGTTACCTAAAAAAGATGTTTGCATACATTACAACAACTTAAAAAAATAAAGAAACTAGTTCTACAAAGGTTTATAGTTTAAGTGCCAGGTGAGTATTTTGGAAAATGTATTTAGTGTACTAAAAGAATATTTGAATGTTTGTCATGTACTTTACAATGCATGCTGTTTTCTCATGAAGTTTTATATAATCTATCCCTAGATAATTTGAGTTAAAATTAGTAAATAGAACTGACTTTTATTTTTTCTAAGCCCTATTCCTTCTCACTCACTATCATTTTTCTAGATGTCTTCTCCAGAAGTTTATTGCAAGCAGATGCTACATGGTCCCATTGTCTGGTTAACATTTAAGAAACTATTAAGAGATCATCACGAATAACATTTGCTAAAAGTATGTTAGGTCACTATGCTATGTGATTCAAAAGTACTAAGTCATTATTCTGTTAGAAATTCTATGAGGAATGTAGCATTAATAATAAGTCCATTTTATAGTGAAGAGACTGAAGTTTAGCAATTTTTAACCAAGTATCATGTGGTTAATGGGTGGTGACACTAAAGCCCAAATGAAGTGCTCTGATTTCAAGTGATTTCAATACTAAAGTAAAGGCATTAGGAATCAAAACAGCTCTAAGGATGTTTATTTTAAGATAACTGTTTTAATAGTTTATTAGATCAAGGAAAATAATTTTGTTCCTCCAAATATTTTCCAATTCATAAAATGATACCAAATATCTCAATATCATGATAAGACATATACTTTCCTAATCCCCAAACATATAAGCCACAATTAAAACCAAGGTCATGCAAAAATAACTTTAATGACTCACAGATCAGTACAGATTCCAGATAATTAACTACCAACTAGTTCTCCAGTAGAGCAAGTCTATTCTTGAATGTGGAAAGCAGGCCTTCTTGATGGGTAGTTAATAAACCTTTTAAACAGCTTATTAAATTCTTTCAGTTCATCCCCAAACTCATAAAGTTTATAAGCTCTAAATGGGTTTTCCAAAACAATGAAGAAAATGTGAAGACAGACTCCCATTTCAATCCTTAGTGCTTTTAACATGCAGTAAAAGTAGACACACCTTTTTTAAAAAAAAAATCAAGTGTCTGATCATGAAAATCTGATGGGATACCTGCCAAATAGGACCTGGACTACACATAACATGAGAGTTTATCTGGCTTAATAAAGTAACTTATAAAATAATAATGGCACAATTGATGCAACAGCTGGTAGCTCTAATTATAACACTTATTCTTATACTGGGTATTGCCAACTAGAGTTAAACTCTTGAATTCTTTTTGTGTTATTCATTTAGCTTTCTAAAAACCATTTGTTGGATAGAAATGGGAAGTCTAATGGCAAGGGTCATGGGGGCAGAAATATGAAAATTGGAGGTCAAGTTCTTGTTTGGCTGACTTGCTGTATGATATTAGACAGAAACCAAGTCCTCTGGACCTATCAGATGCCAAATATGAAAAAGGGCAACACTGATCCCTACCATCTGTATTTTTTATAAGTATGGTGAGACTAAAGCCTGATGTTTAGAAGTTGTTAGATTTTTCTTTTGCAATTGATACTTCTTTCTGATCAGTTCAGTCTCTCCAAAAAGGTGTTGTAAAATCATTAACTAATAGTGTTGGTTATCTGTTGCTGGAAATCAAATTATCACAAAACTTAGTATCTTAAAACAACAAACGGTAGTATCACACCTAATTTCTGAGGGTCAGGAATTTGGGAACAGCTTAGCTATTCTGGTTCTGGCTCTGGATCTCTCATGAGTTTCCAGCCAAGCTGCTAGCCAGAGCTGTAATCATCTTCATTCTTGGCTAGAATTGAATGATCTGCTTCCAGAGTCACTTATCTAGTATTTACCAGGTCTTCATTACTAGTTCTTGGCCAGATAATTCAGGTGCTCACTGCTGGAGCCTTTCCACACTACTGCTTCATGAGATAGAGGCTGGCTTCCCTTAGATCGTATGATCTGAGACTGCTGGAAAACCAGAGACACACACAAAGAGAAACAGAGAGAGTAAGCATGCACCCAAGATGGACGCCACAGTCTTTTATAACCTATCTCAGAAGTGACATACTGTGTATACGCTAATGGTTACATATACCAATTGTGGCACAGAGTGGAAGGAGGCTACCCAAGAAGGTGGATTCTCAAGGCAGGGATCATTGGGAACTATCTTGGAAGCTGGCTACTACATTAAAGTCAGGAGAAGAACTACATGGACTGGCAACTCAAAGTACGATCCTGAGGTGAATTTGTCAGGAATGTAGACTCTCAGGTCCCACTCCAGACTACTAAATCAACTTGCATTGTAACAAGTTCCCTTAGTGCCTTTTTTGCTTATGAATATGAGAGATGCCCTGCTGCCTGAGTATGACTCTGTTGTGTTTCTCTAAACATTTTTTTAAAACTGTGGTAATTCTTAATTAGTCCTAGCAATTTAAACCCTGGTAATGAAACCAGGACTGTCTTTCAGAGAAGCATCTTATTAAAGGTATTCCCTGCCATGGCCTTTTTTGCCACCTCTCATTAAGACATTGTTTACTTTATGTCATCTTGTGAGAGGTATGGCAAGGTCAGACATAGGTCAAGAAGAGAGAGATCAGAAGAGTTAAAAACGATTTATTTTACTCACAGTTCCCTGGGGAGAGAGCAGCTTACCATGCAGGGTCACACAGAGAAAACACAGGGTTGGCACAAGTTAAGAAGAGCAAGTGGGACTGAGAAAGAATTTTTATTGTGGTTTCTGGATAAAGGGTGAAAAGGACATCAGGGACATGCCAGCACGGGTTTGGCTGGCTATCTTTAAAAGTGGTGCCCCTGCAAGTTGTGTCAGAATGGTCAGGAGACACCTGTACAGGTAGGGATTGGCCATCTGGGATTGCCTTTAGGTGTTAAAGCATCAATACACAGAAGCTAGAGAATGTGAAAATATAGCCATGTTAGTAAAATATCATAGAGTTTCCAAAGATAATATATCTCATTAAACATTTTTCTTTTCACTCCTCTGAAAAGTGGGTTCCTTGTATGATTTATTTTATTTATGCTAGTATTATAGTGAATTAAATTAAAAGAGGGACTCTGCACACCTCCAGTCCTGTAACATAAGGGCATTTGCAATGCCATAATGACCCAGCATCTGTTGTTAGGTTCCTCAGTGACACCTCCCCCACCCCGGAGACCTTATAAGTAATAAACGCTTCTTCCTCTCCTTGCCTTGTGCTACCCAGATTCACGCCACCATGAATGTCAAATACAAACATTAAAATCCCCACTCTTGCTTCACCAACCACTACTCCTGTACCTATAAAACATAAAGGAGGCACAGGCCACAGGGCCTCTGTACTCTTTTGCTTCCTGCCTGCGTGGTTGAGCCTATGCTCTGGTGTGTGTCCCCAGGTGATGTTGTGAAGTATACCACCCTTCTCTGTTCTAGAACCTGGGACTACTAATAACCTTTTCTTTCATGTTTATCTCTGGTGTCATTTGTCCTTGTCGCACTTGATTATCCATCTAAAGATCCTTACAACTCAGTTATGGACATTGTTTATTAGTCCCAAACTCTGTGGGAATTTACCTCATTGTCCAGACAACAGGACAACAAAGATGTGATTATTTGAGAATGCTATTTGACCCAACTATGTATGTTCTGTATCTATATGAAACAAAATATATGCATAAGAAAAAATATTTTTTCTTAAGAGCTGGCAGTGGGTAGGGTAAGAACGTCTTTGGGGGAAGAAAAAGCTTCATAAATTGATCACTGTAGAAAAGTGTGGTAGAGTAGAATTTGACAAAATTTTGTTGAAAGGCCAGATAGTAAATATTTTACAGGCCATAGGTCACAGGGCCTCTGTGGCAATGAGGCAACTCTGCCATCAGTTGCACAAAAATAGCCATAGGACAACGTGTTGTCCGAGGTTAAATTATGCACCCCAACAAACACATGTTCTTAATCTTAATCAAACTCCCTGTAGATGTGAACCCATTTTAAACAGGACCTTTTGAAGATGTTGTTTTTAGTTAAGTTACAGCAAACTGAACCAGGGTGGACTTTATTCCAATTACTGGAGGCCTTATGAGGAGAGAGCCACAGGGAAGAGCCAGAAGCTATAAGTTAGTAGGAAACTGAAAGAGAAATGAGAGGACATTGCCACGTGATGGGAAAACCCCAAGGATTGGCTGGCAGCCAGCACCAAAATACTAGAAAGGAAGTCAAGCCAATATCTTGATTTTGGACTTTTCCTAGTTTCAAAATTGTGAGACAGCAAATCCCCCGAGTGATAGAAGTTCAGGCAAACTAAGACAAATGGATGTGGCTGTGTTCCAATAAGATTTTGTTTATAAAAACAGGCAGAAAGTCTGCAGGCCATAGTTTTTTGATCCCTTTGAAACACAGGATCCTCAGAAATCCCCCTAAAACACATTCCTTGACACAGCTATGTAAACCAAGAAATTATTTTTCTTTGTATAAGAAGAGAGAGGAATGATAAATTATGCTTCAAGCAAGACAGACTAAATATCATTATACATTTTCAAGTATACCTAGGGGAAATGAGTGATAGCCAATTATCCTTTGATTAAATTCCTTTAAGTTAGGAATCCTGCTTTCTCATTTTCAGATGCATGGCTCCAGCAAGATGTTAGGCTACACTTTATACCTATGTGTCCATAAGGGGAAAGGGAGCTGTCGTGCCGACACCATCACCACACTACTATGGTGGGGTTCCTAGTCACTAAGGAGGCAAGGCAAACCTTGGGTGCTGGGACTTGCTTCTTTAGGCAAATGTCTGAAGGCAATGCACATATACAGAAATTGATAGAGAACAAAGAGCATAAGATCTCTTTCACTGGTCTTTATCTTTTGGTATTTTGAAATTTCTCCCATTGCATTTCAATTTTTTTAAAATTCTCAGAGTGACAAGGCATTTTCAAATCTGGCAAATTCTCAAACAAAGATGACAATGCTCACATATGCAAGTTCAACAGGAACCTGAACAAAAGGCTGATGGCTATATTGTACTGAATAACAAAGAAAATAATTAACTATGGATAATGAAGAGGACAAAAATATGGGATAGGGGGCAGAGGAAGAAAATGATATAAAGCTGGGGACTTAGCTAAAAGACTCATGGAAATTTCCTGAAGAAGAGTTGACTAAGGACATTCTAGGAATGGATATGCCTAATGTTGAATTTGGAGTTGATTATTGCTGCAATGTAACTAAATACATCTTCCCCAGGCAAGACCCCTAAATCTTTGCTAAAAGTCATTATTCAGATTCCCGCAGACTTTGTGTGGGTAGATAATTATAAACAATTAAGGAAGGGACTAAGTTCCACACCTAGATTAATATAAGGTGAGACAGATAAGGCAGATAAGGCACATGGATGTAGGACATTGAAGATAGAGGTGATCATGAGAAACTTGGCCTGCCCCAGAAATTTGTAGACATTTTTCAGGTGGTTTTAGATTTCAATAGGTCAGGATATTTTAACCAAAATTATTGAGACCTCAGGATGCCAGAAGACTCAACTGTCATCTGTATTAAACACATGAACCTGATAATGAAGAGATATAAACATAGACTTTATTAGTCACTATGCCCATAAAATATATATGTAAACAAAATTTAAAGAAAGTCAGCTGTCTCATTTTCATTCTAGCTGTCAGATCTACATACATTCACAATTTTATATGCTAAAAAATAGGACTAGTAGGGTACAATCAAAAGCAACGTGATTTTCTCCCCACAACTGTCCTTAAAACCCATTCTCTGTGACTAATTCTTTCCTTGTCCTTTTGTAAAACTTCAGTAAGGCTCATTTTCTCCCTTACATAATAAAATTTTTCAACCTGTGTCAATCCAGTAATTAATGTATTAATTTCAGCATAATAACTAAAACTTCTAACTTCATTTAAAGTTAAGTCTCCTCTCCACTCCCAATGCAGAAGTGATGTAAGTATGAAACCAGCATAGTGAAAGTGAAGGGTTTTCCCCATGCTGACATCTGCCTCTCCTACTAACTAGGCTGCCTCTGTTCCATGGAGGTCAAAACAGGGAGGGAAGAAAGGTAAGGAACAGTAATAGCTTTGACTGCATTATTGTAAGCTACGTAGAGGATCTCTAACTTTGGCAGGTGTTTTAACTTCACTCTTAAAGTGCTTTATGGGTTCTTCGGCGACAACCCACCACTAGGAATCCCAATACTGGGAATCTCTCACCTGTATTTCTTTGATGCTGATGATGAGCTTTCCCATTGATTGTGCTCAGTTCCCCCTATGAATCCTGGTTCTCAGCAGTCCAAAGAAAATATCTCTGAGACATTCTCTGCTGGTCTTCCATAGTTCCTTTGTGTAGTTGTCTTGGGCAAAGTCCCAACTGCAGACTAGCAAACTCCTATTTGTGTGCACCATCTACATTTGGTCCATATATATGCATCATTAGCACAACATATTTGGAAGAAAGACAAGAGGGCCAAACTTTGTCCTTTTACTCTGCTAGTCCAGACTGCTTCAGCCAAATCTCATCTTTTAAATATTTAATGTGTACTCTGACATGAGTGCACGGTGTCTCCCAATGCCAGAGGACATACTGCTAGGGTGGCATGTGGTCAGCTTGAAATGCCTCTAACTTTGGAAATGGAGGTGGAGACTACCTCCCCTTTTCCCCAGTGATAATGCTGTGACACATAGCTTACCATCAATTGTGATTTTTTATTTTTTAAAAAGAAATTGTATTAGTCAGTCAAAGGGGTGCTGATGCAAAGTACCAGAACTCTGTTGGCTTTTATAAAGGGTATTTATTTGGGGTAGAAGCTTATAGCCTCAAGGCCCTAAATAGGTCAATTCAAGGTAACTTAAGAGGTAATTTCTCACCTGAAGTCATCGGCCAGGTGTTGGAGCAAGATGGGCTATGTCTGCAAGGGCCCAGCCTTCCTTCTTCCTTTTAAGGTTCCAGGGTCCCAGCTTCTTCCAATCTCAGCTGTAGGCTGATATAAGGGTCATCTCTCTCTCCAGGACCTCTGCTGTGTCTCATGAGCAGTCTCTCTTCCTCTGTTTGTCTTCTCTATGTGTTTACTTCTATGTGAGTGTCTGTTTTATTCCCAAATGGGTTGGGACTCAATGCTGAGTCACACTCTAATGAAATGGTTGGATCAGAGCCCTAATCTTAACATAATTTAATCAGATGTCTCAACTGAATCTAATACAATGTAAGGGCTATCATGCTAGAGGAACTGACCAGTATATAAACATAATCTATATTTACTTTTAGAATTCATAAACAATATCAAACTGTTTCAGAAATCCTTTCTCTAATTTCCAACGCCTTCAGTCTCTCCAGCTTTAAAACTCCAATAATATTAAAGAAGTCATAAGCCAAGTATTGATAAACAGGTTTTTCATCACAAATCTTGTACATGTGGTCCAACATCTCACTTTGAAATATGGAAATTCCTGCAAAATGAAATTTGTTTTGGCTATTTATTGCCTTCACCAAAACTGAGGCAAGTGTCCCATTTTTAACATCGTATCTAAATGTGGTTCTGTGCCTGGTTTCAATAGAATGAGTTCTACTTTACCTTGAAAATCCTAAGTGCTTTCAGAACATTTGGTATGTATTGGTGGGAAGGAGGAGGTATGTATAGTAACTGTTCTTTTATTATTAACATTCAGTCGCAAAAGCAATATATGGATATTTTCCTTACAAAAAATAAAACAATTTAGAAAATCGGTGTGGTTCCTTTTGACCAGTCCCTCTCTGAAAATAATTCCTGTTATCAGTTTTTTATGTATTCTTCTAAACTTATGCATTTGTATATAAATTTGTAGATTCACAGGGTGTGTGTATGTGTGTGTGTGTGTATATATATGTTTCATCATGGGTTTATTGATTTTTTCTTTAATAAAGTGCTTGTAATTCTTTAATTTTCTTCTCCCCCCCCCACAGCATTACATTTCATAGTCTGAATATAAAATGATTTAAGCATTTTGCTAATAGTGAAAATTTCTAATATTTTATTTCTACAAATAATTTTCATTTTATAATATCATCCTTAGGTTTTCTTCTTTGTACTCATGTGCAAGTGTTTTTCTAGACTGTGGACACTTAGATATAGAATTTCTAGGTCTGGATTTATGAATTCTAGACATTTTAATAGATATTTCCAATTTTCCTCCATGTACTATACCAATTGATACCATCTCCAGTAGTTCATGCAGCCTTTTTCCTCCACAAAACTGCCAAGACTTTCTATTATCAATTTTTAATTATTTTACCAAGCAGGTTAGTACAATATTGTGTCTCTTTGTTGTTTTAAACTTTCAGAAAATTTACTTCTTGCCTTCTCTTCTTTTTTAAGAATGCAAGAACATTTGAAATCAAAGTCATGTCAGGGAATTTATCAGTTTGTATTAGTCTGGATTATGGGATATGGCAAAGTAGAAGAAAGCAGAGTCTAGGATGTCAAGGCACGGTAAAAGAGTAAAGGGATGAGAATAATCTATCTGGCCCTGGGAGATGTACGTAAAATCTGGAGTTCAAGAAGATGGTAAGGATTGTGATTCAGGTGAATCTGAGAACACAAACACAGCTGATCATGGAAAGGTAGCAAATGAATCAACCAGTCCTACAGAAAACAGGAAGATACAGATAGGTAAGCAAACCAAGGGCTTAAATGCCAGATGGACAAGTAATTCAGAACCACTGAATATAGAGTGATTGAAATAACAGGTCAATTGAAATTCAGACAAATAGTTTGTCTTGTAATAGGGTAGAACTCAAGTCTAGCACCAGGACAGGCTCTACCTAGAAGGAGACTTGAAACTTTGGCAAAAGCCTCTTGTGAACACCATCGTGGGGAAGAAGGTAGGACCACCATAAAGAAACCTCTAGAACATGGTATGTAATAGTTGGCAAGTAAATGCACCTGGCTTTAGCAAGGAGTGAAGGACAGTGAAGACTTTGATTTCTCCTTTGAATAGACCCTTAACTTTAAGTTCAAACCGTGTTAGGTCTGGGGGAGGTATTATTTGCCAATGGAAGTTGGTCGTTCACATTCTTTGCTTACTTTCTCTAAAAGTTTATGTCCACACTTTATGTGTGCCTATCATTTTTATGAACCTCCCTGGTTTTCTGTTTCTATATGCTGATTTCCATGGAAATTAGATTCTTATTGTTTAAGTTTTTGCTCCCATTATATCACTTAGTAAAGTCCTCAGGTACAATTAACTTGGTCCAAATAAGTCACACAAGTTACCCCTAACCAAGTCAATTTCTCTTTACCACAAATAATTAAGTGGGCTATTAAAAATTACAATGCCTAAATAATATGTGTGCCCATCTTTGCCAAGCACTGATGAAGCACCAAGGAATTAATCAGGTATAGTATAAATTCTACTGCTCCTTGGCAGCACATCTGATCTTTTGTACCTATGCTAATATGCTTGGAGGTGGTAAAATGTGGTTGAGAGGAAGACCACACACTTGTGGAACAAAATAAATCCAGTTTTACCCAAAAAGTGCCAGAGAGATGACTTATCCTTAACTAAATTTTGTTCCCAAACTATAAAGTTTATCAGTTCAAGTTCCAAATTAGAGGTGCAAAAACCTCTTACCTTCTGACGCTCCTAGGGCTGGGTCTCAGATAACCAATTACAGAACTCAGGACTCCTTAAGCTACTTGAGGAGGTCTTGGTATCTATAAAGCTAATAGACTTATCTCTTGAGTCCTCTGAAAATGTTATATAGGGGTCTTCCTTGGCCACTAAATGTTTATTAGCATTGGAACTTTATTAGAAAATGATAAAGTTATCTGCCTTCACTGAATTACTAAAATAGGATTCAGTGTATAGTGGAAGGTAAAAAACATAGGTGATATCCTACCTCATTTTAAACATTAAGAATTGCTTTAATCACCACAGGTTAGCCACTGATAGAAATGTACAATGATATTTTAGAAGAATTTAATAATTGAAAAATCCTCTAAAATCCTGGAAATGAGATGACTAAAGTTCTGGTTTTCATAGAGTCTGAGTTTCTTTTTCTTCTAATTACCTTGGAGCAATTTCAATAGGGACCTGGGAAAGGCTCTATTGTAGTTATCTTCTTCAATTAGCAAGGCAGTCTTTCTACTAAGGTATTATCATAGTACCCTGAACTGACCTTTCTAGCCAAAGAACCAAAAAGATTGAGGAGTGATATCAAAGTAACAAAACTAAACAGACATTTGGGATTTCAGAAAAGAGAATATGACTGCATGATTTTTCATTTAGGACAAATATTGGCTGAAGAAACCTATAGATACATTAATTTTACTGCAACAATGCAATGAGGAAATGGCTAAAATTAGAGAAAATCAAAAAGGAAAAAAGAAGGCAAAGAAAGTTATGATTTTTGGAAGTGAGAGCAACATTGTCAGGAAAGAAGTTGTGATAAAAACAACATGAAACAGATTTATTGACCACAGAAACAATTCAATTCACCAAATATTTATCAGGCACCTGGTGTAGCTAAGAAATGGGCTAAATGCCAAAAGTTCTAAAATGATTTTATAACTAGAACCTAATAGCCACCATGACCTTACACACATTTTCTTATATTTTCAACACCTCTATTAGGTTGGTATTACTATTTCCATTTTACCAAAGAGGAGACTGAAGCTCAAAGTGTTTACATAACTGTATCAAGGACATAGTGGTAGTATTGATAAATGATATGATTAGAATTCAAAATCAGATCTGTCTGTTTCCAAAAGGCATTTGTTCCCAGTATACCATATAGCCTTCTAAAGGTCAGGATGCAGGGAAGTTTACAAATAATACAATATAGAGGGAAAAAAGGGACTAAGTGAATATCAGGAAAGAAAAACTAAAATGGGCAGGAGACCCAACAATCAACAGCATTTGGATATTTGACATTTCAGTAATATCTTAGTGCTACCGAGGTATTGTCAATAATTGATGTTTATAACGATAATCCCAAACAATAAAAGAGAGTTCAGGTTTGTTTTATATTCTCTCATTTCCAAAGAAGAAATTGTAAATATATTTCATAAGTTCCAATAGAATTTCTTCAACTTCTTACCATCCCACCTAAAAACATATCTAGATTTGGGTGCTTTTTCTTATTTCTAGTTTCAAAGGAAGAGGCTTCTTCCTAATTTATTCCCTCATTCAGTAAATATTTATTGTGTTCATCTCGGAGATTATGCTGGACTCTGGGGAAACATTGGAAAATAAGATAAACAAGATATCTGTCCATAGGGACTGACATTCGAGAAGGGAAAACAGTTAATAAACAAACAAATAAAATAATTACTGATTGTGATTATCACCCAGAAGGAAATAAACAGATCTGTGGTCAAGAGTGTGACAGAACAACTTTAGTTAGAAAAAAAAATTCTTCATTTTAGGGTTAATTCTTCTCTTAGCATCAACTTCTGTGTTAATCAGAAAAATAATATATTAAATTTTATTAAGTACTGTACAGTATATCTGCTTAAATCAAAGAGTTTAGCATGCAGGCCATGTGCTGGAATAATACACAAGCCACATCATGCCTCTATTTCATGTGCTGTGATTCTTTTTTTTTTTTTAATTAATTTTAATTTTATTTTATTTTACACTTTTTAAATTAAAGTTAATAAATCACAAATAATGGTGTTTATGTGTGATGAATCTGGACTCAGATGGGATCTCCCTTCATAAGACTTTCATGCTAATGTGCTGGAGGTGCAGTTAATGTTGGGGTTTAAGATATATTTAGGGGATTTGAATCTCTGGACTGACAATGTGATAGCCAGATCCTGAGCCTCAACAGACTCCAGCACCTACAATCTGATTTATTGGACTTACCACACTCAGCTAAGATGGAGGTGAAGAAGGACAACCACCACACCATGGAGCCTAGAGTGATTACAACTGAAAATGGGAGGATTGCATCCAGCATCCAGGTGGAATCTGACCCTCCTCTTGACATAAAGGTGCAATGGACACAACCAATCCAGTGTCCACATAGAAGAGGTGGCATTGGATTGGGAAAAGTGGACATAATGGACAAAGGGTATGGGGAAAGGCAGGAAGAGATGAGAGGTGGAGGCGTCTTCGGGACATGGAGCTGCCCTGGATGGTGCTTCAGAGGTAATCACCGGACATTGTAAATCCTCACAGGGCCTACATGATGGAATAGAGGAGAGTATGGGCCATGATGTGAACCAATGTATATGAGGTGCAGAGGTGCCCAAAGATGTACTTACCAAATCCAATGGATGTGTCAGGATGATGGGAACGAGTGTTGTTGGGGGGGGGAGAGGGGGGGTGGGGGGGGTGGGGTTGAATGGGACCTCACATATATATTTTTAATGTAATATTATTACAAAGTCAATAAAAAATTAAAAAAAAAAAAAAAAAAAAAAAAAAAGACATTTTAAAAAACATAAAAAAACATAAGAGGTTCCCATGCTCCCCACCCCATCATTTTTGTAAATTGCATTTTTTGAAGATATATACATGACCAAAAAAATGTTAAATTAAAAACTATAAGAGGTTCCCTATAACCCCATTTCCCTTCCCACTCCTCCCACACCAACAGCCCCCTCCATCATTGTGGCACACTCATTGCACTTGGTGAACACATTTTGGAGCACTGCTGCACCACATAGGTAATAGTTTACCCTGTAGTTCACACAGTCCCCCAGTACATTCAGTAGGTTAAGGGAGGATATATAAAGTCCAGCATCTGACCCAACAATATCTTTTAGGACAACTCAAAGTCCCAAAAATGCCCCCACATCTCATTTCCTCTTTCCGCTCCCTGCCCTCAACAAACACTGTGGTCACTTTCTCCGCCTCAATGCTACAATTTCTTCTATTGCTAGTCACAATAGTTTTATAGTAGAATATCAGTAAACCCACTCTAATCTATATTCTATTCTTCCTTTCTGTGGACCCTAGGATGGTGATATCCTCTCCACCTCTAAATCAAGATTCCACATGGATGATGGATGCAATTCCTCTGCTCGCAGTTACTGGCACTCTTGTTTTCCTGGTGTGGTGTTTGACTATATTCACCTCATTGTTAGCTGACCTGGGAAAGTCCAATGAACCAAAGAATAGGAGTCTGCTGAGGCTCAGGGCCCAGCCGGCACATAGGCAGTCCAGAGATACAAGTCCCCTGAACAGGCACCATCCCTAGCACCAACCACAGGTTCAGTAAAAGTGACAGAAGAGGCATGTGTAGGAAGGTCACATCTGAGTCCAGTTCCATCACACTCAGGAGTACAGACTCCAAAGCAGGGCCCTCTGACATGGCACAGAACTCCAAATTCATCTGCCTTGACCTTATACCCTGTGGATCTCCATAGCCTTCAGGAGAACCAGCACATAGAGCTGTATCTACTTTGGCTCTTTCTGGGGTCCTGCTGAGGTGTGCATAACCATGACCCCTCTGATGACCTCCCAACTCTTTTTGGAAGACTCTTAGCCATATAAACTCATATCTCTTTGCAATTTCCTCCTTTTATTCAAGATCAAAAAAGAGTTTTTAACTCTTGATCCAATATGTAGGCTGAGATATTCTGCTGGTCTGAGTTGACCCTTTTATTCAAGGTCTCAATCACCAGTTAGTGATTGGTAGTAATCCCTTGGCACCAGGGAGGCTCATCCCCAGGAGTCATGTCCCATGCTGGAGAGAAGGAAATGCATTTACATGCTGTGTTAGGGTTAGAGAGTGGTCACATTTGAGCAATATGGAGGCTCTCAGGAGGTAACACTTAGGTACTCTGCAGCACTAGGCCTAGTTCATATTTCAGGCACACAGGTTCATAAGGATAGTCATCAATATCAAGGGCTCATTATTGGACCATATGTTTAATCACTCATTCAAACTAGAACAGGATGGGAAGCTAGAGAGGAGGGTCTAACTTTTTGGAGTAACCCTGGCCCCCACCCACTGCATGAACTAAGCTAAGTCCCTTATGGACCCTCAGATCATCTGGCCTGTTCCACAGGCAGGAAGGGAGGAGGGAGTTGTGCTCAGGTGGGTGTAGGGCAGGAGGGCTGAAACTGCCTAGGCCTCCTTCACATTCCTAGGGTCTTTTTTTTTTTTTTAGTATTTTTCTTGGTTGTGTTCTTTTTTTAAAAGATTTATTTATTTATTTATTTCTCTCCCCCTCCCCCGGTTGTCTGTTCTCTGTGTGCTGAGTGTACTTCTTTGTCCTCTTCTGTTGTTGTCAATGGCATGGGAATCTGTGTTTCTTTTTGTTATGTCATCTTGTTGTGTCAGCTCTCTCTGTGGGTGGTGCCATTCTTAGGCAGGCTGCACTTCTTTCACTCTGGGCCGCTCTCCTTATGGGGCACGCTCCTTGCACATGGTGCTCCCCTACATGGGGGACACCCCTGTGTGGCACGGCACTCCTTGCCTGCATTAGCACTGCACATGGGCGAGGTCCACAGGGGTCAAGGAGGCCTAGGGTTTGAACCGCGGACCTCCCATGTGGTAGACAGACGCCCTAACTACTGGGCCAAGTCTGCTTCCCACATTCCTATGGTCTTCACCTTCCTCAGAGCCTTCACTTCTACATCCTAGAGCAGCTTTGAGCCACTTATGCTTAGAGCTGTACCAGGTCAAGTCTACAGATGCCCAGGCATGGATCCCAGGGTCCTGAGGTCAGGGACAGGCTGCCACTTGGACGATCCTGAGGCAGCCGAGCATGCTGCACAGGTAGTTGGAGTCTGCTTGATGGTGGGCTAGGAAGGGCGGCTGGAGCCCTAGATTATGGAGGTGCCCGAGGCTTTGCCCTGGAAACCTCCATCTCCTCACAGCTACACTTGCTGCCTCCCTCCTCCGGCCACCTCGCACGGCGGCTCCCGGTGCCAGGAGTGGGCGGGCTCAGCGGAGCCCCAGCACCGCCGTCACAGCCTGACTGACCCCCGCTGCCGCCCCGCTACCGGAGCTTCTACTTCGCCAGCCGACTCCCGCCCAAGACCTCAGCTTGGTGGGCGCAGACGAGGCTCCCGCCACCACAGCAGCGGAAGGGAAGGAGCTGCTGTGATTCTAATGTACCACCACTGGAAACACACACCGGAGTTCACAACAGTGATTCTTCCATCACACTGTTCCTGAAAAGCAATACAATATCATCACCAAAAGATGGATTTTGTGATACTCCTTCATTTTCTTATTTGAAGTCTCACACAGGCACATTGATTGTAGATTCTAGGTCAAATAGTTTTGACTTAGATGTTAGAGATCCTGGAAAGTGACTTCTGACTTCTGTCTTGAAAAGATGGAATTCCGAATGTAGGACATTCCACAAATATAAGAAAGCTATTCAGAAGATGGCAAGCACCATGTGAATAATAGGCCCAAATGTGGCAGGAAGTATTAACTGCCTTCCCAATTTCCAGTCTCCTCTTCTTCCTTTTAACAAAACCCTAATTTTATATGGAGTGTCAATGTGCCCAGTTAGAAATACATCCTTGCTTTCCCACAATTCCTTGTACTAGGGAGTGGCCATTTACACAATTCGAGCTCATGAAACATAAGAGAAAGTCTGCTGGGATATCCAGAAAAGATGTTGCTTTCCCAAAAATGGCCATTGTTCATTCCCCCCTTCTACTTTTTGCCTATAATTTGAATGAATGTGGAGGTGCCACAGCCACCTTGCAATGATAAGTCAACAAGCAAGAGGATAAAAGCCCACAAGCCAATTAGAAAGGTTAGAAAGAGCTGCTGCACCAGCCTGCATGGTTTATCTCCAGAACTCATGTTACAGAGAAAAACAAAGCCACTAAAATGCAGGATATTCTTGGCGAAGTAATCTGTTACTTGCAGCCAAATACTTTTCCAACATTTTCAGTAACAAAGCCATGAAAAGTGATTTTCATTTTGGAAAGATCCAAGTCATTCATAACCACAGGTTATTTAAGATGGGTGACTAATGTGGTTATTATTAAATACAATATATAATATAGCTATAATAGATATTTTCCCATGTATTATAAATAAAAAATAACAGATTTTTTAAATGAATGGAGAAGATGGTGCTGGAGTGGCTCACGCAGGGTGTAAAATAGGGGAGAAGGCGTAGAAGTCATCTGAAGGAGCTGCTTTGGGTATCTGCAGACCAAAAGATTGCCACATATATCATCCTGGAGAGAATGGGGGCAGAGAGACAGAAAGGTCAAAAGGAAAACCCTGAGTTGATATCCCCATGGCTGGGAACACCACCTAGCCCCCCACTCCCACGGTGAATAGTTTTGGAAAATCTGAGGCTGAGTTGACCAACAGAGAGGGGAAAGGACGGATTTGTTCCTGGGAAGAAGGAAGGTGTGTCAGAGAGCTGAATGTTTCTCTTTGGCAAATATAACTACTATGACTCGCTGGTTCAGAGGAGCTAGTGGAAATTGAAGGATTCATCTCTATGGAAGGGTTTGCCAAGGAGTGCAATCTGCTAGGCAGCTGGGAAAGTGAAGGAAGATGGGCTTGTGTCTCTTGTTTTTCCCCAGGCACAGTAGATCCGGTCAAGCCTCATTTGCAGTTCCATGCCCCTGTTTTGATTACTTAAATAAGGAAATCTTAAAGTTCTAAAAAAAATTAAACTAAAAATCAAAGAAGAGCTGTGAAATAAAACCACTAGGTAAGAGAAAGAAATTGTTCAACAGAGCAAAATCACCAACATAATCAAATGCCTACATATCAACAAAAGATAACAACCCACACTAAGAAACAGGAATATATGGCCCATCCAAAGGAACAAACCAAGAATCCAGATGGGACACAGGATTTATGACAACATCAATGATGTTCAAACAAGCCTCTTTAATCAATTTAAGGAGAAGAAAAATACAACTAAAGAGATAAAGGATATTAAGATGACACTGTGAGCATAAAGAACGATATGAAGCCTGCAAAAAAAATAAATAAATAACAGAGTCTATGGGAATGAAAGACAGAATGGATGAGATTAAAAATGAATTGAGGGAAGCAGACAATGGATAGGGTGTCTGTCTACCACATGGGAGGTCTGCTTTTCAAACCCTGGACCTCCTTGACCCGTGTGGAGCTGGCCTATGCACAGTGCTGATGCACGCAAGGAGTGACGTGCCACGCAGGGGTGTCCCCTGCGTAGGGGAGCCCCATGCACAAGGTGTGTGCCCCGTAAGGAGAGCCGCCCAGCATGAAAGAAAATGCAGCCTGCCCAAGAATGGCACTGCACACACACAGAGCTGACACAACAAGATGACGCAATGAAAAGAAACGCAGATTCCTGGTGCCATTGATAAGGATAGAAGTGGTCACAGAAGAACACACAGTGAATGGACACAGAGAGCAGACAACTGGGGGAGGTAGGGGAGAGAAATAAATAAAAATAAATAAATCTTTAAAAGAAAATGAATTGAGGGAGTGGATGCAGCTCAAGTGGTTGAGGACCTATCTCCCACATATGAGGTCCTGGGTTCAATCCCCAGTACCTCCTAAAAACAAACAAGCAAACAAATGAAAAACCAACTCTCACTGAAAAGTAAATATAGCTCAGTGGTTGAGTGCCTGCTTCCCATGTATGATTTCCTAGGTCCAATCTCCAGTAACTCCTGGAAAAAAAATGAATTGATAAATTGTGTAATATTATTATATGTATGTAACATATATTGACCATATATGTTGAATGGTTGCACTCGTTTGAATTCTAGCCATCAAAGTTAGCTAGCTAGCTAGACAGACAGACACAATGAGAAGGTAAGCTTCAGAGGAGGTGTAGCTTTGTCTTTTTGTTTAGTACCATTTCCCAAGTACCTAAAACAGCGATTGGTGCAGAGCATAAGTATTTCTTGCCGAACTGATGAATGAATTTCCATTCAACCTCTTTATATAACACTTTACGGATTTTTGTTAAGACATCTCATTATCTGCAGAAACTGAGTAAAGATAAAGTGAAGAGATAAGTTGGGCTGATGATTCCTTTCCCTCTGATCACTAATAGGATCTAGTCTAGTTCCCTTTCAATCTCTTCATATCCAGGAAGGGCCTTGAAAGCCAGAGGAAATATTAGGAAGGCCCACATATGGTTGTCCTTGGAAGAGGCAGGATAGGGCTTTGGCTCAGCCATGTAGGTCAGAACCAGGGGCACCCAAAGGAGGCCTTTTAGTTCTGGAAGGATGTAGCAATTTTGGATTGAGCTCTTCTGTAAAGCAGATAAAAAAACGTTATCTTTTAAAAAATTTGATGGTAAGCAGTTTTTCCTTCTCTTCATATGTCCACATAATCAACTCTAGTTTCTTCTTATAACTAATATATTGTATTTAACAATAAATCCTTGCAATTTTGCTATACTAGTTCATAGAGACCTTTGTCATTTTTAGAACTGAATAGAATTCATATGGAGTTAATATAGTTTATTCAACCACACTTCTTTGTAGAAGAATTTAGATGGTTTCCAATATTTGTAATAAGCATTGTTGCAATAAATAAATATAAACATATATACTTCCATTTTGTTGGAGATTATCTTAGTTTTCTATACTGCTATGACAAATACCACAAAATGGACTGGCTTAAACAATAAGAATTTATTGGCTCAGGTTCAGAGGCTAGAAAGCTTGCTTCCTCCCCGGAAAAGCAGTGTTCTGGTTGGCCAGCAATTCCTTGGTTCCTTGGCTTTCCTGTCATATGGAGATATCCTTTCCTTTCTCTTCTGGGTTCCCACTGACTTCTGTCTTCTGGCTCCGCTCCCTGGCTTTCTTTTCATAAGGTCTCCAATAATATGATTAAGATCCATTTGATTCAGTTGGCCACACCATAACTGAAAATAACATTTTTTAAAGGTCCTATTAATACGTATAATGGGTTCACATCCACAGAAATGGGAGTAAGATTAAGAGCATGTTTCTTCTGGGTTATATAGCTCAATCGTCCACCAATGTTAATCTTCAGGGTAAATTCCTGGACATGGAATTGCTGAGTCAAATAATATATATATAGGTATTGTTAGATATCCCTCCAAAAGAGTTTTACTAGCGATGCATGAGAGTATCTATTTCCCCATTATTTTAGAAGAGAATATGTTGTCACACTTTTTCATTTTCCTCAATCTCATATGAGAGAAATGGTATAGTTTTTAATTCCACTTTATCACAAATAATATTCCATTGTATGGATTACTACAGTTGTTTATCCAGTCATCTATTAAAGGGTATCTTGGCTGCTTCCATTTTTTGGCAATTACGAATAAGCCTGCTGTAGACATTTCTGTGCAGATTTTTCTGTCAACATGAGTTCTCAACTCATTTCAATAATTATCTAGAAGTGTAATTTGTGAAGCATATGATAATCCTATGTTCACCTTTGTAAGAAACTGCCTTCCAAAGTAGCTGTACTATTTTTGCATTGCCACCAGCAATGAATAAGAGTTCCGGTTACTCTGTGTCTGCTCCAGGATTAGGTGTTATCAGTGTTTTGAAATTTAGATGTTCTAATAAGTATGTAGTGACACGTCATTGCTGTTTTAATTTGCAATTTTCAATGACATATGATGTTGAGTACCTTTTCGTATTCTTGTCATCTGTTTATCTTCGTGGTGAGGTGTCTGTTAAATATTTTGTAATCAGATTTTTTGTTTTCTTATTGAGTTCTAAGAGTTTTGTATGTTTTGAATTTAAGTCCTTTCATACATGTGTTTTGAAAACATTTCCTTCCAGTCTGTGGCTTTTCCTTTCATTCTCTTAACAGTGTCATTCTTAGAAGAAAAGATTTTAATTTTAATGAAGTCAAACTTGTCGATTTATTTTCATGGATCATAATTTTGCTGTAGCAGCTAAAAAGTCACCACCAACCCTAAGGGACCTAGATTTTCCCCTATGTTATTTTCCAGAAATTGTATGTTTTCCATTTTATATTCAGGTCCATGAACCATTCTGAGTTAGTTTTTGTGAAAAGTGTAATTTCTGGGTTAAGACACATTTTTTTTTTTTGCATGTGGATGTACCATTTGTTGGAAAGAGTATTATATCTCCATTGAATTGTCTTCATTCCTTTTTCAAAGATTGGCCGACTACATATGTGGGGTCTATTTATGGGTTCTCTATTCTGTTCCACTGATTTCAGCCATCTATTCTTTTGCCAATACATATCTCTTGATTACTGCAGAATTATAGTAAGTTTTAAAGTGGGGTGGTGTCAATTCACCGATTTACTTCTTCAATATTATGTTTGCTATCCTGAGTCTTACGCCTTTCCACACAACATTTAGAATCAGGGTTGTTGATTTTTCTTTCTTTAGTAGAGAAGTTGTGGGTTTACAGAACATCATGCATAAAATGTTGGAGTTCCATATACCGCCAGTATTAACAGCCAAAGGAGTGCTGATACAAAGTACTAGAAATCTGTTGGCTTTTTATAAAGGGAATTTATTTAGGCTAGAATGTTACAGTCACAAGGCCCTAAAGAGTCCAACTCAAGGTACCATAAATATATTTCCTCACCCAAAGTCTATTGCCACATGTTGACTCAAGATAGAGGACAATGTGAGGGTTCACCCTTCCTTTCTCTTAACTTTAGTGGTCCCAGGTTCTTCTGATTTTAGCTGTAGGCTGTCTTAATGCTCATCTCTCTCTTTGGGGCTCATTTTTTTCTGGGTTCAGCAGCTCTGTTCTCTTCACAAAGTCAAATGTAGACTATCAGGCTCAGCTCTTTCCCCAGAGCCTCTGCCATGTCTAATGGAGCCTTTTCTTTTTTCTCATGTATCTGCTTCTCTGTGTGTCTGTTTCCATGTGAGAGTCTGTTTCATCAGCCCACCAAGGGGGCTGGGACTCTGCATCTTCTCCAACACCTGTAATTTTCCATTTTTTAAATAGCAGCCATTCTAATGGGTATGAAATGGTATCTCATTGTCATTTTGATTTGCCTTTCCCTGACGGCTAACAATGTTTAGCTTCTTTTCATGTGTTTTTTGGCTTTTTCTACATCTTCTTCAGAGAGATGTCTGTTCAAGTCTTTTGTCCATTTTAGTTGGGTTGTCTTTTTGTAATTAAGTTGAAGGATTTCTTTATATTATCTGGATATTAAACCCTTATTAGATATGTGGTTTCCAAATATTTTCTCTCATTATGTAGGTTGTCATTTTACTTTCATGATACAGTCCTTTGAGAAAGAATAGTTTTTAATTTTGATGAGATCCTATTTATCTATTTTTCTTTTGTCACTTGTGCCTTGGTTATAAAGTCTAAGAAACCATTGTCTAACACAAGATCCTAAAGATATTTCCCTACGTTTTATTCTAGGAGCTTGATAATTCTAGGTCTTATATTAAGGTCTTTGATCATTTTGATTTGATTTTTGTAGATGATTGAGAGAGAGGTCCTCCCTATATTTCTTGAAAATGGAGATCCAGTTTTCCCAGCACCATTTGTTGAGAGGCTATTCTTTCCCAATTGAATGGTATTTGCCACTTTGCCAAAAATCAGTTAACATAAAAATGAGGATTGATTTCTGAGCTCTCAGATTCCATTGGTCTATATGTCTGTCCTTGTGTTAGGCAATAGTTTCTTTGACCTTATACCCGAAGCACAAGTGACAAACTTTCCAGGAAGGTTGTTAGAATTTTGATTGGAATGACATTGAATAAATAAATTGGGTAGTATTGATATCTTAAACACTATTTAGTCTTTCAATACATGAACACAGAATTCCTTCAATTTACGTATATTTTCTCTAATTATTTTTAGCAATATGTGACAGTTTGAAGTTTTGTAAATTCTAGAAAAGATCATGTTCTTTGAACTAATCCATTCCTGTGGGTTACATTAGATTCAATTAAAACCTTTTGATCAGATCACCATTCATTGGATCACTTTAGGGACTTTGATTGGACCGTGTCAGTGAGATGTGACCCAGGTTGGATCTCCAACCCTCCTCTGTAGTCTTATATTATCTGGGAACAGAAAGCAGAAATATACAGAGAAAGGCAGCTGCCATTTTTACCCTGCAGTGTGAGAAAGAACCCCTGGATCTCCGCAGTTGCAAAAAGATGAAAAAACCCTGAAAGACTGAGAGAGAGGCCAAGAGAAACTCCAAGAGGTTGAGAAACTGAGAGAGTCCCGAAGCAGGAGGCTAGAATCAGTGGAGCACAGGCATGGAAAGAGGCCCCAAGAGGCCAGGCCCCCATAGAGCAGCTCAAAGTTGCAGGAGATGAGCTCTGCCTTGTGTTTCATTGCCTACAGCTGAGCCCTGGGAGAAAGTGGCCTAGAGGAGAAGGCAGAGACTCAGATGGAGAGCCACCATTTTGTTTCAACATGCATCAGGAGTCCAAGATCCAGCAGCTGACCTTGGTGAAAAAGTATCTCTGATGATGCCTTGATTTGGACATTTCCCAGCTTCACTATCGTAAGATTTTTACCCAATAAATTACATTTATAAAAGCCAAACAATTTCTGGTATTTTGCGTCAGCAGCCTCAGCAAACTAAAATACAAGGTTTTGTAGTTTTCTATGTAAGAACAAGTCCTTCACATCCTCGGTTAGATTTATTCCTAGGTATTTGATTCTTTTAGTTGCTATTGTGAATGGACTTTTTCTTCATTTCTGCTTCTCATTGTTCATTGAGTGTATATAGAAACACTACTGATTTTTTGTGTGCTGATCTTGTATCCTCCCACTTGGCTGAATTCATTTATTAGCTCTAGGAGTTCTGTTGTGGATTTTTTCAGGATTTTCTGTATATGGGATTGTATCTTCTGTAAATAGAAAAGCTTTACTTCTTATTTTCCCATTTGGATGAGTATTTCTTTGTCTTGGCTAATTGCTTTAACTAGAACTTCCAGTACAATGTTGAATAACATTGGTGACAGTAAGCATCCTTCTCTTTCTCTCCATCTAAGAAGGAAAGCTTTCAGTCTTCCACCATTAAATAGATTGTTAACTGCAGTCTTTTCATATATGCCCTTTATCACACTGAGAAAGTTTCCTTCTATTCCTACCTAATACTGTAGGTGTCCTTCTAAGGAAAATGTGCTGTATTTTGTCAAATACCTTTTTTCCATCAACTGAAATAATCATTTGGTTTTTATGCTTCATTCTGACAATGTGCTATATTACACTAATTGGTTTTCTTATTATTACACTAATATGATTTTTATGTTGAATCACTCTTGTATACTTGAGTATGGTGTATAATTCTTTTAATTTACTGTTGGATTTGGTTTGCTAGTAGTTTGCTGAGGAATTTGGAGCTATATTCATAAGATATTGGTCTGCAGTTTTCTTTTCTTATGGTATCTTTATCTGGCTTTGGTATGAGTGTGATGTTGACCTCTTAGAACGAATTAAGGAGTGTTCCCTCTTCTTCAATTTTTTCGGTAGGGTTTGAGCAGGATTGGAGTTAAGTCTTCTTGGAATGTTGGTAGAATTCAGCTGTAAAGCCATCTGCTCCTGAGCTTTTCTTTGTTGTTGAGAGGTTTATGATTACTGTTTAATCTCTTACTAGTAATTGATTTGTTAAGCTCTTCTTGAGTCAATGTAGTTGAGAATGAAACAGTATGGAAAAGGAGAGCCAAATGTACATTATGGACATGGTAACAATCAGATGATATTATCCTATCTATAGCAAATGTTCCACCACAGTGTGGTATGTTGATGGAGGGGTGCTGTTTGGGAATTCTGCACATGTGCATGATAGATAGGTTTTTGTGTTTCTAAGAATTTGACCATTTCACCTAAATTATCTAATTTACTAATGTGCATTTGTGTTTCTAAGAATTTGACCATTTCATCTAAATTATCTAATTTACTAATGTGCATTTGTTCATAGTATCCTCTTACAGTACTTTTTATTTCAGTTCTGTGGAAGTAATGTCCCCCTTTTCATATCTGATTTTTGTTATTTGTGTTCTCTGTCATTTTTTTCTTTTTGAATCTAGTCAAAGGTTTGTTGATTTTGTTAATCTTCTCAAAGAACCGACTTTTGGTTTTGCTGATTCTTTCTATTGATTTGTTTTATTTTGTTTTGTTGTGTTTTCTATTTCATTTATCTCCATTATAATGTATATTTACTTCTGCTTGATTTCAGTTTAGTTTGCTCTTCTTTTCTAGTTTTTCCAGTTCTCAGTTTAGGACTCTGATTTGAAGTCTTTCTTCTTTTTTAATGTAAGCATTTAGAACTATAAATTTCCCTCTCAGAACTGCCTTTGCTGCATCCCATAAGTTTTTGAATGTTGTATTTATTTTCATTTTTATTCACCTCAAGATATTTCCTAATTTCTTCTTTATCCCATTGGTTGTTTAAGGGTATGTTGTTTAATTTCCACATATTTGTGAATTTCCCATTCTCCCTCTGATATTTATTTCTAGCTTCATCCTTTGTGGTCATCAAGTATACATTGTACAACTTCAATATTGTTTAATTTATTGAGACTTGTTTTGTGACACAACATATTTTCTATCCTGGAGAATTATCCATGTGTACTTGAGAAGAATGTGTATTCTGTTTTCATTGAATGTAGTGTTCTACATATGTTGGTTAGGTCAATTTGGTTTAGATAACTCAAGTCCTCTACTTCCTTACTGATCTTCTGACTAGATGATCTATACATTATTGGAAGTGGTGTGTTAAGTCTCCTACTATTAATGTAGACCTGTCAATTTCTCCCTTCAGATTTGTCAGTATTTGTTCATATATTTTGGAGCTCTGTTGTTAGGTGCATGTATATTTATAATTGTTACACCTTCCTATTGAATTGTCAGTATATAATGACCTTCTTTGTTCCTCGTAACTGGAACTTAATTTAAAATATATTTGACTTAAAGTATGTTTTATCCAATATTAGTATAGCCACCACATCTCTCCTTTGTTTGCTACTTGCATGGTGTATATTTTTTCAATGCTTTCACCTCAACCTACTTATGCCTTTGTATTTAAAACGAGTCTCTTGAAGGCAGCATATATAGTTGGGTCATTTTTTTTATGTATTCTGACAATCTCTGCCTTTGCCTGGAGAGTGAGTTTAATCCATTTACACGTAAAGTCACAAGTGATAAGACAGGACTTTTCTTTTGCCAATTTGATATTTAGCCTTTTAAGTCTTATAACTTTTTTGTCCCTCGCTTGTTTGAAAGCTATTTTATATTTATTTCCTTTTTTGTGTTGAACCATATTGAGTGCCTTCTCTTTTTTATCTGGATATATTTTTCATCTGTTTAATCATCAGATTAAAATTTAACGTCCTAAATATATAACACTCATATTTAGTTTGATAACAACCTAACTTCAATAAAATGCACATATACTTTTTTCTATACCCTTCTGTCCTCCTACCATATTTTTTGAACTTTTATAATTTATTTCTTAGTATTTTTTATGTTTTAAAAAACTAGATTTATCATTACTTTTTATGCATTTGCTTGTAGAATTTATATAAAGTAAGAAGTGGAGTTATATACCAAAAACTACAATACAATAATAATGGCATTTATAGTTACCCAAATGGTTATCTTTACCTTTATTTCTTTCTATGCTTTAAACCACTATCTAGTGTCCTTTCCTTTCAGTCTGAAGAACTACTTTTAGTAATGCTTGCAGGGCAGATCTACTGATGAAGAATTCTCTCAGCTTTTGTTTATCTGAGAATGTTCTCTTATATTTGAAAGAGGGTCTTGCTGGATATAAAATTCTTGGTTGGCAGTTGTTTTCCTTCAGCACTTCAAGTATTTCAACCACTACCTTCTTGCTTCTATGATTTCTGATGAGAAATCAGCACTCAATCTAATTGGGACTCCCTTGTATATAACATTTTGTTTTTCTGTTGCAGGTTTCATAACTTTCTTTTTATACTTTGCATTTGATAGTGTGATCATTATATGAGAGGGTATATATTTGTTCCTGTTCATCCTGTTTGGTTTTCTCTGAGGTTCTTGGGTGTTCATATGCACAACTTTTGCTATGTTTGGGAACTTCTTTGTTATTATTTCTTTGAATATTCTTTCTGCCCCTTTCTCTCCTTCTTCTTCCTCTGTGACCCCCATAATGCATATATTGGTCCATTTGATGGTGTCCCAGAGCTGTCTTAGGCTATTTGCACTTTTAATAATTCTTTTGTCTTTCTGCTCTTCTGCCTAACTCACTTCAAGTGTCTTGACTTCAAAGTCACTGATTCTGTCTTCTGCTATCTTCAATCTGGTCTTAAAACCCTCCTGGGTACTTTTCAGTTATTGTGCTCTTCAACTGCAATAGCTCTGTTTGATTCCTTTTTAAAATTTCTATTTCTTTACTTAGACTCTATTTTGTTCATCCGTTGTTTCCCTGATATATTTTAGTTCTTTCTCTATACTGTCCTTCCCTCCTTGAGCATTTTTAAGATTATTTTTTAAAGATTGGCATGTCCACATTCTTGTCTTCCTCTTTTGTGTTTTCTGTATTTTTATCTTCTTCCTTTGGATGGGACATCATTTCCTGTTTGTCTCGCAGTCTGTTGCATACTGTATATTTTAATAGATTAAAAAGTTAACTCTGAGTAGTACTCCCTGAAATGTGTTTCTTGGTTTTGTAACCAGGTGGTGATAATACAGAGATTTTCTTGCGGTTCAGCCCTCATATCTGGAATGTCTGCCCAAACAAATGCAGTGTCCAGGGTTTTCCCTATCTTTTGGGGCCTGTGCCTTGTCCTGGATTTTGCTTGTTAGCTGTTTTGGAGTTCTCCTAATTACAGGAGTTTGGTTCTCCCTTCTGTTTCACAGGAGACAGATTTCCCTTTCCCAAGTGGTTGAAGCTGGAGGCCTTTGTCCCAGACTGTCTACCTCTATAGTTTTTTTTTTACACTCCATTCATTGTCTCACTCTGCTTTTGTCTGGAGGGCAAATTTTGGGAGGAAGGTCACCCAGGAGAGGACTTTCCTAAGTCAACTGTTCCCAGCTAAAACAGGGCTACGATCCATGAAGGGAGTGCAGAAAGTGTCTATAGAATCCTGGGGAAGGGATCAGGAAGAGCACACTGTAAGCTTCTCTGTTTGCTCCCCAAAGATGAGTTTTCCTGGTCTGCCCTGAGAACATAGCCCTTCACCTATATACACACCCCCTCCACTGCCCTGAAAATATGTTGTGTCTTTAAATCTCTACTACCTCTGTCTCTGTCCATGGAGGGTTGAAACAGTTGCCACTGACTTTGTCCAGGGCAGGGTTGAAACAATGGAGTATGCTGCATTTGTCTGGGTCAGGTTGAAACAGCTGCCCTCAGAGCTGGGACCCTGTGATGTGAATTCACTAATCAAAAGTCATGACCAGTGATTGGCCATGCCCACTCCTATTCTTGGGGAAGAGAATTGTTATGTCCCTTTCTGTCACCAGCATCTAGCCAGGGACTGGACCCTGCGGTGGGCTCCCATCAAAGGTGGGGTATGGGTACCAGTAGCCACCATGAGGAGAGAGTAATTTACAATTCTTTATTGTAATTTTTCAGCCTCTTCCTTCTGCTCACCCTGGATGCTGTTGAGTGTTCTTCTGGGCTCTGGAGTCTCAAAATAATTGTTTCAGAGAGCTCATTCCTGTTTAATAGTTATTTTGGTGGAAGGACTTAGTTCTGGAGCTCCCTACATTGCCATCTTCCCTGGAAGTACTTTCATTTCTTAATCTGATTAGTAAATTTGGAAAGAATATTGTACCCCAGGCTATCCTTGAGTATGAGAATTAGTGTTGTTTTTTGATATCTAGCCACAAAATAACTTGCAGGAATTTTGATTGGGATTGCATTGATTCTATAGATAAAGTGTGAAGAACTTAACAATATTGAGCCTTCCTAACAATGATCACAGAATATCTATCACTCCACTTATTTAGATCTTCTTTGATATCTTTCATCAGAGAATTATAGACTCTCTTATGTATTTTTTTAGATTTATACTTAAGTATTTCATTTTTGCAGGGTAATGTAAATTGTATTGTTTTTAATTTCATAATCCAATTGTTCATTGCTGACATATAGGAAAACAATTAACTTTGTATATTAACCTTGTATTCTACAACCTTGCTACAATCACATATTTTTTGTAGATTCTTTGAGTTTTGCTGTATAGACAATCATGCCATCTGATACAAAGACAATTTTATTTCTTTCTTTCAAATATGTATACCTCTTATTTCAATTTCTTGTTGTATTGCATTAGCTAGTACTTCCAGGAAGATACTGAATAGGAGTTGTGATAGGAGACATCCTTGCTTTGTTCCTGATCTTAGTTGGAAAACATATAGTTTCTCATCATTAAGTATGGTGTCAGTTCTAGGTTTGTTTGTTTTTCATTTTGGTAGATGTTCTTTATCAAGTTGAGCAAGATCTCATCTATTACTAGTTTTTTGAGATTTTTTTTTAAAAATGATGATTGCGTGTTGTATTTTGTCAAACATTTTTTCTACCTCTACTGATAAAATCATATGGTTTTTCTTCTTTAGCCTGTTTATATGGTGGATTGTATCAATTGATTTTGTTATTTGAACCAGACTTGCATACCTGGAATAAATTTCACTTAGTCACAGGGAATGAGTTTTTTTATAGTTTCATATTGCTAATATTTCATTGAGGACATTTGTGGCTATGTTCATATGAGATTTCAGCCTATAAGTTTCCTTTCTCATGCTATCTTTACCTGATTTTGGTATTAGAGTAACGCTGAACTTATAGAATGAGTTAGGAAGTGTGCCCTCTGTTTCTAATTTCTGCCAGATATCGTAGCACACTGGTATCAGTTCTTCCTTAAATGTTTGGTAGAATTCAGCAGTGAAGCCATGTGGGCCTGCTACTGTCTTTTAGGAAAGTTATCAATTATTAAATATCTTTAATATAGGTCTATAAATTCCAATTATCTGTTTTTCCTTGAAAGAATTTTCATAGTCATTGAAGGAATTGGTCCATTTCATCCAAATCATCTCATTTTTAGGCATTATCTTTTTAAAAAATATTATATTCGTCCCCTCTCCCATTCCCTCCCCCCTGCTGTATTTTTGCTATCTATAGCCATTCACTGTGTTATCTTCTGTATCTGTTTCTCTTTTTTGTCTTCTCTTCACATCTTTCTCCTCTCGGATTCACCATGATTCAATCCTGGGGACCTCTGATGTGGAGAGAGGTTCCCTTTCAATTGTGCCACCTCAGTTTCTGGTCTCTGCTGCGCTTCACCTTGACTCTCCCCTTTGTCTCTCCTTTGTTGTGTCATCATCTTGCTGCCTGACTCACTTGCACAGGCACAGGCTCACCATGTGGGCACTCATGTGGGCATTTGGCTCACTGCACAGGCACTAGCTCACCATGCAGGCACTCATGTGGGAACTTGGCTCATTGCACGGGCACTCAGCTTACCACATGGGCACTTGGCTCACCACATGGGCACTCATGTGGGCACTTGGCTCACCATGTGGCACTTGGCTCACTGCATGGGTACCCACATGGACACTCAGCTCACCACGCGGGCACTTGGCTCACCATGCAGCACGCTTTCTCTTCTTTTTCACCAGAAGGCCTCAGGGATCAAGTACAGGTCCTCCCATGTGGTAAGCAGAGGCCTTATCACTTGAGTCACATCCACTTCCCCTAGCCATTAACTTTTTAATGTTCATGGGATCAACAGAGATGATCCCTCTTTCATTCTGATATTAGTAATTTATGTTTTTTCTCTATCGTTCTTGGGTAGCCAGGCTAGTGGTTTATCAATTTTATTAATTAAAAATCAGATCTTTAAAATTGATTTTTTCAATTTCATTGATTTCTGCTCTAATTTTTAATAATTTCTTTTCTTATGATTGAGTTAAGTGTATATTGCTCTCTTTCTCTAGATTCATAAGGTTGAACCTTAGATAATTGATTCTAAATCTTCTTTTCTAATATATACATTCAATATTATAAAGTCCCCTCTAAGCACTGTTTTCACTGCATCCCACAAATTTTTCATAAGTTGTATTATCATTTTCATTTAGTTTAAATATTTAAAATTTCACCTGATACTTCTTTAATATTTGTCTTACTTAAAAATGTGTAAATTAATCTCCAAATATTTTGGAATTCACCAGCTATCTTTCTGTAAGTTGTTTCTAGTTTAACTCGACTGTGGTTTGGGAACATACTTTGTATGGTTTCTGTTCTAAATTTACTAGGATGTGCTTTATGGTTCAGAAGGTGGTCTACCTTGGTGAGTGTTCCATGTGCACTTGAGAAGAATGTGTATTCTGCTGTTGTTAGTTAAAGTATTCTATCAATGTAAAATTTGATCCAGCTGATTGATGGTGCTGTTCCATTCAATTATATCCTTACTGATTTTCTGCATGTTGTAGCTGCCAGTTACAGATAAAGGGGAGTTTAAGTATCCAATTATGATAGTGGATTTGTCTTTTTCTCCTTGAAATTCTCAGTTTTGACATAGATTTTGATGCTTTGTTGTTAGATCCAAATACAGTAAGGATTGTTTTGTCTTCTTAGAGAATTAGCCTCTTATCACTATGTAATGCTCTTTATCCCTGAAATTTTCCTTGTTCTGAATTCTACTTTATCAGAAAATAATATATCTACTTCAATGTATAAATATTTCATCTACTCTGTGAAGTTCATTTTTATGTAATTTACTATTTAGATGCTATTAAGAATTTAACTTTTTAATTTCCATTTTGCAGTCGTCTTTGCTGTTATATAGAACACAAAAACTGACTTTTGGGTGTGAAACTTGTAGCCTGAATCATATCACCTGCAAATACAGAGTTTTATTTCTTCCTTTCCAATTTGGATGTCTTTATTTAGTTTTCCTTGCCTAATTTCTCTGACTAGAACTTCCAGTACAATGTTTAATAGTTGTAAAAGCAGACATTCCTGTCGTTTTCGATCTCTCACCATTGATTATAATGTTAGCAATGGATTTTTCATATATGCCCTTTATCATTTTGGGAAATTTATCTTCTGCTCCTATTTTTACTGAGTCTTTTTATCATGAAAGGGTGTTGAATTATATCAAATGCCTCAACTCCATCAATTAGGACAATCATGTGTTTTTTGTCCTTCATTCTACTATGATGTATATTATATTGTTTGATTTTCTTATTTTGAACCACCTTGTATTCCTAGGATAAATCCCTCTTGGTCATTGTGTATTATGCTGTTGGATTCAATTTGGTAGTATTTTGTTGAGGATATTTTCATCTATATTCAAAAAAGAAATTGCTCTGTAGTTTTATTTTCTTGTCATCACAAGATTTTATCTAGCTTTGGTATCAGAGTAGTGCTAAGCTAACTTCATAGAATGAGTTAGGAAGACATTGCTTTTCTTGTTTATTTGTTTTTTTTAAGAGTTTGAGAAGGATTGGTGTTAATTCTTTTTTGAAAATGTTGGTAGAATTTACCAGTAAACCTGTCTGGTGCTGGACTTCTTTCCTGGAAGGTTTTCAAATTACTGGTTCTGTCTTGTAACTTGTTATAGGCCTGTTGAGATCTACTATTCTTGACTGAGTCTAATTAAGTTTTGTGTTTCTAAGAATTTGGCCAGTTCCTCTAGATTATATAATTTGTTGGCATACAGTTGTTCACAGTATTCTCTTATAATCCTTTTAATACCTGCAAGATCAGTAGTAATTTTCCCCTTTATTTTGCATTTTAGCTATTTGTGCCTTCTCTTTTTTTTCCTTTGTCAATATTGCTAAAGGTTTGTTAATTTTATTTATCTTTTCAAAGAATGAACTTTTGGTTTTATTGAATCTCTTTATTTTCAATTCTCTATTCATTTATCTCTGTTCCAATCTTTATTATTTCCTTCCTTCTAATAACTTCAGGTTTGGTTTGCTCTTTTGCCGTTTCTTCAAGATGTGAAGAGAAGGTTATTGATTTGAGATCTTTTAATAATATAGAAATTCATAACTATAAATTTCCCTCTGGCACTGTCTTCACTGCATCCTAGAATCCCATGGCTTTTTTTTTTTTTTATTGTTTGTTTGCTTTTTTAAGAGGTACCAGTAATTGAATCCAGGACCTCATGCATATGAAGCACATGCTTAACCACTGAGCTACACCCACTCCACTCTCATAAGTTTTGGTATATTGTGTTTTTACCTTCATTCATCTCAAGACTGAAGATACTTCCAAATTTCTCTTGTGATTTCTTCTTTGATCCACTGATTGTTTAAGAGTATGTTGTTTAATTTTTACATATTTGAATTTTCCAGTTGTCCTCTTGTTATTGGTTTATAGCTTCATTCCATTTGTATGACTTCAATCTTTTGAATTTATTGAGGTTTGTTTTGGGGCCTAACATGGTCTATCCTAAAGAATGATCCACATGCACATGAGAAGAATGTATTCTGCTGTTGTTGGATGGAGTATTCTCTATATGCCTGTTAGGTCAAGTTTGTTATAGCATTGCTTAAGTCCTCTGTTTACTTATTGATCTTCTGTCTAGATGTGTTCTATCCACTTTTGAGAGTGGTGTATTGAAGTCCCCAACTATTATGTAGAATTGTTTCTCCCTTGAGTTTTGTTAATATTTGCTTCCTGAATTTTGGGGTTCCATAATTAGCTGCATATATATTTATAATTTTATATCTTCTTGATGTTGACCCCTTTATCATTATATAGAGTCCTTCTTTGTCTCTTAAACAATGGATTTTGACTTAAGTTCTATTTTGTTTGGTATTAGTAAAGCCACCTCAGCTCTCTTTTGTTTACTATTTGCATGGAATATTTTTTGTTAAGCCTTTCAGTTTCAACTTACTAAAGTATATTTTAAATGACATGATTAGATCATGCTTTTTATGCATTCTTCCAATCTATTTCCTTTTATTAGAGATTTTAGTTTATTTATTTACAATGTAATTAACGATTTAGCCAATGCATCATTTGTTTCTTATATGTTTTATACCTACTTTGTCCCACATTTCCTCTATTACTACCTTTTTGTTTATATAGTTGATCTTTTGAAGTGAAACAGATTGATCCCCTTCTCATTTCCTTTTCTATATATTTAGATATTTCCTTTGTGGTTACTAAGTGGCTTATGTTTAATCGACTGGTTTAGTTTCCATGGCTGCTCAAGCAAATGCCATGCAATGGCTTGGCACAAACTGGGTAATTTATTAGCTCACAGTTTTGAGGCTAGAAAAAAGCCCAAATCAAAGTGTCATCAAAGTGGTGCTTTTTTCCCGAAGACTGGCATTCTGGGGCTGGTTATAGGTGATCCTTGGTTCTGGTATCCTCTATTACAAGGCAGTGCACATGGCAACATCTCCTGGCTTCTCTTTTGGGTTCCAATGACCTTCAACTTCTTGCTTACCATGGCTTTCTTTTGGTCTGTCTGAATTTCATTCTGCTTATAAAGAACTTCAATAATAGGGTGAAGACCCATTCTGATTGAGTTGGGCCACACTTTAACTTAAATAATCTCATCAAAATGTCCTACTTAAAATGAGTTCACATTTATAGGAATGCACCGTTTAAGAAATTTTTTTTTCTTGGATACATACAGCTCCAAACAACCCACACACCAGATATATAATGAATGATTTTGAACTGATACCAATTTAACATCAGTAACATAAACAATCTCTTCTCCTATACTCCTCCATCTCTCCCCACACACACACACACTTTATGGTGCTTTGGGCACTCATTAACTCTAAAAATTTGTGTGCCCAATATACAGGAATATGGTTATTTCTGATGCTTTTATAATTTAGACCTTCTAAGAAATAAAAAGTAGAGTTGCATACCAATAATACAATAATACTAGCATATGTATTTACCCAGTATTGACAGCTGTAGTTATCTTTATCAAAGGTCTTTATTTCTTCATGGAGCTCCAAACTACTCTCTAGTGTCCTTTCAATCTGAATAACTCCCTTTAGCATTTCATCAGAGACGATCTAGCAGTGATCTAACAGTAACAAACTTCCTCCCTTTTGTTTATCTGGAAATGTCTTAAATTCTACCTCATTTTTCAAGGAAAGTTTTGCCATATTTTGAATTCTTCTCTTTGTCTTTGGCATTGACAATTTCATGATGATATATCTTACTGCTTGTCTATTTTGGCCTATCCATTTTGGAGTTTGTTGGGTTTCTTAGATGTGTATATTCATGTCTTTTGTCAGTTTGGGGTAGTTTTGGGACCATTATTTCTTCAAATAGTCTTCTTCCCTTTTCCCTTTTTCTTTTTCTGGGACTCCCATAATGCATATGTTGGTATGCTCATGTTAGCCCACAATTATCTTAGGCTCTACTCACTTTTTTTTTTCACTCTCTTTTCTTTCTGTTTTTCAGTCTGAATAATTTCAATTACCCTGTCTTCTAGTTCACTGATTCTTTCTTCACCTGTTCAAATCTGCTGTTAAACCCCTCTAGTATATATTTTATTTCCATTATTGTGTTTTTCATTCTCCAAATTTCTATTTGGTTCCTTTTGTAAACTCCTAATTCCTCCTTTTGCTCATGCGTCATCTTCTTAATTTTTTTTCATTTCTATGTCTCTGTTTTCCTTTAGCTCATAGACTTATTAGAAGAGTTGAATTAAACTCTTTGATTAGTGTTCCAATGTCTGTTGTTCCTCTTCTGTTTTATTTATTTTGTTCCTTTAATGGCACCTGTGCTTGAATACATATGGGCTGCCAAGCCACTGTCATGGATCTCAAAACTTGCTGCATGGAACAGAGAGAGTGGAAGGAGCCTGGACTAGTAGACTTGTCCATGGTTCACCTACCATATTTAGTCACAGAAAGAAGCCTCCAGAAGTTTAAATCAATGAACCCAGGAGAGAGAAAAGCCACAGATGGAGCTTCCCAAAGTGGAATTAGCAATGTGGCCTGGAAAAGAGGGGACAGATGAGTGGACATTTGACATGTACCTGTTTGCCCACAGCTGAGCTCATGGAGACTGAGCTTGGAGAAGGCAGAGGCTGGCAGAGCCACCATTGTGCCTTGCTACATGGCAAGAGTCCAGGATCACTAGCAGTCAACTTCAAGAAAGAGCCTTGCCTGATGCCTTGATTTGAACATTTTTTTCAGCCCTGGAACTGTAAACCTTTAACCTAACAAATTCCCATTATAAAGCCAACCCATTTCTGTATATTACATTGGCAGCCTTTAGCAAATAAAAACAATGTAATTATGTCTTTTCTCCCCATCCTGACAGTTTCTGTCTTTTAATTAGTTTATTTAGATGGTTCAAATTGAAAGTGATTATTGATATAGTTGTATTAATATTTACTATGTAACTGTTTTCTATTTGTTGCTCATGTTCTTTGTTTCTTTTAGAAATCTGTCCCTTGTTTTCTGCCTTCTCTGGTTTGATAAGAGATTTTATGTGACTCCATTTTCTCTTTCTTAACACATCAATTATACTTCCCTTAAATTTTTCTTTCAGTGATTGCCTTAGTTTTCTCAATATACATTTATAACTAATCCAAGTTCACTTTCAAAGAACATAATGCCATTCACAAGTAGTACAGGTACCCCATAAGAAACTATTCTCAATTCTTCCCTCCCATCCTTCATAACACTGGTGCCATTCATCTCACTTGTCCATAAATTATTAATATAACCATTAAATACATTGGTGTGATGATTATTTTGAACAGTTATCTATTGGATCTATTAAGATTTAGAAAAATACAAGATTTTATTTTAATTTTTCCTTCCTTCACTGGCAAACTTTCTTTATGCAGATCCTAGTTTCTATTCTTTTTTTTTAGCAATTTACTTTATTTTTTTAAAAGATTTTATTTTTTTATTTATTTCTCTTGCTCCCCCCCCCCCCAAGTTGTCTGCTCTTTGTTTCCATTCACTGTGTGTTCTTCTGTGACCACTTCTATTCTTATCAGCAGCACCAGGAATCTGTGTTTCTTTTTGTTGCATCATCTTGTTGCGTCAGCTCTACATGTGTGCGGTGCCATTCCTGGACAGTCTGCACTTTCCTTCACACTGGGCGGCTCTCCTTATGGGGCACACTCCCCATGCGTGGGGCTCCCCTACATGGGGGACACCCCTGCGTGGCACAGCACTCCTTGCGTGCATCAGCACTGCGCATGGGCCAGCTCCACATGAGTTAAGGAGGCCTGGGGTTTGAACCATGGATCTCCCATGTGGTAGGTGGATGCCCTATCCATTGGGCCAAGTCCACTTCCCTAGTTTCTATTCTATAACACTTTTCTTCTCTCTGATGAACTCAACATTTTTTGCAAGACAGGTCTACTGGAAACAAAATCCCTCAGTTGTTTTTTTTTTTAATCTAACCTGAGAAAGTATTCATCTTTCATTCTTGAAAGATGATTTCACTAGATACAGAATTCGAGATTACATTATATTACTTCAGAAGGAATGTGATTGCCAAATGTTTGTTGTTGTTACACAATTGATTTCAAATACTTTTCTAGTTATATTTCAGATTATTTACATAAACAAAATACATTGTTTAATGATATTTAATGTAATCCATAGTTCGTTGCTTTAGGAAATATAGATAATCCTTGAACACATAGGCATTCTTTCTAGACAATATCATGCACATCAAAAATGAAATGGATTTCTTTCGACCAGATAGAAAAACCTGAGATTTTTGTTCAATTGTTCTCTCCATTGTCTCCTGTACTTACTCCAATGTTTTTCCCCTTCCAGGATGATTCTAGTACTCCACGCAAAATCTAAGAAACTCTTAAGTCATGCCTGAAAGAGGAGAAGTCATTTATATCCAGAACTCCATGTTACTCAAACTTGAGGGTAGCAAAGGTGACCAGAATGACCCAGAGGTGAACTGTCTGCAGAATAACTTAACATGAAGCAGAACGAGAAGACAGGAAATAGGGTGTGGGGAAGAAACATTATCTCCTCTTGTACGGTCTATGTCTTATTACTATGTCTTAAAACCTTTTCTTTTTTTCTGATCTCATAGCATGCTTTGACATATTTTGTACAGTGGGGGGGGAAGTACAAAATAATCAAATAACCTAACAGAATTGCATATATTGGATTGTTTTGTCTGTGCTGTCTTTACATTGCTTCTGCTGCTTTGATTTATAAACCTATGCTGTTGTTCAGATGACTTTTTTTTTTGTACTTTGACCCACTTTTTTTTAATACTAGTAGAAAAACAAAGTTCTTGAAATAAAAACTTTTAAATAGTTTTTAAAAAATGAAATGAATTTCTTAATCTATTAATTGTAGCCATGCCCAAATATTTGTGGTACTTAATTTTCTACTAAATAGTGGCTATTTATTCTTTTAATGTACTCACAAAAAGCATTCTATAGCCTTATTAAAATGTCACTATGAATAACTCAAGTGAAAGAAGGATTTTAAAGAAATATGCCAAATATATCTTTCATTTGCAAAATTAGCATCTATGTACCCTGTCCTTTGCACTTTGACATTCTATATCACTTGTTCTGACAATTCTAGCAGAAAATGCTTAGAGAGAACTCCGAGTGCCTCAATGTGCTTCCACTATAATCTCATATAATGGGAAATATCAGGTGTATTGTACTCTGACAGCAAACTTAAATTGAAACTGGAGGACTCTTTGTCTCTCCTTGACTCCATGCTTGGCTGGGAGTGAACATCAATGCTAATCTGGATGAAGCCCAAATGCTGCTTAATCTGGAGAACTCAAGAGAGAGGCAAGAAGAGAAATATCATTCTGTGGAAGGGATAGAGTTTTCTGAAGAAGAGTATGACAGTGGCTGAGTAAGAAATGGGGAAAAGTAGGGAACATGTGGGCAGGGACATGAACCTGAGGAAGTGGGATACCCAAAAAGATTGCTTTCCTTGTGAATGCTGAAGCACAAGGGAAAGTCAAAGTTAAACATACCTCAGTCTTTGCTCTTCATCAGCAATAATTTAACTCTGAGACTGATATAACGTCTAATAAAGAACTTTGTGATGCATTACAGTCTAATGATTTGATGATCTGCTAGGTGCTGAATGGATATAGTGCTCAGACAATGGGGTTGGGCAACTAGGGAGTTGGGAGGGTAGGTGTTAGAAGGGTACCAGAGGAAAGAGCAGAGTTCATTTTCTCAGGAGGACTGAAGTGGAATCAGGGTGGCTATCAGTAGTTGGGGAGATATTTGAGTAACACAGAGGTATTGGAGAAGCTGGCAAATGCAATTTGTCCCACAGGAGTCTGTGAGTCAGAACCATGTCAAAGTACTTTGTAAACCACAAATAATTTTATGTTATTAATGATTATTTTGGGCATTACTTCTGTGGTTTGGAAAGAATGTAAACAATGATTCAACACTTCACATTTAAGGTTCTAGGACAATGTTTCTTAACTGAGATTGAGTCAAATTTAGCTAAGTTCACCCACTGTGAAAAGATGAACCTTTTCAGCACAAAGAATAAACTTCATTTGATACTCTCATTTTTTTAACCTGGTACCAGGCATAATGCTTAGTGAGTGTTTATTGAGTTAACAGAATGAAAATAACTTCCTAAACCTTTGTTTGGGAATAAAGGACTCTGGCAAATCAGCTATGTAGTTATCCCCCTTTGGGTGATCTTTATGTCTATGTTTTCTAAATTGTGCCATTTCAATCTTTTAGTATATGCTGTTGTGTGATAACCAGTTAAGAGCACCTTGGCTCTGTCCTTGAAAGTTAGGAGACACAAGTTCTATTCTAGTCATATGACACAAAGCAAAATAACTGACATGTGCCGTTGTTTTCCGTCTGTTATAAGGCTTATTATTTCTGCTTTGCCTATTAACAAAGGCTATTTAGAGGATCAGATGAAAAATCACAGAGAATTATATACTGTGCAAGTGGAATATATTTGTTAATAAGAATGCCAATCGATGTAAAGTGCACAGTAATGCAATTTCAGCATGTTTGCAAAAAAAAATCTCACTGCATATAAAGATGATTAATAGCTGAATTATTTTTAAGTCCCTGGAATGATAATAACTTCTCTCTAAATATATTTTGGGAGAAAATACATACATTTTGACTCATTTATCCAGGACTATCTTGTCTTTTAAAAAGTATTTTAATAAATAATATTAAATATTGCCCTCTTTATTATAAAAAGAAATAGAACAGAATGAGTTACTAGAGCTAAGAGACTTTAAATGGAGTTGGGAGGTCACTCTGGATATAACTGTTATGCAAGTCTCAGGCAGATATTAGTATGCAAAGCCTCAAGCAACAGTGTTTCTCAAAACCCTAAGGACATCCAGACCCCATAAACAAAGAACAAGAACTCAGTAACCTACCTAACCTGAAGGACATTTGGAGTTACCCCAAAAATTCACCAACCACACACACAAACAACTTACCTAATCTTTTTTTTCTTTAAAAACATTTGCTTGGAAGTGCCAAGATCGGACACAATTTGGGTTGCTATCTGAATCTGTGCTCCCCAAATTACAATTCTAAGACCCCAAATAAACACCTTTGTTGCCCTGAAGCTTAGTTTATTATTTTAGTTGACATTACACAGTGTCAGAAAGAGGATCTGAAGTAACCACTATCTTGACCCCAGAGTCACTGTTGAATTTGAGCGTATTACCCGTGGGAGCTTTTTGCACTCTATCCAGCAAAGCTGGCATTCAAAAATGAGGCAAGTTCAAAATATTCACAAATAAACAGAAATTAAGAGAGTATGTCAATAAGAAACCTGCCCTTCAAGAAATACTATAGGGAGTTCTGCAGGTTGAAAGGAAAAAACAGGAGAGAGAGTTGGAGGACAGTGTAAGAACAACTAAAAAGATAAAAAAACAACATATGGCATACATAAAACTAACTCACCCATCAAGAGGCACAGATGGTTTTGTATGACCTATTTATCTTAAAAAAAATAAAAATAAAAAAATTAATAAAAAAAAGAGACACAGATGGGCATGGGCAGAATGGATAAAGAAATATGACAGGAAATATGGCCCATCTATATGCTGTCTACAAAAAACCCACTTAGACCCAGGGCTGAAAGTGAATGGTACAATAAGGAATTAATAAGTCCCATACATATTTCTGTCCTTTCAGTTAAATAAAATGTAAACCCTACCGTCTTTTAGATACTATTCCAATCAATTTGTGGTTCCCATCCCCTATTGATATGGACCACATTCTTTCTGCCCTCCTATCTCTGCCCTCAGGGCATCCTCCTAGTTGACCTAATCCAAAGTTTTCCAACTTTTCCTCCTCCCAAAATCAAACTTCAATTAAGAGGATTTTTAGGCCTGGCAGGATATTGTAGAAATTAGACTTCTAATTTTCCTTAGATGGTTCAACCTTTATATGCCTTAAGTTAAACAAATTGAGCTCCTTATTTGAGATGAAACCAGTCAAAAATTTTTCAAGGAAATAAAGCATAGTTGGCTGATATTCCTGCTTGGGACACCCTAATTACAAATTACCTTTTTTTTCCCTTGTCCTTGTAGGAGAAGAGAATGCCTTAGGTGTCCTTACACAAAAAACATAAAGACCACCATTGACCTCTAGGATGTTATAACCAACAATTGGATGCTGTAGTCTTGGGACTTACTCCTTGTTGCAGGTCCATTGCTGTGCTAGCAAAATTTTTAGAATCAGTTCAAGAGTTAATTATGGGATCCCCCTTAACTATCTATGTCTCTCATCTATTGAAGTCCTGTCTACCAATAGATTTTCTCGTGAAATTCTCTTACTTTTCCCTCCCAATGTTTCCTTTGTTCATTGTCACAACCTTTATCCTGCTAGTTTACTTCCTATTTCTGAAGAAATGCCTCATCACTTCATAGCTGTACCTGATGAACTAACTCCTCAAATAGACTTATAAGAAATCCCAATTGATAATGCAGATGTTATCTGGTAAACAGCTGGTTCCTACCTTAAAGATAACTCAGGAATCTATTAAGTTGGATATACTAATACCTCCAGCCATGAAATAATAGAAGCAAATTTCTAACCCATACTTTTAACAAACCCATATGCAGCTAAATTAGAAGGTCTTAATTTTTAGATTTATATTTCTTATTTATAGAAAGCTCACAGCCTGCCTGGAAATCCATTTCTATGGGTACTGGGGATCTAAAGCTCAAAGTTACTGAGGACTCAAAGTATTGTAGATAGCATCTGAGTAGTAATAGACTGGGGACCAGGCCAATATAATTAATACTTAGCGGTGATCTCAGGCATAAATCACCCAAGAGTAGACAACATCTAATGTAGATGGCTAACCCAAGAACTAGGACGAGGGCTAATTTTCATCAGATTGAAATGAACCCAGTAATGCCTGATATTATCTTCACTATGATCCTATTAACTCTCTTATTGACATTTTTTTTTTTTAAAGATTTATTTTTATTTATTTAATTCCCCTCCCCTCCCCCGGTTGTCTGTTTTCTGTGTCTTTTTGCTGCGTCTTGTTTCTTTGTCCGCTTCTGTTGTTAGCAGCGGCACGGGAAGTGTGGGCAGCGCCATTCCTGGGCAGGCTGCTCCCTCCTTCGCGCTGGGCGGCTCTCCTTATGGGTGCACTCCTTGCGCGTGGGGCTCCCCTACGCGGGGGACACCCCTGCGTGGCACGGCACTCCTTGCGCGCATCAGCACTGCGCATGGGCCAGCTCCACACGGGTCAAGGAGGCCCGGGGCTTGAACCGCAGACCTCCCATGTGGTAGACGGACGGCCTAACCACTGGGCCAAAGTCCGTTTCCCCATCTTATTGACATTTTTAATCATCCATCACCCCTTCTTTTGTATACAAGTCCATCTCTGTCCCTCCCATAATGAATCCTACTTCTTTTAAACTCATCATTCTTGCCCTTATCCTCTTTTCTTCCTCTTTTGCCATTCGTTACTTTCCCAGCAACACAAAAAGCTGCTAGTTTAGGCACTCTATCAAATTGTTGATTCTGTGCTAATTTAGACTCCAGAGAAGGGTCCCAGTTATTGACCACACCCATAGGCAATCAAACCTGGGTAAGCATTAAAGATATCAAAGAGAAAACTCAAACATTGCACGAACTAGGGAAACTTGAAGTTATTTAACTGGTTAAATCTTAGATCTTGGGGAAGATTGGATTCTTATCATATATCAAAACTTGCTAATACTTTTTCTTATAGCCACAATAATATCTCTTATTCATTCTTATCTCCAGAATAACAGCCACAACTTCCCAGTCATGGTAATGGACCAAAACCTTGATCTTAAATCTTGAACTTATGAAACATTTCTTTAATGACAAAACCAGGCCTATTTATAATTAATGTCCCTGAAAACCTTCTTGTTGCTCAAATGTGGCCCCTCTCTAAGCAAAACTCTGCAAATAAACTTACAACCTTCCCCCTTATGTGAGGCATGACTATCAGGGATGAGCCTTTCTCACGCTGAGTTATTAATACCAAAAGTTAATTAGCAATGCTTTCAGAGAAAGATCTTGATCAAAAGGGGCAAATGTAAAAAGAAGTAAACAACACAGAGTTACTATGGCTAAGAGGTTTTAAACAGAGTTTGGAGGTAATTCTGGAGAATACTGTTATGCAGAACTCAGCCAGATACCACAAACTGCCAAAAGTATACAAAACCTCCATCAACAGAATTTCTCAAAACCATAAGGACATCTGAATCCCATAAAAAACACAAGATGAAGAATTCAGTAAACTGTCTAACCTGAAGGACATTTGGAGTACTCCAAATATCCACCAACCACAGACAACTTATCTAATCTTTTTCTTTAAAAACATTTGGGGGAAAGGGACTTGGTCCAGTGGTTAGGGCGTCCGTCTACCACATGGGAGGTCCGCGGTTCAAACCCGCGAGCCTCCTTGACACGTGTGGAGCTGGCCCATGCGCAGTGCTGATGCGTGCAAGGAGTGCCTTGCCACGCAGGGGTGTCCCCCGCGTAGGGAGCCCCACGCGCAAGGAGTGCGCCCATAAGGAGAGCCGCCCAGCACGAAAGAAAGTGCAGCCTGCCCAGGAATGGCGCCGCCCACACTTCCCGTGCCACTGACGACAACAGAAGTGGACAAAGAAACAAGACACAGCAAATAGACACAGAGAACAGACAACCGGGGAGGGGATTAAATAAAAATAAATAAATCTTTAAAAAAAAAACACAAAAAACATTTGCCTTGAAGTGCCAAGATCAGATACAATTTGTGTAGCTACCAGAATCTGTGCTCCCTGAATTGCAATTCTAAGGTCCCATTACAGATTAGTTGCCTTGCAGCTTAGTTTACTTCTCAATTGACACTATATCATGTACAGAACTATGTCATTGTAAATATTCCAATTGTATTTTAAGCAGGACTAGATATTTTCCAAAACCATTATGATCAGAGCCTTTGTTGTTGTCCTTAGAAAGAATCTGAGCTTCAGGATCTAAAGTTGAAAATGCCATATTCGAGGTTATATAACAGGCATACCTGTCTATTAACCTTCTCTTCAGTTTATAAAAGGTTGTGAATGATGTTAGTGCTGAGGATATTTCAGTAGCAGTATGGCAAACTTTAACACTGAGAATGGACCTTTGTTCCATTTCACCAAGGTCATGAAATTCAGCAGTGTGAAGCTCAGATAAATAGATCACACAAAACGTTATGTTAAAAAAGAGGTTTTCATACACCCCATTCCCCACCCACCCCCGCTCCTCCCACATCAACATCCTCTTTTATCAGTAAGGCACATTCATTGCATTTGGTGAATACAGCCTGGAGCACTGCCACACTGCATAGAGGATAGTTTACATCGTAGTTCACATTCTCCCCCAGTCCATCCAGTGGGTTATGGCAGGAATATACAATGCCCCGCATCTGTCCCTACAGTATCAGTCAGGACAACTCCAAGTCCTGAAAATGCCTCACATCACACCTCTTCCTCGCTCTCCCTGCCCTCAGCAACTACTGTGGCCACTGTCTCCACATCAATGATACAATGACTTCTATTGCTAGAGTCACAACAGTTCTATAGTAGAATACCAGCAAGTCCACTTCAATCCATATTATATTCCTCCATCATGTGGACCCTGGGATGGCAATGTCCACTCCACCTCTAAATCGGGAGGGGGATTTAGATTCCACATGGCTGATGGATGCGATTCTCCTGCTTGCATTTATAGACACGCTCAGTTCCCTGGTGTAGTGGTTGACCATTCTCACCTCCCCATCAGCTGACCCAGGTAAGTCCAAGGAACTGGAGAGTAGGTGTTGTAACTCTGCTGAGGCTCAGGGCCCCGCTGGCACATGGACAGTTCAGAGAGTCAAGTCTCCTGAGCATACACCAACCCCAGCACCAACCACAGGTTCGGTAAAAGTGACAGAAGAGGCATGTGTAGAGAGGTCACATCTGAGTCCAGCTCCATCACATTCAGGAGAACATTTGTCTACTAAGTGACTTAAGATGTTAGTAACCCAAGGGTGAGTAGGATTTAGATAGATGGTGGGAGGAGAAATTGAGCCAAGATGCAAAGGCAGGATAGAGTGGGCATGCATGCTAAGGGAACAATGATTTAATTAGCCATTGGTCATATAGGCTGGCAGTCAGGATAGTCAGAGAAAGGCTGGGAAGAGGTGTTAAGCCTTTAGGAAAACATAAGAACCTGGATGTGAAGTATGAAATTAATTCTATAGGGAGGTATTGGGTGGTCACTGAAAGTACTTGATCAGGGAATTAATTAAATTAAAGTTGAAGAATAATCTTTCATGGTTCAGAATTAGTTAAAAGGTAAGACTATAGGTAAAACCTGTTCCTCACATGTGAGATGAAAAGGACTCGAACTCCAATGTTAGAAATAAGATCAGAAATGGAATAACAAAATATTTCAGGTTATTTAGATCCTGTTTCATATAATCTTCGGTGAGATAAGTATTATTATTTTACAGGCGAGGAAACAGAGGCTTAGAGAAGATATTAGTATGCATTGGAACCAGAATTCAGAAACCAGGTTCCAAAGACATTTTTTTTTTTTAAATAGCTCTCATAATATTGGTTGGTATGAAAGATCTAAAAAGTTCAAGATGATTTTAAATTCTAATTATATATGATTGGAAAAATGATGTCATTATTTGGGAGAATGATGTTGAAGAAAGTAATGAATTCAGCTCTCAATATACTGAATTTGAGGCAACAGTGGGGATGGAACACAGGTGCAGTCGTACATAAATAGGTGAATCTGGAACTTAGAAGAGACCAGAGTTGAAGATAAATTTTAGGAGTCAGCTGAAGCGATGGTAGCGGATGATATTGCCAAGGCACAGAAAAGTAAAGTAGGGGAAATTCTAAGCATAGAATTAGAAATCAGAGCCAATCTAGAAGGAAAAAGATGGAATAAAAAAGGTAACAAGTGGGAAACGGACTTGGCCCAGTGGTTAGGGCATCCGTCTACCACATGGGAGGTCCTAGGTTCAAACCCCGAGCCTCCTTGACCCGTGTGGAGCTGGCCCATGCGCAGTGCTGATGCGCACAAGGAGTGCCCTGCCACGCAGGGGTGTCCCCCGTGTAGGGGAGCCCCACGCACAAGGAGTGCGCCCCGTAAGGAGAGCCGCCCAGTGCTAAAGAAAGTGCAGCCTGCCCAGGAGTGGCGCCACACACACACACGGAGAGCTGACACAACAAGATGACACAACAAAAAGAAACAGATTCCTGTGCCGCTGACAACAGAAGGGGACAAAGTAAACAAGATGCAGCAAATAGACACAAGAGAACAGATAACTGGGGTGGGGTGGAAAGGGGAGAGAAATAAATAAATAAATCTTTAAAAAAAAAAAAGGGAACAAGTGAGATAATGTACAAGTAAATTCTTTTTGAAAGCAGAGGCTATCAAGTGTGTGGAAGTTTGAAATTTTTGTATGAATCCCCAAAAGAGAAAGATTATATTTGTGAACTAAACCCATTCCTGTGGATGTGAGACCCTTTCAACTGGATTACATCAGTGAGGTGTGACTCAGGTCGAATCTTTGTGCTTTTGCTGTGTCTGATAAAAACAGAAACATTGAGAGATACACAGAAAACAAAGCTGCCATATTGATCCTGCAACGTGAGAGAAAATACTGCAGATTCACCCACAGCTGAGCTGCATGGAAAGAAGCCCCCAAGAGGCTCCAAGAACAGTGGCCCAGGGAGAGATGAACCATATGTCCAATAGTTTGCAGCTGAGCTTGGGAAGAAAGCAAATCAACAGCTGAGATCTGAAGGCAGAGACCTCGGCAGGGATTGGCACCCCAAAGGGATGCTGATGCATGATACCAGAAATTGGTTGATTTTATAAAGGGTATTTATTTGGGATAGAAGCTTACAGTCACAAGGCCCTAAAGAGTCCAACTTAAGGTACCATAAGAGGTACTTTCTCACCCAGGGTCTGTTGCCATATGTTGATGAAAGACAGCGGGCAATGTCTAAAAATGTTCATTCTTACTCCTCCTCATACTGCTCTGTGGTTCCAGCTTCTTCCAATCTCAGCTGCAGGCTGGGACAAGCCTTGTCTCTTTCCCAGGGCCTTTGCCATGTCTAATGTGGCCTTCTCTCTTTCCTTACATATCTGTTTCTCAGTGTGCCTACTTCTGGGGCTCCAGGATCAAAACTCTTTCTCTTCTGCCATGTTGTTTTCTCAATGTCCTACTGACATGGTTCAATCCAAGTCTTAATCATTATTTAATCAGGTAAAAGTGAAACCTCTGAAGATAATACAATGTAATACACCCAGAGGACCAGACCAGTTCACAAACAATCCAATATCTATTTTTGGAATTCATAAACTATATCAAACTGCTACAGCTGCCATCTTGCTTTGCCATATGGCAGCTAACTTTGGTGAGAAAGCATCCCTGCTATGCCTTAATTTAGATATTTCATGGCCTCAGAACTGTAAATTTTACCCAAATAAAATCCCCTTTATAAAAGTCAACCAATTTCTGGTACTTTGCATCAGCAGCCCTTTGGCAAATAAAACAAAGTGCCACAGAGATCAAAGGGTTCAGGCAGGGAAACAAATAGGTTAGTGTAGCTAGAAAGGAGGGAATCAGTGGTGAAAGAAAGATAAGAGGCAGGACAAAGTAGAGGAAAACGATTAATCTGGGAGTGGGAAGATCCAAGTTGCAGCACTGCTCCGTCACTCTGTGACCCTAGTGAAATACCTAACATCTCTAGGACAAAGTTTTAAAATTTGTGAAATGAGAGGTTCAATCAAGATGATTTCCAAAGGTCACTTTCAAGGCAGTAATTCTAAGCTAGAAGAGAACAATTTCAAAATACATAGACAAGCACACATAATGTAGATACACAAGGAATAAAATTCTTCTGATCCAGCATCGTCCTTCCAAATGGCTGTATTTATAAAGATATTTGGAGCTGCACTGAAACGTCTTTGTTTTAGTACATCAACTTCTATTTTTGAATTGAGCTCCCAGGGTAGCCTGTCAAAGACCTTTTAAAAAGCTCCATGTGTTTCAAAAGTTTTCCCTTCCATTTAAAGACAAATTCTGGGACATTGTAAAGTCTGGGTATTTTTCTATTGCTAGTTTTTTATTTTGGGCTCTCAGGATTATTGGTTCTGGCAAAAAAGTTTGGTCAGGAAGATATTTTTTTAAATTAACGTGCATCTAGGGACATTTTAAAAATTTGTACACAATGTTTTCTTAACACTGTTAGGAAGCAGTTTCTGAACGTACCTACAAGAAATCTCCATCAAGAACATGATTGCTAAAAGATGTTTTTTACTCTGTGTTATAAGACTACCACCCTGATTATATAGAAGAACTTCTTTAAAATGTTTGTGAATGTCATCTTTTTTAATACTGGAAGAAAGAAATATTCTGTTGTGTCTCATTGTGTTCAGGATGTCCTTCATGGAGCTGATTAAAAAGTTGGAATTTGAAAAAAAAATACATAGACAAGAACGGGAGCACAATTTTATAAGATTTATGTATTCATTTAACATTCATTCGGTATAATCTATTATATGTGTGTGTGGTGGAAGTGAGGGGAAAACACAATCTCTAGTATGAAAGTACAACTTTTATTAGAAGACTTAAGGGATGGTCACGGATAACTGCAAGATAGAAATCCATCTATCACAAGATGAAAGAATTAAGGGGCTGTGGGATCTCAAACCAAGCAGTTGTTTCCAATCTGGAGAAGGGAGAATAGTGACGATTGTGGAAGGGCCTATCAAAGAGTTCTCAGAATCCTTCCATTATAGGCTGAGAAACAATTCATCCATAAGTGAAAACAGTGGCATCCTTTAGTCCTTCTCTGGAGTCATTATTTAAAGCAATGCAAATTTCAGCCTGTTGACCACCCTAGGAGTACAAGATTTGAGCAAGGCCTGAGTCAAACTCTAACTATGCTTCTTACTAACTGTATGATCTCTAGCAAGGTGCTAAACAGCCCAGCTTCATTAGTGCATCTGTAAAACAAGGATACTAGTGGTATCTACTTCACAGGGTTGTTGTAGGGAATATATGAGATAATATATTTACTTTCTTAATGATCTGAGTACTTCACTAAGTGTTCAGTGTTAGCTACTGTTGTTCTTTTCCTATGGAGCATATATCATTAGACACTCTATTCCTGACTTTGAGAGGTTTCATCATGATGGGGCGCTGAGCTAGATTACAAGACCTATATTCCATTATTAGCTTTGTATTTAATCAGTTGCTTAACTCTGGACAAGTCACAACCTCTCAGTATCTATTTCTTCCTTAGTAAAAAAGAATGCCAAAAAATGCGATATGGCAATGTGTAAGACTTTTACAAAATATAATGCATATAAAACTTCATTTTAGGAAATGTTTTGTAAGTCACATTATTTTTATGACCCTGGAAAAGGATTATTTTAAATGCAAGGTAAATCATTTTCACTTTACATATATAGTTCTCTTGATCTTCATTTTTACCTGAAAAAAAAAACAACTTTCTTTTATGAACAGTCTGAGTATTTCTCTAGCATTAAAAAGAAAAAAGACTGGTTTTATTTCAACATTTTATTGAACTTTTTCATATTACACAATTTACGCCAAACATCTAAAATACTGCTGAAACAAAAACAACTTAAAAAAAAAAGCAAAACAAAAAAATATACGAACAAAACACTTTTTCTAGCTGAGGCAAGACTGTGTAAGATTCATGTTCAAATCACAATTATTTGTTGCTCTGCTATACAACTTGGTACCACATCAGTGATACTCAATGACTCCAAAGTCAGACTTTACACATTCAATTTATATTACTTACACACACACACACACACACACACACACACACAAGGTGGTGGGGGAGGAGGAGAAAGGAGGAAAGGAGGGAGGGAAGGAAAGATTATGTACAATCATAAGAAAGGGAAGAGAAAGCAGAAATGCCAAAGTTAATTATCACTCAATCCAGTGCAATGTGAACTGTTACCATGGGGATTTTATTTGCTTATATAAGTTTGGAAAAAAATTCAAACCTGGCTATAACTTTAAGAGCTGGCATAGGAGTCTTTTCTGTTCCAAAAGATCAAATTAACACAGTGTGGGCTAACACCCTCCACCATAATGTAACTTTACAATCTAAGCTGAGACCAAATGTCAAAGCAGAGAGGTTTTGTGGGTTTTTTTTGAGCGAATTTATGTATAGACAGAAATGTTGAAGCACTTGTATCCAATCCATAAAGTGAAAGAGCTTTACAGTTATTACAAGTCAGTGCTAAAAAGAAAAACAGTTGTGAGTAATCAGGCACATCTGCAAACATGAACACGATCTCTTACCTCTCCAGTTATCAAATCCCTCAATCCCTAGCCATTTTCAAATTAAGTTGTTCTTACAATTTCATTTTATAACATCCAGTGCTGGAAGTTTGGAGGCTTAAATAAATAATTTTTTCAAGCTAGGGATTATTTTTCAAAAACATATAACACAAAATAAAATTTTAGAAGAATATCACAAGAGAAAAAGTCAATATATAACAGATCAGTTCATAAGTTCCCTTAAAATAGTAGGTTAATGTTTACCAGATTTTTCAAGTTTTAATTCAATCTCTTTTAGATTATTTGAATCAAGTTAAGAAACCTGACAATGTAAGGCATGCCTATCAAACTCCAGCTCCACAGTCAAAACCTGGCCTATGTAAGATTACATTTTAATAGAATCTCATTCATAATAAATCATAATCTAATAATCTAGTAAATCATAATCTAATCATGCCAAATTAGAAAAAATTAGAAAAATTAATTAGAAAAATTGGAAAAAAATTATTCTGAGCAAATAGATATTTGATTTTGGCACGGATATGTTAAAGAAAAATAGTAAGTTTAAAAAGAGGAAAAAAAATTAAAAAATAAAAAATAAAAAGAGGAAGAGTGTCTCCAACAGTAATTTCCACTAATTCCTTTCTAATTCAGTTAAACATATTTTGCCAGCATTAAGTGCTTGAAATTTAAAGATAGTTATTTCAACTAATTTGAATGGCAGTGAAAATTAGTATTTTACTTACCACTTTTGATTTTAGTTTTAGTATTAATTTGTATACTCTTTTTCAAAGAGAAAGAAAATAAGAACAACCTTATTTACTTATGTGTGGTTCTGTCTTTTAGTTTTGTAATGATTCCATAAAAAAACAAATATAGTTGCATTTTCATGCTAACTTCAAAATAATAATCTTGAAATGTCTAATTTTTAGCTGGATGAGGAATCCCACAAATTTTCACTAGTAAATGCTTGATTTCATTCAGATTCTATTCTTCTAGAAAGTCAATTCTAAATTTTTTGAAGTTTACTCTTATGTGAAACCACCTTCTTTGATTGTAATAAAAATGAAAGGTTTTTCAGAGGCTGGACATATTATAAACATCTAAAAATTAGCAGTTCAAAATCAAGGAGAGCAATTTAAATGCATAGTTGGGCAAAGTAAATCATAATCTAAAAGATTATTACAAAAGCATGCAATCATTGGTGTTTAATTTTATTTTTCCCCTCCTGATTGAATTTAAAATGGAAAAGTTATGTGCTTCAGTAATTTAAAATAAACACATTTGCAAGATAGAAGAGACAATCCCTATTTATCTGTTTCACACTTTCTGGATATCATTTTTTTGTTCCAACACTATTCATCACAAAAAGTAACCATTTATTTGATAATTAGCAAATTAAATAAATTTCAGTTTGTATGTATTCTAGTTTGGACAATACCAGTGCAAAATCATTGTACTTTCAGTGTGTTTAAAAAGCCCACCATAAACTGTGATCATCCATTAAAGGAAATAGAATTTTACAATATTTAATGATAAGTCAAATGCACTTCATTTTACTATATAAAGAGCCTAACCTATCAAATTTAGGAATAGGTGGAATTTTTATTAAACCGATTCAGCAATTTTCTTTTGCTTACTTGATGAAATGTATGTTTTTTTCCTCATGGAATCCATAAAGAACAAGGACCAAACTCCCAAGGTTTGTATCTTTTCTTCAGTATTCAACCAATGAGTTTAAATAAAAGGTGATCAGGACAAACTTGCTTTTTCCTTTATGTATAAACAGTTCAGAGAACTAAGCTTTAAGCAAAAACTGAAAGAAAATACAAAATTAAAGCCATTATTTAATGATGATCATATGGAAAACGAGACACAAATTCCCAGGGGAATTTTAATTTTGTCTCCTTTAAGACAAGTCATTCAGAAATGAAAACAAGTGGAGTTCCTTTTAGTACACAATTTGTAAATGTGGAAACAGTTATAGCTGTAGTGATTATTTATCTCTAAGAGTGGTTTAAAAATAGCTTGATAGTTCACATAACTAGCTAAGCAAATTGAACTTTATAAACATCCAACAAATTTTAAATTGCTGGCACTGAAACACTGGGTTTGCATATAGGCAAGTATGTTTCGTTCAATTTAAATCTTTTGGGTACCTTGTCTTTCAATGTTTTATTCTTGATGATATTCAAGCAGAAAGTGCATGACTTCATTTTATGCAATAAGCTAATCTAAGAATAGAGAATCTGTATGGATGAAGGAAATATCAAGTTATAAGTGTATATAAATGGCTTTATGTAATATATCCATAGCCATTAAAAATAGTTATTTACAAGCAATGCTTACAGATTGTCAAATCTATTACTTCCTCTCTTTTTCACTGATGACATAATTAACTGTTTAAAGATAAATTATGATCTGCTGATACTGTAAACTGCATTTAGGATGATATACCAATACCAATCTAGAAGGTGATATAAATATGTAACAAATATTAAGGTCAGATGGAACAGATTCAGCTCTATAGAATTTTGTTTTATATTTGATGACAAAGTTTGCTTCTGCCCAGGATATTTATTTTTCAGTTCAGCATTGAGTGCAACACTAGGTAGAATTTAATTTGCGTAAGTAATCTTTTTGTTGAGTGTTCAAATTTAGAACAATTTGATAAAAATATGTACCTATGCCTTTGAAAATGGAGAGTATTATTATAATCAGCATGGGCTTTTTCTACCAGTTTTACTTTCTGATTCATTTTTTTCTAGTATTTCACTTTTATCCTTCATGATTTCATAGCAAAGCATCCAAATTTTGTCTCTTGGATTAATTCAGTGATGGAACCTAAATCTCAAAAGCTATTTTGAAGAAGGGTAGAGTAAATAATTTTGGTAATCTGTAAAACAGCTGCATGCAGGGTATACTGTATTACAACAGCACCAAACCCTTTATAAAAACCAAGTACTCCTTCCTCCTGCCTAATTGTATTGATACAGTCTCTCATTCCCTCATACTGTGTATTAATTGGAAGTACTTCATAGCCCAGGTCTGTATTGTCAATTATTGTGCGTGTTCCTTGAATGTGAAGGCGGTGCAAAACTGTTTCCAATGGGTAAAGTATAACGTCAGAGCAAAGACTGGCAGCAAAGTTAGCAATCAGTTCTGGGAAATAAGCATCCAACATACTCTGCACAGGGCTAGTGCTCTCAGCTAGGTGGCTATTATAAGTCTTTCTCTTTAGAATTAGTAGGACAAACTTCTGAATGATTGAGCTGATTATATAATGAAGAACTCCATGCAGCACCGTAGGGAAGATCAAGGAAAGAAGCGGAAGTAGTCGTTTGCTATGAGGCACTCCCATGCCTATCACTCTTCCAATTCCTTCTTTAACACATTCCAAAATTCCAGTATTTTCTCGAATTATCTCACTCTGAAATTAAAATGATGAAATGAATAAAACTTAACACTGGTTTCTCTTGCCACACAAAAAAAGGACTCTTTCTAGGCTCCTTTTAAGTCCTAATTTAATTCCTAAACAGGGAAAACATCGGTAGTTTCCAGGCTTCAAATATTATATAGGCATTAGATTCTTTTTTCAAAAGAAATCTCATAGAAGAGCAGTGAAGTTGGGAGCTGTTCATATTGTGGTGGGGAAATAGGAGAGGAGGTATGGAAGGGGACACATTTTGTTTCCCCATCTTTAATGAGGTTCTTAGAGCTTATTTTGAAAACCTACTACATGAAGCCTAAGGAGGTACTATAGGGTTTAGAGTTCATTAGCATGGGTTTGAAACGTGGCTCTATTACTCACTGATTACATGACCATGGGCAAGTCTCTTAACTTCTCCTAAGCATCAGTTTACCATTCTATAAAAATAAGATGAGTACTACTTACTTTTTATGCAGCACCACTGTGAGTACTAAGTAAGAAAAGGCTTGGAACCCAGTAAGCATTCAATGAACATTAGTCTTATTATCATCTTCAATGTACGACATTTTACATTTTACTATTTTGAGGATATATATATAACAAAGGTTGTGATACTAATTATAGAGCTATGAATATACAGAGAAGAAACAGCAAAGAGACCAATTTGGTAGCAGCAATGACTGTAAAAGAGAATAGTAGGAAAGGAAGTTAAAACAGTACCCAGGGGCCAGGGCATGCCTTATAAACCCACTGAATAGACTTTGGCTTCTACTCAGAGTGAAACGGGAAATTACTGGTTGACTTTAAGCAGTGAATGGACATGTTATAATTTGGGTTCTAAGCTAGCAGCTGTGCAGAAAATAGATGAAAGAAGACAAGGGCAGAAGCTGAGAGATCAGTTAAAAAGTTATTGTGATAATCCAGACAAGAGACGATGGTAACAAGGACTAGGATAAAGCAATGTAGATGATGAAAAGTAGTTATTATGCCTTTATCCTAAAATTACAGCTAGCTGGAATGATTGATGGATAGAATTCACCAAGACTCCAAGGTTCTTGGCCAGAAGAACTGGGAGAAGAGCATTGGTTTTCACTGAGTTGGGAAAGAAAGATTGTTTAAGTAGCAACTTAAGGGAGAAGATAAAGAGTTCAGAAATGTTATGTCTAAAGTGTAAAGTCCAAGTGGAACTTACAATCTAAATTATGAGGCAAAAGTCGAAACTGGACATACCATAAATTTGGCAGTCTTCAGTATATAAATATTTAGAACCACAAAACTAAAATGAGCTCATCTAGCCTTTTAACTTATTTCCTTACTTTAATACACTGTCAAGAGCAGCAAAAGAGAATCTAAAAAAGATCATGTTACTCTTCTGCTCACCAAAGACTTTCCGTCTCATTTAGAGTAAAGGTCAAATTATTATAATGATCTACAATGCCCTATATGATCTGGCCCACTTTACCTCTCAGAACTCATCTCCTCCTATTAACAAAACAAACCCCCTTGCTTAGTTAGCTTTGACCATATTGGCCTCCTTGCTATTCCTTAAACAACATGGAAGATATAATATCATCTCAGCCTTTGCCCTTGCTGTTCCCTCTGCTTAGAATGTTCTTCTCCCAAATATCCACATAGTTCTCTTCCTCAGACCTTTACTCAAATGTCACTTTCCCAGTGAGGCCTTTCCTGGCCTTCTTATCAAAAATAGTAACCGCCTCTCCTACATATTACACATCCTATTTCCCTCTCTTGCTTTATTTTTTTTTTTCTTTAGCACTTATAACCATCTAATAAGTTTAGATTTATGTTGTAGATGTCTACATGCCCCATATGAATGTAAGCATCATGAGGGCAGGGTACTGTTTGTCTGCTGGGTTTGCTGTATCCCCAATTCATACATAGTGCCTACTACAGGTTAGCACTTAATTAAATGTCTGATGAATTTAAAAAAAAAAAAAAAAGTTCAGCATCTGCAGAAGATAACCTGGAATGGTAAAGTGAAGTCAATAAAGCACTTGATCTAACATTATGCTGAGGAGTCTAAAATTGAGCTCAAGAAATAAGAGTCAATATGGATCCTTAAGAAGCAAAGGGATATAGCATTGCAACTTAAGAATATTAATCTTATATGAGTATACAGAATGGATTTTAAAATGCAGGGACTAGAACAATGAAGGCAATGGGTCAGTAAAAAATTCAAATTCAAGGACTTCAGAAGGTGCTTTTCAGTAGAGCTATGTAAATTTATGTATTTTTCAAGGGAAAGTATATTCTCAAAGGGATCTGAACTCCCAAGAAAGGAAAAGAGCCACTGAACACGAAGTAATAAGGAAGCTACTGTAATAAGCTGAGTATACGGTAAAGAAAGAATTAGAATGGTGGCCTATTAGGGGGAGAAACAGACAAATTTTAGATCCTTATAAAATTAGAACTAAGAAAGGCATGATGACTATTATGAAGGATGAAAGAAACATAAAACTCAAAAGACTAAAATATAAAACTAAAGTTTTGAGTCTTTAGGAGGGTTGATAACAATAGTGCCAATAAAAGAAAAGGAGACAAGTTTCAAAATGGAACTAATTTTCAGAGGAAGAAGAGGATATTGTTTTCACACGTTGAGTTTAAACTGAAGATGGATTTCATTCACGTAATGATTTGAGTTAAAATCATTTTATGAGAGTAAATGAGTTCTACAGTGAACTGAGATTAGGATATAAAGCAGAGAGGGTGAAGATTTGAATGCTGGTGGATAACAGGAGTAGGAGAGAAGGTAAAGGAAAAGAGGTTACTGAGAGAAGAGCAGAAGGATGTTCAAGAGAGTAGATGTTTAAGAATGAAAAAGAATTCTAGAAAAGCAGTCAAAACGAGTCAAAAGGAGGGGGTTAACATGTAGAACCTGGAGTAAGAAACAAAAGGGGTAGATATTTGGTTTTCAAAAAAGCAAATAACATATAGTAAGGTGGGCACTTAACATAAATAACATCTAATTTTTAACTCCATTATTAAAATAATATCTCCATTTTATGAATGATAAAATTAAGATTTACAAAAGGTTAAATAATTTTCTTAAAGTCTCTTTACAGTTTTTTCAAATAGAGAAATATGAGTCTGATGTGGGTTTGTCTAAAGCTAAAACTCGTTTTTTCCCCAATAGTTCATGCTGCTTAGTAGTTTTTTCTTAAATAAGTTAATTACATTCCTGCTATTTTTTTCCTTTTCTATAAAATAAGTATATCTCATAGAATGATAACTGTTAATTCTAAAGCACCATACAAAGGTTACATATTATTTAACCCCAATGTCAAATGCAAAGGAAGAAGATATCTTCCAATATATTTGGGTAGGAAGAAGTTAACTGAATGCATATTTAAAAGAATCAAAAACCAGCAATCATGTCAGAAAATAAACTAAATGGAAAGGACTAATTAGAAGAGCAATTGCTGATCCAGCAGCTTTTAATGGAGAGAACGCACTCATACATACTGAAGAAAAATACAGGCTAGAGCATCACACCTGATGTTGGACACTGAAGACGGGGATAGTATTAATTGGATTTTAAGAACATGTGAAGTTAAAACTATCTTCCTTTTAACAGTGTTAGTATAGGAAGGGTATCTCAAGAAAGTGTGCAGCATTTAATTCAATGTTCTTAGGGCACCACCATGTGGTTAGAAATAGTAAAACAAATAGAAACTGTTAGCAGGAAATTGCTATAGCTTTGCATTCCTTACCCCACCTGTGAATCATTTGTTCTTTAGAAGTCCTATTTACAAAGAGCACTATGAATAACCTATGGGGACTACCTGCTGTTAGGATGATTACCCATCATGTTTTATGCTCAAGTAATCAGTAATTTATCATCCTATGATAAGCCATAATCCTTTCAGCTGTCCACTAGGGTTTTAAAAAGTTGAAAAGATCCATAAACTCTTTGTATTCAGAACAAGTCATAAGCAAGTTATGGGTTCTGTGATATCTGAATGAAGAATATAGTTAATTATGGGAGGGATAAAAAGAATGAATACTAAAAGTATGAAGTAGTTTGCAATGGAAATGTACATGCCAGCAATGTGCCCAATATAATCGTTGATATATGTGTGATTTCTGTGAAATAAAATTTGTATAAGTTTACTATCTTAAAATTTTCTGTTATACAGACACAAAATATAGAATATTCTTAAAAATGTCTAAAATTTAATGACAATTTAAAAAATAGCTTACCTGTACTGTCTCAATTAGGCTTGCTGAATAAAAAGGCATTGCTACCATATAAGTTAGGCTGTAGAAATTAAAACAAACTTATCAGTACATGAAACAAAATGTCTACACTAAATGTTTTAATATCTGCTTTAATATATTAGCACAATGTACAGTCAAGTTAGAATGATTTTTTAAAGGTTTATCAACTATTAATAATTATAGACTAAAGATATTAATTTCAGACACCTATAACAGGATACTTTATTTAACACTTAGAGATTAAAGAATTAATTGTTAATAATACAGGGACAGCCTGAAAAGAAGAAAAATTTTATTTTAAACCAGTCAAATGTAGGCTCATTCAGGATTCACTGTTTGGACATCTACCTGCATATATCTAATACATACTATAAATCTGATACTTAAAACTCAAGATGAGGGATCCATTTTATTATTTGCCTTCTTTGCAATATTTAGAAAAAGCATACTTTTTGGCTATTATCCTATCTACTATCACAACTCATTCTCCCCCCAGATTTTCACAAAGCAAAGCTAAGCAAGCCCTCAATGGTGAGTGAAGTCCCCTTTTATTATTAAAAAAACAATATTGTACAGTTTTGCGAAGTTGTTTCTTATTGTTACTGTTAAGGTATAACAATATGTCAACTTTGCAAGCCTGTAAAATATAGTTATTTAAAATAATATCAAGTTGGGACTTACCTAACCCTTATGGGCCAGATCCTGGCAAGTAGTGGTTTTCAAGGTGAATGGAACATCACTTAAGTAATAATGTGCTGGAATGTCCCACAGAGGGAGCCAGCAAGCTGGGGGATGTCCAATTCACAATCTTCAAAACAAATTAAAAAGTGAAGAGTAAAACTCTAAATCTACAAAAACAGTCACTGTTGTGAAATCACTAAGTGTCTATAGAACTACATTTTAATGACACTAAGGTACAAATAAGTTTATATTATTTAAAATAATACGAAAAAAATTTCTTTCTGGAAATTCAGATTAAACAAATTAAAGACCTTTACTAACTTCCTTAGAACACAAGAAAAAATTAGGTTGTGATTCAAGCCTATGAAATTACTAAGTTATTTTTTAAAGAGGATATATATCTCAGGATTTTATTCCTGAACTGTCATCTTGTCCTTTGAAGTTCTACTCCCACAAAAAATTTTACTATTCTAATTTCTTCACTATATTTAATAAGGTATTTTGTTTTTGCTTTTTAGTTCCCACACTATAAAAATTAACTGAAAGTCCCAATAAAAATACCACTTTTGACACTTACGATTTCAGTAGAAGGTGTTCTCCTATTTGTTTAGGATTCCATTTGTGTGAGATCTCCCTAAAAATTAAAATAAATATAAATAAAACAAAAGGCAAGTTATTCAAAATATCTTGAATTAGCCCAATTTCAAAACGGTTATCAATTTCTAATGTATTTTCATCTGTAGGAGAAATATATTTTCTAATGGTATACATTTCCTTTCTGGGACATACTTCAAACAAGTGTGGAGGTATGAAAGAGAAAAGAATGTATGAGGAATAGTAACTGGCTATAAAAATAAACATGATAGGAAATTAAAGGAGAAGATGTTATAAAAATGACAAAATAAAAAAAAAGAATGGATAGAGAAGGGAAAGAGGGAAAAGGATAAAGGAAGTAGAAAAGCTTTATAAAATATATATGAAGAATGAAATTAAAGAACAAAGTAACTATAATAAAGACTAATACATTATATTTGTGTAATACCTGATTTCTAAAACGCCTTTACTTACTATGATTATATTAGTTTTGAATCTTTATTAGCATGTATTATATTTTTGAGCACACATTTTATGCCCGGCAGGCACTGTGTAAGGAGTTTTGTATAAATTATTTCTAATCCTCACATGACCTTGTTATTTCCATTTCATACATGAGGAACTAGGCTCAGAGAGGGTCTGTAACTTATCCAAAGCCATACAACCAGTTGTCAGTGGAAATGGGTTCTAAACCCTGATCTCTATGACTTAAACACTGCACTGTTTCTCATCTCACTTGATACAAGGAGGAATCCTGTGAGATAAACAGTAGTATTATAACAGTCATTTTACCCATGAGAAAAGTGCAGCTCAGAAAGATCACTGAGACATGTTCAACCTAGACAGGCCAAATGGGAAGTTTGGAATGAAGGCCTAGGACCAACGTGCTTTCTGCTATTTAGGTTGCCTGAGGAGATCAGAAAAGAAAGAACAAAAAAGGAAAAAAAGGAGAAAGTTACATTGAAAGAAAAATTTGAAAGGAGAAAAGAACACAGAAAATAAAAGGGAAAGTAAATAAGGAGGCAGAAATTAATAAAAAGGTAGATAGAGGGGCTAGGGAGAAGAAAGAAAAAGAAGAACAAAAGATAAAGGAAAGAATAAAGTAGGGATATGACTTACTACTACCAGTCCCTTTGACTGAAATGGTGAAAGATAATATGTTGGTACCCATTCTACCTTGACCACAGTAGGAAGCTGAGAAAGAATGTTTACTACTGAAAAGAGTGAAGATGACAAACATCAGAGAAAAATAAAGCAGTAAATGTATTTGACATTTAAAAGATTAATACAATAAACAATACCAATACATGGTGTTAATAATAGGATGGTTTGTGGGGAAAAAAATACAGCAAAATAAGCTATGGACTATAGATTGCAGTAATATTATGATAATGTTCTTTCAATTATTTGTACTAAATGTGTCACAACAATGTAAGGTGTTGGTGGTGGGATGATGCATGGTAATCCTGTATGGGATGCATGATTGTTCTTTAAAATTTTGAAATTAAAAAAAAACTTAAAAAAATATGAAGAAATTTGAAATAAAGTCACTAATAATGTAAATGCATGTAACATTTACATGTGGATCCCATGTAGGGTGGATCCCAGAAGATCATGTGCTTGAAGCTGATCCTTTCCTGTGGGTGTGAACCTATTGCAGGTGGGACCTGTTGATCAAATTACTTCAGTTAAGGTCCTTGGATTAGATTACTTCAGTAAGGCATGACCCAGGGTGGATAATAATTCTCTTACTGGAGTCCTTTATAAATGAAAGGGATACTGAGAGACAAAGCAGAGAGAGAAGACATAGGGACAGAAAGGGACACACAGAAGCTAAGAGAGAAAGCCACAGATCTAGGATGCCAGAAGCTGAAAGCAAAGAGACTGGAAGAAGAAGGGAAAGACCAGAGAAGCCACCACTGTGCTTTGCCAGGTGACATGGTTCCAGGATTGCCCACAGCCTGTTGTCACGGAGAAAACCATCAACTGATGATGTCTTGATTTGGACATTCTCATGGCCTCAGAACTGTAAGCTTTTAAGTTAATAAATCCCCATTTTAAAAGCCAACCCATTTCTGGTATATTGCCTTCGCAGACTTTAACAAAGTAAAACAGATTTTGGTACCAGAAGTAGGGTGCTGTGATTGCAAATACCAAAAATGTGCAATGGTTTACTGATTAGATATTTGGGAAGAATTGTGAGATGCTTGATAGAAAAGGCCTACATTGCTTTGAATAGACTGTTGGTAGAAATGCAGATGCTAAAGATTCTTCCAATGAGGGCTTCGATAGAAATGATTGTGTCACTGGAAACTGGAAGAAAGGTGACTCTTGTTGGTTTGGTTTTTTTTTAAAGATTTATTTATTTATTTATTTCTCTCCCCCACCCTCTATCCCGGTTGTCTGTTCTGTGTCTACTTGCTGTGTCATCTTCTTTGTCCGCTTCTGTTGTTGTCAGCAGCAAGGGAATCTGTGTCTCTTTTTGTTGCATCATCTTGTTGTGTCAGCTCTCCGTTTGGGCAGCGCCATTCTTAGGCAGGTTGCACTTTCTTTCACACTGGGCAGCTCTCCTTACAGGGCGCACTCCTTGTGCGTGGGGCTCCCCTACGCGGGGGACACCCCTGTGTGGCAGGGCACTCCTTGCGCGCATCAGCACTGTGCATGGGCCAGCTCCACACAGGTCAAGAAGGCCCGGGGTTTGAACCGCGGACCTCCCTGTGGTATATGGATGCCCTAACCACTGGGCCAAGTCTGCTTCCCTGACTCTTGTTTTAAAGTGGCAGAGAACTTGGCAAAATTGTGTTCTGATGTCAGATGGAGGGCAGAATTTGAAAGCTTGGATACTGAGCTGAGATGATTTCTGAAATAAATATTGGAAGTGTAACTTGCAGCTTAGAGTAAAATGTGGGAGGAAAGGGATAAGCTGAAAACTGAACTCCTGGGTACAAAGAAAAAAACAGAAATTGATTGTTTAGAAAATTCTGAGCTTCCAGAAAGTCAGTTCCGAGAAAACAGTGCCCCATGTGACGACTTAATGCAACATGGAACTAGCCAGCCATTTCACTGCAAGTCAGGATTGGAGATGCAGTTATCCAGGAAGGATCTGTGAATTTGGACAGATGAACCTGGATCTGATGGCTTGGACCCCTGTGTGCTACAAACAAAACTGGCCAGTTTTTTGTGAGATCTGTATGAATGGAACCACTGTCGGCCTTAATTAAAAGGGACAAAAAAAGGGGAGATTGAAGGAAAAATGACTTCAAAGGCAGAACCATGGAAGCTGAGATCTAAGGGCCCGGAGAGAGAGGACTCATTCATGCATGCAGAAAGGGTGAGTATACCCCAACACTTGAAGAGGGCAGGCCTTCTGCCCTGGTGTTCAGGGACAGTGTTACTACCCCACCCCATTGTTCTTAGGGGATCGAGTCTGTGCTCTGGAGACTGGGGAAAGACTGGCTGCCAGCCCAGTGTTCTCAGAGGGTGAGACCTAGAGTTTAGCTGCCATCCTGATGCTTGATAAAGATGGAGTTAAGAATGTGGAAAGGGTGGGGAAGCCACCCTGTCAAGCCCTAAGAAGAAACAGTCATTTTATAGATGACTTTCAGACCTTGAAATCTAATGGAGTATGCCCTGCAGGATTTCAGAACTGTTTAGGACCCATGACACCTGTTTTCCTTCTAATTTCTTCCTATGGCAATGGGAACATATATTCTATGATGGTCCCTCCTTTTTATATTGGAAGCAGATAGCTTATTTTCTAAATTTCACAGTTCCAAAGCTGGAGAGGAATTTTACCTATAACTGACTACAGACTACATTCCCATAACTGATTTTGATGAGGTTTTGTACTTAATATTATTACTGAAGTGATCTGAAATATTGTGATGGAATGAATGTATTTGCATATGAAAAGTATAACCAAAAAATTAACAAATGTGTTTTGACTCACTAAATTGTATTTAAGCAATTATTAACCTTCTGATATTATGCAATATAGCCAAAATACCAGTAACTGTGATAACTTACTGAATGCCTTGGTGCATGTTAGCCCTCTGAAATAGCCAGAAGCAGGTAACTGTTATAATTGTTGTATATCATTGCACTGCAACCCAGATGTCTTGATTCTTTAATGCTGATACTATGTTTTGAAACTGCATGACCCTACCCAGTATAGTAATGAGACAACTTGTTACTGTCCCCTTGTTACTTGTATCTCATTATCTTATTCTACAACCCTGAAGTGGGGTACCCTTGCATGTAGCCTCCTGAAATTGAATATTTGTGAGCCCTTGTATGTAGTCCCTTGTTGATTAAAATGAGTCAGCCCAGACCTGACCACCCCAAATTCCTAAGTTATCTTGCTAAACGAAAGTAGTTCTAATCAGAATTGGCCCACCTGACATGAACAACAGCCTAAACTTTAAACCAAATAAGGTAAGCATGTAATCAGTCTTGGCATGTTCAGCAATTAGACTATCTTTATATCCAATCATCCTGAGCCTGCCTGCCTTTGTTTGACTGCTACCAAAACTGTAAGTTTCTCTAGTTCAAAGAGACAGATTTATGGCTACTAGGTCTTCTATTCTCATTTTGCACTCAGCAATAAACTCTTGTTCTCTTTGAAACTCATATAATTGGTTTCTTTGTGCACACCTGGCAGAGAAGCTCCACACTGATCAGTATCAAAAGAACACATCAGGGAAGTGGACATGGCTCAACTGATAGAGCATCCGTCTACCATTTGGAGGGTCCAGGGTTCAATCCCCAGGGCCTCCTAACCCGTGTGGTAACCTGGCCCACGTGCAGTGCTGCCGCATGCAAGGAGTGCCATGCCATGCAAGGGCGCCCCCATGTAGGAGAGCCCCACACAAAATGAGTGTGCCCCACATGGACAGCTGCCCCGTGTGAAAAAAGCGCAGCCTGCTCAGGAGTGGCACCGCACATACAGAAAGCTGATGCAGCAAGATGACACAACAACAACAAAAAAGAGATGCAGTTTCCCAGTGCCGCTGGATAATGCAAGCGGATGCAGAAAAACACACAGCGAATGGATACAGAGAGCAGACAATGGAGGGAAGGGAGAGAAAGAAATAAAATAAATCCTTAAAAAAAAAAAAAAAGAACACGTCAATCTGGGGTCCAGAAGGTGGCACATGGCAGTATGAAGCTGAGTGGACCCCAGAAGATGAAGATAATGTCCTTGGAGCTAATCCTTTTATGTGGGTGTGAACCTATTGTATTGTAAGTGGGACCTTTTGATCAAATTATTTCAGTTATGGGCCTTGGATTAGATTACTTCAGTAAGGCATGACCCAGGGTAGATTTTAATCCTCTTACTGGAGTCCTTTTTAAATGGGGTACAAATGGAGAGAAAAAGTAGAGAGAAAAGACACATGTAGAGAGAAGAACCCACAGAAGGTGAGAAAGAAAGCCACAGATGGAGGAAGCCAGAAGCTGAAAGCAACGAGACCCAAAGAAGGCAGAGATCAAAGAAGATGCCATTGTGCCTTGCCAGGTAACAGGAATCCAGGATCATCCATAGCCTGTTTTGGGGGGAAAATGCACCACCTGATGAAGCTTTGATTTGGACATTTTCATGGCCTCAGAACTGTAAGATTATAAATTAATAAATCCCCATTTTATAAGTCAACCCATCTCTGGCATACTGCTTTGGCAGCCTTTAGTAAACTAAAACAGTGCCCTAAAAACAAACTCAGTAAAATTATAGTGGGGGGGGGGGGGGAGGGGATGCAAATTTTCCCACAGACTTTTTTAGACAATAGAACAGCCAGTACTGATTTCTAAGGTTTTAGAGAGCCTTCTGGGTCAACCCTGATTTCATTATTAGTAAGGTACTGTATTAGGTCTGAACTATCATAGGAATGTTTAGCTGAAATGAGCTTCGATAAAGTAAAAACATGTAAAAACAAAACAAAACATGAATGGGTCTACCATCTTATTGACTGAGATGTGTTAGGGAAATCAAGGACACCTCTTAAGCGGCATAGTCCAGCCCTCACCTACTCTACCTCCTTCTCTGGGGAAGTCACAAATACAAGCAACTATCCTCTAGCCTTTCTAACCTTCACATTTTCTACTGAGAGGAATGTTAACTCTAATAAAAAGACCCAGCTAGACTTTAAACAATAAATTTTTGTTACTGTGGTCTTCAGCTTTGTTTGCTTCATTTTCAGAATTTCCATTTCTCCATCGATATTTTCTTTTTGTTCAGCTATTTTATCCCTGACTTCCTTTTGTTCTTTGTTAGTGTTTTTCTTTAGCTCTTTGAGCATAAAGTGGGTCCCAGGTGGTCCTCCTCACTGATGGTTTCTAATGCTTCAATTTTCTCCTTTGCCTAGGCTATCACTTCCTATTTCTTTGTATGCTCTATAGTCTTTTGCTGAAACCTGGACATTTCGTTATTTTAATGTGTTATCTCTGAAATTTATACTCTTTTAAAGAAACATTTGTTCTTCAAGCTTGTATCCAGCTAGTGTTATTAGTGTTATGACAGAGTTTTCCTTGAATACCAGGAGCCAGTAAAAAAGAAAGGAAGGAGGGAGAAGGTGGAGAAGAAAAGGAGGAAGAGGAGGAGGAGGAGGAAAAAACACCTTTCCCTGTCTTTGCAGATTGACCTGTGCAAGTACTCTCCTTCAGAGCTTAACATACAGCAAATTTAGAGCAGGAGTTCTTAACCTCTTTTGTTCCACGGTCCCCTTTGTCAGTCAAGTGAAATGAACACTACTGTAATTTATTTATTGCATACATTCATAAGGGAAGGAAATGCTAGATTTCAGTTAGAAGTCAGAGAGAATAAAGATAAATTGATTTTTTTCAAGTCAAGCTCATGGACCCCCTGAAATCTTTGATATGTGGACCTCTGGTTAAGAAACCCTGGTTTCAAGAATAGCTCAGGACCAAAGATTTGGGGCTGCCCTGATCCTTTCCATGCACGTGTTTTGTCTTGGGCATGTGCACGTGTTTCTAAAAATTCCCCTGCTACACAGACAGGAATGTTTTTTCAACCCTAGGAAAGAGCTAGGTCCTGGCACTGTACAGTATGTCCTTCAGGTAGCAATCTCTTGCCACAGGCAGCCACTTGATTGCTCTCTCACAGCCTTCTGTAAGATAACTCTGTGAGCTGCCTTCTACACACATAACAAGTACTTGGACAGTAAGTATATGTCCAGCCAGGTCCTGATTCAGTCCCTCAGGACACCACAAGATAGACTGGGTCAGACAAACAGCTTCCAGTATGTACACAAGTGTTACTCTGGTCCCTCCAGAACTTGGACCAGGGATCAACGCTGGGAGCATAGACCAGCTCAGTGCCAAGCCAGTGAGGGGTGGGGAAATGGCCAGCCAGGACACCTTTTTCTTGATTCGGGATTCGCCCTGTTATTGTAGTCCTTTAACTTTTTTCTGGAGCTTTAAGAAAGATGTTTCTGCTTGTTCTTACTGGTTGTTCAAAGCTTTAGTGGGGGAATGGAGTCCTGATGCATCTCCATCATCTTTATCAGGTAGGATCCCAATGGACATTTTAAAGCCCTAAATTTATTTGACTATCAGCAGTCATCAGGTACTGGTGTTTCTCATTCTTTTTTTTTTTTTTTTTTAAAGATTTATTTATTTTTATTTATATAATTCCCCTACCCTCCCCTGGTTGTCTGTTTTCTGTGTCTTTTTGCTGCGTCTTGTTTCTTTGTCCGCTTCTGTTGTCGTCAGCGACACCGGAAGTGTGGGCAGCGCCATTCCTGGGCAGGCTGCTCCCTCCTTCGCGCTGGGCGGCTCTCCTTATGGGTGCACTCCTCGTGCGTGTGGCTCTCCTACGCAGGGGACACCCCTGTGTGGCACAGGCACTCTTTGCGCGCATCACTGCGCATGGGTCAGCTCCACACAGGTCAAGGAGGCCCGGGGCTTGAACTGCGGACCTCCCATGTGGTAGACGGACGCCCTAACCACTGGGCCAAAGTCCGTTTCCCTGTTCTTCATTCTTGAAGCACTCTCTACCTCCGAATTCTACTATTCCATGCTTTTCTGGTTTTACTCCTCCCTCTCTGGTCTTTCCATTGACTCCTTTGCAGGATTCCTGCCATCTGTTGCTGGAGTTGCTTCTTTTCCTACTCTATATGGTATATTCCTTTTCCCACGGCAATCATATCCAAGATGATAACTTGAAAATTTTGCAAATTTGTTATCTTCAATTTAAACTTTTTCTTTCATATGCCAACCTCATAAATCATTTGCTTCTAAGAAATCTACCTGATTATGGCAAAGCACCTGAAAATGAATTTGTCCAAAATCATACTTAAGATCTTTCCTACCTACCCTTAGACTCTTTTAGTGTTCCCTATTTAGGAACTTAATCAGAAAGGAAATCTATTGAAGTAGAGGAAGAGTTCATTGTGTTTTTATCAGTGAATTCAGAGAAATCATTGGGAGAAACAGACAACATGAAAACTACAAGATATTCACATTGGCACAACAACAAATATGGCTACAAGCCAAAACTAAGTTGAAGTTGAAACAAATGGCTTTTGTGAGACTAACTACACAGGTAGCTTTGGCTACAGGGACTTCTTCCTTATGTTAATGAGAAAAGTCAAAGGTAAATGATGGAATGAGTAATTCAGGATAGAGCAACACACGGTTCAACCCACTCCACATAAATAAGAGCCTGGGCGGTAGATAAAGAGATCACAAGGAGATGACCCTGGATTATATATACTGTTAAAAACTAATAATACTGAGAAACTATAAGCTTCGTGACTTAATGGGTACTATAGACCTGCTTTATTTTCTCTCTGATGTACTCAATAGTATAAAACAAAAACTAAATACTAGTAAATCTATACCGTTTTGCCTGTTCTACATCATGCAAGTAAGGAACCTCAGTATAAGAGAAACCAGTACTAATCCTCCTCATGTGGTAGCTTCTATGAATTGCTTAATGTTACTGTTTTGCTGCCTTGTTTGCTATGACTTTGCTTTGTCCCAAGAAATGGTAAGCCTCCCCAAAGTAGTTAGGATGTTAAAAAAAAAAAGTCGACAGTCTACTTTCAGAGAATGGCTTCATTTGACATCCAGACAATGCAAAATCCTAGAAGTCATCCTTGATACCACTTTCTCTCTCATCTACTATTCCTCATCCATCACAAAGTTCCATCAATTTTACCTAAGTATATTTCAAAGCTAACCATTTTCTGCTATCTTAGAAGTTACCATCCTGGTCCTAGCTAACCTTCACTCATAGATACTGTTAGACTTTACTAACATGTCTCCTCTTATTCTCTTTGGTCCTCCCACCTTTTCATCTACAGTTACAATGACCCTTTGAAAGCATAATTCTGATAATCTGATCATGACATTGAATACTACTTAATATCCTTAAAGTAGCTTATAAAGCAATGTATGGTCTAGTTCCCATGCATTTCTTCAGCATTATCTCACACCACTTTCCAACTTGCTCTTTGAGCTCCAGCAATGAGTCTTCTTTTAGTTACCTGAATTTTCCATGTTCCCTTGCTACAGCCCCTTTACACAAACTGGTCTGTGTTTGCCATTCAATACTCAGATCTCAGCTAAGTGTCATTTTACTAGGGACACTGTTCTGACTTTTTAATACTCTCAGAGAACCATATTTTTTCTTGCAGAGAACAAATCTCTGTTTGTAATACAGTCATTAGTGGGATTATTTTAATTAATGTTTATCTTTTCCATTAAATTCTATGCCCATGGGAAGAGGGACTTTGGCTGTTTCTTCTCAGCGTATAGCTAATTTTTACTAAGGGACCTGGCACATAGTACAGATGCAGGAAATATTAGCTGGGTAAATAAATGAATGAATGAATGAGATTTATAACCAAAATTATCCAAGTAGAACAATAAACTTTTTATGTCTTCTTTAGCAATATTCATAAGGACAAATAGAAAATACACATCTACATAATTGGTGATCTGTATGAATATGGAGTAAGAAAGTCAGATGATGACATTTCATAAAATTCTGCACCTTACATTGCCAGTTCTCTTCTTTTTAGTTTCCTTTGACCTGAAGTACATGCTTTGAAATACACTCACCTACTACTTCATCTCTGCTTTAGAGAAACAATGTTACTTGCCTATGGTTCCCAGAAATAAAAAGTGGTATAGCCAGGACTTGAACCAATAGAGTTCTGTCTCCAAGTACAGAATTCTTTCTAGTCTACCATATATAAGTTGCTATGTTTTATGGAATTTTTATAGAATTTCATGTTTCTGGGGGAACCTTAAGCATATTTGATTACAAGTATTAACTTGTGATCTATCCTGTGCTATAAAAAGCAATAAGGTGTGGAGAGCAGATGTAGCTCGAGTGGTTGAGCACCTGCTTTCCATGTAGGAGGTCCTGAGTTCAATCCCTGGTACCTCCTAAAAACAAAGAAAAAAAAACAACTCTCATTGGGAAGCAGATGTAACACTCAGTGGTTGAGCACCTGCTCCCATGTATGAGGTCCTAGGTTCAATACCTGGTACCTCCTTAAAAAAAAAAAAAAAAAGACAGCAGGGTGAATGAAGTTAGCCAAAGGCAGAAATTCAGATTTTTAGGTATAAGAGTTCTGGGGAAACTTTTAGCTGGCCAAATGTTGTTTTGTCTTTAACCTTTTAGCAAAACTATACTAAAGAAACTCTAAGACTATGAGTTCCTTTGAAAGCAATTGCCTTGGTAAAAAGCTTGATCTCCTGCCTTTGATCACATGTAAGATACCAGCAGCTCTACCTTCAACTATTCCACTTCCTTATCAATCCACAAAAATCCACCCTGACAGGGGCCAATTTTGGATTAACCAAACATTCAGTTTTTAATGCCACCCATGATATAGTGCTGCCATAGAAAATCATTCATGCCAAAAAGCACCTAAACAAATTTATGATTTCCAATATTATCTATTAACATTCCTTTCACATATTCTTTGTAAAATTCCCTTTTTGTTACCCATAGTTGTAACTGTTCCAAATGTCATCATTCTTCTCATGCTCTTCTACTAAAACCCTAACATTCATCCTTCTTTCACCAAATGACCTTGAGCCTGTTTTGCAGAAGAAAACAGAAACCAAAAATAAATTTCCCCAACTTTTCCAACCTCTTCATCTATTAATAGATGTATCTACAATTCTAATTTTCCCTTCTGTTGGCATCTAGGACACTATTCTCCTATATCTTACTGCTCTTTTTCAATTTTATTTGTGGGTATCTCTTACCCTCTTCAACTCCATCTTCTCAATACTTATGGCACACATGCACACTTATTCCGATATGGGCCAAAATTCTGTTCTGGGTCCGCTTTATGACTTTTAGTCTATACTCCAGATGATTTCATCCATCCCAATGCTTCAACTGCTATTTCTATGACACAACATTCAAAACTATGCCTCTAAGCTTCAAACCTTCTCTCTGAGTGATCCATGGTTCCAAGTACTTATTAGACATGTCCCCCTAAGGGTCTTGTAGGAATCTCAAACTTTACTTACTGAGATTTAAATTCCTTATCTTCCTCTCCACTCCAACATATTCTTTCTGAATTATCCATTTTGGATAATGTTTTCATATCTAGAAATCTCACTGCTGAAAAAGTCATTCTCCCTAACTCCACATTCAATCTAAGAGTATTTGGCATAAATTATACTTCAGAAATATCTATCCAGCTTTACCCCTTTCTAATTCTATTCCATAGTTCAGACCCTTCATCATTTGGCCTGCATTACTGCAATACCTTTCTATAAGTCTCTACCTTCACCAGTCCACTTTTTTTTTACACTACCATCTGAGTATATACTTTATCAAAAACACCTATGTATTTTTTAAAAAGGGGATGGGGGAGAACTTTAGATTTCCAACTCCAAAGAGAATAAAGCCTAAGTTCTCTTGGAAAGGCACAATCATATCACAACCTCCTCAACATCATTTCCTATTATTTCATGCCAGTATTCCAAACACAAGATTACTTCTAATTATATGGAATTTCTAATCTCTAAAATACTGGGCATGCTGTCATCTCTACATGGAATGTTTCCAATTGTTAAGTCAATTTTTTACTTACCTTTTAAGATCTACCTCAGATTTCAGTTGTGTTTTGAAGCCCTTGCCAAAACTCCAGGCAAAGTGTCTACTGGGCTGTGAAAGGGGTTTATTTAATTACAGTACTAATTACAATGTACTCTGACATGTGTCTCCCTCAGCAAACTGGCTAAGACAAGGAATTGCTCACATATTTATGCTTGTACTTAGTTGAAGGTTGCTGGAACCTAGTAGGGTCTAAATGGAACCTGAAGGATATATCTCAAATAGGTAATAAATTAGAAAGCAATTTCTTTATCACATATTCATTCAATAAGATTGATTACTTGTTTTTTATCTTAGCTATTTCAGACAAGTTTTCAGATACAGATATTTTTAGAAATTGTCAAATTTAATCAAAATTTAATATGAAGCTAATATTGAAGAAAGGGAAAAAAGGTACCTTGGCAAAGGTGTGAATTCACTGATTATTCCTTCTGCTCCAAGTGTGACTCCCTGGACAATAAATGTACTGCCCATTCCTTTCCAAAGGGCTCTTGGTCCCTAAAGTGAACAAAATTTATTGTTATTTCTGTTAATGCCTAAATATGAAACTCAAAAAAGGTCTTAATAAAATTTGATTATTTAATGTTTACTGGTATTTTTCAATAAGGTATTATTCTCAGGGAAAACTGAGTAGATAATTATACCTAAATTTCCTGCCTCTCTTTATTGTTTTTTGGATTGTGTACATTTAGGGCAAGATGAATACTCCAATTAGTTAAACATCCCTAACGAGGGCTCCAGTTCTGACTACCTTCCAGACTCCTACAATTATATAATCAACTCCTTACTAGTCTTCTCCTTAGGATGACCCATAATTACCTCATATTTCACATATCCACAGGCAAACCTAATCAAACCTATCATACACCCCACCCCAAGTCTTTCTTTTTCTGCTGTATTTTCAATCTCCCTTGAAAACAGTTTTGTCATCCCAGTGTCCAAATCATATATCCAGATGGCACTTTTCTTTCATTCTTCATATTGTATAAGTTACCATATCTTATAAATCTCATCTCTTATAAATCTATCACTTTTTCCATCTTTACACCCTTATTTAAATCAATTTGAATACATTACAATAGTCTATCTCTAGTGATGCCCCTTTCCAAATACCATCAGTGATATTCCTGTTCTTACTATTTATCTTACATTATTAGCACATAAGATATACACATGGAAAAATCAAAAGAAACAAATGATACCAGGTGAAAAGTCTGTCTCCTTTTCAACCTAGTACCCCAGTAGTAGTTTCCTGTTTATCCTCCAAAGATAATGCACATATAGACAAGTATATTCCTGTGAATATATATAGATATATATTGTTTTGTTCATTTTTAACAGGTGGTAGCTTACTATGTGTACCATCCTGAAGCTAACAAATATCCCAAAGATTATCCCATACTCCGTATACTCCTTATCAGCAGACACAGGGCTATCTTCTTATTTTTAACAGCTACTTGATGTTTCATTATATAAACATAATTTATGTTTACCATAAAGAAATTTAATAGAATCTTTAGGGTAATGCTCACCTGAGTTTTGTTAAAGTTGTACATAATATTGATGACTGTAAATGGAGTGAGATGATAATTCTGGGCATGGTAATTAACCTGTAAAGAAGAAAGTTTATGAATGTTTTTTTGTCAAGAAGTAACAAAGCTATGAAAGACATGCCATTACAGCAAAAACAAAAGTTAAATTCTTAAGTCAGTATAAATTACATATCAGCAAAATTATTCTTGAAAGTATTTTGAATCACCTATTAAAAGTACAGTATGCTGAAAATCAATGTATAATATACTTAATAAAGAATATATAATAATGAAGGCCTTGTTTAATACTTATGTTTCCTTAAATGCCAGAATGACATTCAGTGTGGCAAAATGCCCATACCATTTAACCCAGAGGAACCAAGAATTCTGGGAACAAGAAATTTTCATCTCCCAACTCATGCTCATTTTGGCAAGCATTTTTCAAACTATAGGTTGCAACTAACTGATGAATTGTGAAGTCAGTTAAGTGGGGCAGAGCCAATATTTATTACATGAAATGTACATCACACATTCTAAAGGTATTATTTCATAAAACATTTTTTAGTTATTCATATATATACATATACTGGCTCACAATATAATATTGTCACAATGTAAAACAGATGTCTGAAATATGTTTTGGGGCATATTAACTACCCATGGTATTTGAATAACTATTTCTCTATATAAACTTATTTTTACAGTGCTAAGCATGAAGAGTTGACTTTGTAATGCTCTATATCTTTTCTAATTCTAACAGCAGCCAAGTAGGTTAGTTATATTACAGCAGTGTAGTGTGGTCTGCTGGACCCCATCACCCTTTCAGAAAAGCCAAAATAATTTTCTTAATGTTACTAAGGTATCCTTTGCCTCTTCATTGTGTTGACATTTTCACTGATGATGAAAAAGCATTAGGGGATAAAGTGCTGGCTCCTCAGCACACATCAAGGCAATGGCATCAAATTGTATTTCTGTACTTACTGTATTCTTCACATCACTTACTCACAGGGGAGTAAAAAATTTCTTGTTCCTGGAAAACTTGCTTCCTCTGTGTTAAATGGTATGCACATTTAATAGGTATTAAGTAATTTTCACTTAAAAATGTCCTCGATGAAGTAGTGCAAATTTTTAGTTTTATGGTATCAACCATTTCTGCATAAGGAAGTAAGGTAGCTGTGTTGAAGTAAAGCACTTATACAGTTGAGTTCCATGCTGAACTAGCCACTTTTTTCATGGAACACCATTTTTGCTTAAAAAAAATGACTGTCAAACCAGTTATTCACACTTGGGACAGATATTTTCTTGAAAATGAACAATGTAAGTTTGGCAATTAACAAAAACAAAAATGGATACCATTTGTAACCAATGATAAATATGAGTTTTCAAGCAAAAATGAGAATTTTTGAAAACCTGTATCTACCATCAAGAGCTTCTCAATACTCAAAAACCTTTTTTGGTGATACTGGTGGTGATTTTAATGAAAGGATTTTTTTTTTGAGATTGGGTAATCAAATGACATTACATTTGGAAAATCTATTTAACTCAATGAATTAATATTTTCAAATGACCAGTGCATGTTAAACTCATGCATGGGTAAAAAAAGAAAAAAAACATTCAAGGTACAATATAGCTCAAAGGATTTTAATGTAATGGAGCATAAAAGTTCACTGATGTGCTTTTAGATTTCACATTGCAAATTACACTTAAGAAGCTACCACTTGAGTATTGTTGTAGTATCAAAGAATATCCATGATTATTTAAAAGGGTATAAAATACACCTTCCTTCTTCAACTACACTTTCATATTTCTTTCAAAACAAATTGCAACAGATTGACTGCAGAAGCAGATCCGACACTCTAGCCGTCTTCTCTTATGCCAGACATTAAATTAAAAGTTATTTTTCATAAAATGTTATTTATGTTAATAGCTAATGCTTTTATTATTTTTAAGTGAGGTAAATAAATTCATTGAAAGTTTTAATTTTTGATACAGTAAATATCAATAGGCAACATAAAGTTCTTTGGGATCCTCAATCATTTCTAAGAGTTTAAAGAGGTCTTGAAACCAAAAAGTTTGATAACTGAGATTTTAGAACATTTCACATGGAGTAAGTGGTTTACAGTCTCGTGCTATTTGAGTTTCTGTACTTCAAATGAGGGTTAGGATTAGAGTTTTAGGTCATAGAAATTACATTTACCTGGCACTGACGGCGTAAAACAATGCAAGGATGGGCCAGTACATTTTCTGTAAAGAGACTATAAAAATAAATTATATATATGTGTGTATGACATATACATACATATATATATATTTAACAGCCAAATTTAATTTACAACTTATATATGTATCCAAACTATTCTTGGCTGAATAATCATGCAATTTTTTAATGTTTTCTACTGTTAAAAATTAAAACTAAAAAGTTTTTTTAAGTGTCTAGAGAGGTATACAAAAGCATTCCACCAATAAAAAGTTCAATATGAAAAGAAAGCCATATCTACAAACTAGTAAACAAGGGAAAGAACATGTAATATTAATATCTTTAGTACAAAGACAAAGCTAGATCTCTGTATGCTCTTTTTATAGACATTTTTATAAGCCCCTCTCCTTTTTTATCAGATGTCCTACAGACAAAGTTCCTATTAGGAGAGCCAATCTATTCTACACAAATCTCATTTTATAGATATTGGTTTTTATGTTCTTTGCACTTAAGTTAGAATTTTAAAGACCATGTTAATTGGCCAATATTTTATGTATTAAACATTTCTTTCAGAAGCATTCACTACAAAACAGGCTTACATACCCTACAGCCATGGGTTTAAGATACTAATACTAATGTATGTGTGTGCACACACACATTCACATAAACACACATATTAACAGTATATCAAATGAACAAAAAATTTTTAGTATAAATAGTGAGGCCAAAGGAAAATTAGGTCTAACTGAAAGAAAAATTTTAATACACAAGTTTTGTTTCTATTGATATTAACATCCTGAAGTTTAATTATGCAAAAAAGGTCACTTTTTTCTTGATTAAAATGTTTAAAACAATTGACAGTCACTCTCCCATAAAATGTAAGACTTGTGTAATTCTACTATTTTGGGAACCGGTATTCACTAAAGATCACAACAATCAAGGCTAAAGACTTTTCTTAAACAAAATTTTGATGATTAGAAAAAGAAATTACTATATTTCTTACACAATGACTTTGTGATTATAAAACTGTATGACTAATATCTACTGTTACTGGGGAAAAAATCAAGTTACAGATTTTAAATAATGATAATTGTTCTTCAAAACGATATCCAATATTTAATCTAGTGTTCCTAAGAATATTCCCAGTGAAAGAAATACTAATCACTTAATAATATAAATTTCATTAAAGAAAAAAATTGAGTAAAAAGTTAAATAAAATTTCTTTAAATAAAACATTACCTTGCAAGTCCAATACCAAATCCAGCAAATCTATTCAACTGTTCTAAAAGAGAAGGGATATGATTACTTATAAGCAATACTTAGGTTTACTGTGGAAAAAAAATTCTTTCCTCTTATTAATAGGCTGATTTTTTAACCTCCAGGTCCCCAAGTCAAATTCTTTTACAGGCAAGGAAGGTAGTTTTAATGAATGACACACTTTACTGAGGCTTGTGACTAGTTATAAAATGTAGACCTTCTAAAGGCACAGCCACTCTTCAGCTCCAACTCATTGGTGCCATGTGGGAGTGTGGGCCCAGGGTTTCTACACTGTGATTTTACTAAAAACATATTCTAATTTTTATACAAAATCTTCCAATTTTTAAACATTAAAAGCTATTTCAAAAAGCATTAAAACATTATGCAGGCCAAACTAAACATGTCTGTAGGTATCAGGTCTCAACTTTTGACTACAAATTGGTTTAAAAATTTTCTGGAGAAGGCACTGACTGATAACACCAAAAACTAGTTATTCAGTGTTACTAGAGAGAACAACTATGTTAAACCAATAGTCTCAAGTAAAACACCTCCAAATTATTAATTTGAAAGAGTACATAGTTAACCAAAATGGGTAAATATGACTCTTATTCCCTGTCTACCCTAGTTTTAATATTTGTCTCTATGAGAGGGAACTAGGCATATATGTGCTACCAGTGATGGCATTTCTACAGTCTTAATGGAAATGTTTACAGCTAGAAACATTCTGTGCATCTGTCAAAATGGAAAGAATATTTCCACTTGGCTAATGAGCCCAAAATAATGATGAAATACCACAACTCCAGTAGACATTAAATTTCAGCTATAATTCAATATCCACAAGGAATTCTCTCATCTCTGCTCTTTCAAATTAAGCAATGCCTTCACTATTCCTTTAAAATCAGAACAAGACATTATAAGCATGTTCCCGGGGAAATTATTTGGTTCACTCCTGCCTTGTAAATGAACAAGCAAGATAAAAAGCTAAGATGCTTTCACCTTTTCAGATTTTCCCATTTTATGTGTATAGATCATCCCCTAATATTGACAGAATATACTGCTGTTATTTTCTGGAAGGCTTATTATTTTTCCAGATGTTCGGAATACATTTAATAGTTAATGATAAAATTCATCTATTATTCTAACAATTCCAAGATAATGGGAGAGGCAGGCATTATTCCCACTTCATGAATTTTTTTTGAAAGTTGAGACTATCTAGAGCACAGTGTTGCAATTAAAACACAGGTCTCCTGACATCCTACAGAGAATAATTATGTCTTAATTCTAAAGTCATTTCTTGAAATATGATCAGTCTTTCTATAATAACTCTTTAGGTCTGAAGAAGGAAAGTGCAATCTGGAAATCTGGAAAACAATTAGACACAACTCCCATGAATAAAGAGGAAAAGGAAGGAAATGAGTTTTTTTTCCTTTGAATGTGCCCCATATTGCACAGGACATTTTCACAACCTCTTCTATTTAATACTTAAAACCCCCTGAGTTGTTATTATACCTGTCGTAGAAGAGAAATCTGGGGGCTCACAGAAGTTAAGAAATTCATTTAAGATCGCTCAGCTCATAAGTGTTTGAGCCAGGTTTGAATCCAAGTTCACCTATGCTGAAAAGCCTCTTCTTTTCAGAACAAGAACTACAAGTAAAATAAATGAATAAATAAAAATGAAGGAAACACTTTGCTGTCAAAGCCATTAGGTACAGGTAAAGATGATGAATAAACAGCAAATAATTCAGTTTGCTTCTTTGCTGTCTCAGGCTATGGGTTGTAATATGCCGAAATCCTTGAAAATTCCTACCACGCACCGGGTGACTAGGACAGGTGTCTATTTTTGGGAGATGATTTCGGAGAAAACGTTTGTTCGTGAGGAAGAGGTAGAAAGACCGCTTCAGGACTGGAGGACGATAGGAGGGCAGAGGGCGGGACCGCAATAGGCTGAGAAGAGATCGAAGGCGGGACCCTTTTCTTGGCTTCTTGGGTCTGCAGGCCACGAGCCGCGACTTCGCCACCCCACCCACCCTTTCCTGGGCCCCGATGACCCTCACCGCTATTTTGCTCCCGCACGCTGCCGCCGCCGCCGCCGCTACCGCCACGGCCACCGAGAAAGAGTTCCTCTACTGGACCCTCGAGCGGGGTGGAGGCGACCGGAGCGGCGTAGGCCGGGCTCTTCTCGCCCCAGTGCAGGTTGCGACTGCCCGGAATGTCCGGAGGAGTGGTCACCCAGTGGCTCAGGTCCGACGAAGCGCTGAAGGACCTTGCAGGGAAAGCGCCGCTGCCCCCAAAACCCTGCTCGTCCCGGGCGCCACCCCGGTAGCCCAAGCCATCAAATCCGTCCGGGCGCCGCGGATGCATCGCAGCGAGACAAAACAAGGCGAGCCCTCCCGGGGCCCACCACCTCTGGGATCACCCGGACCTCGAGCCGCACAGCTTATCCTAGGCCCTTGCCGCGTTAGGGGAATTCTGACAACCGGAAATCACATTGCAAACCCGGACGTCCTGGGTGCACGTGATCGTAGCCGCTTCCGGCGACCGTTAGAAACACGGTTGCTAGGGAGATGCGGCGGGGACCTGGGGCCAACCCTTAAAACTTTGTCACCGTTGGCCCCGTTAGGAAGGAGTTGAGAAGACGGTTGTGGGATTAATACAGCACGGTACCCTAGAGATGCCGAAAGAGTATTGGGGTAGGAGGTGCGGCCTGAATGGGATGAAGTCGAAAGAAGTGCTTCTGTTGAGAGAACGGGCTGGTGGAGCTGACCAGGTGCTCCGGGCAAGAAATGCCTCGCCCCACAGGCGACCAGGACCTAAGTCTTTTCTTTCTTCACTGGTGGGGCCTCGTTTGCCTCGAGGGAGCTGTTACAGGTTAGAGTTGGAGGGCGGGGGAGGGGAGGGTTAGTGACTTTCCACCAAGCTTTGTCTCTCGCACTTTAGGTTTTAAATTTCAGAGATCAAGGTTGGCCCAGTGGACCCAAGGCTACTATGGATGACTGGGGCAAGCAATTGAGAAAGTAGAAGTGAACATCTGACAAGAAAGAAATCCTTTCACACGAAGAGAAAATGCCCTCCGGAATTTAGGAATTAAGTATTATTAACTATTCTTATTTTAAGGCTACAAAACAACGACAAATAGTTTTCTGTAGTGTTTTGTTGTTGTTTTCCCTGTGCAACCAAATCCGAGCGGTATCTCTAGAAATAGGAACCCCTGGCAGAAAAATTACGCGGAATTCTGTAGCAAGCCCTCCTATTACCTGTTTTTTTGAGCTTCATGGATTCTTGAGACAGAGGTGCTCTCCCTAGGTCTGACGGAGCCTTCCGTGGGTTGCTCGTGCGTCCCTTCTTCCCCACAGGCTCCCAGGATTCCGAGGGGTTTCGAAAAGAACACTGACGCACTCCTCTCAGTCTTCGAGACACGATCTTCGATTTTAAATTAAAGCCATATAGGCAACTTCATTTTGAGGGGGTTGACATTCTTAAACCTGACTGGGTTGTGATGGGGTGACAAGGGTGTTCAACCTCTCACTTAATAAACGTATCGGATATTACTCGAGAACTAATACTGGCATGGCAATAATAAATGTGTGTGTGTGTGTGTGTGTGTGTATTTCTCTGTGACTGAGGAATGGTGGTTCCAAGGATGGGATTGGCTCAAGTCCTAAACCAATTATTTATTAAAAGGAGAAGGGGAAGAAGGCCTAAGTGTGAATATGTGTGTGTGCTTTTAATGTAAAAACATCTTGGGGAAGGGATGAATCATTAAAGGAGAGCAAGTAGGTAGCTAATAGAAGAGGGATTGGGAACAATAACACCGACCTAAGAGCTTACTCCTGAATAAATTCCAGCTGGAAAATGTACTTTTTCCTTTTTTTTTTTTTTAAGGTTAAATAACAGGTGAATATTTTTCAAGCAGTGAAAACTTTCTAAGAGCGACAAAGTCAAAAGTTATTTAGGAAAACATTTAAAAATTTAACCGTATAAAATTTAAATGTATGTGTGGTAATTGAAAAAGGAAAACAGTAATTAAAGTTGAAAGACAAGCCACAAAAATTACACTTTTACATGTTATAGACAAACAGCAATTAATGTAAAATGAGCTGTTACCGACGAATAAAGGCAAAAAAGTAGAGAAACATACAAAGGACATAGGGAGGCATTTCATATAAAAAGAAATGCAAATGGATAATAGTATGAAAAAAATGTGTAATTGAAGAAAAATTTAATAAAGCTATTTCACCTTTAAAATGACAATGTTTAAAAGGAAAAATGCATTGTCATGCAATGTGAGAAGAAAGTAACTCATTCATTTCTGGAGTGGTATAAAACCTAATAACATTTTGATGGAGAACAATTCATCAACGTATCAAAAACCATAAAAATATTCATATCTTTTGATTTCTAAATCTAAGGAAACATTTAAGGTGTGTATATTTACTTGTATGCATGTTCATGGCAAGACTACAATCACAAAAAAATGGCAGGTATCTAAATAGCAATGAATAAAGGGTTAATTAAATAAAGTACATCTATATGGTCCTTTACTCAAAATACATTTATTTAGCACTTACCTTGTGCCAGGTACTGTTACAGGCAATGGGAATAGAGGTGAATAAGCCACATAAAGTCCCTGCATTGATAGAACTGACATTCTAGGCAGGAGGACAAATAATTACAAACCTGTATTATGTCAGATAATGAAACAAATATAAAAGGCAATATCACATAATGACAAAATATATATTAACAAAATCTTGAGCAAGTGATAGAATGAGTCTTAAATTTGGTGGTCCAAGAAGTCCTGAGGAAGTGACCTTTGAACAGCAACCTGAATGAAGTAAGGAAGTAAACCATGTGTGACTATCTTGGGGAGAAAAAAATTCCAGGCAGAGTTTAGTATAAATAAGGCCCTGACAACAAGCTAGCTAGCCAATGAGCAAGGGGGAAAATGATAGAAAAGATCTTGGGGCATCCTAATTAATAGATAAGAATTTAGTGGGTTTGTTTCTGAGAATAGAGGAATGACATGACTTGATTGATATTTAGGATTAACCTGGCTTCTGCATTATGCAGAGGTAGAAGCCTCCTCTACTCAGAGAGCTATTACAGTCTGCTGAGGCAAGAGATAGTGCTAGAGAGAGTAATGAAGGAGATGAGCTGAGTTGAGAGTATGCATGCTTAAAGATCACATTAGAGATGGTTATTAAATTGAAAATGTTGGTGTTAAAACCATTATGTACGGCACAATTTCACTTTTGTTAAAAAGAATAATAATGATGCACATTAGAAGGACAGGTGCCAACATTATAAGATTGTATTATACCTGGATAGTGAGTTAGCATTTGAGTTTTATTTTTGGACTTTGCATTTTCTAATTGCTCTAAGATAATCTATTTTTGTCTAAAAAGGAAAATTATTTTTAGAAAAAATCAATAGAGCAGATTTACTTATGGACAAAGCAATAAAGATCTTGGATTACTGAATCTGTTCTCATGATTCATATAGTATTTACGAAGCAGTCTGTAGAGCACTATCAAAGTCCTGTCATCCTGTAGTTCTTCAAAACCTTTCTGAAATCATGATGCTGAAATGGCCCATGTTATAGCATTTCCACCTACTTTGGGAAGCTCATAACACATGAATTAAAAGCAGGGAATTCTATTTAGCATTTAGAAAGAGTGGCCAACATGCATTTGATGAGAATAAGAGTATAATATTTAATAATAGTATTACTACATATTATGGCATAACAAATTCTCCAAAACTGAACAGCTTAAAACAACATTTAACATCTCGTAGTTTCTGTAGTTCAGTAATTTGGGAGTGACTTAGATGGGTGGTTCTGGTTCAGGGACTCTCATGAAGTTGCAGTCAAGACTTCAACTTGTGCTGCAGTCCTTTTATTTATTTTTTTAATTTTTTATTCATTTTTTAAAAAATACTACATTAAAAAAATATGAAGTCCCATTCAACCCCACCACCCCCACCCCCCACTCCCCCCACAGCAACACTCTCTCCCATCATCATGACACATCCATTGCACCTGGTAAGTACATCTCTGGGCATCGCTGCACCCCATAGTCAATGGTCCACATCACAGCCCACACTCTCCCACGTTCCATCCAGTGGGCCCTGGGGGGATCTACAATGTCCCGTAGTTGTCCATGAAGCACCACCCAGGACAACTCCAAGTCCCGAAAATGCCTCCCCATCTCATCTCTTCCTCCCATTCCCCGCACCCAGCAGCCACCATGGCCACCCTTCCCACACCAATGCCACATTTTCTCTGTGGACATTGGATTGGTTGTGTCTATTGCACATCTATGTCAAGTGGGGGCTTAGATTCCACATGGATACTGGATGCAATCCTCCTGCTTTCAGTTGTAGGCTGCAGTCCTTTTAGACTTGAATGGACTTGACTTGGGCTAGTGCACCCATTTCCAAGATATCTTACTCAGATAGCCATGGAAAGAAGGCCTCCATTTCTTTTTGGTTGTTGTCAGGATGTTACTTTCCACATGAAGGTCTCCATCAAACTGCTTGAGTGTCCTTATGACATGACAGGTGGCTTCTTTCCTGAGCAAGTAACTTAAATAGGAGAGAGCAAGAAGGAAGCCACAATGTCTTTCATGACTTAACCACACATAATCACTTCTGTTACATTCTCTTCTTAAATAGTGAGTTGCTAAGTCCAAACCACATCCAGGAGACGAATATTAGGTTCTATCTTTTGAAGGGAGGTTTTCAAAGAATTTGTGTTCATATTTTAAAATCACCGCAATATTAGACCATCATATAGCAATTAATGGATAGAGGATATATATGTGTTTGTTCTCTCCTCTTCCCTCCCTGCCCCCAGTTGTCTGCTCTCTATGTCCACTCACTGAATGTTCTTCTGTGTCTGCTTGCATTCTTGTCAGCCGCACTGGGCATCTGTGTCTCTTTTTGTTGCATCATCTTGCTGCGTCAGCTCTCCTTGTGCGGTGCCACTCCTGGGCAGGCTGCGCTTTTTTTCGCACAGGTGGCTCTCCTTGTGGGGTGCGCTTCTTGTGGTGGGGCTCCCCTAAGCAGGGGACATCCCTACATGGAACGGTACTCCTTGTGCACATCAACACTGAGTGTGGGCCAGCTCACCACATGGGTTAGGAGGTCCTGGGTTTGAACCCTGGACCTCCCATATGGTAGACGGGCACTCTATCAGTTGAGTCAAATCTGCTTCCCGATAGAAGATATATGAAGTCACCAAAATTTACACAAAAATTTACACACATTTTCACACAATTATTAATATTAAAGTGACTTCTTTTTTCTAGTAAATATATATTAAGGATTAGTTATCTTCTAAAATAATCACATGGTAGAAATACATATAACCAGAAAATAGTTCAATAAATATTTTTAAAATTTCAGCCATTATTTAATTAGACTTGAGTTGAACTACAAATGAAGAATAAGCAGAATATTTTGATAATAATCAAGAATTGGCACAGAATATGACCCTGCTAAACGACAGTAAAGAACAAGCTGGTCATTCATTTCTGTTAACACATTAACACTGAATGAACTTTAAAAAAAGTTACCTATAGTTTCACTCATGAATTCATGAATTCACACAACAACATCAAGCATTATTCATCCAGCAACATTTAGTGAACTAGTATATGCTAGTTACTGTATTAGGTACTATAATGCAGCTGTGTACTAGGCATTTAATGCCACACAAGGATGGCATTTAATGACATTTAAAAGAATTTATTTCTAAAAGAAGTTGAAAGAGATAACTTAGAAAAAAATTTAATGGAACATGAAGAGTAAGTAAAAGTAACAAAGTTTTCTGTTAGGAAATTGGTATACATATTTTTTCATTGCTGCATTTAATATCTGTTGAAGGTTGAATCATTCACCCCACAAAAGCACGTTCTTTATCTAAATCCAAGTTCATGTGGGTGTGAACCCATTTGTGAATAGGACCTTTAGAAGATGATGTTAGTTATTTTTACATTCTTAATTAACAATTTTATTTCACACACACACACAAAGAACAGAAAAAGGCAGCTCAACAAGTTATGGAAACATTACTCAAACATTTTTTTTCAGGCACTTTCATCTAATTCAGACTGCTAACTCATTAGTTCCTCTAGTGCTCAAAAAGGTACACAGATGAACACAGATTAGTTAAGTGGCATAGTAAAGTTCTTCTTATTAATAAAAAAAAATGAAGAGGAGAAAAAATGTTTTATCACTTCATATCCTTTTTTTTAACTTTTAACATTTATATAGTACCAACTTTGCTACAAAACTTTACAATGTTGTTGTTAACTATAGTCCATAAATTACATTAGTTATATTTTTTCAACATATCACCACATTCTTAACACCTGTAGTAGAACATTCCTGTATTTATATTATTAACCACAATCCTCATCTACTTCCAAAATCATTGTTATACATTCCCAATATTATCCTCCAGCTGTCCACCAAGTAACATTAATTTTCCTAGACTACTCATTTAAGCCACAATCACATCCAAAAATCAAGTATTTGTTACATTCATTGTAATGTGCTACCATCGAGTCCAACCATTACCACGTATTTATATTTGACCTTATTAAATATTCCATATACATCCAGCATCTTCTCCCCCTTCTCATTCCACATTTCATCTCCCACTATGAAGATGATATTATTAAAGGTGTGACCAAATTGAATTTGAGGGTTCATAATCTATAATACTGGAGGCCTTATAAAGAAAGGAAATTCAGTCAGTAGAAACCAGAAATCCAAGTTAGAGAATGTAGAAGACAGAAATAAGGACAGCCATGTGAAGGAGGACTATTACCATGAGACTGCTACCAAACCCAGGAGGAAGCATGGCCTTTATGACATCTTTATTTTGGATTTCTGACCTTCAAAACCATGTGTCAATAAATTCTTGTTCAAGCCAACACCTGGTGTGATATTTGACATAGCTGGAGCAAATTAAGACAATGCAATACAAATGCAATATTAAAATCTTGTTTTACCTTTTGCCTCTAATGCAGTCTTACAAGTCAAATGATCGTTTGAGTTTTAATTATCTTTTCTCTCTCTTTTTGAATAATAAAAACTTCAGGTGCTGCTTTGTTTATTCCCTACTCCACTGTAATAATACTAATGAGAAACCTAAAGCTGACATCAAAGAACTTCAAAAGTATTAAAAGCTATTATTTAGAAAGGTGTTAAATTTCAAAATCAATATTAATTCTAATGTAGTAATTCAAACTGATTAATATTTTTACACCTATCTTTTTCATATGATTCACTTTTTCCCTTCCCTTTGAATGTCTTTTTTATTAGAGAAGTTGTAGGTTTACAGAAAAATAATGCAGAAAGTGCTTTTTTTTGATACTATCGATGAAACACTATTATACTATTAACAGTAGTTCGTAGTTTAGGGTTCACTGTATTGTACAGTTCTGTGGTTTCTAATTTTTTTTTGTTCTAGTAACATATATACAACCTAAAATTCCCCATTTTTACCACTTTCAAATTAATAATTCATTGCTGTTAATTACATTCACAGTGTTGTGCTTCCATCACCACTATCCATTACCAAAACTTTTTCATCATCCCAAACAGAATCTATGTCTCAATTAAGCTTTAACTTCCCATTCCATCCCCTTAATCCCAGTCCCTGGTAGTCTACATTCTAGTTTCTGACTCTATAAATTTACATTTTCCAATTACTTCATATAAGTGAGATCGTACAATACATGTCCTTTTTTGAATGACTTATTTTACTCAACATGTTGTCTTCAAGGTCCCTCAATGTTGTATCATGTGTCAGAACTTCATTCCTTTTTACAGTTGAATAATATTCCATTGTATGTATTACCACATTTTCCTATGATACAGTATTTTTATTTTAAAAATTATTATATTGTTTATTATTCATTTATAAATAACATTTACTATTTATTTTTATTTATTATATTATATATTACTTATACTATTATATAATTTATTATAATATTTGTTATTTATGTTTATTGTTTATTATTCATATTGTTCTTGAGAGCAGCATATGATGCATTCATAAATGCAGAGAACATAGGGGACAGAGGTAGAAGAGAAAAATCTTAGAAGAAAGAGAGTTTACCTGTTCCCTTTTCTTCCTGCTCTGCCCACCACCACCTCTCCTGCCTGTAATGGCAGAGCCACTCAGGCAACATGTAATGTGAGCCTAAGCTGCAGGGAGCTGCCTTAAAGTTGGGGAATGGTTTGGGTTAGGGTCCTTTCCTACCTGATGGACAAATCATGCTTAAAGATCCATTTCAAGTGTCAGCACTTTGTGGAGGATGCAGTGTCTAGCAGGACAGACTCTGGAGTTGGCTCGACCTTGGTTTATATCCCAGCTCAATGATTAACCAGCCATGTGCTCTTTGGCCTGTTGCTCAGCTTCTAAGTTTTAGATATTTACATGCAAAATTTATGTAATAGTACTTAACTTGTGGGCTATTGTGAGAAATATAGTTCTGTAGCACATTGTATACAAATCAAATATACGGTATTCTAATTACTTTTTTATATAATACTCTCAGTAGACAGGGAGTTCCTTCAATAGAGTTAATGGTTTCATCATTTTTATATCCTCAGTACTTATCTTAATATCTAGTACTAAATAAAGCCCTTAACAATGTTAATTAAATATAATCAGATCACATATCTGAATCTGGAATTTTAAGAAACTAATTTGTCAGAGTCAGCAAAAATCCATAAAGGCAGTAAAAGTGCTTTTCCTCAAGTTACTTCTCTCTCCATTAATGTAAGCCTACCTGAATTTATCTAATTTAAAGAGTGATCACAGCTGTTCTGTTTCTGCCTAGAAGACAAAGAATTCCAAAGCTGCTTCCATTTCAGTGACAGACCTGTGCTGACCCAGTCATAATGCTCCCCCTTCATTCCTGATTTTATTTATTTACATTTTCTCTCTTCTTTCTATAGTCTTGATAAGTGTTTGTAGATTTTGTTGATTTTCTCAAAGAAAATAATTTTGTTGATTTTCTTTTCATTTTGTTGATTTTCTCTATTGCTTTGTTATCTTTGTTGTTCTCAATATCATTTTTTCTGCTCTATACTTTATTTTTTTCTTTCTACTTGCTTTGAGATTCGTTTGCTGTCCTTTTTCTAGTTTCTCCAATTGTTCAGTTAGATCTTCGATTTTAGCACTTTCTTCCCTTTAAATAGGCATTTAGGGCTATAAATTTCCCTTTCAGCACTGCCTTCACTGTATCCCATAAATTCTGATAAGCTGTGCTCTCATTTTCATTCATCTTGAGATATCTAATAATTTCTCTTTTAATTTCTTCTTTGACACACTAATTGTTTAGGATTGTGTTGGTTAGCCTCCATATATTGGCAAATTTTCCATTTCCCACCCGTTATTGATTTCCAGCTTCACTCCATTATGATCAAAGAAGACTTTGTACAAATTTATTGAACACCGTTTTGTGGCCCAACATGTGGTCTGTCCTGGAGAAAGATCCATGAGCACTTCAGAAGAATGTATAAACTGCTGATTTGGGGTGCAATGTTCTGTATATGTCTGTTAGGTCCAGCTCATTTATCATATTGTTCAAGTTCTCTCTTGCTGATCTTCTGTCTAGTTATCTATTGATGTTAGTTGTGTGCTGAAGTCTCTAACATTATTGTAGAAACATCTCTTTCTCTTTTCAGTTTTTCCTGAGTTTGCCTCATGTATTTTGGGGCAGCCTGGTTAGGTGCATAGACATTTATGATATCCCTGGTGGATTGTCCCTTTTATTAATATACAATGGCCTTCTGTTTTTCACCACTTTTTTTTTGCATTTGAAGTCTGTTTTGTCTGACACTAGTATAACAACCCCTGCTTTCTTTTGGTTACTATTTGCATTAAATATCTTTTTCCAGTCTTTCACTTTGAGTCTTTTTGCATCCTTGGGTCTAAGGGGAATCTCCTGTCGACAACATATGGACGGCTCATCCATTCTTATCCATTCTGTCAGCCTATGCTTTCAATTGGAGAGTGTCATACATTAACATTCAATGTTATTATTGAATAGGCATTACTTACTCCAGCCATTTTATCCTTTGGCTTTCATACGTCAGATCTTATTTTTGTCCATCTTTTCTTTTTTATTTATCTTTTTTTGTTACCCTTTCTGATAGTCTTCAGTTTTATAATCTCCTCCAAACATCTCCCTCTACTCTTTTCTTTCCTGGTTGGAGAACTCCCTTTAGTGTTTCCTGCAGAGCTGGATTCTTGTTTATGAACTCTTTTAATTTCTGTTTATCTGTGAATATTTTAAGCTCATCATCATATTGGAATGACAGTTTTGCCAGATAAAGAATTCTTGGCTGGCCATTTTTCTCTTCTGGTACCTTTATTATATCATATCACTGCCTTCTCACCTTCATGGAGTCTGAAGAGAAATCTGCACTAAGTCTTATTGGACATCCCTTGTATGTATGTTTCACTCTTCCCTTATTGCTTTCAGAATTTCCTCTTTGACATTTGACATCCTGCAAATTACATGTCTTGGGGTAGATTTATTTGGGTTTATTCAAATAGGATTAAGCTGTGCTTCCTGGACATATTTATTCACTTCTTTCCTGGGAGTTCGGAAATCCTGATGCTGAGTTTACTCTGATGTTCAATTTCTCTCTCTTGCCTAGGGACTTACTGTTAAGTAGCTTTGTGCGGCCTCTGTTCTTTGACTTTTGGTTCAACTTGTTTTAGACATTTAGGATTGTCCCTACTTGTTCATATCAGGGCTAAGATCCCAGTAATGGGGTGTAGGCCAGTTTACAAGGGCCTTGGAGAGGGTGGTAGCAAAGGTGCCTGCTTACCGCTTTTATTTATTATTATTTTTCCTTTTTTGTACACTTTCCTGGTCTGGCTAAAAGTGACACTCTTTGGCAGACCTCTCAGCTCAGATTCCTGATGCTGGGGGAATGCATTCAGAGTAATTCTTCAGGCAGTTGGGCGGTATAGAACCAATGTCCTCAAGGCTGGCTAAGCCTCACAAAAAAAACTTTCTCAGGGGCAGTTCTCCACCTTTGCAGGCCACACCTCCCTCCCTCTGCTTCCTCAGAAACCAGGCTGGGGCAGTAGGAAGGGTGTTTGAGAAGGCAAATTATCTTTAGCTCCCTGTTGGCTCTCAGTGCAAGCAATGTCCTGGTGCCACCCTGTCTGAAGTGCAGGACCCCTCCAATGTAGCAGACCAAGTTTGCTGGCCAAAATCTGAATTTGCTGTAGGTTGTATCCTGCCTCCCCTTTCGAGGGGAAGAGGACCCCTGCAATCCCTCAGGCCACAGTCACTGCAGTCACTGCCACTGGCTCTATAGGTGGGGGATGGGGACTGCTGCTTTTGCAGCTCTACTCATGGTATTTTTCAGTGAGCTGGGACTATTTTCCTTGCCCCTCACTCCTCTGGGTGCTGTCTCACTTTCCCCTGGTATCCTGAGCCCCAGAGCAGTACTTCAGTCTCTGCCTGTTCTCTATTTTTTCTGGGAAAGAAGTGATCTCTCTACCTCCCTAATCCTCCATCTCCCAGGAAATTTCCTACAATTCACTTTTTAAAAAAGATTTTTTAAATTTAATTTATTTTTCCTGCTCCCCCAGATGGTTCTCTTGTCTGTCAGCTCATTGTTGGCTCACCTCCACCAGGAGGTTCTGGAACCATAACCAGGACCTCCCATGTGGGAAGCAGGTGCTCAACTGCTTGAACCACATCCACTCCCTATTTTTTACTTTTAAGTTTTAAAAATTCCCCTGAATTTATTTTTGTTATGATGTGCAATAGTAGTACATATTTGTTTTCTTCCAAATCGTGCCCAAGCTCTTTACTGCTTTTCCCCACTGAATTAAAATGGCACTTTTATTATACCTAAATATTTATGATTTTATGTATTCTGTTTTGTTCTACTGATACATATGGGCTGATAACTTAAAGGATTTTCCTAGTAACTTTAATAAATGATGTTTTAGTTTCCTAGACTGTTCAAGCAAATACCATACAATGGGATTGCTTAATTAATGGAAATTTACTAGCTTATGATTTTGAGGTTAAGAAAAAGGTCAAATCAAGGCATCATCAAGGTGATGCTTTCTCTCCAAAGATCAGTGTCCTTGGCTTGCTGCCTGTGATCCTTGGCTCCTCTGTTACCTGGTAAAGCACATGGTAACCTCTTCTGGCCTCTCCCTTTCCTCCCAGGTTCCCTTGGTTTCAGATCCTGACTGCCCTCTCTTTGGCTTTTTTTTTTCTCCCTCTGTCTGAATTTCAGTCCACTTACAAAAGGAGTACAGTAACAGTGTTACTGATTGAGGTGGGCCAAGCCTTCTTAATTGAAGTAACCTCAAAGGATCCTACTTACAATAGTTTCACACCAAACAGGAATGGACTAATTTAAGAACATGTTTTTCTGCAGCACATTCAGCTTTAAGATGCCACCTGTGCTAAGTCAAACCCTCCTTCACTTGTTGCCTTTTATTAATTTTCTTCACTAGACTGCATTGATTGTTCCAAATGAACTTTAACATCATTCCATTCTTCACCCCTCTGCTCCCAACACATACAAACACAACAATTTAGGATTTGAAGTGTAGCTGTGTAAAATTTATAGACTAACCCAAAGAGGTTAGATTATTAACTTATATCATGAAGTGCTCCCTTTGAGGACTCAGTGTTTTCTATTTGCTGAGGTCTTTATTCATGCCACTAAGTGCTTTCATCCAAAAACAAGTTATGTTTTTCATTTTTTTTCTTTTTATGTAGAGCAATTATTCAGTGTATGGTATGCTTTGAGGATCTAACTTAATCCTCATTACTTCATTACTTTAATAGCTATAAATAGATAACCTCGGTTAAAAATTTTTGTCATTTGATTTTGTGGCCATGGGAAAACTATTTCTTTTGGTATATTTGGTTTAAAGCTCACTATCAGTTCTTTCCAGGCACATTTATACATCTTCAGTTAATTTTGATTGTATCTCCTCTTTGAATGGTTTAATCTTTTACTAAAGATTTATTTTATTTATTTATTTTCCTCACCCCCTCATTGTTTGCACTTGCTGTCTCTGTTGAGTGCTCATCTTCTTTTTAGGAGGCACTGGGAACTCACCCTGGGACCTCCCATGTGGGAGGGAGGTACCTAATTGCTTGAATCATTTCCATTCCCGGCTTTGTTATGTCTCTCATTATGTTTTCCTTCTTGTATCTCTTCTTGTGTCAGGTCGCTGCACCGGTCACATCAGCTCGCTGTCCCACACATCTTATTTAGGCGGCATGGGGAACTGAACCCAGGATCTCCCATCTGGTATGCAGGAGCTCACTCTCTTGAGCCACATCTGCTTCCTGGTTCAATCTTAAAGTGTAGTAGGAGTAGGGGAGGAGTTTGTGAATTCTTCTCTGTGTAAAAACTTTACTCTAGATTCTTCATAGACTCATCAACTGTTTTTTACATTATGGAGAAGAATTTTTTTGGTCAATCTGCTTTTTATTTCTTTATGAATTATGTGGTTTGTATTTTTTATACTTTTAACAATTTTTCTGGATCTTTAGAAAGAAGTCATAAAGCTATTTTTTATGTGCAGCAGTCTTTCCACATTAATTTTATTTGAAATAATGTAAGCACTGCATATTAGCTTTGGATTTAATCAGAAATGCTTTTCTGCACTTTTCCATATATTAAAAAAAAAAGTGAACATTTGTGGAATACATAAAGTTACTTGCCCATTGGTAGACTTAGGAATTTTATAAGGATTTAAATTAGATGATTTTATTGGATATTGATCTGCCTCAGGTCTTATTTTGCTTGGGTCAAGAAGGTTTTCTTTTCTCCCCTACTAATTCTTTGATCTTATTATTATTTTAAAAAATTCGTTCTCTCTTTTTGGAACACATTATATGTAAGTTGGTACTCTAGGATCTGCTCTCTAAGATATACTTATTATAGTTTTTCTCAAAAATTTCACTTTTGTTTCTACACTAAACTTACAGATGGAATAGGAGGGGTATGTTTTAGAGAAGTCTGGGATCACATACTGTAATTTCTGTTTTAAATTTGTTCATGAACACGTACTAAACACACACAAGCAAATAGGATTTATTTGGTTCTTATTATGAACGGTATCTTAATTCAGGATTGGTGTATTTTAGGTACACATTAGCTAAATTCTCTGTTGACGTTTTTAATTTATTTTAAAGCTATTTTCTTCACCAGGACAACCCTTGCGTATTAGCTTTGGATTTAATCAGAAATGCTTTTCCGCGCTCTTCCATATATTAAAAAAAGTAAACTTTCGCGGGATATATGAAGTTGCTCGCCCATTGGTAGACACAGGAATTTTATAAGGATTTAATTTAGATTTTATTGGATAGTAGCTTTAAAATTAGGCATTCTTTTGAGTTCCGATCGCCCTCTTGTGGTGAATAGGTAGTAGAGCAGCCTGCATACTTTGTTTACAGGAATAGAGGACACGATCCCGACTGCTGAGGAAATAGGCAGCTCCAGATTTTCTATGTAAAACTAGTTTATGGGCAACAATTTGATTCTAAGACATGCTACCTTTTTATAGCAAGCATACTTTTTAATTTTTTAAATTTAGCTTTTATTTTTTTGGTGAAGCTCTGAAGGAGACATTAAGACATTCGTAGAGATACCACAGACTAACAAGCTATCCCTAGCCGGATAGTCCACGTACGTACAGCATTTAAAACAGATCATTTCTGTGTGCTTAGAATTTATTTCAAAGGTTATGCAAATCTTTTACAAATATTGCATTTATTCTTTCGAAACTGAATACAATGTGGCACTTAAAGTTCTGATTGGCTAAGCCCTGGTCACGGTACAAGAGCAACCTTCCGGCTGTCTTAGAGACTCACGCAGCGTCCTTAGCAACCAGTCTTGGTCCCTAGCGACCCGGAGCACCGCGGTGAGTGATACGTCCCGCTTCTGACGGTTTGGGAGGGAAGGTTATTGCCATACTCACTATCTTGGGACACCGAATCCCCCACAAATGGGAGTACTGAGCTTCCTTTCTCAGGGTCCCATAGCTCTGGCTGTTGGATTAAGCATCTACAGGCGCCCGGGCCAGGCCCGCCATCTTGGCTCCCCTGACAACCCCAGTGATCTAGTCGGGGAAACCTCCTTCCAGGCTGGAAGCAGGCAGGTGGGGCAATCAGCCACCGGGTCATTTGAAGGGGAAATAACTTTTGCAGGGGAGACTAAAGGAGGTAAGAGACTTTCTTATTGCTGTCAATAGGGGAATTCTTCTAATTTCCTCTGGACTTCCTTGTCCTGGGATAACTCTTAATTCAGAAGCAGGAAGGAGTCTTTTGGATTTCAAAAGATAAAGTTCAAAATTTGGAGCAGGATGTGTGTGTAGTGGAAGGCTGTGGGTGTGAAATAAAATAAATTTAAACCGGTAATTTATCTTGAGAAAAGGGAGTGAGTTCTTGATTAAGAAAAATTTCTAGGTGGGGTAAGACAGTGGTATGATTCATTTGCCCTTTATTGATAAGTCTGAATGGACTCTATTTTTTTCAGTGGTCTTTGATCAAATGGCCATTTCCTCCATTAAAGTTGTGGTCTAATTCTTGTATTAAGACAGCCTACCTTTCCAAAGACTTGATATAGTTTTACTATTATCTAGTCCTCAGAAAAATCATATGTCTTTTAAAGATCCGTGGGCTTCTACAACATTGTTTTAACAGGGACTTTAAAAAAGTACACTAGGGATCAATATTAATTTTTTCTTATGTTTAATTCTGGGTCTATGCCAGAGTGCGGATGAACTGCTGAGCATCCAAACAGCTTACCGGAGCCACGTCATGAGCTAGAACATATCTCTTTATTGTGTAAAACTTTTTTGTTTTGATGCCAGCATAAATCTTTAGGTTCAAGGTGAGTACCAGGTTTTTACTTAAGTAATAATTGCTTTGTTTGAACCCGTTTGATCTTGGTGAATAATGCCACCTTCTTATTGAACATCTGATTCATTATCAGAATCATTGATTTGGTAAGTGTTCCTCTCTTGAAGGTCATTGCTCACCCAGACCTCCTAGTGCAGTGTCTGGTCACAACAAGTACTTAGTAAATAGTTTTGTGTTCTCAATCAGCGTTTCCCAACATGTGTCTTGTGATTCTGGGAGATGGTGTTCTAAAAGGTTTCTGTGGTCAATTAATTTAGGAAAAATTATACCATACTGCTATCCAGGAAGATTCATAATGCATGTGAGCATATTAAGAACTCTGAGAAGTCTTACAACATGAAAACCTATTTAATTTTGTTTAATACAATGCTTCCCAAATCACAACAAAAAACTTTTTGGGGATAGTTACATTCCAAGAAGACATACACCTTTTGGTATTTACTGTTCTAAATGACATACTATACTCTTTAGTTTTGCTTATATTTCCATAAAATCAAGTTTAAATGAATTAGTTTTTCTAAAATGTTTCCTACTGATTCATAATAATGCCAAAGAAATTGTTTTATTCCTATTACTTTACATTTTCAATAGTAACATAATAAATCACTTGCTAAATCTATATTTACTTGATTCATTTTTGTTTGGAACACTCATTTCTTACTACAACATGGTGAGTTTTGCTGAGACCATATTTTTAACAACCTAGTATGTAGTATGTAGCAGGTTCTGTATAACTATTTGATAAATGTATAAATGAAAATGAAAAAAATTACTGATTATTCTTTTAGAATGCCAGTTAAATGGTAGTGACAATTTTTCTACCACAAAATGGCAAGGACCCAAATGCAGGCAGTGACTGTGAAGTAGAGATAGACCTGAGACCCATTCCTGATGTACAACACATAGGACTTGGTTACTGATTGATTTGGGCAGATAGCAGAAGTTAAGGATAACTCTAAAGTTCTTAGCTTGTGAATGTCAATTACTAAAATAAGAAAATGACAAGCAACTGGTCTACCTTAATTTGCCGAAGGGCTGGTTATGTGAAGTACCAGAAATGGGTTGGCTTTTAAAAAAATTTTATTTTTAAAAAGTTTCTTCCCACCCCCTCATTGTGTACTTGCTATGTCTGTTCCTCTTCCTTGTTTCCTTAGGAGGCATCAGGAACCAAACCCAGGACCTCTAATGTGGGAGGGAGATACCTAGTCACTTGAGCCACCTCTGCTCTCTGCTTTGTTGTATTTCTCATTATGTTTTCCCTCCTTCTATCTCTTGTGTCATCTTGTTGCATCAGCTCACCATGCCTGCCCATCATGTCAGCCAACTGTCTTCTTTAGGAGGCATTGGGAACTGAACCAGCTACTTCCCATGTGGTAGGTGGGAGTTCAATCACTTGAGCCAAATCCACTTCCCAGGTTGGCTTTTATAGAGGGGATTTATTTGAGGTAAAATTTTACAGTTCCAAGGCCATGAAATGTCCAAATCAAGGCACTATTAGAGGTGCTTTCTCGCAAAGTCAGCTATTATTCATTCTGTTGTCTGGCCATGTGGCAAAACAAGATGGCCACTGATCTCTGCCCAGGTCTCTGCCTTCTCCTCCAGAATCTACCATTTCTGGAGCTCAGCTGTGGGCAACCAGGCAAAGGGTTTGTTTCTTTCTGGGCCTCCTTTAGTATTCTTGACAGCTCCCTTTCTTCCTGAGTCAAGCTGCAAGCTGTCAGGCAAATGGCTTCTTTCTCCCTGGGCCTCAGCTCTTTGAACCTCTTGGTGGCTTCTCCTTGCAGCCCAGCTGTGGACAAAACTGAGTCCTTTCTCTCATATTACAGGGTCAAATAAGCCGGTTTCCTTTATCTGTCTATCTCTGTTGCTGCCTCTCTCTGTCTCTCTTTGTCAGACTCAGCAAGAGGACAGAGACTCAACCAGAGGCATGCCTCACTGAAGTAGTCCAGTTGAAAGGGTCTTACTCCTCACAGGAATGAATTGGTTCTCTTTTTGGAATTCATAAAATAACTTCAAACTGTCACAACTGAGATAAGAAAAATACAGTACAAGGAACAGTTCTTTGGGAGTGGGCGTAGCTCAGTGGTTGTTTGCCTGCTTCCCATGTATGAGGTCCCAGGTTCAATCCCAGGTACTTCCTTTAAAAAAAAAAAAAAAGAATCCAAAGAAAGGGAACAGTTCTTGGGGGCTTGGAATGGGGAAATAATGAATTTTATTTGGGGCAAGTTTTTTGATGTTTTCATTGAGTTGGGTGTCTAGAATGGAATTGGGAAAACAAATCTAGAACTCAGAAGAGTTCAAGACTGGAGAGAGGGACCTGCAAGTTACAGGCTTGTGGTGAGAACAGATGGTATTTTTTTCAACCCTAGAGAGGTGAGAGTATGAAGAAAAGAGTACTCAGGTCACAGGATTGGTGTGACTATCAGAAGAAATAAAGTGTGTGAGAATGCTTGGCAAACTATAAAGTCCATTCAAGTGTTAGTTATTATTATTAATCCCAGAAATCTTCCTGAAGAAATAGGTTTTCAGGATGATTTAGGATGTTCTTTTTTTTTTTTAAAGATTTATTTTTTATTTCTCTCCCCTTCCCCGCACCCCCCCCCCCACCAGTTGTCTGCTCTCTGTGTCCATTCACTGTGTGTTGTTCTGTGTCTGCTTGTATTCTTGTCAGCGACACCGGGAATCTGTGTCTTTTTGTTGTGTCATCTTGCTGCGTCAACTCTCTGTGTGTGCGGTGCCACTCCTGGACAGGCTGAGCTTTTTCCAGGCTGGGCGGCTATCCTTATGGGGCGTACTCCTTGCTCGTAGGGCTCCTCTATGCAGGGAACACCCCTGCGTGGCATGGCACTCCTTGAGCGCATTAGCACTGCACTTGGGCCAGCTCATCACACGGGTCAGGACGCCCTGGGTTTGAATCCTAGAACTCCCATGTGGTAGGCGGACACTCTATCCATTGAGCCAAATCTGCTTCCCTAGGATGTTCTAGGGTTGTATCTTATTACACATAAATTCAACTGCAATTGCTTAACTAAGTAGAGATTTATTTTCTCAAAAGACAAAAAAACAAAAAGTAGGCATGTCAGGAATCACACAGTGACTCTATAATGCTATCAATGTCCCAGGCCCCTGCCATTATGTTCCATCATTGTATTATATGGGTTTTATCTTCATAGTCACCTACAACTTGCAAGGTGCTGTTCCATCATTCTTAGGTTTATGATACAGATAGGTAGAAGAAATAGGAAGGGAAAAGGAAGAGAGTGCTGCATCTCTATCAGGAAAGTAGAATTTTACCAGAAATCCATAGTAGACTTTGGCAAGAACTTCTAGTTGCAAAGGAGGCTAAGATACTTAAAGGAAAAAGCTTTTTAGCCAAGGACATTGCCCATCCAAATAAAATCAGGTTTGCTTTAATAAAGCACAGAGAATGAATATGGGATAGTGTCTGTCATAAGGGATATGGCTGATAGTATGCATGGAGAAAACTCCATGTTTAATGATAGCTAAAATTTACATATATTTTGAGATTTATAAAGTGTTACTCATTTAGCATCTAATTTGATGCTAATAATATCCCTGGGTAATAATCTTTGGTAGGCTTGAAAATATTAAAAAGAGCAAAACTTGTGATCAGTGTATCAGCCAAGACATAGCTATGGTTTATCTTATTTGAACTTTATTATTAATACATAGATAGAAATGTATAATGGAGGATTTCTACAAACAAAAAACACTCAGCCTCACCAGTCTCTTGTATTTGAGCTATGTTTCTGATAGACTGAATAATCTCCTTTAATAATCTCACAACTGGTCTTGCACTTTAAAGGTGCCTGTTCAATTAACAACAGCAAACACAGTCCATACATACAGATGTTCCCATCATGCAAGGAATCCCGATGTAGAAAAGGCCAAAATTTGTTGGGGTGTGTGGAGGTAGGAATGGGATAATCTCATTTTTCTGCCTTTTCCCTAAGAGAGAAATATGAAGTCCTTTGTAAGAATGTTACTAATGGTTTTGGGAGGTCTAAATTTTCAGAGGATAACATGAATCCTATGCTAAGTTTGACTGATTTTTAAAGCATATGGCATGGCATTTAACTGGCAATACTGACTAGGTCCAGTCCAGGTACTTGTCTCAGACTATCTAAACTCCTTGCTGCTATAAACTAATAGAAAAAAGGTTCCCTGAGAAGACAGTATTCAAGGGTGATAACCCAAATGATAAATCCAGCATCTGTTTCTCTAGATTAGGGATTGTCAAACTAAGGCCCCATGCCAAATGTGTCCTGCTTTTATAAATAAAGTTTTATTGGAACACAGTCATGTGCATTCATTTATGTATTGTATATGACTGAATTGTTGCAATAGAGACTGTCTAGCCTTCGAAACACAAAATATTTCTATTTTTCCTTATATAGAAAAAGTTTGCCAACTCCTGATCTAGATAAGTAGTTACCCTTCCACATCATGGGAGTTAGGGGTGTGGTGCCCTTGTGATCTAGAAAATCTGCATAAAATTTTTTGCCTAGGCTACACCATTTTTTTTTAATTTTTAAAAAATTTATTGAAATATATTACTCATACATAGTCACAAATAAACAATAAGTGTATAGTAATAGTTGTGAACTTACAAAACAAACATATATAACATCATACAGGACTCTTGTTCTTCACCCTACCACCAGTTCTTTACATTGTTGTTAAACAGTTTTGTTTTTATTTTAATTTTTTACATTAAAAAATTTTTTTTGATAAACAGTTTTAATTAATGATTAAAGAACATTGTCAAAATATTACTACTAACCACAGTATTTTCCCCCAACCCACCTTATTATTATTATCTTTATATCATTTATATATGACCATACATGAACAATAAGTATGTACTAAAACTTGTGAACCTACATAACATCATACAGGGGTCACATATATCTACTCTCCACCAACACCTTTCATTGTCATGAGATATTTGTTACAAATTATGAAAGAATATTGTCAAAATCTTACTACTAATTATGGTCCTTGTCTTATATTTGGTGTATTTTTCCCCCAACCCATGCTATTATTATTTTTTAAATAATTTTTTATGACATAAGTTATGTAAACTTATAAAACAATCATGCACATGTGCATAATTCCCAAACAAGACCACTCTAACAACACACCATGCTATGGTGGAGCATTTGTTACAGATAAGATGATATCATCTGATTGTTACCATGTCCATAATGTATAGTTGGCTCACATTTTCCATACTACCCCATTATCAACAGAGTACATCTTCTGAATAGATGCAAGAATATTATATTACTGCTAACCACAGCCCATAGGTCACTCCAGCTGTGTGATTCCCATGCTTCTCCACATTCCCACCACCCTGCAGTAGTGATGTATATTTGCTCTAGCTAACAAAGGACACTCTTGCATCCATACCATCAGCTACAATTCTCATCCACCTCTTGGTTTACTGTGCTATTCAGTTGCTGGATTATTCTCTAGCATTCTGTCAATTGGCATTTATATACCTAGACTACCATTTTCAGCCACATCCCCATTTATAAAATAGCTGTTAACTCACTAATTGTTACCATCCACTCTATATACTTCCACACTTTTACAGTAAAGCTAATTAAAACTTCTACATACATTAAATTTCAAGTAGTCCATCTCAGTCCTCCTCTTGTCTTCTTTAAGAATCTGCCACCTACTACCAGGTCTTGAAGATATTTTCCTAAAATTTCTTCTAGAAGCTTTCTTCTTTTATTGTTAGGTTTTTGTTCCATTTGGAGTTAATTTTTGGATAAGGTGTGAGATAGGGGTCCTCTTTCCTTCTTTTGGCTATGGATATCCAGTTCTTTTAGCACCATTTGTTGAATGGACTGTTCTGCCCAAGCTGGGTGGGTTTGACAGGCTCGTCCAAAATCACTTGACCATACTTGTGAGGGTCTGTTTCTGAACCTTCAGTTTGGTTCCATTGGTCTATTGTGTCTGTCTTTATGCCAGTACTATGCTGTTTTTACCACTACAGCTAGGTAATATGATTTAAAGTCTGGAGATAACAGTTTGCTTTTCTTTTTAAAGATGTTTCTGGCTATTCAGGGGCCCTTATCCTTCCAAATAAATTTGATAATCATGTGTTCAATTAAAAAAAATGCTGGTGGACTTTTTATCGACATTACATTGAATCTTTATATCAATTTGAGTAGAATTGACATCTTAATGATATTTAATCTTTCAATTCATGAGCATAGAATGTTCTTCCAATTATTTAGGCCTTTATTGATTTCTTTTAACATTGAGTTATGGTTTTCTGAATACAAGTGCTGTACATTGTAGGTTAAGTTTATTCCTGTCATATTTTGTTTTCATCACTTTTTTTTTTAACACTTTTAGTTACTTTTATTGATATAATCTTCATTTCTAGACTCTTTCCTGTCTTTTCTTTTCAGGCTTTAGCACACCCTTTAGTATTTCCTGAAAATCTGGTCTCTTGCTTTGAAATTCTCTCACTTTCTGTTTATCTGTGAATATTCTAAACTTGCCCTCATTTTTGAAAGACAGTCTTGCCAGATATAAGATTCTTGGCAGGAAGTTATTCTCTTGTAGTATCTTAAATATATCATACCACTGTCTTCTTGCCTGCATGGTTCCGGTGAGAAATCAGCACTTAAACTCATTGGGTATCCCTTATATGTTATGCATTGCTTTTCTCTTGCTGCTCTCAGAATTCTCTTTGTCTTTTGCATTTGACATTCTGATTAGTATATGTCTCGGAGTTGGTCTATTTGGATTTTTTTGGATGGGAGTACGTTGTGCTTCTTGGTCATGGATATCTATATCCTTCAATAGGGATGGGAAATTTTCTACCATTATTTCTTCAAATATTCCTTTGGCTCTTTTCCCTTCTCCATCTGGGACACCCATGACGTGTATGTTTGCATGTTTTTTGCTGTCATTTTGTTCCCTGAGACTTTGTTCAATTTTCTCCATTCTTTTTTTTCATCTGTTCTTTTGTATGTTCACTTTCAGAGGCCACTTCTTCAAGCTCACCAATCCTTTCTTCTGTCTCCTCCAATCTGCTATTATATGATTCCATTGTTTTTCAGATTTCATTTATTGCATCTTTCAGTTCCGTAAGATCTTCTATTTTTCTATGTACGCTTTCAAGTTATTCTTTGTGGTCATCCAATGTCTTCTTAATATTCTTAATCTCTTTAGCCATCTCATTGAATTTATTAAGATTTGTTTGAACATCTTTGATTGGTTGTCTCAGCTCCATTATGTTATCTGGAGTAGTATGTTTCTCCTTTAACTGAGTCATATCTTCCTGTTTCTTGATGTGAGTTGTAATTTTTTGTTGGTGTCTTGGCTTCTGGCTTACCTGGAGTATTTATTCTGGGCGCAGTTTTTCTCTTTAGCTTAGGGCTTCCTGCCCTTTCATTCTTGCTGGTTGTGCAGTAGGAGCCAAGGGTGTAGTTGTGCTATAAACTGAGGAGGCTTAAGCTGCCCTCATTGCCCCAGGGACCAATAAAACTTCTCCCAACTTCCTCCTTTGCCAGGGGTTGGGACAGAGTCATAGCTGTGTGAATAGTCCAAGTTGTACAGGTCTATACTGTCATTTCCCAGAGAAACTGATGAAGTTTCTTGCTCCTTTCTCCCCTGCCGTGGGCAGGGATGGAGCTGCAGGTATGGGCAGCAATCTATGCAGTGTGGGTCCAAGATGACCACAGTTGCCCTGGTAGACTTATAATTATTCAGTCTGTGCCAGTCAAATGTACCTTCAGTTATGTGGATAGGCTGGTGCAGGGCTCACCAACCACCTTCCTGCCAGAGGTGGGCTGAGGCCTAGGCTAGGGCTTCAGGCCGATCTGGGTGAAGAAACCAGTTCCTATGTCACTGTGATTTTCAGTTGGCCTGGCCTCCCCTCATGCTGGGGTTGGAGTAAAAATGGTGGCCACCAGCCTCTTTCTGACCTGGACAGGTTCATTCTTTAGATGTTCTTAGGGTTATACTTTAGGCAGCCAACTTTACTAATCAATAGCTGAAATTGGTGGCCAACAATCTCTTTCTCCCCTGTTTTTGGGAAATGGAGCTTCCAGTTCCAGCCACAGATTAGCTCCTGAGGTGGCTTGTGCTGCCAGAATAGGATAATCACCAGCCTTCCACAGCTTGGCCAGTAATTTCCCAGAGAGACCGGCGCAGGTCCCTCAGCTTCCTCTCTGCTGGAGGTGGGGCTGGACCTTAGGCTAGGCCTGCAATCTGACCTGGATGGAAAGAAGCTGGTCCCTACAAGCACTGTGATTTTCAGTGGGCCCCACTTCCTCTCGTGCCAGGTGCAGAGTGAAGATGGTGGCTCCCGGCCTCTTTCTGATTTGGACAGGTGCAAACTTCAGCTGTTCCCAGGATTACACTTTAGCCCACCTAATTTACTTATCAGTAGCTGAAGTTGGTGCCTAACCTTCTCTTCCTCTTCCATTTGTGGGAAGTGGAGGTTTCAATTCCAGCCACAGAACAGCTCCCTAGGTGGCTTGTGCCTCCAGTGGAGGATGGGCACTCGCCTCCGCCATATGGAGCGCTCTACTTATGAGTCTTCTCTGCAGCTGGACAGTCTCCTCCTTCCATTCCTTCAAGGATGTTGCAGGATGCTCTTCTGCTCTCCTGGAGCTCCCAAACAGGTACTTCAGCTAGCTCCAGATAGCTCTGGGTGTTTACTAACTGCCCTGTAGTGGGAGGTGACTTTGGGAGCTCCTTACTCTGCTACCATCTTGCTGGTTGTCAAGGTTACACCTTTTTAAAAAATTTTCAAACCAGCCATTGCTGGCATGAAAATTCATAGGGGTTGACCCTAATCTTCATTTTACTTTAGGGAATCATATAAAGACTTAGTCTTTTCTCATATACTGCTAGAGTGTACTGGAAAGCTTTTTTAAAATAACAATCCTGCACCCAAAAGACTGTTGTAGTTCTAAGAGAGTTGTGGATCTAGTGGTTTCTGCAAATGCTTTGCAGTTGTAACTGCAGCATCAGCTTCATGGATTTCCTTCTCTTTTCTCTTAATATACCTTATGGTCAACTCATTAATGCTGTAATATCGTGCAACGGCAGCAGCCGTTTTGTCTGAAGGCAGCATATCTAACAATAATACTTTTCCTTCAAGATCATCACTTTCCTCTATTTCTTGGGAGCACTTTCCAACCACTAGGAACACTATGCTTGGGACCCATGATTTTAATGGAGTTTATGGCATTTAAACGACACAAGAAACTCGAGATGCCAAGATCACTGTGAGATCACCGCGGGATGTCACACGAGAAATTTCCATGAACAAGTTGGGCATCCCCAAATCCAGTGCGTGGAACCACAGTTCTCTTACAAAAATTTAATTTAAGAAAAACAATTGTATGGCTCTTCATTTATGTTATTAAACATTAAAATACGTACTGCATAAGTAATATTATACCTAACAGTATATGCATTTTATGCATTTCCGAGTTTCTAAATTTTTTCTGTGTTGTCTGCTGGCCTTCTTTGTCATCTACAGCTTCTGCAAAACTCCTCCCCCAAGTTCCCATTTAATTTCTTATGCTGACCCATGATATATTGAAACTGCAATGGGGAAAATCCCTATATGGAAGGGATACCTGTAGTTTATAAACCTTTTGTACTTTGTTTTGATATCTTTGGATTAGCTGCTTATTTTTTGGTTTTAAGAGTAGAATGCTTTCTTCAAGATACAGGTAATGAGTGATGCTGCTAAAGATGAGGAGTGAGGTTGTTGAGTGTTACTGGAGATCAGAAGAAAACTTGCTATTGAGAAGGACTTTTCTGGCATACCATTCCTAGGTCCTTACTGAGGATTCAAAAGGAATAAGTAAGGACCATGGAGAGAGAAAAGGTTACTGCATCTCTGGTCTTCCAGTTTTTCCAGTTTGGTTATAACACTAGATTCATCAGTGCCCCTGAGAGAATCATAAAGGACTTTCTCAGTTACATTTTGGAAGTGAAGATGGAAAACTTCCCCTCCAATATTGCTCATATCCCTCTGGTCCTTAGCTGTGGCTGTCTTCTCTGATCTCTCCTATTGCCCTATGGGAACTCTCAACCAGCTGGGCATTGTCACTGGGATTCTGGTGGCCCAGATCTTTGGTCTGGAAGTCATTTTGGGGTCTGAAGAGCTGTGGCCTGTGTTATTAGGCTTCACCATCCTTCCAGCTATCTTGCAGAGTATAGCCCTTCCATTTTACCCTGAAAGTCCTAGATTCTTGCTCATTAACAGAAAGGAAGAGGAAAATGCTAGGCAGGTCCTCAAGAAGTTGTGGGATATTCAGGGTGTGAACCAGGACATCCAGGAGATGAAACACGAGGGTGCTAGGATGACACAAGAAAAGAAAGTCAGTGTGCTGGAACTCATTGGTGTACACAGCTACTGATAGTCCATCTTCATTTCCATCATCCTCCTGCTCTTTCAACAGCTCTCTGGAATCAATGTTCTAGAGAATAGTTCTTTTACTCTACAGGAATCTTCAAATATGCAGGTGTTGAGGAGCCAATCTATGCCACTATTGGTGCTGGTGTGGTCAATACTATCTTCAGTGTGGTTTCACTGTTTCTGATGGAAAAGGCAGGAAGGATCACTCTACATATACTAGGTCTTGGGGGAATGGCTCTTTTTGCATTCTTATAACTGTTTCTTTACTACTAAAGACTGAATATGGTTGGATGAGCTTTGTCTGCATTGGGGCCATCATGATCTTCATTGCCTTCTTAGAAATTGGACCAGGCCACATTCTCTGGTATATTGTGGTTGAACTTTTTAGCCAAGGACTCCATTCAGCTGCAATGGCAGTGGCTGGTTGTTCCAACTGGACCTCCAACTTTTTGATGAGATTGCGCTTCCCCTCAGCTGCAGCATATTTAGGAGCCTAAGTTTTTATCATCTTCACTGGTTTCCTTGTTTTCTGGGTCTTCATCTTCTTCAAAGTCCCTGAGATCCCTGGCAGGACTCTTCAGGATATTATAATGGCCTTTGAAGGGCAGGTGCAGAAAGCCAGTAGAGTCAGGAAAGGCCCTATTGTATAGATGAACAGACAACCACTATCAATGTCTAAGTCATGCTTCCTTCCCACGTTCCTCCCAACATAGAAAAACAACCTCTCCCTGCAGGAGGGAGAGACCTCATCAGGATATAACCCAGGACTGTTTCTGAATGCTGCTACTTGATTCCTTTCTCATCCCACACACTTTATGAGCATGCAGATGAACCCAATGCTGGGGTTGGTTGTGTCTTCAATGGATTTTTAAACATTTCATTTCTTGAACATTCTCTACTATTTAGGAGAGACCAGGTGAACCTACCTTCATTTCAGATGGAATTGACTGCTTGGCAGAGGACAGTTTTGCCAGCTCTGTTTCTCTTAGATTCTAATGTTCCCTAACAGGGCATATAGGGGAGTAGGAGTGAGGGTATAGTTCCCCAACCTCAAACTTTCCAGGAAGCAGATATACTTGAGTGTGGAAGGGGAGGAGGATTAAATAAGAGATTGCCTTCTTTACTTCCATACAGCTCTCCAAATTAACTTGAGTTTATTTATTTTATCTTCTGTTTTATTCCATAAATATTTATTTATTTTTTAAGTGTAAAGTAATTTTAGCAATATAATGGAATATTTAAGGAGATTGAGGAAGAGGGAGGTGTTTAAAGAGAGGCTATAGGGTGGAAGAAGATTGATACTGGAGAGGTTTAGGTGCAATAAGAAGGGAAGAATTTAGGGGAAAAATAAGAGTGTAATGTATTATGAAGGGTATGTGAGTGGTGTCTGAAGTTTGCATGTTCCTTCTTAATAATTTCTGCCCTTCGGATGGAAAGTCTTGAGTGTAAGCTCTCAGAAAAGTCATGTGTCTGTATAAAAAAAGCTACTGGTTTCTTTTAGAATTTCTTTAAGATTATAGTTTATGCATAGAATTACTTGAAATCTGGGACCATTACTGTATTAGTCAGGGTTCTCTAGGGAAGCAGAATCAAAAGGAGGTATCTGTAACTAGTATGAGAATTTCTAAGAGTCTCTCACGTGACCGTGGGGATGCACAAATCCAGGTTCTGCAGGCAAGCTGCAGACCAAGGGCTCTGATGAAAATCCAGTGAAGGTTGAGTTTCTGGGAGATGTTGGCTGCCCAAAGATGAACTGGGACATTCTGAATACTGAAATCACTTTCCCTTTTAAGGCATTCAGCTGACTGGATAAAGCCTCACATATTGCTGATGGCAATCTCCCTGGTTGATGAAGATGTAATCAGCCATCTATGCAATAAACTCTCTGATGACTAAAGTCCATAAATGTCCTTGTATTATAATTAGCCCAGTGATTGCTTGACCAAACAACTGGGCATATTTACCTGGTGGAGTTTACACATTAGCCTAACCATCACAGTTACTAAGATGCACATTCTAGTTAATGGCCTGTAATGGGTTCTAATTTTGGGTGGAGTCTAGAGAAGGGAAGGTTATTTCTAGCAATTCTCTCTTCCCTTACTGGAACAAACAAATCCTTCCCTTTGTAACAGACTCATGTTTTTAAACATTTCTACCACTCATCTGGCAGGTGAGCCCTCCAAATGAGAACCTTAAAATTGTGGTTCTTGGTAGAGGTTCAGTATTTCTCCATTTTGTTCTTTAGGAAATTTTAGGTGTTGATTTTTGTTTTGTTTTAAACTATAGCCTTTTTAAAGGGATTCAGAGGAAAATATTTATAGCTAACTTGGAATTTGTAACCTCAGCTCTGGGAGAGGATATTTCCTGAATGATTATTTAGTTTAAGTTTGTTGTATTAGGGTCATGGCATGCTTGTTTATGCCTGTTTTAGCATCCTTAGAGATTTGAATCTTTCTGATAGACCACATTTGAGATAGTATGAGTATATGTGCAGTGGAGCCCACACTTGAGAGCATGTGAATCTATTTGCACTCTCACTTTGCTCTCAGTGGAAGTATTATTGGTAATTTGTTTCTTCTATGTGCCTACCCTGCCCCCAGCTTTGGATAGAAAGGATTTAAATCTCATCCCTGTGTATATAAATATCTGCCTCTGCTGGGTAGAATTTGCATCTTAGGTTTTCTCCTAAACTTTAGAATTCAGTCTCATCTGACCACCTATTCTTGATGGAAAGTGGGGGAGAACTTCCAAATCTTGAGGTTGAGGGCTCAGCTTCATTGGGCTCAGACGATGGATGTGGGAAAGAAAGTGTGACCTCAAGGCCTTGACTCTCCTCGGGCCCTTGAGGGTGGTGGTAAGGAGTGAGAGACATTCTTTTAAAAGGATAGGACACAAACTGAAGACTCACTTCTAGTCCTGGAGAGTTTCAGAGAGTTAGATGAGATAGATTTATTCTTGCCACAACATCATTGATGGCTCTATGATCAACTAGTTTACCAATATTTTTTATATAAATGGAGATAGGACCCTGATGCAACTCTTCCCTTTTTTTATATGTTACTTCATCTCCCTTTCCTTCCTTCGTGCTTAACTGTTCCAGACCCCAATTTAGCCAAATTCCTCACCTATAACAGTATTTTGCTTTTCAGTTCTCACCATTCCCTCTAGTCATTCATTGAGTCTTTGGATAAAACCCACCTATATATGGAGTAGGACTTTGTTGGAAGGGGTGTCTTCCCTCTACTTGCACCTCTACTTCTGGCCCCTCAACACCAGTGGGTTTGTAGTAATTCAAGTCATTGTGGAAGTATTTCCATTTCTCAGTGACCAGGTTGTGAATATTTCCAAATGGATTTTTTTTATTACTAATGTTATTGTGGTTCTTTGTTTTGAAATAAAAATTCTGAATGTACATATGAAAGAAAAGATATAGGTATATTTAGCTCAATTCCCCAGCAAATTCCCATTCTGTTTCTTCATGGTCCTTCTGTGTCAGTTCTTTTGCATTTGTTGGCCTTGAAAATACAGAATTAATAAGCAAATAGATAAATAAAATGTACTGTAGCTCTGGTAACCAGCTTTCAAGATGGCTCCCAGTGATCTTTGCCTTTTGGTATTCATGCTTCTCTGTAATCCCCACTCATAATTATGGTTGGCCTGTATGACCAATAAAATATGGTGGTAGTAAAGAATGACCTGGCCTTTGTGAGACTTGGTGATAAAGGCTTTTCAGCTTCAATTTGGTTGCTTGGATTGTCTGCTCTGGGGGAGGTTAGTCTCCATGAGAACACTTAAGCAGCCTTGAGAAGCCCACATGAAGAGCCACCAAGATCTCCCACCAATATTCAGCATTAGTTTGTTAGCCATGTGAGCCAACCACTTTGGAAGTAGATCCACCAGCCCCAGTCAAGCTTTTAGGTGACTGAAATGAATAGCCAACAGCTGACTGAAATTGCAGCTGACATCTGACTGCAACTTCATGAGAAATCCTGAGACATTCTTCCAGCCATGCTACTACCAAATTTCTGACCGCAGAAACCATAATAAATAATAAATAATTATTATTGTTTTAAGGCACTACATTTTGGAGTGATTTGTTATGTGGGAATAGATACATTATCCAAACCTATTTTGAGTTTAATTACTTATCCAAAATTTAGGGGTATCATGAGGAGACATTGCACAAGTTTTTATTTCTGCCATATTTCTCCATCTTTCATCCTGTCTTCTAGTTTCACCCCACTCCACCCAATGTTCTGCAACCTCTTCCTTATCCCAGTCAATGCTGGCTTTACCATAGCTGCCTTTCCTTGGGCTGCTATTTCTCAGCTACCCTGGAATTGTAATGAACAGCAGGTTTTCTTTCTCATTTTCATTTAAACTAAATCTTATTCCTATGGCCAATATGTAGAATTGGTAAAAATGAAGTAGCTTGGTTGAACAGGTTAGGGAAGCAACCTTTCCTTTTGCTCCCCACATACTCATATACACATAGACACACCCAATCTCCCACATAATACATATACTTACACAATGGTAGCCTATGAAGCACCTCCATGGAACATAGCTTAAAATGCAAAATTATAGATTAGTATTCTCTAGTTGGGGGGAGCAGTTCAAGCTATTATCAACATAAGCACAATTCTTCCTTTGAAGAACTCTCCCAGAGTTGGAGGATATATTTAGCCTCCCTGAACACAGGGTCTGAATATCCCCCATACCATGATGACACACAGAAAGACCTTTATGCATTTCCACATATCGCCTAGCAGGGTGGTGAGTAGGACTACTTTTTTTCCTCTAAGATTTTTCCCCCATTGTTTTTGCACTTGCTATTTGCTTTCTATGTCCATTCAATGTGTGTGCTTCTGTGTCTGCTTGTCTTCTCTTTAGGCAGCACCAGGAACTGATCTTGGGATCTTCTGGAATGGGAGAGAGGCATTCAATCTCTTGTACCACCTTGGCTCCCTGGTCTGCTGTGTCTCTTATTTTCTCTCCTCTGTGTCTCTTTTTTTGCATCATCTTGCTGTGCCAGCACTCGTGTGTGGGCCAGCTTGCTATGTGGGTCAGCTCTCTGCTTGGGCCAGCTCGCCATGTGGGGCAGCTTGCCTTCACTAGGAGGCCCCAGGCATCAAACTCTGGGCCTCCAATATGGTAGACAGGAGCCCAGTCGCTTGAGCCACATCTGCTTCCCTAGAACCACTTAAAATACAATTGGTTCCTGCAGCAGCTAGAGAGTTGCCTGCCAGGACCACAGTTTATTAGTGTCATACAAAATTGATTATTGTTTGTGGTGATGTCATATATTTATATTGAGCATAAGGGACTGCCTCATAAAACTTTTTACTATGCTTACCTTAAGGAGGTTTTCCATTATATTATTTTTTATCATCTTGATGGCTATGGAAGAAATTTCTTGTAATGTTATCAAGAGTAACTGCTTTTCCTGTGCACTCGTTTTGTTTTTAAGCTTACAGATGCTGTAATTTGTGCCTTTGAGCATTATCTTAAGACAAATTTGTACCATACCTCTAGCAAGTGATTGTGTATGATTTTATAGCATAAATTTTTTAAATCTCACACTAGCTCCTTCTTACTGTCTTACCCTATTTTCCCTCTTATTTATCTTTGGTTTACCAATTTAAATTTTATTTTCTCTTGTATTTTTTTTTAGAACCCATCTTAAAGACTTTTAAAAATGACAATGGACCAATAGTTCACCATGCATTACTGTAAAGTGGTATATTGATAGGAGGTTGTGTAATATAGCACAAAGAATTAAGTCAGGCTTCTAGTCCAATTAGTGTATGATTTTAACTCAAGCAGTTTGGCATAAGGCATTTCAGTTGAGAGCAAGTTGTTCTACATAAAAAGTTTGACCAAATGCTGATTTGGACAGATGTGATTGTAGTAAAGTAGGAAAAATATTTTAAAGGCTGGCACCAGAATAATTCTTAAATAATGAACCGTCATGGGGAGTTCTACTTCTGACATAGTTGGGTAAGGAACTCTGTAGACCCACTACCCAACAAAGTGAGGAACTCTGGCAAAAGCTATAAAAAGAAAACCATTAAAAAATAAAAATAAAATAAAAATTTAAAAAATAGACAACCATTCAAAGTCTTTGGAATTTGTCCTAGGGTCAAACAGCAGATAAATAAATACTTATTTAAGAAAATCTATGCAAACCTTTTAGGGACAGTAAGAGTCAGTGACATTTGAGCCATAACATGCTATCTCTACTTTCCACCCCTTCATCCATCTCCCCTTGATGGAAGCTTCACTTTGAGCAGGTATTCCTAAAAGATGGGACTTCATCTTCCCTTAGCCCCTGAACAAGAATTTCACTGGGATGGGCAAGCTGCAAGCATTTTTTGTCCTCTCCAACTCCAAAGTGAAGAGGTGTGGTTGAAATATCAGGGGATCATCCCTTCCTCCAAAAAAGCCTTCACCCATATGAAGGAGTTTGTACCCCAGGTGTGGCAAGCCGAGAAAACTGGGCCTTCATTGTCTTCTCCCTAACTTGCTCATTGGTCAGAGTTTCCACATCAGGAGACACAAGCCAAGAAGACCAGAGGCTACTGCCTTTCCCAACTCCCAAGGTAGTGTTTAAGAGAGATTACCTAGGGGGAGAGGCAGTCGGTAAGAATAGAGTATCAAAGCTCTCCCCAAAGGAACTGATTTTATTTGGAACAGAGTATTCAAGTTTAAGGCCACTTTTGAAAATAATAGTTTCAGTTAATTAAGAGCAACAGGCCAAACCATAGGCCAGCTAGTTCACCAGAGATAAACAGGAAAAGAAACAGCCAAGAAAATTCCTCCTAGGGTCAGAAAAAACCTCAAGGACTGCCTGCAAAAGTATTTCTGTTTGAATTTAATTGAATCAAATGGCTGAACAATTTATGAGGCAGGATGCTGTCAAAAACAGTGGAGTAATCAACTGATAATTAGTGGAGTGATGGGCTGGGTGTAGCACAGAATGAAATAGACAGCTTAACAGATAAGGAAAGAGACAAATTGAGCCCTGCTAAAACCATTGTCATCCTAGGGTGACTGTGTTCTTTGCCCTCTCATGAGTAATACCAAAGGCTTCACACTGTGGGGGAACTGACTCGCTAAAATAGCTTATCCAATTTTCAAAATAAATAAACAAATAATAATGCAAAACAGGTCCAAGAGAGGGAGGAGGGGAATCAGTATTCAGGTATAGTAAAATATATTGCCTAATATGTCCAATTTTTGACATATTAGATTTGACAATTATAAGATATGCAAAGAAAAAGGAGAGCATGTCGCATACTCAGGGGAATAAAAGCAAGCAATAGAAACTGCTTTTAAGAGGAACCAGTTATCAGATTTAACAGACTTATATTCAAAGAAGACATTAGAAATATGTTCAGAGAACTGAAGGAAAGGAAGATATAAAAACAATATTTCATCAAATAGAGAATTTCAATAAAGACCTAGATATTTTAAAAAGAATAAAATAGAAATTCTGAACTTGAAAGTGCTGAAACTGAAATGAAAAAAAAAATTAGAGAAGCTCAACAGTAGATTTGAACTGGCAGAAGAAAGCATTGGTATACTTGAAGATACATAGAGATTATACAATCTAAAGAATAGAGAGAAAATAGAATAAAGAAAAATTAACAGAGCTTCAGAGAAAGGTGGGAGACTAACATACATATAATGAGAGTATTAGAAGGAAAGGAGAAAGAAAGGACCAGAAAAATTATTCAAAGACATAATGACTTAAAATGTCCCAAATTTGCTGAAAAATATTACACATCCAAGAAGCTTAGTGGATTCCAAGTGGAATGAATGCAAAGAGATCCACACCCAGGCAACTCATAGTAAAAATGTTGAAAGGTATAGACAGAGAGGGAATTTTGAAAGCAGCTAGAGAAAAACATTTCAAATATATGATTAACAGCTGACTTCTCAATAGAAATAATGGAGGCCAGTAGCTGTGGAATGATGTGTTCAAAGTGCTGAAAGAAAGAAAAGGAAAAAAAAAAAAAAAGCAAAACTCTCAACTTAGAATATTGTATCCAGCAATACTATCTTTCTAAAATGAGGGTAAAATAAAATTCAATCCCAAATAAACAAAAACTCAGAATATTCTTTGTTAGCAGACTTGCCTTACAAGAAATAAAGGAAGTTCTTCAAGCTAAAAACAAGTAAACATTGATGGAAAGTTGACAGTACACACACACACACACAAACCCCCAAAGCACTGGTAAATGTAATTATGTAATTTTAAAAGAGTACACCTGCATATTTATTCTTTATTTTTTTTTAATTTTATTTCTCTCCCCTTCCTCCCCACCGCCCACCCCAGTTGTCTGTTCTTTATGTCCATTTGCTGCGTATTCTTCTTTGTCCGCTTCTGTTGTTGTCAGTGGAATGGGACTCTGTGTTTCTTTTCTTTTTTTTTTTTTTGCGTCATTTTGTGTGTCAGCTCTCCATGTGTGTGGCGCCATTCCTGGACAGGCTGAACTTTCTTTCGCGCTGGGCGACTCTCCTTATGGGGCACACTCCTTGCACGTGGGGCTCCCTTACGCAGGGACACCTCTGCGTGGCACAGCACTCCTTGTGTGCATCAGCACTGCATGTGGGCCAGATCCACATGGGTCAAGGAGGCCCGGGGTTTGAACTGTGGGCTTCCCATGTGGTAGACGGATGCCCTATCCACTGGTCCAAGTCCACTTCTCCATATTTATTCTTTCTTCTTCTCTTAACTGACTTAAAAATTAATTGTATAAAACAACATAATATAATTGATTGTATTGTTGGACCTTTAAAATACAGAAATGTAGTAATATATTTGACGATAACTACACCAAAGAGGCAGGTGAAAGCAACATTGTATTGGAATAAGGAAATTACAGCAGATGGGTAAATGGTTTTTATAGAAAACCCACAAGGGATTCGCTAACTATTACTTCTAATAAAAAACAGGATAAAATATCAATATGCAAAAATCAACTGCATTTCTATACAGTAGCAATGATAAAACTGAAAGTAAGAAAATTTCATTTACAGTAGCATCAGAAAGAATAAATTACTTTGAAATAAGGTTAATAAAATAAATGAAAAATTTAAACTCTGAAGACTAAAAAATATGTTGAAATAAGTAAAGATGATGTAAATAAGTGGAAAGCCTTCTGTGTTGATTAATCAGAAGACCCAGTATTGCTCAGATGTCAATACTTCCTTCATTAGTGTGTAGATTCCAATCAATCCCTATCAAAATCCCAGCTGACCTCTGCAGAAATTGTCAAGCTGATCCTAAAAGCCATAGAGTAACTCAAGCGACCCAGAAAAACCAAAACAATCTTGAAAAAATAAAGTTAGAGGACTCACATTTCCTGACTTCAAAAATGATTACAAAGCGACAGAAAACAAAGCAGTATAGTCCTGGCATAAAGATAGACATATAGATAGATGGAATAGATTTGAGTGTCCAGGGTCCCCTTTATAGTCAACTGATATTTGACAGGGGTGCCAAAACTATTCAATGGGGGAAAGGAAAATTATTTTCAACAAATGGTGAAGGGTCAACTGGACATCCACATATACAAGAATGATGTTAGAACCAACCTTACATCATATACAAAAACGAACTTAAATGTATCAAAGACCTAAATGATAAGAACCAAGCCTGTGAAACTCTTAGAAGAAAGTGTAAGCATAAATATTTCTGGGCTTGGTTTAGGCAATCGTTTCTTAGGTATGACAGCAAAAATACAGGCAACCAAAGAAAAATAGATCAATTGGATTTAATCAAAATAGTAACCTTTAGTGCTTTAAAGAACATCATCAACTCTTAGGTTGGGAGGGTAGGTTGCACTGTCCATGGAACTGGGGGGATAGTTGAGGGAGGGAGTAGGTGATCACTATGGATTGGGTGGGTACATGGTTGAAACTTAAATGCTGGGAATGCTCTTTTGGCAATATGGCAAGTGAGAGTTGCTGGTTTAGGGTGTTGGATGTGGGGGTGGGATTCAGGACAGAGCACACCTAGAGCAGGCTTCTAGGGAGTCTGTGAGTGTTCATCTTGCCAGAGAGTGTTATATCAATGGTTGGAGACCTACAGAATGAGCAGCAAGGTGGTGGACTCCCAACCTGTTGGAGGCCTATTATTTTCTCAAATACAGGGGCAGGAGTCTGTCAAGAGCATAGACAGTGCCAAGTCTTCAGTGTTGTTGCAAGTAATTATGAATCTTGTCCTTCAAAAAGAGAAGCCTGGTGGTTGCTGTGGGTCCTAAGGGGTGAGGGAGGGAAGAATAGAATAGAATAGGGGGTATTTTGAGGGAGATGAAAGTGTTCTACATAATCTTGCTATGATGTGTACAGGCCATGTTGAATTACATCAAAATTTATAAAAGTGTATGGTGTAAAATGTAAAACATAATATAAACCATTTACCATGGTTGGTAACTTTTCAATATTTATACATCAGTTGTAACAAACATACCATCCACATATAAAATGTAATTAATAGGAGAAGGGGGAAAAGGGGGTGGATATGAATTTATGGGAGTCCCCTGTATTAGGTATGTGATTTTTCTATAACCTAAAACTTCTTTGAGGACAAAATGAAAAAAAAAAAGATACTGGGGGAATAAACCAAAGAAAATGTCAGTGCACATTTAGGACAAAAGATCTTACAGTGATAAAAGGCAAAATGTCAAAAAATTTTTAAAAATATTTTTTTCATTATTTTTTATTATCCCAAATTTTTATCTTTTAAAATTTTTTAAAAATTTTATTTAATATTTTTAAAACTATAATTATTATTTCATTTTCTTATTAATTGTATTTGGCTATTTTATTGGCTTCATTTTTGAAGAAGTTTTGGACTACAGAAGAGTTACAACTATGGCAGGGGAGGATCACTGGTACAGTGTATCAGTGATGGGGGATACAGGGAAGAAACTCACCTGGGCATACATACATATAAGGCATATAAATGTGTTCAGATGTTCATGGGACATTGTCATGGTGGGTGGAGGTTCACACAATAACTGAAGGAATATCAAATGTCCATTCTGGGGAGATTTGCCACATTCTCTAATGGATCAGCAAGAATCTTCTGAGTACATGGGCAATGACAAGTGAAGGAGGATGGTCCATTGATGGGCACTTGATATTAATGACTGTCATATGAACCTTTACTCTTGAAATTGAAACTTAGCCTAGTATAATAGGGTGCCTAAGAGATGCCTCCTGGGAGCCTCCTTGTTGCTCAAGCCAAACTCAGCATATAAATACATTACCTTCTCCCCAGAGTGGGACATGACTCCCATGGTTGAGCTTCCCTGGCATGGAGGGGTTACTACCAAGCACCAACTAACAATGCAACTGGAAAAGACATTGACCAAAAGGGGGAAAAGGTGAAGACAAATGAGATTATATGACTAAGAGACTCAAAGTGAGTGGGGAGATCATTCCAGAGGTTACGTTTATGCACATCTCAGCAGGATCTCTTTGACTGCCAAAGTAGATACTACCCCAAATAAAAGGGCTTCTGAGGAGTCTGGAGACACCCAGACATTATAGTCAGAGCAGGTAGCTCAGGTGTTTGGTGCCTTGCCAGTGGGCCCTACTTTGGAATTTATGCTCCCAGAGTGACAAAGCTGGATTCAGTTGTGGTTTCCCTATGCATGACTCTTGTGTCCTTCTATTTGAACCTATATTTTGAACTAGAGTTAATAGGTATATGTCCAAGAGACTTAAATCTTTGGGCTGTCCATGTGCCAGCTGGGCCCTGAATCTCAATGGAGTTGCAACACCTACTCTCCAGTTCATTGGTCTCACTCATGACAACTAACATGGAGGTGATGATGGACAACTACCATACCAAGGAACCAAAAGTCTACAGCTGCAAGCCAGAGAGTCCCATCCATTGGCCCTATGTGATCACAGTCTTCTCTCAATTAGAGGTGGAGTAGACATCACCATCCTAGAATCCTTGGGATTGAAATGAACTATGTATTAAAGTAGAATTACTGGTATTCTACGATAGACTTATTGTGATTCTAGCAATGGAAGAAATGATATCACTGATGTGGAGGCAGTGGAAGTTCTGAGGACAGGGAGAGGGAAAAACAGGTATGATACAGGGGCAGTTTTGGGACTTGTGAATTGTTCTGAATGACATTGCAATGACAGATACAGGCTGTTATAGATCTTTCCATAACCTACAGAATTGTGTGGGAGAGAGTGTAAACTACATGCAAACTTTAATCCATGCATAGTGGCAATGCTGCACAATGTGTTCATCAATTGCAATGAATGTGCCTTACTAATGAAGGATGTTGTTCATGTGGGAAAATGTGGGAGGTGTGGGGAGCTGGGCACATGGGAATCCCCTATTTTTTTTAAAGATAGATTTATTTATTTATTTATTTATTTATTTATTTATTTATTTATTTATTTCTCCCCCCTCCCTCCATTGTCTGCTCTCTGTGTGCATTCACTGTGTGTTCTTTTGTGTCTGCTTGTATTCTCATTGGGCAGCTCTGGGAACCAATCCTGGAACCTTCCAGAGTGGGAGAGAGGCAATCATTTTCTTGTGCAACCGCAGCTCTCTGGCCTGCTGCATCTCTTATTCTCTCTCCTCTGTTCTCTTTTTGTTGTGTCAACTTGCTGTGCCAGCTCTGTGTGTGGGCAGCACTCCTGAGTGGGGCAGTACTCCTGTGCAGGACAGCACTCCTGTGGGTACTGCACACAGGCCAGTACTTCGTGCAGACCAATACTCCATGTGGGTTAGTTTGCCACATGGGCCAGCGTGCCTTCACCAGGAGGCCCTGGGCATTGAATCCTGGACCTCCTATATGGTAAACGGGAGTCAAATTGCTTGAGCCATATCTGTGTTCCTACTATTTATTTATTTTTTAATTTGTCCTTTGTTTTTATTTTATTTTTTTCCAAATTCTACTCAATTTATTCATTTTTTAAAAGATATTACATTAAAAAAATATGAGGTCCCCATTCACCCCCACCGCCCCCACCCCACCACTCCCCCCACAGTAACACTCTCCCCCATCATCATGACACATCCATTGCATCTGGTGAGTACATCTCCGGGCATCGCTGCACCCCATGTCCCGTGTTCCACACCATAGCCCACACTCTCCCACGTTCCATCTAGTGGGCCATGGGAGGACATACAACATCAGCAATTGTCCCTGGAGCACCACCCAGGACAGCTCCAAGTTCTGAGAATGCCTCCACATCTCATCTCTTCCTCCCATTCCCCGCACCTAGCAGCCACCATGGCCACTTTTTCCACACAAATGCCACATTTTCTTGATTATTAACCACAATAGTTCTTGAATAGGATATCATTAAGTCCACTCTGATCCTTACTGTATTCCTAGGTCCTCCTATTTTTTTAATGTGACATTTGTACAATCTAAGTATCTTTAAAAAATTAAAAACAAAAACAAAAACAGAAACAAAAAAGTGAACATCAAGAAAGTGAACAAACAACCCAAAGTAATAGAGAAAATTTTAGCAATTCATGCATCTGATAAGGGTATTGTATCTAAAGTATAAAACTGTTATAACTTAATAATAAAAAGACAACCCAATAAAAATGTACAAAAATATCACAATTGACATTTCTCCAGAGATGATATAAAAATGGTCAATAAACACATGAAAATATGCTAATCGTCGTTAGTCATTAGGAAATGCAAATCAAAATCACAATGAAATAACACTTCACATCCACTAAGATGACTATAATCAGATAATAAGTGGTGAAGCTGTGGAGAAATTGGAACCCTCTTATACTGCTGATGGGAACATAAAAATGGTGCAGCCACTTTGGCAGTATCTCAAAAGTTTAAACATAGAATTAGCATATGATTCATCAATTCCATTCCTAGGCATATACCCATGAGCTACGGAAACATATGCTAACACAAAAACTTGTACAAAGGTGTTCATAATAGTCAAAAGCAGACTATTATTCATAACAGTCCAAAGTAGAAATGTCCATCAAATAGATGAAGTAGATGATACATGCTGCAACATGAAGGAAACTTGAAAACATGTAAAGTAAAAGAAGCCAGTTAAAAAGTACCGCATATTTTGTGATTCCATTTACTTGAAAAGCCCAGAATAGGCCAATCAGTAGAAACAGATAGTAGATAAGTGGTTGCCTCGAGCAGGAGGAGAAGGGGGATATCATTTAAGCGGCCAGAAATAGCTTTTGTGTTTATTTCTCCCTACAGAATTTGAGGAAAGAAGCTGTTTTGAATTTGGATTGCTGAGGAATAAAACTGGGATGCAGATGTGGGATGGTAAATGAAATTAACCAAACTATTTTAGCAGGAGGAGGACCTCGAAGTCAGAATTGGCCATCTCTTAACACTACCAGAAATTGGTACAAATTTAACATTTGAGCACATCATATCTGAATCCTAAAGGAGAATGAAGGTTTGAACATTCTTCAGTCACTCTTTGAAATATTGGTAATTTTGGTATAAAATGGAGACAGTTTTCAATACAAAACTGCCTCTCCTCTATTGTTCTGAAACTTGATTTTTTCCAACTCAAAATGCATCGCTTTTTTAAAACTACATAATATTCTGTAGAATAAATACAGTCTTGGATCACTTATCTGAAATCTTTGGGGCTAGTTGGCTTTTTAATCAAGAAATTTTCTGATTTTTAGAAAGATAACATAGTGCATCCCCAGTTGAGTCTACCTAGGGCAACACTTAATAATCAAATTTATCAGTACATTTGCAGAAAAAGGTTTGCATATTCACACTAAGTGGGATAAATAAAAATTATATATATATATATATAAAATATGGTTTTTTTAGTAGAAAAAATCTGGTAAATGAAACAGTGGGAAAATAAGACCATAACAACTCTGATATTTATTTCTAAGAAAACCGTTCAGCAAAACTTAAAAAATATACAGGTTTAAGCTAACCTAAATACTTGCTCATAAAAATGCAATTACTTTTTAAAAAAAATTATACCTCAGGTTTCTTGAGGACATTGGGAAAGTAGACACATCAGTTTTGCCATCTTTGTTATCATCAGGTGAGAGTTCAACATCTCATGATGGACTAGGAACAGAAGTACCAAGTAATGAGCCAGCACTATGATAGCTAGCCTTTTAAAAGACATCTTTCAGTATCATCTGTCTTTTCTTAGGTTTCTAAATGATTTCTCTTTAATTGAATAAATGGACATAATTTATTGCTCATTGATAAATACTCTTTGTTGTTTTTTTTTAAGATTTATTTATTTAAGATTATTTATTTCTCTCCCCACCCTCTTCCCCACATTGTCTGCTCTCTGTGTCCATTCGCTGTGTGTTCTTTTTTGTCAGCTTGTATTCTCATTAGGCAGCTCCAGGAACCAATTCTGGGACCTTCCAGAGTGGGAGAGAGGCTATTACTCTCTTGTGCCGCCTCAACTCCCTGTTCTGCTACATCTTATTTTCTCTCCTCTCTGTCTCTTGTTGCGTTATCTTGCTGTGCTAGCTCTCCGCATTGGCCGACACTCCTGCATGGGGCAGCTTTCCCACACTGAGTGGCATTCCCACACAGGGCGGCACTCCTGCGCGGGGTGGCATTCTCATGTGGTCTGGCACTCCACATGGGCCAGCTTGCTGCGTGGGCCAGCTTGCCCTCACCAGGAGACCCTGGACTCAAACCCTGGACCTCCTATATGGTAGATGGGAGCCCAATAGGTTGAGCCACATCTGTTTCCCAATAAATACTCTTTGTTAATCAGGTGTTTGCTTCATAGATTTCTCCACATTGCAGGTGTGTGTGTGTTACCCATGTTATCAGTCTACATCATCATCACTACTGACCTCATTCATATAGCATTCCACCTATTTCCCATCATTCATAGAAAGCACAGCAGATACATGATTGTCAGCGTAAAGAATATCTTTCCTCTAACTTATTTATGTTTCTGGTTAATAAACTTTTCACTTGAGTGAGGAGATTCAATGAATAATTTTCTTCTCACTACTGTCACAAAATTCATCAAAGAGTTCATCTGCTGGTTTGTTTTCAAATACCAGTATAAGTCAAAATTTGTGCCAAGCATTTATTAATGCTGCTTAATCAGCATAGATTTAAGCATTAGCAGCTGTGTTAATGGCAGCAGTCAGATGCTTGGATTCCTGGATCTTGGATTCCTGGATCTCTGCTAACTGCAGCAAGCCCACAGTTTAAAAAAGCTTATACTTTATTTGCATAGCATAAGATTTTGTAGTCACATGTCTGCATCTATCACTGATAATACATTGTGTGTGTATATGTGAGATGGGAAGCAAATGCTGAAAACATTACTTTTTATAAGAAGTTTGGGAGAGGATATAGAAAGCCATTGTCCAAGAGGAATACATTGTGCAGATTTCCCCCCCCCCCCCAGTCCATGTTGCCTTTAATGAGCTCATATTCCCAATGCAAAGTGGTCATTGAACCAGGAGGAAATACTTCTCTCATAAATTATCTGTATCCTTCATACTTGACTTTTCCCAATCACTGCCAAGTTTATCCTACAATATTGGCACTGAAGAACAGCCATCCAATGCCTAGTGTTAAAACGGGTAGGTGTCTTTTCCTCAACCATTGTTTACGTTATTAACATTAGGACATAGCACCACTACAGAACAATTTCATTAGGTTCAGATTATTGGTTTTCATCAGATAACCCCTTAGCAAATTCATGGATGTAATTTTCAGCAGAAAATTTTTCACACGGATTTTTTGATGTTTTGCCCCATTATGCTTCTTGAATTTCTATAGCCAATTTTCTGAATATCTATACTTACAGTCAATGTTCATTTTCATATGGTCAATTCTATCTTGTTTAGTGAGCCACACAATAGTCATTTCCCTTATTTGGAAGGATTAGCATATTTTCTTGTGTTTATTGGTCATTTGAATACATTCTTTCTAGTCTTTGCTTGCTGTTATTGGCTCTTTGAATCCAATCATTTAAGTGATTTTTGCTTAGGGAAATTGTTTTTCACTATTTCTTTGATTATGGGCCTCTCTCTAATGTTTCCTTTTGTTCCTTTAGGAATGACTTAAAGGACTTGATTTAGATTTTGCTTAAATCACAAAAAATAAGAACAATTGAAAGCATCATATTATTTGATAGTTTTGGGGCTGAAAGAATTATATTGTATTAAGTACTTTAAAAATTGTAAGAGGAGCGGACTTTGGCCCAGTGGTTAGGGCGTCCGTCTACCACATGGGAGGTCCGCGGTTCAAACCCCGGGCCTCCTTGACCCGTGTGGAGCTGGCCATGCGCAGCGCTGATGCGCGCAAGGAGTGCCGTGCCACGCAAGGGTGTCCCCCGCGTGGGGGAGCCCCACGCGCAAGGAGTGCACCCCGTAAGGAGAGCCGCCCAGCGTGAAAAGAAAGAGCAGCCTGCCCAGGAATGGCACCGCCCACACTTCCCATGCCGCTGACGACAACAGAAAGCGGACAAAGAAACAAGACGCAGCAAATAGACACCAAGAACAGACAACCAGGGGAGGGGGGGAAATTAAATAAATAAATAAATCTTAAAAAAACAAAAACAAAAAAAAACTTTAAAAAAAAAATTGTAAGAATCCTGTGCATTAAGTGAAGATATTTGTGTTCTTTGAACACAGGAACAAAATAGGGAACTTCATTGAAAGACCAAATAACTATAGAATATGTCATATTTATGTTTAAATTTCAATTTGAGTTATATAATCTCCAATTCTTGTCATGTATTTAGAAAATGTCATATTGATGAAATTATTTTCTTGGGTCCTCTATCCCCAAATCCCACCCCCCAAATTACCTGCAGTCCAGCATGGAATTTAGAATGTGGAAATATGATATGTCAATTACAGGACAGGAAGCGGACTTGGCCCAATGTATAGGGCATCTGCCTACCACATGGGAGGTCTGTGGTTCAAACCCTGGGCCTCCTTGACCCGTGTGGAGTTGGCCCATGCGCAGTGCTGATGCATGCAAGGAGTGCCGAGCCACGCAGGGGTGTCCCCCATGTAGGGGAGCCCCACGCTCAAGGAGTGTGCCCCATAAGGAGAGCCGCCCAGTGTGAAAGAAAGTGCAGCCTGCCCAAGAATGGCGCCACACACGCGGAAAGCTGACACAACAAGATGATGCAACAAAAAGAAACACAGATTCCTGTTGCTGCTGATAAAGATAGAAGCGGTCATAGAAGAGCACACAGCGAATGGACACAGAGAGCAGACAACTAGGGGGAAGGGGAGGGGAGAGAAATAAATAAAAAAGAAATCTTTATTTAAAAAAAATTAGAGGTCAATATTTTTTCTCTGTCGCATAATTTCTTAAGAGAAAGGACTACTGTGGTATAAGACCTAAAATTAAAGTCCAATATATGTGCTGCCTTAAAATCTGATGAAATCTGAAATCAAGTTCCCCCCTCACAGTGTTTCAAACAACCCTCCATATCAAGAGGATGAGGAGCAGTTCCTGCTTATCCCAGAGTAGCAGATTTCAGTTCCCTGGCAGTCCATGAACTTAGTTAAATAAGCCACTCACATTCTCATGCTAGCAACAGGGTCATGTCACCCTCTTGATACAACAAAGCATACCTCCGATGGCCCCTGATTGTTCTTTTCCAAAGTACAGCCCCTATGTGGCATATTGTGTGGCATCCTCCCCCACTGGGTGTGAGTATGTGACTGATAAACTGCTGTCGATCTTGTCCGTCCAGTGTCGGATGTCATGTTTGGCCATCCCCACAATGCTAGAGTGGGGATTTTTCCTTTACCCACGGGATGACTAGGAGGTGATTGAAACAACCATATTTTAATTATCTTTGTATCTTCCAAACACAGAATCATAGCAGTTATATAATATATATTTATATTATTAGAGAAGTTGTAGGTTTACATAAAAATCATGCATAAAATACAATTACCACATACCTATTATTAGCATCCTGCATTAGTGTAATACATGTTATAATTCATGAAAGAACATTTTTATAATTGTACAATTAACTATAGTCCATTGTTTATAATAGCTGTTTGTGTTATAAAAAGTCCTGTTTGCTTTTTAAAAATCTTTATTCTAGTAACATATATATACACTAAAATTTCCTCTCTTGTAACCATAACCATCTTCAAATATATAATTCAGTGCTGTTAATTACATTCATAATGTTGTGCAACCATCACCACCTTCTATTATCAAAACTTTATGATGAGCCCAAATAGAAAATCAGTACAATTTAAGAATTAACTTCCTATTCTCTTTCCCCACCCGGGACCCTGGCAACCTGTATTCTAGTTTCTCATTCTATGAATTTGCTTATTATGATTATTTCATACAATATCTGCCCTTTTGTGTCTTATTTCACTCAACATGATATCTTCCAGGTTCATCCATGTTGTCACATGTATCAGAATTTCACTTCTTTTTTGGTTGGATAATTTTCCATTGTATGTATAGACCATATTTTATTTAACTGTTCATTGGTTGATGTGTCAAAACTTCATGCCTTCTTACAGCTGAATAATCTATCATACATATATACCACATTTTACTTATCTATTCGTCTGTTGATGGACACCTGGTTTGCTTCTATCTTTTGGCAATTGTGAATAATGCTCCTACGAACATTGTTGTGCAAATATCTGTTTGAGATCCTGCTTTCACATCTTTTGGGTATATACCCAGAAATGGGATTACCAGGTCATAAATTAATTTTATACTTAACTTGCTGAGGAAATGCCAAACTGTCTTCTACAGCAGCTTCGCCATTTTATATTCTTACCAACAATGAAGTATTTCATTTCTCCACACCCTCTTTAACATTTATAATAAAAAAAAAATTATAGTCATTCTAGTGTGTATCTCATGGTTTTGATTTGTATTTCCCTCATGGCTGATGATTTTAAGCAACCTTTCATGTGCTTTCTGGACATTTACATATCTTTTTTGGAGACATAGCCATTCAAGTCTTTTGCCCATTTTAAAAACGTGTTGTTTGTCTTTTTTTTGTTGCATTGTAGGATTTTTTTATATAGTTTGGACATTAAACCCTTACTGTATATGTAGTTTCCAAATATCTTCTCTCATTGAACAGGCTGTCTTTTTATTTTCATGATATAGTGCTTTGATGCATAAAAGTTTTTAAATTTTGGTGAGGTCCCATTTATTTTTTCTTTTGTCATTTGTGCTTTGGGTGTCAGTCTAAGAAAACATTGCCTAACACAAAGTCCTGAAGATGATTTTCTTCTACATTTTTTTCTAGGAGTGTTATAATTCTGGTTCTTATATTTAAGTCTTTAATCCATTTTGAGTTTATTTTTTTAATATGGTATGAGGTAGGGTTCAGCCTCATCCTGTTGCATATGGAGACCTAATTTTTCCAGCACCATTTGTTGAAGGAGGCTATTATTTCCCTATTGAGTGGACACGATACCCTTGTCAAAAATCACTTGACCGTGAATGTGAGGGTTGATTTCTGAATTTTCGGTTAAATTCTATTGGTCTGTATGCCTGTCCTTGTGCCATTACCATGCTGTTTTGCTTATTGTGACTTTGTAATAAATTTTAAGATCAGGAAATGTGATTCCTCCAACTTCATTCTTCTCTTTAGGATTGTTTTGACCATTCAGGGCCCCTTTCTTTCCAAATTAATTTGGCTTTTCCATTTTTGCATAGAAGGCTGTTGAAATTTTTATTTGGATTGTGTTGAATCTGTAAGTCACTTTGAGTAGAATTGACAACAGTATTTAGTTCTCCAATCCATGTATGTGGAATTTCCCTCCATTTGTTAGGTCTTCTTTCATTTCTTTTAGCAATGTCTTGCAGTTTTCTGTGTACAAGTACTTTATTCCTAGATATTTGATTCTTTTAGTTCCTATTGTAAATGGATTTTTCCCCTTGAATTCTTCTTTAGATTGTTCATTACTAGTATATAGAAACAGTACTGATTTTCACATGTTGATTTTGTACCCCACCATTTTGTTGAGTTCATTTATTAGTTCCAGTTTCTTCATTATGGGTTTTTTAGTATTTTCTGTATATAAGATATTATTATCTGCAAATAGGAAAAGTTTTACTTCTTCCTTTCCAATTTTGATGGCTTTTATTTCTTTCTCTTGTCTAATTGCTCTAGCTAGCCCTGTCTGTACCATGTGAAATAACAGCAGTGACAGTGGGCATCCTTGCTTTGTTCCAGATCTTAGAGGGAAAACTTTTAGTCTTTTGCCCTTGAGTATGATATTAGTTTTGGGTTTTTCATATGTGCCCTTTAACATGTTGAAGAAGTTTCTCTCTATTTCTAGTTTTCTAAGTGTTTGTATCAAGAAAAAGTGCTGGATTTAGTCAAATGTCTTTTCTGTCTCAATTTAGATGATCATGTGTTTTTTCCCTTATTTCTGTTAATATGATGTGTTAAACTTATTGATTTTCTTACGTTGAACCACCTTTGCATACTTGGGATAAATTCCACTTGATCATGGTGTATAATTTTTTTGATGTGCCTATGTATCCTGGTTCCTATTCATAGTATTTTTTTGTGGATATTTGCATTTATATTCATAGGGGATATTGGTCTGTAGTTTTCTTTTCTTGTATCTTTATATTGCTTTGGCATTAGGGTGGTGTTTGCCTCATAAAATTAATTGGGTGTGGTCCTTCTTCAAATTTCGGAACATTTTGAGCAAATAATTGTTTATTCTTCTTATGATGCTTTGTAAAATTCATCTATGATGCCATGTAGTCCTGGGCTTTTCTATCCTGTGAGGGTTTTGAAGACTGATTCAGTCTCTTTAGTAGTTACTGGTTTGTTGAAATTTTCTAAAATTTTTTTGAGTCAGTGTAGGTAGTTTGCATGTTTCTAGGAATTTGCCCATTTCATCTAGAGTATCCAGTTTGTTGGTGTACAGTTGTTCAAAGTAGCTTCTTGTAGTCCATTTTATTTCTGTAGGGTTGGTAGTAATGCTCCCCTTTTCAGATCTGATTTTGGTTATTTATGTCATATCTCTTTTCTTTGTCAGTCAAGCTAAAGGTCTGCCAATTTTATTGCTCTTTTCCAAGAACCAACTTTTGATTTTGTTGATTGTCTCTATAGTTTTTTATTTTCTATTTCATTTATCTCTTCTCTAATGTTTGTTAGTTCCTTACTTCTCACTTTGGGGTTATTTTGTTCTTTTTTTTTTTTCTAGATCCTTTAGTTTTGATGTAAGGTGTCTGATTTGAGATCATTCTTCTTTTCTAATGTAAGTCTTTGATGCATTCCATAAGTATGTTGTATTTTCATTTTCATGTGCCTCAAGATATTTCTTAATTTCTCATGTGAATTTAATTTAAGCATAGGGTGTTTAATTTCCACATGTTTGTGCATTTTCCATTTCTCCCCCTTTCATTGACTTTAAGTTTCACTCCATTGTGGTCAGAAAAGATATATGTACAATTTCAATATTTTTAAATTTATTGAGACTTGTTTTGTGATGTAACATATGGTCTATCCTGGAAAATGATCCATGTGCACTATAGAAGAATGTATTTTTTGTTGCTGTTGAGTGAAATGTCTGTTAGGTCTACTGGTTTATAGTGTCATTTAATCTTCTATTCCTTATTGAGCTTCTGTAAAGATGTTCTACTCATTATTGAAACCCGTTTCAATAATGAAATGGGTTCAATAATGAAACTCATTATTGAAACCTCTTACTATTAATGTGAAACTTTTTATTTCTCTTTCCAAATCTGCCAATAGTTGCTTCATTTATTTTGGGGCTCTGATGTTAGGTTCATATATATTTATAAATTTTATGGCTTCTTATTGAATAAAATGACCGTCTTTGCCCTCATAACAGTTTTTGGCTAAAAACCTATTTTATCTGATATTTGTATGACTACTCTTGCTCTCTTTTGGTTCTTCTTGAATGGCATACTTTTTCCATCCTTTCACTTTCAACCTAATTATGTCTTTGAATTTAAGGTGAATCTCTGGTAAACAGAATATAGTTCAGTCATCCTTTTTACCCATTCTGCTAGTCTCTGCCTTTTGACTGGGATGTTTAATTCATTTATATTTAAATTATCTACTGATAACGCAAGACTTCTTTTGCCATTTTGCTATTTTGTGCTTGTAAGTCTTACAACTTTTTGACTCTCAATTCTTCCATTAATGACTGCTTCTATATTTACTTGTGGTTTCTTTTTTGTATTGTATTTCTTCCTGAATATATTTTTCACTTATTTTCTTTGTGGATATCATGTGCTTAAAATTTTATACCTAAATCTATTGTATAAAAAGCATATTTCATTTGATACCAACTTATCTTCAATAGCATCCACATACACTGTTCCTCTACCCTTCTGTCCCTTATTTTTTGTAATTGCTACAGATTATATACATTTTGCATCCAAAACCTTCAATTTATCGTACTTTTTATTCATTTGCATTTTAGTACCTGTAAGAGGAGGTAGATTTACATAATAATATAATATAGTAGTACTGGCATTTATAATTAACCATATGGTTACCTTTACTTAGGTCTTTATTTCTGTATGCTGCTTTGACCCACTGTCTAGTGTCCTCTCTTTTCAGTCTGATGAATTCCTTTTAGCATTGTTTATAGGATAGATTTAGTGGTGATGCACTCCCTGAGCTTTTGTTTATCTGGGAATGCCTTAATCTCTCTCCCAGTTGGCAATTATTTTCCAACCATATTGTCTTATGGTCTCCATGGTTTCTGATGAGAAATCAGCATTTAATCATTTTGGGATTCCCTTGTACATAACTTGTTGCTTTTCTCTTGCAGCTTTCAGAACTCTCTCCTTGTGCTTGGCATTTCACAATTTGATTATTATGAGATCTGACTGTAGCTGTCTTTGAGTTTATGTTGTTTGGGGTTTGTCAGGATTCTTGAATGTGCATATCCATGTCTTTCATTAAATTTGGGAAAGTTTCTGCCAGTTTTTCTTTGAATATTTCTTCTTCTTCCACTTCCTCCCTTCCTCCCTCCCTCCCTACCTTGCTTCCTCTCTCCCATGAAATATATATTTATAAGCTTCATGGTGTCCCACAGGTCTCTTAGGCTATCTTTGCTCTTTTTTATTGTTCTATCTTTCTGCTCCTCAGCTTGAATAATTTCAGTTGCCTTGTCTTTGAGTTCACTGATTCTTTGTTCTGCCACCTAGAGTCTGCTGTTGAAACCATCTAGGAAATTTTTTATTTCAATTATTGTTTTATTCAACTCTAGTATTTCTCTGGAGAGATTCCCATATTGTTCATTCATTGTTTTCTTCATATCCTTTAGTTCTTTCTCTGTGTTTTCTTTTATCTCTGGAGCTTGTTGAGGGCCATTATTTTAAAGTCTCTGTCTGTTAAGTCCAAAGTCTGGTCCTCTTTGTTGATACTTTCTGGATTTGTATCTTGTTTCTTTGCATAGGCCCATCATTTCCTGTTTCTTTGTCTGTTAATCTTTTACTGCAGAGTGTACATTTTAATATTTGAAAGTATTAACTCTGGGAATTAGTCCCTGGGCTGCCCCTTAAGTTTGAATCTAGGTATTGATATGACAGAAATTTTCTTGATTGCCAGGAGCTAATCAAAACCAAGCTGAAAAACACCTTTTACTCTCTTTACAAATTGGCTCTGCTTCAGTTGGCCAGAGTTTAGCTCACCGATCAAGAAGATGAGAGCAAAGGTAACTGGGGAGTGCTGGGTCTTCTTTGTTTTATATGTGGCTGTGTGGAGCTGAGTCCCAGTCTGGGAGCAGCCTGCTTTTTTTCCTGGCCTTGTGCTTGCTACAGGCCTTAGGAATTCCCAGTTTACAGTTTACAGGAGTTTGAGTGAATGCCCTTTTTCCCTTTGAAACAGAGCTCTCTCCTGGGTACTTTCTTAAGTGACTTAATGCAGGTAGTCCCTCTGGCCCAAGCTGCTTCAATTTAATTGTTGCTCACACTGTCCTGCCTGCCTGTGCAGAGCTTCTCTGCCCTAAGGACAAACTCTGGGAGTGTGAGCCTGAGACAGGTTCTAGGCTCAGTCTCTCAGCCTTCCACCTGATAGAATGGCACTAATATACATGCACCCCAGTATGCACCCAGGAGCCACTTTTTTCCCTTTACAACAGGGCCAGGAACCACAATGATAGTGCAAGCTGGCTCTATTCATCTTATGGAGGGGGTTGCCAGCAAATGCTCCAAGAGCTTCTTCTTTTTTTTTTTTTTTTTAAGATTTATTTATTTATTTACTCACCCCCCACTGCCCTCGTTGTTTGGCACTTGCTCTCTGGTTCTTCCATGTCTGCTTGTCTTTTCCTTTATGCAGAACCAGGAACCAATCCTGAGACCTTCCAGAGTTGGTGGGAGGCATTCGATCTTTCGGAGCACCTCAGCTCCCTGGTCTGCTGTGTTTCTTACCATCTCTCCTCTGTGTCTCTTCGTGTTACATCTTCATGCTTCACCAGTACTTCACACAGGCCAGCACTCCACAAGGGCCAGCTCACTGCACAGGCCAGTTTGCCCTCACCAAGAGGCCCTGGGAGTCGAACCCTGGACCTCCCATATGGTAGACAGGAGCCCAATTGCTTGAGCCACATCCATTTCCCTCCAGGAGCGTCTTCTATGAACTTTTTAAACTTTATTTTTAAAGAAGTTTTAGGTTACAGAAAAGTTACATTGAAAATATAGGTGATTCTCATACATTCCACCTCTCCCTCTTACATTTTCCCTATTAATAACATCTTACATGAGTGTGATACATTTGCTACAATTGATGAATAAATGTTGAAGAATTGCTACTAACCATGGTCAGCTGTTTACACTATGGTTTAAACTTCTCACCGTACAATTTTATAGTTTTGATAAAACGTATAATGGCCTGTATCTGTCATTGAAAAATCATACAAAATAATTCCAGTGTCCTAAACATAACCTATGTCCCACCTATTTTTCCCTCCCCCTTCCCTCAGAACCTATGGTAACAACTACCTTTATATCAATGTTAAAAGTTCTTCCCTTACTACAATAATAGTAAATCTGCTTTGGTCTGTAATTGCATTCCCTTCTTATGTTTGTTCATTCCTCAATCTTGAGGATTTGGGGATGGTGATGCCATCCTACTTCAGATTGAGAGGGAGGGGTCTTAGACCTTATGGGACAAATGGAAGGAATTGTTTTGCCTGCAGATGTAGATACTCTTTGCTTGTTGGGATGGGCATTGCCTGTCATCGTCATTTTATTTATCCTGGGCAAGATGAATGACCTAGAGAGTAGGTGTTGGCTCTAACTCTGCTGAGATTCAGGGCTCAACTGGCATATGAACAGACTGAAGAGTAAGACTCTGGAGTATATATTTAATGGGTATAGTGCTAATTGTAGGTTCAGATAAAAGGGGTAGAAGGATCTTGTATAGGAAAATTATAAATGAGGTAGGTTATAATATATTCCAAAGTAGTGCTGATTTCATGGGGTTGTGTGCCTAGCCCAGAGCGTCCAGATGTCTCTAGAGCCCTCAGGAGCACCCCTGTTTGAGAATTTGTTTACTGTGGTAGTTAGTGAAATCTGCTTGAGAAGTACATAAATGTAACCTCTGGAATGACCTCCAGACTCATTTTGAAATCTCTTAGCCATAAAACCTCTTTTGTATTTAATTTTTCTTCCTTTTGGAGAAGGTCTTTTTCCAAATGCATCACAGGTTAGCTGTTGGTAATAATTCCTCAGTGCCAGGGAAGCTCATCTCTGGGAGTCATGCCCCATGCTAGGGGTAAAATAGTGAGTTTATTTGCTGCATTTGGCTTAGAAATAGGTCACATTTGAATAACAAGAAGGTTTTCCGGAGGTAATTCTTAAGTAATAGATATTATTAGGTTGTTTCAATTTTACAAGAATAAGGTTCATAAGTACAAGCATTAGTATCAAGGGCTCGGCATAGTGGTCTGTTATCTTTTATTAGACACTGCCTATGTACTCTAGAGATTCTTGTCACTCTGTTGGAGAACACAGCAGGACTCTCCAGGATGGGAACTTAGTATTTTTTTGGTTATTGAGTGGGTCTCCACCCACCAAGAGAACACTCTATGACTACATGAACACATTTATATTTCATAGAGGCATGCCCCAGGTGAACCCTTCCCTATGCATCCCCTCATCACTAATACCCTGCACCAGTGACCCCCCCTGCCATAGTTGCCAAAAGAATACTCCCCCATGGTATTCTCAACCATAGTCCAATATCTCTCCAGAGTTTACCTCTTCTTTCCTCCAGCCCTCCCCCCAGCTCTATGTATAACCCAACCCTCCTGCAACCCCACTTACACTCACATTCCAGCTTCATTGACCCTATTCACACCACTGTGCACCATCCACCGTCAAACCTCTCCCATCCACCTTACCATATATTCTTCCCAGATTGAGCATTAGCTCACCACTCTCTACTTGCTTTTTTTTTAAATGTTTAATTGCATATTTAATATTAGAATATAGGTTTGACATAGAAATAGACATAGTTATAGAGGAATATATAATTATATATACAAATGCATTATTGAGAAATTTTAAGACGTTTCCATTCAAAATGAAGATTAGATTAAGCACTGGATATGTAGTATATCTCTAATTTTGTATTATTAAATTTTGTTTTATGCAGGTATAGGCCACATTTAAATTTTTGTTTAATCTTACTCTCTACTTGCTTTTTATCTCCTGGTAACCTATCTTCCAGACATAGAGTCTGTGAGTCTGCTCCATATCTTTAGTTCATATCAGTGAGAGCGTGCAATATTTGTCCTTTCTTGACTGGCTTACTTCATTCATCATAAGGTCTTTGAGATGCATCCATGTTGTTATGTGTGTCAATACTTCATTCCCTTTTACAGCTGAGTAATACTCCATTGTATGTAAATATCACATTTTGTTTATCCATTCAACTGTTGATGAAAACTTAGCTTGCTTCCAACATTTGGCAATTGTGAATAATGCCGTGATGAACACTGGTGTGCATGTATCTGCTCGTGTCCCTGCTTTCACGTCTTCTAGGTACATTTCTAGTAGTGGGATTGCTGGATTGTAAGGCAATTCTATACCTAGCTTCCTGAGGAACTGCCAAACTGACATTCACACTGGCTGCTCCATTCTACATTCCAACCAGCAGTGGATGAATGTTCCTCTTTCTCCACATCCTTTCCAACCCTTGTAGTGTTTTTTTTTTTAATAGTAGCCATTCTATTAGGTATACGATAATATCTCATTGTAGTTTTGATGTGCATTTCTTGAGTTTTTAAGCTTTGTTTTCTTAATTCAGCATTTACCTGATTAATGCAGCTTTTTAACTGTTTTCCGTAGGTTTGAGGAATGTTACTACCTTTAAAATTCCTTTGCCACCTTTGCCCAAGGGTTATTGGAAGAATGGCTATCGTCAGAGTGCATCCCCAGTGATCTGAAGGAGATGATCAAAGGTAGCGATCTGGGCTAAGACCACAGGCTCCTGGAGTTTGGACTATTTCTTTATTTCCCACCCTAGTACCAAAACAAGCTGTGCCAGGAGCCAGGTCTCCAGTTCTCACAACTGCTAGTCACTAGGCTGGGGGAAGGAGGATGATAGCTGCTGCAAGGAGAGAGAGACTGGTCTTTATCACAGTTTACCAGCCTCTTCCTCCTGCTCCTCCCTGGACACTATGTAGTGTTCTGCTGGACTCTGAAACTTCAAATTGGTTGGTTTAGACGGTTCCTGCCATTTCAATAGTTGTTTTGGGGGACAGTCTTCCCATAACTCCTCCTGCCATCTTCCCACAACTCCTCCAGCACTCAATTTTTGTTAAAACTGAACTGAATTGAATTTACTAAGTGACAACACTTAAAGTGAATAATATGGGTAGCATTTGATAGTGCTAAGTCTAAAATGGTCAAAAAGAATCTCTTGATATAAAAAGGTCAAAACCTTTTATTTCTAGTTTATATATGTGTGAGTGTATATGTGTGTGCAGGTTTATAATTTTCTTATTTCCTCTTGTACGCTGAGTGTTACAAATAAATAAAAAGTACTGGCACACAAAACAAACCCAATATATAAGAATTCATGGACAATTACATCCACTTTTGCATTTCCTTCACAAGCCATTCATCACAATAGCAGTTTGCATCAAAGCCAAATAGCTTCCTATGGTGAGTAAAAGAGATTTAAGACACTTAACTAAGTAAGGCAGAATAAGGCTTTATCATTTTAGTATCAGTTCATTGAGAGTTTCCTGAATAAATGAATAAATAAGTGATAGATGGGAGATTAAAGGAAATGGTTCAGATTTAAATTTTAATGGTGTTTTTCAGTTCATTTTCCTCATTGTCCAAGTCTCCCTAAATTATCTGTAAATAAATATTTCAGTTTTCAGTTTTGAATACTATTTCATATCAGTTATAGATTATATTTATACCATTGTTTCTGAGAAAAATGCCAATTATTATATTTACTACTACAAAAGAAAACATATATATAGTCATTCTAATCATAACGGATGGACTTATGTATTCAGGAAATATAATATTTCTGTACTTTCTTTAAATTAACTATGTATACTCAAAGCCTCTGTTCACCTTGACTGGTTGGATATTTGGTATAGTTTTTATTAGGCTTGGGTTCTGCCCCAGAGTTGTGCAAAAGTCCTAACACTTATGTAGCAACAAAGTCTTGAAGAGACACCACAGGTCAGCAGGTCAATTGTCACATCTACGTGGTTCCTTCTGATTTGGCATACTTGTTTGGGGCCACAGTAGGCAGGTGCAGGACTTTTAGGCCTTTGCTATGCCATGGGGTCCAGGATCTCAAGGAGCAGTGTTCAGCCATTTCTTCTGAGCTATTGTTACCTCCTGGAAATGCTACAATAGCTTAGGAGATGGCTTTAAATTATCTCTGTCACCTTATCACATTTCAGGCTCAAAATATATTTCTCTCTTCACTCCCAGAGTCTCTCCTTCTCTCTACTGAGCATCCTGTGTCATCTCGTCAATGAGCTTAGTGTTTTGTTTGTTTTTTTAAAATGACGGGTGCTAGTTGAAGCTTTCTGCTTTGGAGAAATTCACACAAGAAAATAAGGAAATTCTAAGAAAGGAGGTCGTGCCTGGCTACTTGCTTGTTAAGGGTTGGTAGGAAAGAGGGGAAAATACAGAGCAAACACTTAAAATTTAATATCTGAATTGTCTTGTGACTTTTTAAATTACTCAAACTATGCTTTTCGTAACTTGATCTGATGGATCCTTTTGAACACCAACAACAGAATTAGCTTTTTACCAAGATTCCTGAGTAACTTAAAATAGAAATAAACCCTTTCAAAGTTGATATGGTGGCTTCACAAATTGAAAGTAAGTTTTAAACTATTGGTTTTGAACCTATCTTCTTTCTTGATTTCATTTTTCCTTCCTTACACAATTAATGAAAAATTACTGAAAGACAAACAGTTGAAGACATAGGATATGTTCAGAGAAAAAAAAACAGTAGTTTACTGACTTTATAATATTAAAATACATGAATATCTTCATGGTCCCAGAGGTAACTTCAGTAAGACATTTTGGAATGTGTAGCTATGTAGGGAAGAAAGTTTTAAAAACTGCTCTATGTCTGAATTGAAGAATTGAAAAATTGTAACCTATTTCTTCTGAAAAGTATTTGCTTAAACTGGATCAAATAGAGATAAGACAAATGTGGAGTTTCAGCATGGGAAGGAAAACTATTTGGCCCAGCAAAAACTTATTCATGTGAATCAGATGTGCACCAGGTCCTTTGGCTCATTCTATAGTATCTGCAGGGTTGGCATTCTCCTCTGATAGTTTTTCCTCCTATTTAGAAATATCTTCATTGTTTATAATATAGTTTCTCTAGAAATGTCTTCATAAATGTTTAAATTGTTCATTCTCAGTTTTCATTCTAGAACATTGATAAATCAAAGATAGTAACAAAATTTGTTTTAATTGTTTGAGTGTACTGTGTTTCTGGTATTATGCCAGACATTTTACATATTTTATTTTAATAACTCTCCATAATATCCCTGATAATTTTATATTCCTGTGGCTAGATAAGAGAAAAGTTGAATAGTTTAACCCAAGATGTACAATATTGGGAGATGGGATTCAAAAGTGAGTTTGTCTAACTCCAAGGCTCAGTCTGCATTAGCTCTACCTACACCCCGTAAGATAGATGGGAGATGTTCTTCTTGAGCCCAAAAACTCAACATGCTTGAATAAACTTGTTTGTGAATATTGTTTCATTTAGTTTCAGTCACTTTCACTTTGATCAGCAAATACATGAATTTCACTATTATATTAGTGTGATGTTCCATTTTTTAAAATTCCATTTTCATTATTGTAGAATGAAGAAAAACAACAAAGAGCTGACAATGAAATAGCACATTCTATTATATAATGCCTATGTAATTGAGCACTCTTGATGTACATCTCCTCCAGGTCTAAGGAGTTTTCATTAAAGACAATTTGAAGTGAGCAGGAACTTTGCATATGTAAAGGAGATTCTTGGAAGTCAGCTTAATTCTTAACTGCAAGGAAAGAAAAATCAAACTAATCAGCCATGAATACTTTAATTTGAACTGTATGGAATACATACACACACACACACACAAAGACTTTATAGTATAGATAAGTATTGGGGATTGAATCATGCCCCCCACAAAAGGCATGTTTAGATCCCAACCTCTGGGCCTGTGGGTGTGAACCCAATGTAAATAGGACCTTTGGAAGAGGTTCCGCCAGTTAAGATGTGGCCCAACTGAATCAAGATGGAACTTATTCCTCTTACTGGAGACCTTATAGAGAAGGCCACAGAAGAAGCTATGAAGAGCAGCCAGAAGCTGAAAGTCAAGGAAACCTACAAAAGAAAGGAGAAGACATCACCACATGCATTGCCTGTGATGGAAAAGCCAAGGAACCCCAATGATTTTCAGCCAGCAAGATAATAGTGACCCAGGGATGAAGCAAACCTTCTAGCCTTGAAACTGTGAGCCAATAAATTCCTATTATTAAGCCAACCCACTGTGTGGTATTTCTTTTAGCGATCAGGAAACTAAAACAGTAGGTATAGTCTTAAAATTTTGTTTTTATTGATTTTCATTTTGAACACTAATTACATCCTATTGGTGTATCTTTAACAATTGTTTATTTTTGATCTTTTAGTGTATGAAAGTTAAATTTATAAAATAAGTGCTAGTATTTTAGTAATATTTTAATATTATTTATTTATTATTAAATAATATTTAAATATTTATTTATTTAAAAATAAATAAAACAATACCATTTAAAAAGCAATACAATAATATTATGGGGATGAAAATAATATTGACTATTTGCATAATATAACTGAAAATCTTAAAAATTTCAAGTAGATAGTATTTTACCCACCCTCAGTTAACTGAAAATTTATACACTTACAATGAAATGTAACATTAGCTGCAATTTTTCATGAAATTCTAAAGGGATGAAATGATGTCCTTAGGTATTAATTAACATGTTGCTAAGAAGGACATTATTTCTAATGCCATTTTTATCTACCTGTTTAAAGAATTGGTTAGCTACATAAAAATGAAATTATATCCTTATCTTCTGCCATATATAGAACCCATTTTCAGATAAATTAAGGACATAAATGTGAAAGGCAAAACTATTAAACATGATGTATTTTATAAAGCAGTATGTTGAACAACCTGAAGCAAATTGAAGCATAACAATGACTCAGAAGGAGTCTTGGTTGCTTGTGACTCTGAAGCTTCTAAATAGTCCCTTAATTTGCCTACCTTCAGTTTTTGTTTTTTGTTTTTTTTTCACATCAGAGGGAAAAAATACACTTCTATCTCGTTTTGGGCTATTGTCATTTTATTAATATTATTGTTATATGCCACTAAATCTAATTCAAATACTTTTATATTCCCTTATAATCTTACTATTACTGAGATAAAATTTGAATATAGTGAAATGCACTGATATTAACTGCACAATTCAATGGGTGTTCGTTATTTATTGCTGGCTACAAACCACTCTGAAACTTATTGGATTAAAATAGTTTTTATCAATTCTCATGGTTTGGGAGTTTATTGGAGTTTGTTGGGTTAGTCTCATTTAAGGTCTCCCATGGATTTTGGTTGAGGCTCTAGTCATCCATCTAAGGCTTGACTGGACAGGGCATCCAAAATGTCTCACTCACATGACTGACAGATGATGCTAGCTGTCACCTGGGAGTTCAGTTGGGAGCCCAGTTAGACCAGCTTCCAGAGACCCAATACATGGTTTTCCTTGTGACTTTGACTTCTGACAGCATGGTGGCTGGGTTCTAAAGGGTAATGTTCCAAGAGACCCAAAGCATTTCCCCCCTGATATAGCTTTATAAGTCCCAGAATGCCACTCCTACCACATCTTGTTAGTCAAGTGAGTCATTGCTTTGAGCCCAAATTTATAGGGATGAAAATTAGACTCCATATCTTGAGGGAGAGTGGCAAGGTCACACTGCAGAACAACATACAGGATGGTAGATATTATATCTTGTTCTGGCCATCTTTGGAAAATGCTATCTACTACAATAAACTTTGATACTCACACACACACATGTACTAATACCTCCAATATATACCATTTTCATCATGCCATTCAATCCTTGCCCCAGCTGTATCCCCTCAACCCCATCTTCCCGTAAATCATCACCATGGAATAATTTTTGCCTATTCTTGAATATATGTGGAATCATACAGCATGCATACTTTTGGGTTGGCTTGCTTTGCTTGGTAATTTTTTGAGATTCATCCATGTTGTTGCATGTAGCAATAGTTTATTCCTTGCTATACTGAGAAGAATCCTGTTATATAACCACACCACGATTTGTTTACCCACTCTCCTATTAATAGAAATTTATGTCTGTTATGCTTCCAGCCTGGGAATATTATGAAAACACTGCTATAACCATTATAAACATTCTTGTACAAATCTTTTCATAACAATGTTTTCATTTCTTTTGCATAAATAACTAGAAATGAAATTTTTGGCTCATAGAATAGGTATATGGTTTATAAGCAACAAATAGATTTCCAAAGTGCTTAGAGTTTATTTTCACTTCTATCAGCAATGTTTGAGAGCTTTAGTTGCTCCACACCTTACATTCACTTAGTATTGTCAGATTTTTTTAAATGATAATCATTCTAGTGAGTGTGAAATAATATTTTGTTCTGGTATGGCTTTGAATTTTCATGAAGACTGATGATGTTGAACATCTCAGATCATTTTTCTCTGTATTATTGATTTCTGCTCTCTTAAAATTCATTTTATACTTTTAGGATATATTCTGCTCTTCCTTTTCTCATTTTTTAAGTTAGCTAACTAATTTTTAGCTTTTCATTTTTGCTAGGTAAGTAACATTTTCATTGAAATACCATTTTTGTTTTACCTCATGTTTTAACATGTTGCATTTTTATTATTTAATTCCAGGTATTTTTGAAATCCCATGATTATTTCTTTTTGATCCACTGGTAACTTAGAACTGGGTTTTATTTACAAATATATGGAGGGTTACTTTATCTTTTCGCTATAATTTTCTAACTTAATTGTGTTTTGATGTCAAAAATCATAAGCTGCATTATTCCTACCTTTTGCAATTTCTTAAAACTTGCTCTCTAAGTCAGATTGTAATAAATTTTCAGAAATTCTACTTGCATTCTTGGGAAGAATGTGTGTTTTCTCATTGTTAAATACAGAATTTTCTATTTCATTTGGTCTAATATATTAATTGTATTGTTCAAATTTTCTATACTTCTGATTTTTTGTTGGCTTCTTGATTGGTCAGTAGTTAAGAAAACATAACTCAGGCTATTTTTTTTTACTAATTTATCCTCCAGAATCACACTGGCCACTTATCTCTTTCTTCAACTATGCATGTATACCAGTTCAAACCTTTCATTTCCTAGAGTTTTATCTCAGCTTTTTCTCCCTATTATTTTCTGGATTTCAAGTTACCCTCTTTAGTCCTATAAAGTTGCCTTTAGATATTGGGGTCAAAAACCTGTGCTAATTATCCATCTTTACTGGGAAGAACCCATATTACTAATTTTTCTATATTGATTATTAATTCAGAAATCTTTTTATTTCTTTAATTGGATCAATAGTAGCTATCATTATCACCCTTATTTATAGAAAAAGAAATTTTAGAACCTTGAAATTAAGTAATTTGCCCAATGACACAGACTTAGTCTGCTCTGGAGCCGGGATGTAAAGCAAGCTGTTTGATTCTTACACTTGCACATTTCCCTACTACACCTTACAGCAGTTTGAGAAGAGCTCAGGGAGGTAGGGATAAAAGCCAGGGGAGAGGTACCACGATGAGTTAAAAAGAGGACACCCCAGAAAGGAATGGTTGGCAGGGTCAATACTATGAAGGGACCAACAGGTCAGCCAAGATCAGTAGTGAAAAACTCTTAGTGAATTTGTCCACCTGGAGACCACTGTCATTTCGGGATGATTATTTCAGTGTTGGGGTGCTAGCAGAAACTAGAGCCCAGGTATAATGTTTTCTGCCACTGGAATACATTTAAGAGTAAATAACGTTTAATATAAAAATTAACTGATGCAAGTAAAACCTAAAATCAAGCTGTCTTTTTGCCCATTTCCGGTAAATATGCTAGCAAGTCTTTTGAATCTGTATTATTGACAAACCAGCCTTTTGAGGTAATAAAGAAATTGTGACAGTTACTGCAGATTGGACTCAGTTGTAGAATGCTTTGTAAGGCAAGAAAATTAGAGCAAGCAGAGATCTGGGTCTTAGAAATAGTTTCTGTCAAATATAATGATGTTTTTTACCTTTTATTTTGCTCTTTGATGGAAGAATTTAACAAAAAGAGAAATAAAATTTTAAGATCAGTTTTATTCACTTACAGTTTTATTCCCATTTCAATTCCCATGACAGTCAGTACTCTGTGTTTTCATTACTATAGAGAGATATTTAAATCTTAAAGATAAATTTAATTTATATAAAGCTTATTTTTACTTTTACATCACCTTTTGATGATGCAGGAAAAATGATAGCTATTTCTTTATTTCTTTTATGATGCAAAAGTGAAATAATCCAATTTAACAAGTCCACTTTGGTCTCTTCATTTCATTGTTGTGATTTTCCATCACAACACAAGGAATGTGCCTTGCATTTGAGAGCAGGAAAAATAAAATTTTGGGGCCTCATGTCACTTTCTGCCCCTTTCTATATAGTTCATAGGTCTACATGACTGCATATAACTGTCCTGAGGAGGAATGAAATGGTATAAATGATTTCTTCTAAAAGGATTTAATAAATAGTTCAATAACTATTTTTATCAAATAGTATATTTTAGAAGTTGAATCTTTCAGTTCCACTAATAATTAATATCTGTGACTCTGGTTATATTATGTATACCTCTACCCAGATGTATGACTTTTGCTAACTGCTTCTAGTAAATGGTCCTCAACCTCTCATATCTTCCATTTCACTTCTCAGTCTCCTGGAGAATTCAGATCTAACAATGAAGGAGACAAAATCCACTTTTCTTTTGAATAAGTATATATGTTTACTTTCTATCTATCTATCTATCTATCTATCTATCTATCTATCTATCTATCTATCTATCATCTATCTATCTATCTATCTGATCTATGGCTGTCCAAAGAGGAGCTGGGAAATTCTCCCTGAATGCTGAAATTACTTCCCCTTTTAAGGCATTCAACTGATTGGATAAAGTTCACTCACTGCTGAAGACAGTCTCCCTGATTGATGTAAATGTAATCAGCTATCTATGCAGTAAAGTCAGTGGTGACTGAAGTCCATAAATGTCCCTGTATTACAATTAGGCCAATGTTTGCTTGACCAAACAACTGGACAGTTACTTGGACGAGTTGATACATTAGCCTAACCATCACACCCTCTAGAAAGGCATTGCCAGATTTTGGAGATAGAGGGTTGTGTATAGTTTGAAACATTCTTGCCTCCCCTCCCCATTTCCCCATTCCGCTTTCAGCCTCCTCCTCATTTCTCTCCTTACCCATTCTTACCCCTTCTTCTCTCTGGCTTTCACCATCTCTCTTGTTCCCCTTTCTCCTTCCAGGAAAATCAGATTAAATGGGTTGATTTTAAAAGATTTTCAGATTATTCCATTTTCTTTTCCTCTGACCTCCCAAACTCCCACGAACCCCCAAACCCACTCGTTTAGATAGGAACCCACTATGTTGGTGTCAGTGTAGTTATTTTAACAGATGTTTCTGATTCAGATGACTGTGTCCTATTGTTCCAAATATGCATATATTTATATATTTGTACATACACATATGTATTGCATACCCAGAAAAGACATCTTGTGCCTTCAACCTATGAGAACTATTTTTAAGAAAGCTGCTTCTTAGAGAAGGATTTTCAGCTCTGGAATGCATTTTTTTTTAATTAATAAGGGGGGAAATTATTGCTGAAATAAGGAACTGTGCCTCACAAAGCTAAAGAACAAAATAGAAAAGGCAAGCAACAAAAAATATCCTATTTCTTACTTCTCTGTGATCGCTAAGTTTTTGGGTTCATGTCAAAGCTCTGATTTTGTGTTCCACATTTGCTTTATACTATTCTGGCTGCACATTGTTTTCATCCTGGGAGCTTAAAGGCAAACCAAACCAAATGAAAACAGATTTCTGGACAATTCCACAAACAAAATTTAATAAGTCTGGAGTTGACAGCTGAGGAGGAAGGGCAGGTGAAGTATAGGTATCTAAGTGTTTTTCTAACTTTCTGTGATGCACCATTTATTAAATTTCAAAGTGTTGTGTTAAAATTACAATGAAAGCTAATTGCTAGAAAAATGAAACGTAAAAATCCAAAGACATGCAAAATACAAGCCCAAACTTTTTATTATGCGATTCAACAGACATAAAGTTGCATTTCAATAAAAATAAACAAAGTGTGAAATGATTGCAAAAATGGTATGTTATTGAGTGAAAGTGCATCTAGCCAATTAATATAGAGCATAAATATTATGGTCATTAACTTTTTCACTCTTGAAAACAAAACCAGTTTACTAGAAAATTAGCAATTTTTACATGTTGAAGACATATACATACCTGGAACAAACATTACGTTTGTCAATATTTCTAATTTTTAGGGGGGCAAATGAGCTTTTGTTTGCACTTTTAAATTTCGTCTAATTTAGTTTGGCTCTCCACAGTGTTCCTTGCAGACATAAATGTATACCTTAATTACTACTTGTGTGTTTTGTTTAAATAACATTCATAGTGGAGAAACATGTCAGAGAGAGGTATGGTGACAGGAATGGAAGAAGAAATTTCTGAAATTTCGTCAAGTTCAGGATATTCACTTTTAACTTTTCAGTATTTTATTAGTAGCCAGTTCCTCTAATTTATGCTATAAAATTATAGCTAAACTTAAGTTATATTTTGAAGAAAGAAATGGATTCTGTTTTTATGAATTTTTTATGTGTGAACCTTCTTTTGATAAAAGTAAAATTGATACATCCACTCAAAATTGTAAGATGCCTATTAGTAACTTCACAGATTGCAGTATCAAAATCATCACCCACTTCAATGATAATTGCAAAATTATGGAATATATTATGTTAGTTTCTATGCCATAACAAATTACCACAATTTAGCAGCTCAAAACAACACCCATTTATTTTCTCACAGTCTGTTTGGGGGATTGTCTGGGTTCTTTGCTCAGGGTTTCACAAAGTCAAAATCAGGGTGTTACCTGGTGGGGCTCTTATCTGGAGATTCTGTGTATTAGTAAGCCAAAGAAGTGCTGATGCAAAATACCAGAAATCTGTTGGCTTTTATAAACGGTATTTATTTGGGGTAGAAGCTTACAGTTACCAGGCCATAAAGTGTAAGTTACTTCCCTCACCAATGTCTGTTGCCATGTGTTGGAGCAAGATGGCTGCCGATGTCTGTAGGGGTTCAGGCTTCTTCTTCCTCTTAAAGCTTCATGGTCCCAGCTTCTTCCAGTATCAGCTGTAGGCTGGGATAAGTTTCATCTCTCTCCCGGGGCTCATTTCTCTCTAAGCTCTGCTACTCTGCTCTCTCCACATGGCCACCTGTAAACTATCAGGTGTATGACTTGTTTCTCTTTCCAGGGCCTCTGCTGTGTCTAATGGAGCCTTCTGTCTTTCCTCGTGTATCTTCTTCTCTGTGTATTTACTTCCCAGGGCTCCAACATAAAAAATCCTACTAACTTCTCTGCTATGCCCTACTGACATGGCCCAATCAAAGACTTAATCATAATTTAATCAAGTAAAAGTGAAACTTCTGAATCCAATCCAATATAATATGCCCAGGGGAACAGACCAATTTACAAACATAATTCAATATCCGTTTTGGGAATCATAAGCAATACCAAAACTCCAGCACTCTGCTAAAGAATCACTTTCCAAGCTCATCCAGATTGTTGGCAGAATTTATCTCCATGCTTTTGTAGGACTGAGGTCCCTATATTTCTGGCTAGTTGCCATACATGATTTTTTTTTTTTTGGCTTGGGTGAGTTATTCTTACATTCCAGAGGCTGCTGGTTTTCTGGTATAAACACCTTAATCTGGATTAGTAATTCAGAATGATTACCTGTCATTGAAGCTGTCCTACAGAAAACCTAAACTCCAAACCATATTTTAAAAAATGAATTTTTCCTAGTTTTATGCAATTCTGAGGTAGTTATATTCATTAGCAATGACGCTGATAAGAATTCTTCCTTCATATCACCAGTAATTTCAAACTGCACGTGCAGTAAAACAAAATCTGCATATTCATCAAGTTGCAATGAAAAATACTTTACTAGATTTTTTTATTCTTTGAATTGGTCTTCCATATTGTTAACCCATTTGGAATATGTTGAGCTTTGGTGCCATTAGAATCTGATATCTTTAATACAGAATCCTGCAACATTTCTAGGCAAATGTCTTTCATGCAGTCTTTCTTTACTGTCTTAACAATTGTATGTATGTTTTTAGTATTAACAGCACAAAGTGCTATATTATAAGAACCTGCAAATAACAAATATTGCTTCTGTTGGCTTTTTAATTCAACATTTTTTCCCAAAGTATTCTTTGGGTTTTGGTTTGATGGTTTTATTGTTTATTAGCTAGCATATATCCAGAAATATACTTTGGTTTAGCACTTCACAAAATCATACTATATGATATTCCTGAAAAAGATTAGAACAAATTCTTTTGGTTTTTATTTCTTCCTGCTTCATATCCATCATTATTTGGTTTCGTTACTCTTGTCACATTCAGAAAAAGAGTGTTTCTTTTTGACCAAAGAAGTGTAGTGAATCTTGTTTTGCCATCAGTAAATTATAGGAATGCAAATTTTCACTTCTGTGATTTACCTAATCATGTTAAAAAGGAATTTAAAAACAGGTTTGATGAAAATTAAAACAATTGTACAAAAGCCAGTTAAAATAACTAAATGCTTACTTTTTTCAGATTTTTATATACTTTTGGGTTTGAGTTGGCAAACTAATCTTAAAATATCACACATTGTAACAAGGCCTTATGCACATGCAATAATGATGGTGATGATGATGATGATTGTTCCTGGCAGATATCTTCAGGTTTTGAGCTCCAGAGAATTTAATGAAGGCTATTCCTAGAAAAAGATTTTTTAAAAGGTTTCTGAAAGTTGATGGCATTTTTGGATTCCATAATCTGAGTATGTTTTTGGGATAAGTATTGGGAAGGTTATTTTAAACCCTTACTAAATATTTAATTCCATCAGCTCTGTGGGGAAAAAAAATTAAAGGCTTTCATTTTCCTTTTGGAAATTTGAGATTATTTGATTACTCTTTCTCTTATTCTTAGACAGAAGCAATCCCAATTAATAAAATGTTTTAGGGAGTCAAAGTGTCTCTGTATATTATAACACTACACAGACAGGGGCTCACAAACTAGTGTTTGTTGTACATTGTTATCAGTCCTCCCCGTATAAGCCAGAAATCAAGAATATATGCATTTGGAAACTTTCACAGCAATTTGACCTTGTCTCTCCATCGAGTCTGGTGAAGTCTTATCCACAGGTTGTTGTAGAACTCGAAAGTTGAGAAAACAGCAAAGATGCCTACCACTATTGCCAACAGATTGAGAAATGTTTGGACAATATGTTCTATGATCAAAAGATAATTTCTAGAACAATTAGTCTTTAATTTCTTGAAACCTGAAAAAAAAAATAACGAATCATAGTCAACTCTGTGAAATGTTATCAGGAAATAGCTAAAAAGTCTGGGTCGATATATCTAACACAATGCTCACAAATACTAGTTTGCCTTAAAGCAATTTTCTTTCAGGTATTTTTTATTCCTAGGTGTCCTGTACTTTTCCCTTTCCATTTGACATTAAATGTTTTAAACTAATTTATCTAGGAGTATGTTTGATTCAAATTTATCCTCCTAAATTATATTTCTCAAATATGAAATGTTTTATGAGTGGTTGGCTTGAAGACATTAAATCTTTAGCTAGCTTACTTAAACATCTTATCTTCATAATTTTATGTGACTTTCAATAAATAAATACTTGTCAAATTTGCAACATTTATTACTAGATTTATTAAATTAACTCCTTTTAGTATTGTTATCTTCTTTGTTCTTGTTCTTTTAGGCTGTCTTTGTGTATGTGCACTTTATCATTCAATTGTTAATGATTGTTTGTAGTTATTGACCTGAATACCTTTTAAGATGGAAATATATAATGTGGTGGTATTAACTTTCAAGAAAAAGAAACCTCTGAAAATTATTAATCCTGCTTGGGAACAATATTTTTTTGCATTAAAGTTAGAACTCCTCCAAATGGCATCCCTGAATATAACTCAGCACAGGTGTTACGGGATGGCTCTGGTCTCTGGACTTCTAGGTTCTTGGCGTATGTGGCATAAAGGAGCTTAAGGACATGTCATAGGGTATGCAAAGGAGTAAAGAGTTTATTAAGAACCAAGAAAACAGGAAAAGTACACGGTTTGAGGCACGGACCATGGGCACATTGCAGTGTGCATGGTGTACATGGGACCCTAGGTCAGGGCTTTTTAGAGTCTGTCTGCTGTTCTGATTGGTTGCCCCATCTATCATTTCTCAGGTGGCCAATGGTGAGACCTTTTGAGGATATCCAGGGATTTCCCTTCACCCCATTAAGATATCATGGCCAGGATCTTGCAGTCTTTTTGGCAGCCTTCTTCTCAGGAGGTTTTTGGGCGAGGTCACACAGCCATGTGCTCTGTCGGCCATGTGGTCTGTTGGCCACGTTGTCTGCCAGGCCAGCCGCCTATACTAATACTATACTATACTATACTATACTATACTATACTATACTATACTATACTATACTATACTATACTATACTATACTAACCTGCCTCACAGCTACTGACTTAAAAATCCATTTGCTCTACCTACTAATGGATATAGATTATTAGAACCAGAAGTTGAGGCAAAAGGGATACTGCAACAGTAGCCATAGATAACCATGCTTTGTGTTTATAATCCATTTCATTTTGGCTGTTTTTCTATTGGCCATTCAGATCCACTTTCCAAACTCCACACTCTACCCTGTGCCTTCTGGCCTTGATTTTGTGCAGCTCCTGGGACGCACCGGCAGATGATTTGAGTGGAATGCCCAAGGAGTGAGATCAGGGTCCTATGGCTTCCACGTGGCAGTCAACCTCAGATGGGTTGTCTTTCTCTACTGAAAGCCATACTTTGTTTTTTTTAAGCACCACTTTCCTACAATCTAGTTTTTCTGGGTCCCTTTTCTTTCTGTCTTAAGAGTGCTAACAGTTCACCCCTTCTTACCAGTACCTGAAAGCTGCACCTTCCCCTGTTTTTATTTAAAACTCTGCCCACATCTTTGGAAAGAGTCCCTTCATTCATCTCTCTTCAGTTACTCTGAGTGTGCTGATATGTTCGTGGCCAACATCTTGACTGATACAAGCAGGAGTTTTAAAAATTAGCAATCTTAGAAATGAAACACAAAAGAATTCAATATAAATTTGACTACCCATTCCATTACTTCACTTTGCTGTTCAAATACTCTACTATACACCAATAGCATATCCTAATTTTGGCCATACATTCATGAAATGTGGTCAGACACAATTCAAAAATGAAAAAGTTTGGGTGAGAAGTCCTAATTTAAATGGTAAAATACGGGAAACATAAGAAGACGTTTACAAGTAACCTTACAAAACAGAAAACAGTAATCTAATAATTATCGCACACAATATACATACATTAACCCTTTTTATTCCTCATGGAATTCATCTGAGGTTGAGGAGGTACTGCTCCCATTTAACAGCAGAGAAAGTTGAGTTACAAAGAGATTAAATAACCCATTTAGTCTGGTTTTATAGCCTATCCACTGAACTACTATACTATGCTTTGTTTTAGTGGTTTTATTGTTAAAACTGCTGATGTATACTAAAGACTAGATATTATATGAATGAATATGTTCATAATGACACTGGGTTTTACAGGCAAAGTTGGGTTTGAATGCCAGGTCTGACAGTTGAAATTTAAATTTAATTTCTTCCTTAATATTGTACCAATTCTTAAAGTCCCTTTTCCTCACAAATCATGAATTTGCATGAAATATACTACTTGGTACTATAAGTGCATTTGTATTTAATATATTATTTAATATTTCTCTTAGGTCTGTGAATATGACTGCTAACAAATCAACTATAATTAATAAATATGGAGAATCTTTCTCTTATGAGGAACCCTTGGAATATGTTTTACAAATTTTAAATCAAAGACAGATTTACAAACCAAGGTAAGTATGAAAAACACTCATATTATTAAAGGGACCAATATACATTGTAGCAAATTCAAAATGTAGAGAAAACTGAGAACAACTTTAAAAAACACCCATATTTATTTTTAAGGTTACAAATATTAAACTTTATTTTAAAAATAAATATCTTTTTAATAATCTAAAATTTCTAAAATTTTGAAATCTGCTTTTTTTAATATGAAATGTATTTTGCTACATTCATATAAGCCTTTTAAATTGCCATGATAATTCATTAAATGTGTAATACAAAGTATTCAGCATTGTGAGTCATTTCAGTCATTTCTAATTTCCTTGATATATTTCATTAAGCAATAATAGAATGTTTTTCTGCATTTCAGATTATTTGCTTGGGATAACATTTTTAAAGTGAAATTATTATATCAAAGATTGTAGATTGGGTGTGATTTTTAAATTTCAAGAAATATCTTAAAGCTTTTAACAATAGAGTATAACATAATGCAGAATAGAACTTATTATATTGGTTTCAAATATTTTCTTTCAATAGAGAATACTTCAAGGGATAAATTTTAAAGTCTTCAATCCTTCCAACTATAATAATTGTGGCATGTATCATTTCAATTCATTTTCTACTTTAATATAGGAATATAAAATCATATTTTGCATATGTATATAAATATAATTTTACCCAACACAGCTATCTTCAACTTGCTTTAAAAAAATCAACCATAATTTTTGAATTTTATCTATATTGATAACTATTTATTTTCTTCATTACTTTTAATGCTTGTTTAGTGTTCTAATATAATGAATGCTCTGTATTTTATTTACCTTATTATTTATCTTGTTTCACTTTCCAAACTTTTGCAAGTATTAATAAAGCTGCAGTGAAAATGAGTCTATATTTCTCCTTGTGTACCATTGCAGGTATAATTTTTTATCCTTGCTTTTTAAATTTTACTTATACTTTCTCTTGCCTTCCAAACTCTCTGAATCAATTTGAATTTTCAACACTAGTATATAAGAATATCATTTCCTCTTATCTTCACCAACACTTGCTGTTGTCAGATTTCTTAATTTTTGCCAATAAAGTAAGTCAAAGTGGTTTTTGCCTGATAACTAATGAGACTGAGTATAATTTTTATATGTATGTTGTCATTAGAATTACTCCTGTGAATTGCCTGTTATATATTTGACCAATTTCCTTCTGTGTTGTCCTTTTCTTATTGATATATTGGTATTCTTAAATAGTTACTAAAATTCTTCCACTCTGTGGCTTGTCGTTTAACTGTGTTTTTTGTGGTGTCTTTTATTATACACAAATTTTAAAATTTAATGTAGACATTATGTTTTATGGTTCATCCAAGTTGTTGAGTAGCTATATGAATTTTATTGCTAATTTATTCATTTTATTGGTCCATTCATTAACGTTGCAAATTATGATTCATTCTAATATTGCTGGACATTTCTCCTCTTTCTAGTTTATGGTTACTGAAGTTTCTTTGAACAGGTTTCCTGTTCTCTTATACAGGCATTCTGGTGCACAACTAAGGTACATATCTAGGAGTGGAATTTCTAGGTCATAGGATATATGTCATTTGGTAACTAGAACTTATTAATTAATTTATATAAAGTCAAATATCTCTATCTTTTATGATTGGTAATTTTTGTGTCTTAAGAAATCTTCCCTTCCACAAGCTCAGAAAGATATTCTTACGTATTATTTTCTAAAACGCTTATTGTTTTGTCTTTCAAGTCTGTAATACATATGGAAATTATTTTTGTGAATGGTGTTAGTACAGGTCCAAATTCCTTTTGTATGTATATCAAATTGATCCAACACCAGGTATTGAACATTGTTTTTCCACTGTTTCTCTAGTACAAAGATTGACTTAAGTCAGTGTCCCTATATCTTTTTCTGGGCTATCTGTTCTGTTTCACTGGTCCATTTGTCTGTTTACATACAAATAACACCCTGCCCTAATTATCAAGGTTTAGTTATAACATTTATTAGTAAATATGACATTTCCAAACTCATTCTTCTTCATTGGCATTTTGCATGTTAATTTCAGGGTGAGTTTTTCTTTTTTTTTTCCCAAAACACTGATTTTTTAAAACTGGGTTGTTCTGAATCTATCGATAAATTGGGGAACAATTGACATCTTTATCATAATGAGGATTACAATCCACGAACATGGTATATCCCATCATTTATTTAGTTATGTGTAAAAGTTTCTCAATAAAATTTTAGTTTTATTTTTTCATAGCAGTACATCTTTTATTAAAGTTATCTGTAGGTATTTGGTATTTTTCATGCTAATATAAATTTTTTATATATATACTTTTGAAAATTATATTTTCTAATTGTGCCTATATTGAGAAATACCATTGTTTTTTATATATTGTTTTGACATAAAGATATATTGCCAAATCCTCTCATTATTTTAAATATGCTTTTCTCAATTCTGATTTAAAAGGAAAATTTTAAACGTTTCATAATTTGATTTTTTTCCTCAAGTCTTACCTGGCATTTCAATTTTAATTTGGGATTTTTAAAGCCATACTCATCTTTCTTACTGTTTATATAATCAGTGTTCCTTATAGTTCATTTCTTATTTATTACTTTTTTGCTTTTCATTTCTTCTTCTAAGACTTTCCATCTGGGCTTATATTTCTTCTGTCTGATATACAACTTTTAGAATTTTCCACAATAAGATTTTGTTTTTGACAAAAAATTCATTTTCTATTTGTCTATATATGTCATTTTATTCTTATCCTTGAAAGATGTTTAAAACTGAACATGGAATTATGATTGTGCGGTTATTATGTTTATTCCTTTTATTCCAGCACATTTTTTATAACATCCCACTGTTTATCACCTTCCATTGTTGCTGTTGAGAAGCAAGCTGGAATTTTAATGTCTTCTTTCTTAAATTAATCTGGTTCTCCCTCCTGTCATGGTTCCACCACAGAAGCGTTAAAAAATGTCTCATTGGCTTCCATTTTCTCCAATTTTTCTATGATGTGTCAGATTAAAAAAAATAATAACCTTGCTTTGATTTGTTGAAACTTTTGTATCCATGGGCTGTGTCTTTCATCATTGCTGAAAAGTTTCCAGGTATTATTTCTTCAAATATTACATCTGACCCATTTTCTCTTTTCTCTTCTCTGGGACTCAAATCTATATTAGACCATCTCATTGTATGTTTCATATCTTTTACCCTTTCCTCTTCATTTTATATCTCTTTTTACTCTATTTTGAATAATTCATTCTTATTTGTGATCTGTATTGCACATGCCTAATTCTTTCTCTTGTCAAATTTGTCTATTAAGCATTTTAAAATTTTATTATACATTTCTAGCAATTCCAAAATTTTTTTTTCAAATCTGCTATTAATATATAGGTTTCCAGTTTCTGGTTCCCTGCAGATACTTTCAAGCATATTGTTGGATAAGCATGATGATTTATGGTCTATGTCTGATTATTCTGATGGTTGAAGTCTTGGTGATTGTGATGTTTGTTCTGTTCACATATGCTAATATTTTTCTTGTATCTTATTGCTGACTTGCCCTTGAAAAAATATTTCTGGGTATTTGTAAAGGACTAGGAAGATTGTGCCGTCTTCCAGAGAAACTGCATTTGCTTCTCTGCCAGATACCTATAAATGCTACCATTCTGGGGGAAATGAAACTAAATTCCTTGCTTGAATTTTCTTCGCCAATTAATGACTGGGGTGTAAATCTGTGTTGGGAATAATATTCTCAGCAACAGACATTTTTCTCTTCTTTTCATTATTTCTCTGCTCAGCATCAAGGCAGCTTTCTCTACAGCTCACTGGGGTTGTGGAGAGGGGAGTTGGTTTAGATCAGATTGCTGTTAACTAGGATGTTTAGTCTTTTGAGTTCAGACAAAGTAGAGAGGGTCTCCTATAAATTTCCCAACCCTTGAAAATTCTGGCTTTTTTTTTTTTTTACTGTGCAATCATCTACTCTTATCTCTATAGCAAGGAAACCAGAAATTGTTCCTGACATCAGCTGTGTGAGATGAAGCAGGGAACTATCAATGATCATTGCCTTAGTTTGTCTTATGTGTTGAATGAATATTTTAATAGACCTCATACTGAATCTTCATCATTTTTTTGTCCTAAGAAATATATGGTTTTGCTGGCTCAGTGTGGGCTCTGTCAGAGACATGGCTCAGACTCTTTGCCAATCCTGCTTTTAGCTACTAAAGTCCACTCATTTCTGTCCAAAAGGGAAAGTAACAAATCTTGCAATCTTTTACTGTTTCAAAGCATAGTATGTTGTAACTTTTTTTTTTGAGGGACCTGGGGCTTGGGTAGGTTCTAAATGTGTGCTGTCAACAGTGAGAGAGAACTTTTCCAGATTCATGTTAATATTCTGGTCATTTGTTTGTTCGACGAATAGTCTTTGGCATTCATTTTTCTGAGTTATTATAACCCTTTAAGTGAAATTCTAGTTGTTAATTCCCTGAAATTAGGCCTGTTACTTTTCATCTGAGACTTCTAAGAAAATAGCATTTTGGTGGTTACAGGTGATTTTTAGTTAAAGATATGGTAACTTAGAAGCTGGATGGTCATAAGGAACATGAACACACTGAATATTTTCTGGTGTAGTTTCTTTTAGAATTATTGTCCCAAATGGGAGATTAGATTATTTGTACAAAGTCTGTAGGTTCTTTCCAGATCCAAGAAACTACAGTCTCACAGTCTTCCTATACTTCAGCTTAGATTACTGTCTTGGTTCAGGTCTCTAGAAAGCAGAATATGAAACAAGCATTTTGTTGCTATTGCTTCATTGAAGTATGCAAATTCAATGCAGTGAATATCCATTCTCCTCTACCTCTGTCTTCATAGAACTTTTAAATGGACATTACATTTCTCAGCTTCCCTTGCTGCTAGATGAGGTTGGGTATATTTCTGGTCAGTTACATGTTAGCAGAAGTGATGTACACAAGTGCCAGGTTGTGCTCTTCAGGGAGGGTCATCCTGGTCTTATTTCTATCTCTTCCTTTTATTAGAAATGAGGATGTGATTGCAACAACTGAAGCAGACAAATTAGACCATAAGATGGGTGATATATGTTGAGAATAGTAGAGTAACAGGGTTGAAGAAATCTGAGCTACCAACTCCTTGGTGCTGAGAACTGCTTATCTTGGTCTGCTACCTGAAAAAGGATTGATGGTCTATCCTGATTACATTACTGTGCTTTTATCCTCTTTATAGCAGTCAAACTGGTTTCCTAAGTATTACAATTTTCTACGACAAAGCCTATATGCAGTGCTCCATAGCTTTGGTATACAGCAATAGAGTTCCATGAACTCATCCTCTGTATTACCAAGTCAGTGTTTCCTTCTTGCCAGATGTCTCATTCACTGTACAAATGAACAATAATTAGATTTGCATCTGAGCCTTGGTCAAAGTGGGTCAGTAGAGAAAGTTTGGTTGTGATGGCCAGTGTTGTGGTAGCTTCCACCTTCTGGAACATAGTTAAGGGATTATCCTTCCCTTATTTATGTACTATATTAGTCAGCCAAAGGGGTGCTCATGCAAAATACCAGAAGTTGGTTGTTTTTTATAAAGAGTATTTATTTGGGGTAGGAGCTTACAGATACCAGGCCATAAAGCCTAAGTTACTTCCCTCACCAAAGTCTATTTGGAGCAAGATGACTGCCGATGTCTGCCAGGGTTCAGGCTTCCTGGGTTCCTACATTCCTGGGGCTTTTTTTTCTCTGGGTTCATGGTTCCTTTCTTCCTGGGGCTGGCTTCTCTTTCCTCTGTGTGCTGACTTCCCAGGGCTCCAGCCTAAGTCTTCAGCATCAAACTCCAACACCAAAACTCCAATATCAGAAACCCTCAGCTCTGTTCTTCACCACCACCCTTTGGTGGATGGGGACTCAACACCCTAATCATAACTCAATCATACCCAGGTACAGATCAGATTACAAGCATAACCCAATATTTCTTTTTGGAATTCGTCAATTATATCACACTGCCACATGTACATTCCTAAGATTGTTACTATTATTTCTCTTTGTTACCCACTTTTTTCAGCCAGACCTGTTGACCCTAATCCCTAACACTCTGTCTCCACTTGAGTTGCCTGATCTTAAACTGGGACTCTCTAGTAGAAAACCGTTTTATGGAAGGAAAACAAGCATGACCAGAGTTCTACTGCATTTCTTTCTTAGAGATGTTACTCATACGCATTTGGTGAGACCTTCTCCAGGAAGGGGTGTTCTTGATTTCATCAAACCTTTCTTTGTGGCATCAGGGGAAGATTAACCTCCTCTCAAAAGGAAGTTCAGTATGCATGGTTTTAAGGTGAATGTATCAGAATCATTGATTTTTATTTTTCTTGGCTAAAGGGAGAAGAGACAGACTTAAAATTTTAAGTTCTTTTAATAAGCAAAAGAACGTAAGGAAAGTTCATTGATCTTTAGTCATTAAATACATCAATTTAGGTAGTTGCCCGTGCCAACCAGTTAACCTTCCTCAAGATTTCAGTTCACTAGCGATGACGCTAAACTTTAGAAGTCTAGATATTTCTAAGTGGACTTCTTACAGGTAACCTTGAAAGGTCCATTGACTGTTTCCAAATACAAAATAGAATGGTTACAAGTATTAGAGTTTACCTTTAGAAAAAGAGGTAGCATTTTATTCTTGTAAATATTTTTAGCATTCAATTTTATATGTTTCTTCTAACTGGCTTTACTGCTCAAAATTCAGTCTCTATCTACAGCTTCTCCTTATCAGTTTAGATACTTTTGATCATTGTCTTCATTTTCAATCCATTCTTCTTTGCTATATTGGTCTGGGATTGTTTGTTTTTGTAGAACAAGTACCCATTCAAACCAATTTGAGCCAAAAAAGTAATTTAATGGAATAATATAGGACTAACTTGGAAACAGAGAGAAGAATGTATAGCCAGGCCTGATCATTCATTTATTACTTACTATGTGTTCTCTGCCAGGCTCTAGAGATAAAATGGTCCACTTGACCATTTACATCTCCACCAGACTATAACCTCTAGAAGGTAGGAACCCAGGCCATATATCAATAAATTATCCAACAGATATTTATTGGGGGCTATAACAGTGAACAACACAGAAAGCAGTTTTCTGAGATTTGGGGTGCTTTGTTTTCTTGAGCAGCCTCTCACCAAAAGCCGTTACTTGACTCTACTGAAGTGCCAGCTAATTATTGAAAATCCGTGGAAAGAGAAGTAGATTGGCCCAACTGGAGCCAGATAGCTATTGTCATGCATTCAGCCATTGTCACAGGAGATGGAGGGATATGGGATTAATACAGACGTTTGATCTACTTTTCAGTGGAGACTATGATCCATATGTTCAGCTTGTTCTCAGAGGAGTTTATATCCCAAATTGTACAATTATTTGAATTCTATGGTGTAAAACTTTCCTGAATCTCCTTCAATCATTTGTATTTTTTTTTCCATCTTGCCTCCTAACTGGAAAATTTGTCCAGAGACCTTCCTTTCATTCTTTTTTTTCCCCTCAGTACTCCTTCTCTTGCAGTCTCATAACTTTGACTATCAGTGATATGTAGGTGAATCTGAAGTCTCTATTTCCAGATCTTAACCATTTTCTATTCATGTTTCAAGTCCATTTGGATTATAGACCTCTGCATTTGTCTGTCTCACAGGAAAATCATCTCAATATGTCCAGAATGGCATAGATCATCTACCCAAATTCCTCCCATCTAATTGTCTTGATGGCATCTCCCCACTTCTAACAATATAGGCTCCAAGCCTTGAGATCATCTGTATGTCCACACTCAAAGTTTCTTTTCTTAAATCCCATAAAGTATTGAGGCCTACTGATTTAGCCTCCACATAAACACACACATCCTTTTATTCTTCATTTTTATTGTCCAAACTCCAGTTCAGACCTTTGTCACCTCTAGCAGCAACTATTTAAATATTGCCCATTTACCAACAGTCACTCCTCACTCCAAACCATTCAACATATGGTCTTTCATTCTGATCATCCTAAAGTAAAGTTCTAATTATATTTCTGCTTTGCTTCCTATTAGTTATCAAATAAAAGCCAAAAAGTCTATGTATAAAATAGAATTCGGGCCCACTTTGACTAAGAAAATCTGAAATTGCAGTAACAGGTAAACAATAGAAAATATTTCTCTGGGTCTAGTCTAGAGATGGTATGTTAAACCTAGTTTCCTTTTCAGCATTATAGTCATATTTCATGCCGCAGATTAGAGGAAGGGAACTTAAGGCTTGTGCCTATTTTTGGAGGCTTTATAGGAATAATACATAAATTTTGCTTACATCTTACTGGTCATAACTTAGACATATGGGCAAAGTTAACTGCAAGGGAGAATCTTATAGTAAGAAAGGGAAGGAATAGACATTGGTCTAGACAGCTATAAGTCTCTGCCATAGCTTGCCATCCAATACCATTTACACTTGTTCTTAACCTAGTATTTCTATTTTTGTTTCTGCACTTTACCTTGGTCAAGTGGCCAAGAAGTGCTATCTATATTCATTTCTGATCTTGATTTTAAGCATTCTGCTACCCTGAGTTGGTTCAAACCCTTCATTTTCTGAAAAAAACTTTGTTCCTATTGGTATTAGTTAGGGTAGAGTTGAAGCAACTATAGGAAAGAGGCCTCCAATTATTCAGTGTAAATAAATCCATACAAATCCAGTGGGTCTAGGCTAGCAGAGCAGCTCTGCTTATGGGGTTAGGGAGGAACTTGGCTCCCATACTACCTCATAGGCATATAGTGTGTCAAATACCACTATATTTGTTTACAAGTCCACTAGAAGGAAAGAAAAAATCTCATTCCAGGGAAGTGGCTTATCTTTGAGTTAGAGGTGACCTTAAAGTTGCACATATTACGTCTACTCACATCCCACTGGTTTGGCCACTTGGCCATGCCCAGCTGCCAGAAAGACTGGGAAGTGTAGACTAACTGGGTGGCCATGTGCTTAGGAAGAAGGACAGGAGGGATTTTACAAGGAACTCCATTTCCTGTAAATATTTCAAGGTAAAACTCAAGTGTCATTTCTGCAAAGAAGTTTTTTCTGAATATTTAGCTCCAAACAGTAATGCTCTTAACTAAGAGTTATCTAGTATTGAACATTTGCCAGGAACTAGGCTCTGTGCTCTGGTTTAATGTTTTCCAAAATTCTGCAAGATCTTATCCTTATTTGTACATAGGGAATATTCCACTCAGAGAGACCAGGTTGTTCAGCAAAGATTATAGGACTGGGAAGTGGTGGAATCATGTTCTCTATTCTTCAGAATGCCCACAGAATTTTAGACATGTCTCCTTTATGTTACATCATTTCTCATGTAATATTTCACTTTACTCCTCAGTGGTGAACTTCCCAAGGTGAGGGATGATTCCTTGTTAGTTCCATTGTATCTAGCAAAAATGGCACGTGGAGGAAGCTTTCATTAAATATTTGCTGTGCAAGTGAGTAAAACAAAGGTTCTGAACTCACAGGAAATGTAAATAAGGAGTCCATTTAGATTGGGTGTCTATGCAGTCAGGATACTTCAGTATATTTTCTTTATGTGTAAAATACGAATGATAGTCCTTATTTACTGCCTGTTTCACAGGAATGCATTTACATAGAGTAGATTATGTTTATCTTTGTGAAACCCTTTGAAATTTGAAGAAATTGGAATGTTTAAAGCTAAAAGTCATTTTTCTTTTCAAATGTCTGTACTTTTTAAAGTTTCCTTCTACTTCTTTTCATGCATCAAGTATATCATTAAATAAGCATTAATTTATAAAAACAACCCTAATTTATTTGTGATTGGCAAGAACTGGTTAAAAATAGCTATATTTCTTTCCCATTAAATATTTATAACATGAACTGTGAAATACCAATTAAGAGATTCAGTATCCATACAGAAATCTGAAAATGAGTAGCTTTCCATCTTTTCAGTGATTCATTACAGGCCACAGTCCATATTGAAAAATAATTCGTGAAGCCAAAATTATATGTAAAATACATTCCAAGTATTGAGTTTGAATTACAGGTCATTTTAATCCTTAGACTTTATTTTGCATTAGCAATAAAATAATATAAATAAATGCATTTTCTTTAGAGTCTACAAAAATGCAGAGGTAACATATCAAATTTCACAAACTGTATTTTTAATTTTGTATTTGATACCCTGGATATTGTGTATGTTTGAAGGAAGGTGTCTGTGATTGGTAATGAGGAAATCTGCTTAAATTGCATTGACTATTATTTTTTAAGAAGATACATTGTATTATACACTCTGTATAGTAAATCATACTGAGAGGTCTTCTTAAAATAAGAGCTAAATTCATAGGCTTTGTGTCAGAAGCTTATTTCAAACATTGGCTTATTTACTTACAAGATATGACCTTGAATATGTTAACTTGAATTGAACTTCTCTAGCCTCCTTTTCATTATCAGTAAAACAACAAAAGGCATTTTAGACACCAGAAGTTCACTAAGAAAACTGTAGATTATCAGTAAGGAGAAACTTAAGAAACTCAAGATATGATAAGGAATATAAGACAGCTATATTAATACAGGAGACTATGAACAGATTTTTTTTAGGCTGAAGAGTTGGACCTAGGATCAGTTCTTGGCTCTTAGTAATTTTGTGACCTTAAACACAGTTTCTTCATCTACACTGATAATCCTTCCCTGCCACCAGCTAAGTGACCACCATCTGATTCTTGTCATTCAGCAAAACCTTCCTAATTGGTGTCTTTGTTCATGTTCTCATCCAACTAACTTATTTTCTGAACAACAGGCTCAGTAAACTAAAAGTTTAAATGAAATTGTGTCATTCTGCCATGCCTCAAATTTTTTTGTGTGTGTTTTTTTCATCTTTGTATATATATTGTTTTTTTATTTTATTTTTTACACTTTTTTATTAGAGTTAATAGATCACAAAGAATGTTACATTAAAAAACATTAAAAAAAAAATAAGAGGTTTCCATATATCCCACTCCCCACCCCCCCACCCCATCATTTTTGTGAATTGTATTTTTTTGAAGATATATACATCAAAAAAAAATTACATTAAAAAATTTAAGAGGTTCCTGTATACCCCCATCCCCCATCCCACTCTTCCCACTCCAGCTACCTCCTCCGTCATTATGGCACACTCGTTGCACTCAGTGAACACATTTTGGAACACTCATGCCTCAAATTTAAACCCTCCACACTCTTTCCACTACATCTAGAATAAAACCTAGTTCTACCCTCAGTACCCTATGAGTTCTGCTCTCTGCTTGGCCCCTTGAACTCATCACCTGTGCTTCTTCTTTGTCTCTTTATCTCTTTCTCCTCTCATCTCAAATGTCTCTCCTGGCAATCTGCTCTGATTGCCTAAAGTAGTGCTTTCCCCTGCCACTTGTTTCCACACCAATTCTTGTTGTGTTTTCACAGCCTTATTACTCTCAGAAATACTCTTGTTCATTTGTTTTCTTGTTCATTGTCCATCTCATTTCCCCCTCCAGAGAGAGGGTAAGTTACATAAGACAAGTAACTGTGTATCAGTTTTTATTACTTCTGTTTTGTGTCCTCATACCTAGAATAGTACTTGATTTATAACAAATGCTTAATTAATATAGAATTTGAATAAACAAAAAGTAAATGAAGGAAGCAGACTTGGCCCAATGGATAGGGTATCCGCCTACCACATGGGAGGTCCACGGTTCAAACCCCGGGCCTCCTTGACCCATGTGGAGCTGGTCCATGTGCAGTGCTGATGTGTGCAAGGAGTACCGTGCCACTCAGGGCTGTCTCCTGTGTAGAGGAGCCCTATGCGCAAGGAGTGCACCCCATAAGGAGAGCCGCCTAGTGTGAAAGAAAGTGCAGCCTGCCCAAGAATGGTGCCACACATACGGAGAGCTGACACAACAAGATGATGCAACAAAAAGAAACACAGATTCCTGGTGCTGCTGATAATGATAGAAGCGGTCACAGAAGAACACACAGCAAATAGACACAGAGAGCAGACAACTGGGTAGGGGGGGAAGGGGAGAGAAATAAATTAAAAAATTTAAAACATTTAAGAAAAAGTGAATGATAGCATCTTAAGTTTTCACCTTCATTCCTTATATGCACATTTCATTTTTTAAATAATAAGATTCCCCAACTTAAGGTATCAAAATCAGACCAAGAACTCATTGATGGGTACAGATTTTCTCCCAGAGTTCAGTTTAAGACAGACCTGAAAGCAGTTTTTCTCCATGCAATTTCCAGACCCGCCAGCAGATGATGCTCATTAGTACATCTTTCCATGGGGGTATTTCTTTCCATTTGTACTTACCTGTGTTTTGGTTTGGAGCCACAGCCAAGATTCAAAGCAGTCTGTGCTGCCTGAATTCACTGAAGAGAAGCACTTTATCCCCCACCCCCAATTCCCTCTTCCTTTTCACTTGTAACAGCTGATGGGGAGAAAGACATCTGTTCTCTCAGTAGGCAGCAGTGAGCCAGGTGTTTTATTCTAGCTTCAAGTCTTGGAGGTGGGGTTGGGAGCCTTTCCTGGCTACCAGAGGTGTTTGGTAATTTAAGTTTGTTGTTCCAGGTTCTTTGTCTGTTTGTCCCTTGCCCTCTTGGAAGTTGTGTAGCACTGTCTTGGTCTGCTGACCCCCAAAGCAGACCTTTTGAACAGCTTTTGGTCCTTTTTCCATTGTTTTTGTGAGAGGTGAGCCCTGCTTGCCTATTCTGATGCCATGTTCCTAGAACTCCCTCTCCTACTTCATCTATTAAATTTTAAAAATTTTACATCTATGATAACTTTTGAGTAAAATTTTGTGAAACCTGTAAGGTTAGTATTTTGATTGCTCTGCTGCATTTTTGGCATATGTTTGTCCAATTTTTCAGATACCTTTTATTAAACATACCTTTCCTCCAATGAGTTATCTTTCCTTCTTTGTCAAAGATTGGTCAACTGTATATGTATGGGTGTATTTATGGGATTTCTGTTCTATTGCAAAGATCTTTGTGTCCATTATTTTGCCAATACCATGCTGTCTTGATTATTGTAGCTTTATAGTAAGTTGAAGTTGGGTCATGTGACTCTGACTTTGTTCTTCAGTGCTGTGTTGGCTATTCTAGGTCTTTTGCCTTTCCATATAAACTTTAGAATGGGTTTGTTGATATCCAGAACATAACTTGCTGGATTTTTATTGAGATCATGTTGAATCTATAGATCAAGTTGGGAAGAATTGACATCCTGCCAATATTGAGTCTTCTAATCCCCTTACATGGACTATCTCTTCATTTATTTAGATTATTTTTTTCTTTCATTTGTTTTATAATGTCCTCTATATAGATTCTATACATATTTTGTTAAATTTATACCTAAGTATTTGTTTTTAGTGCTATTATAAATTGTATTCTTTTAAGCTGTTTGCTTAATGTGCTTAGTAGTAGTAGTAGTTGCTAATGTGCTTAATGTTGTTGTTTTTGATTGAGTATTTGGGATTTTCTACATAGAAAATCATGTCATCTGTGAACAAAGAGAGTTTGGTTTCTTCCTTCCCAAGCAGAATCCCCTTTATTACCTTTTCTTGTCTTACTTCAGTAGCTAGGACATCTGGTATGATGTTTTTTTTAAGAGTGGTGAGACAGTACATCCTTGCCTTTCCATTCCCATACTTAGAGGAAAAGCATCCTGTTTCTCACTATTAAGTATGATATTAGCTGTAGGATTTTTATAGAGGTAAAGCAGTGATTTTAAAGAGTAAATAAATTTATGCACTTCAAGTGGTTGGAACATGCTGTTATGAAAAATGCTGCTTTTGAACCTTCTGGTAACTATCCCCAGGTGCACAGGTGCACATTTTTCTGTTGAATATATTTCAAGGTGAGGTTGCTGAGTCTCAGGGTATCTCTCTTCAACCTTTATAGTAATGCCCAACTAATTTCCAAGATGGTAACCAATTTATACTGCCACAAGTAGTTCATGAGAGTTCTTGTTAATCAACATGTTCTTAAATTCCTGATATTTTAAGTCTTTTACATTTTAGCTATTCTGGTGTATGTGTAGCAATATCTCATTGTGGTTTCAATTTCAGTTTCCCTACTTAAGAAACTGACTATCTTTGCACATGTTCATATTTTTTCTTGTATCCCACAGAGCAACTCATTCAGTAAGTTCTGAATATAGTAAGTTCTCAAAAATGTGCTTTATGCTTCCAGATCACCCTTTCTAATGGCATGATCCAATAATTATTTGATGACACAAAAATACAATTAATTGATTCTGCTACCTATTCACTGGACCTCTCATACCACTTTTGACACTATGCCCATCATAAATCTGTGCTACACCATTATGATCCCTCTACTCATTCTCTTGCCTATACCCTTAAATCATTGGTCCTACTTCTCTTCCAAATACTTGTCTACTGGGATCTTATTCATTTACAAAGATTTAAATACCATATGTATGCTAATGACTCCAAAATTGAAATATCTAGCTAGAATCTTTCCCCTAAAACTCATATTCATATATCTAACATCCTACTCTAAATCTCCTCTTGGATGGCAATTGTCATCTCAAATAGACCATGTCCAATGTTCTTACCCCAAACTTGCTTCTCTAACAATCTCCCCCATCTCCATCCATAATAATTCCTTTCTTCCAGCTGATCAGTTCAATTAGGACTCCTTTCTTTCTCTCACACCTTGTTTCTTATTCATTTGTCAGTCTGGTTAAATATAACTTCAAAATATTCCATTATCCACATTCTTCTCTTATATGCTATAATCACAACCCAAGTAACCATTACCTCTCACCTTACTTCCTGTATGCTCTCTCCATTGCCACATCCCATTCTTCAGTCCCAATCCTCAACACAGCAGCCAAAGTGGTCCTGTAAAAACTTAAGTCAGATAACATCATTCCTCTTCTCACAATCCTGCAATAGCTTCCTACCTCACCTGGAGTTAATCTGGCTTCTTGTTATCTGTCTGACCTTCCCTCATACTTCTTTCTGCCCCTGCTCACTTAAGCTACAGCTAGGCTGATTCCACTTGCATGGAAAATAAAGGTTTTGCTTAAATTTAACCAACACTGATTTATATGAGGAGATAATCAGTCTGCAGAATAATTGAGCTGTTCTGGATTTTACCAATGAAAAAGGCATATAGCAACAAGAATTCAGGCAACGGTCTAAGAAACATATTTCCCAGAAATCACAGAGGTCTTTGTCCTCATAAAAATTGTGCTTTTCAATACAAGAGTATAACAATATTCATCAGGTCTGCATATATATATTTTGCTTTAAGAACTTTGAGTGTGAAATATTTTTTTTCCTTTATTTTCTTTTAAATGTTACATTAAAAAAAATATGAGGTCCCCATATACTCCCCACCCCCCCTCACCCCACTCCTCCCACATTAACAACCTCTTTCATCATCATGGCACATTCATTGCATTTGGTGAATACATTTTGGAGCACTGCTGCACCACATGGATAGTGGTTTACATTGTAGTTTACACTCTGCCCCAGTCCACCCAGTGGGCCGTGGCAGGACATACAATGTCCAGCATCTGTCCTTGCAGTACCACCCAGGACAAATCGGAATCCTGAAAATGCCCCCACATCATATCTCTTCTTCCCTCTCCCTACCCTCAGCAGCTACTGTGGCCACTTTCTCCACATCAATGCTACAATTTCTTCCATTACTAATCACAATAGTTCCATAGTAGAATACCAGTAATTCCACTCTAATCCATACTCTATTCCTCCATCCTGTGGACTCTGGGATGGTTATGTCCATTCCCCCTCTATATCAAGAGGGGGCTTAGATTCCACATGAATGATGGATGCAATTCTCCTGCTTGCAGTTGTAGGCACTCTTGGCTCCCTGGTGTGGTGGTTGAACTTCTTCACCTCCCTGTTAGCTGGCCAGGGTAAGTCCACTAAACCAGAGGGTAGGAGTTGCTAATCTGCTGAGGCTCAGGACCTGGCTGTCATGTGGACAGTCCAGAGATTCAGGTCTCCTGAGTATACACCAACCCCAGCGCCAACCACAGGTCCGGTAAAAGTGACAGAAAAGGCATGTGTAGAAAGGTCATATCTGAGTCCAACTCCATCATACTCAGGAACACAAACTCCAAAGTAGGGCCAACTGACATGGCACTGAACTCCAGAGCCATCTGCCCTGACTGTAGAACCTGTGGGTCTCTGTAGCCCTCAGGAGAACCAGTACCTGGGCTTCTATCTGCTTGTGCTGTCTCTGGGACCCTGCTGAGGCATGTGTAAGCATTACCCCTCTGATGACCTCCCAACTGTTTTTTGGAGACCCATAGCCATATAAACTAATTTGTCCTTCCATTTCCCCCTTTTATCCAAAGTCATATGACTTTGGATAAACATTCTTTTTAATAAAGGCAAAGTACTTTTTCTAGAAAAAGTTATACTTGCATACTATATGCAAGTTGATAATTGAAAATTATAACCTATAGACTGTATCCAGATGCATGATAGTAACATATACTAAGAAGAAAATGTTTATTTTTTGTGAGATAATCCATGTGACTTTTGTCAATCAGAATAAAATATCTCAAGTTCGGAAAATAAAGAAAATCATAAAGATAGCTATAATTATTCATTTTTTTTGGTTTAGATCATTTTCAGTCACAGAAGAATTCATATTGACCTTCAATGAAACACAAAATCCAGAAGAGAAGCAGAAATTATTGGAACTAGCTAGAAAAAACATTATTAGATGTAAGGTAATGATACATTATTTGATTACTTAGTATGTGAAATTTCTCTTCTGGTTGGGGGTTGATAACGTTCTGAAACATTGAAAGTGTTTCAGTATTCAAAATGCAGTAATACTGCCTTTTCTTTAATTATAAATAGTTGTAGTTAAGAATATTAATGCAAATTATATTTAAAGCTTATAACCAAATAATTATATCAAATGAGTTTTTGGGTGAAGTTTCCCCATAAATTATTGGGGATAAAGCTTATTATTGACACCAGTCCTAAAGCCCACAGAACAATTTAACAGGCTGGCAAATAAATCTTTGATTATGAAAATTCTGCTTTTTCCTCAGAAAAAGTTAACTAAAACATGCTATGTCCCAAAAAAGGAAATTAACTTTCCTGAAACTTCATTATACATGCAAAAAGTAATGTACTGTTCTTCACTGAACATATGAAAAATGCAATCTTTTAGAGTATGGCCTTAATTCCCAAATCTTCAAACAGGTATAAAAATAGAACAGCAAGTGAAATAAGTTCTTGCCTTTGTTATAGTAGAGTCAGTTTAAGTTGGGCAGAGAAATAATTTACATGTGACTCTCCTTTGATAGCATATAAGTAATGATTAAAAGCTGCAGAAAACTGGGGCACAAACTAAACCACCTGTTTTTTGTTATTTCCAGTGTTTGGGTTAATAGTTGCTTATATATCAAAAATCTTGAAAATTACTCTTTAGAATTTCGATTAGGGAAAGAGTAAACTTTTGATAAAAATGTATGCAAGCAGGTGCCAGGAGGTATATTCATCAGTGAGTGTCTGTCGAGTTGATGGACTGTCCCTTGGATGGCCCCAAGAGTGGGCCTAATATGTGAAGGCAGCTGGGGCAGGTTTGCCCTGAATCATCCCAGTCATCTCCCTCATCTTCATTAGCTAAAGTCCATTAACGCTGAAGTAGCCAGAGTTTGCAAGAAAATTGGTATCAACCTAATTTCTATTCAATGACATTTCCTTATTATTTTTCCTTATAAAATCAGAGGTGCATTCTCTTGGGGGAAGATGAGATAGAAATAATCCCTAGGAAATAAAGAATGAGAATTATTTTCAGAAAATAATTAATGATATTACTAGAATATTAACAGTTTTTTTCCTACATTTTAACACTAATGTGATGAACATAAACTGTCAAAAAGATAAAAATAATAAAAGCAAAAATATTAAGTTTTATACACAGAGTATCAGCCTCATAAAATGACTTTCAGAATGTAATTAAGGGCTAATCAAAATGAAGGAATAGATTAAAAAGCTATAAATTTTGGTTTGTCTCTTTCCTGTTTCCCCTTAACAGAGAAGACTGGGACTCAAAACCTTAGGCTGTGGGAAGCATGTGCATCTCCCTGCTGCTTGGATTGAAGTTATATATCTGGCTCAGTGCAAAGGAGAAATCCAAGAGGGTATGTGATCTAACTGAGCTCTTCTTTATTATCCTAAATGTTTCCTAGATTAGCAGTGAAGGCATAATTAAAGATGTTTAATTTCCAGCAATTGTGCAAAAGCCAAGAAAAGTTTGCCTTTCTTTAGCAGAATATCTTATAATATTTCATTATGAAAGTTCCTTTTGTGTTTTTGAATTTATGAATTTCCTTAACTTTTTCATTACAAAATTGTTTAAAAATGTTTGTTCAGCAGTCTTTATCTTTTTCTAAAATTAGTAACTAATTAAAAAGTAATATAAAATGTCATTTAGTGATTTTCAATTACAAAAGGCACTACACTTTAGGGAAACTTGTGTCTGTATTTTATTATAAATATAAAACATTAATCAAATGAGGTTTTGTTTTTTGCTTATTATAAACATTAGCTTTATTCACTTCTTTTTCAATTATTGCTTCCCATTTATATGTCTCCTTTCAAACCACCCTCCAAACAATCTAAAAAATAAATGAAACATTATTTGTAAGAAGGTAAAATTCCTTCTATATTTATCCTAATTTTAAGTATACTCCTTATTAAATGAGTTTTAGAATGTTAACCTCATGAGTCCAGATAGTATTTCCCCATGTAAATTGTTTTGCAAATGCTGACTGGGAGCTTTCAAGCCAATAGGATGAGTAAGAAACTACTTTGTAACGAGCATTTATGGCAGTTCACCACAGCGCCATCCACAGCTTGACCTCTAGTAAATGTTTAAATGATATTGAGGTATGAACATGCTTAGTTGTCCAGCCAGCAGTTACTTGCTCTTCTTTGCCAATTAAACCTCAGTTTTGCCAGGTATCCTGCAGTCATGTGACTCAGAACTAGGTGGCCATTGCCCAGCCCTCAGGATGAAATCCTGGTGGGATAAGCCAATCATGGCAGCTCTGACCAGGTCCTGACCACAGAGACGTAAAGATAGGTTATTTGATGGGGAAGCGGACTTGGCCCAGTGGTTAGGGCATCCGTCTACCACATGGGAGGTCCGCAGTTCAAACCCCGGGCCTCCTTCACCCGTGTGCAGCTGGCTCACGTGCAGTGCTGATGCACGCAAGGAGTGCCCTGCCATGCAGGGGTGTCCCCACGTAGGGGAGCCCCACACGCAAGGAGTGTGCCCCATAAGGAAAGCTGCCCAGCATGAAAGAAAGTGCAGCCTGCCCAGGAATGGCGCCACACACACACAGAGCTGACACAAGATGACACAACAAAAAGAAACACAGATTCCCTTGCCACTGACAACAACAGAAGTGGACAAAGAACATTGCAGCAAATAGACACAGAGAACAGACAACGGGAGTGGGGGGTGAAGGGGAGAGAAACAAATAAATCTTAAAAAAAAAAAGATAGGTTATTTGGGATACTTTTGTTGACTTGCTGTTGAAAAATACATGCCTGAAGAGAAAGCATCCCCTCCCTCTCAATCCCCCTTTTTCTTCTTCTCTAAATTGTGTTGTAAGAGCATGATGTCTGAAGCTTGTGCACTCCTCACAGTAATTGAACACATTAGGGAGACTAGAAGATGGAAGCTATGTTAGCAACTTTGGAACCTTTCTAACTCCTCCTTTACGGAATAGATAACAGCCTTATTTTGTAGACACTTTTAGTTGAGTTTTCTGTTATGTGCAACCCAATGCATTTTAACTCATTCAGATATTGAACTCCCCAGCTATTAATACATCCTAAATGTGATTTCTTCTCACCAGCTTCACAAATGAAATGCCCTTGTAACTAGTTTCCTGCCTGTACTCTTACCTGCTGCCCATTCTACAGTCTGCCCTCCCTTCCACACTGACCATTCTGAAGCTTAAATCTGTTCTGTGACTAATCCAACCTGCATGTCATGGCCGACATGACTCCTGGCGTCTCCCCTCCTTGTTTATTATGCTCCAGTCATATTGGTCTCTGTCCCTTGAACATGTCAGCATTTTTCCTTCCTCAAGTCCTGCATTTGCTGTTCTTTCCCAGATATGTATATGTTAGCTTCTCAAAGCCTTTGCCACGACTTGGAGTGCTGTGCCCTCAAGGCCCTTAACTCCGTATTCTTCCTTCAGTTCTGCCTGGTCTTCTTTCCTGTTGCTCAATATTCTCACCTCCTGCTTGTCTTGAGCACTGTCTTTCATCATCCAGGTTCTGTTCTATTTTCCATTTTGCCACCATTATGGACACATTCTGGTGGTCATTTGAGCATTGGCTAGAACGGCTGGGGCTCTCAGGCATTTCTCTCTCTCTCAATTGTCGTCTGTCCAGTGTGGTGATTTCAGAGTAGCCAGTACCTTGAGAAAGAAAGAGCTCCAGGTGGAAGTCATGTTACCTTTCTGATCTAGCCTCAGAAGTCATGCAGTGTTACTGCCGCCACATTCTGTTGTTTGAAATAGTCAGAAGACCTGCTCAGGTTCATGGGGAGGGGACATAGACTTCACTTCTTGATAAGAGAGATATCACAGAATTTATAGATGTGTTATAAAACCACAGCTTGATCTTGATGACTGAGCAAGTAGTTAATTGCAAGAATTAATTATTGCATGTAAAAAACAGCATAATTTTGAAATGATGGAGTCTTTTTAATATTTTAGAAGCTTTAAATATACTTTATGCTTCCCTGGACCATGCTTCCTTCGATTGCGATCATCTGCCTGCCTTATTTTTTATTGCGGAATCGGTTTTATACAGAATGTGTTGTGATGCATTCCTAAAGATGTACTTATATTCAGTTGAAATAAAGCTGGCAAAGGTATGTTTTTAAATATTTTTAAGATTTTTAAATTACTGCATGTACTGTATATATATAAAACTACATGTACTATATATATATCTATTTTGGGATCTAGGTAGGATATTTGATTTTATTATGGAATAATCTTTTATTTGGGAGTTTATTTTCATCTTTTCTAAATATGGGTTATATGCCATTGCTTGGTATCTATATAGTGATAGCCTGAACAAATATTATCTCACGAGCCATGTAAGAAATAATTTTAATTAAAAATCAAGTTTTTACTTATTGTTTGTGTGTTGTGTGTTTAAATTTTCTCTTTTCTAGATTACAGATATTTTCCATGCCACTTTCTCTGCCATTTAAAAATGGCACTGCTGTTAGATAACCTGAAATGGTTGCCCAATTTCAGAAGATGAAATTGTTTTCTCCATAGTCAATGTCATTTCAGAGCTATAAGGTTGGAAAATGTCCTCATGTAGCTCATATTTAAAGGCTCATGGAGGTCTTATGGCTCCACTCCCTGTCATGATTGTGGTTGACTACTGGAACAATTATTAACTAAATAAATTTAGCTTAACTAATGATTTTTAAGAAAATTTATTTAAGAAAATAAAGGATAAGAGAGTTTAAGACTAAATATATATGAGACAAGTGAAATAAATCATGGCATTATTTGTAAAAATATTTTTTCTTATATTGTTTTGATTATGAACTGTTAGAAAACAAGCATGAGAGAATACTATTGAGTCAGTCTTTCAACAGGACCATGTTGAGAAATAACTGCATTTCAGTTCTTAGAAATCAAGCCTAGACGCTCTCTGAAATCTTTTGGTGACTGACTATGATTAAAAGAGCAAATGTTAGACTGTATAAATGGTAACAGAATAAATTTTAAAAAAATTCATGGAACTACGCTATGCAAACAGCGATGCAAACCCTAAGTTAAACTGAGGAAATAAGCAGGCCCAATATCTATAAGTACCTTTGATTTCAAGCAAGATATTATTTCACTTGCTCTTGTAGAGTTTTCATCATGTACCTGAAAGTCATTAGGAAGCCTCCCCTTGCTCTTTCTTTTTGACAGAATACCATATTGCAGCTTTTGCTCTGAAGGCATCATACACCTCCACTTGTACTCTTTTGCTTCTCCTTTGATAACATAAGGTACCTCAGGGTTGGGTAAAGCCAGGAACATCTAATTCCCTAATATCATTTTCTTTCAGTTTTCTGTGTATTCTTCCCTCTTTACCACAGAGTGTAGAAACTTCTTAACTTTTGAAGTCTGCTTTACTACAGTGTAGAGAATAAGCACAAATAGTTTAGTACATTTTGGGTAGAAATATAAGAGAACTATTCAAACTACTATGGAAGAACCTGGAACGTATAACCAACTATTAAAATACGACACATAGATATTATCCAGCATTTGTATTTCACAGTTATCTGAAGGAGTGAGAAGAAATGGAGAAATGAGATAAAAGTGAAGAAGAGAATGGGGAACAGAAAAAAAAAAGAAAGGAAGAAGAGGTGGGAGAGCAGAGAAAGTGAAATTGATAAGCAGGGTTCAGACTGCCTAGAAGGCAAAACCTGAGTTATGAAGCTACACAGAGTAGATGTACACAAATGACACATGAGGAGGAATATACAGAAAGTCCCCAAATTCCATCGCAATAGGGAAAGGTAGATTTTCAATTACAATTTGGCCTTTGGGAATATTACAGATGAAAGCTTTTAAAACCATTTTGCAACTGTGGTGATAGCTAGGGATAGCCTCGGAGTTGGGTGAAACTCATGACCAAATTGGGGTATAATATTGAGGTTATTCACACTGGCGTGCTTTTCTTGAATTTTCTATTTTGCACTATACTAAATTTTTGAACATTAATAAATATGCCTTCCAATATCCATCTCTAATCCTATGCAAAATCCTAATTATTCCCATTCTGACTAGCTTTTACTTCATTGTCTATATCTATGGGAGGTGCTACCTTTAATACTCTGATCTTGATTATTGCAGTGTTCTTTGAAATGGTCTATTGTCTCCACTCCTTCCTCCTCTAGCTTCAGTTTCTTAGAAAAGCACAGTTCTGAATTAAAGTGGTACATAACAGGAGAACCCCTTGGGCATGGCTTATGTACATTTTATATACTTTTTAGCTTTGTAAATAGTGCATATATATAATGTATGAATACATTTACAAGTATTGATGGTGCAGTCTCAAAATTTATGGTACTGATAATGGTTTGTAATTTTAAAGTACTAGGGAATCACTGCTATGGTAAGAAAGTACAAAGATTTTGGTGAATTGCATGCAATCCTGGGTTCAAAGTCCGGAAATGGTACTTCAGTTATTCATTTAGTAACTTAATTGTTTTGGGTGAATCATGGAGACTTAGAATCCTGAGGATTTTTTTTTTTTTCATGTGGAGATGGGGAGCTTAGTATAGCATACTTAAAGATTTATTTATTTCCCTTCCCCCCACCCCCACCCCACCCCACAGTTAAACACTAGTAGACTCTCTCTTAATACTATCTAAAGCAATATTTTTCAGGCTATTTTGACTGAGGCCCATAAGAAGAAATATCTTTTGCATTATAATCCAGCACATGCACAATACGTAGTCATTTATAGACTGAAACAAGGAACTGTGCAATGAGCTATGCTATTTTCTCTTCTATTTTATTTTATTTTATTTAAAAATTCCCTCTCAATTGATTTCCTGACTCACTTAAGGGGCATAATATGAAATTTGAAAAATATTGTTCTAAAAGGCATAGAACAAAATGACATTCAGTAGTTGTCATTATATTTTATGTAGAGATGATACATATAAAAGTCTTTTGACTGAACTGGCATTTCAACTTTGGTATATATGTTTTAAAATTATTTCAAAAGCACATAATCTCAAGTGAGTTTGAAATTGTTTTTTATTAAAAGTAAATGTAATAATAAAAAGGCATATTTTTTCTTATGGTTTTAAAAAATTTATTGAGGCAACTTTAAAATGACTTTTCCTTCTCTTTTCACAGATTGGCTTTTTGGTCTTCTTACGACTTTTTATATTTTTCCTGCATGGGCACCTGGAAAGTTTTAAAGAACACTTACTAAGGCTTCAACCGTATTTCTGTGGTAGAATATCTTTTATTTTCTACACTATAATTATTTTATGTCATCTTTTAAGAAGCTCAGACAATCATTATAATGAGCTAAAGCAGTATTTTATTTTTCATGAAAAATTATAGATGTGGTATTGAAGAGTACAGCTTCTGGTCCAGATTGCATGCCATCAGCTTTTTGCTTTGCTGCTTAACCAGCTATGTAGCTTTGTCATTGACTCACGTTTCTCATCTGCAATAGTATCCTAACTCGCTGGATTGCTAGAAAATTAAATTCGTACTGCAGTATAGTAATCCTAGTAGCATTGTAGATACTGGACTGGAGTAAGGAGAGTGGATGCAGGAGACCAGGTAGCTATGGCATCAGTATAGGCAAGAGTTGTTAAAAATGTTAACTGTCACAATGGAGATAGGATAGCAGGAAGTAGGTTTGAAACATTTTTAGGAGCGAAAGAGGATAGTCTTGGTGATTATTTGGATCTAGACTATGTAAAAGGGAAAGTGTGGAATTCAGGAGGAACCAGAAGTTTTATATATGACTAATTGGGTAGAGATGATACTCAGCAATGAGAAAATTTTGAGGAAACTTTGGACATACTGAATTTGAAGATCGCTCAGTGGGCAAAAACATAAATTTGTAATTAGGGGATTAATTGAAGCCTAGGATATAGATTTGAGAGTCATCCATGTCCAGTGTGGCTAAGATAACTCAGGGATGAAGGGTGAGGAGAAATTAATTTTAGTACTAAGATCTTGGGGAATATGAACATTTGAAAGATTACTGGAGGAACAGACACCAGTAAAAGAGTATTGTGGGACGTAGGAAGGCACAATGACATAGGAATCTAAGTAAGGGAAGTTCAAGAAGATCAGCTTTATCAAGAGCTGTAGAAGTATTAAAGAATAGCAGGTCTGAGAAGCAGTGATGAGTTTCTGCAGTCAGAAAGTCATTGTAGATCTTGAGGAAGTATCCCTGGTGGAGTGGGGGAAGAAAAATTCAGGTTAGAGGTGAATGAAGAGTGGAGAGAAGGTTTAGATATCAGGCAGAGATTGTGACTATTTTAAGAAGCTTAGCTATAAAGGAATGGAGGGGTGTAAGTCAGTACTTTCAATGGAAAAAACAAGGTTCCAAAGATAAGAAGCTTAGTATGTTGTAGGCCACGGGAAGGAGAGACTGCAGATGTAAGAAAGGGAAGAATATTTGATAGGAAAAATCATGGAGCACCTCTTTGGAGACTGGCCAACATGCACCACTATTCCAAGTCCTAATAGAGTTTGGAACCAAGGGAAGGCTGTAACAAAAATTCACAACTATTGTATGATTTGTTTTGATTCCTTTATTAAATTATAAATCATTTTTGACTACTTACACTGTTCAGCATAGTGGTTCAATAAATGTTCAGTTGATGATGACAAATCATCGCTAGTGGCAAATTTGAGTAAAACTTCACCTTCTTACATTAGCTTGCTCTTGTGGATACGTCCTAAGAGAACCAAAATCTTTTGTTTCATGATAGAATAGGCAGATCTTGCCTTCTCACCAAATGCTGTTAGACAGAGCTTTAGGCTTCACCTCTGTCTTTCGCAACAGACTATTACCTAACAAAGGCCATGAGCAGCTGCTATCTGTCCATGTAGCCATCCGTCCGAGGTGTGATTGTCACTAATTTTTCCACTGTGTGGATGGAGTGAAGCTCAAAGATTGTCTAAAAGTTCATAGAAAGAACAGCAGCACAGAGATTGCTATATTAAATATCGTATATGTCGAACATCATAATTGTTGCCTCTATTTAAAATATATACTTTTAAAATTCGATAATAACATCTTGAAAGAAAAAACAAACAAACAAACCAGAGAACATTGGGTTAAAAGCAATGATAATGATTTATTTGTAGAATTACAATTTCAAAGTACCATTATGAATAGAAAATTTATTATAACTTTATTTATTTTCATCTGGGAGTTTCCAAGCATTATTGAGCAGTAACTATACTTAATTGGACATTTAACCATTATGCAGTTCCTGTTCTGAACTCTTATGTATAAATGATTTACCTTGTAGTTTTCTGTTATGCCACCAGGGGTCATACATACCATTACAAATCTTAAATAGTGGGACAAGGTACTGCAGTTTCAGCATCTGAGGACTGAATTTAATTATAGTTTAATTGCTGAAAGACAAATGAGGCACAATGCAAAATATTAATGAAATATTGCTCACAAATTATTTTTTTCTTACAATAGCACTTTCTTTTTCTGGACACTCGTATTACAAGTATCCAAACATCTTTTCAAATGTGGAGTTCATCCAGAAAACTGCGGAAATTATATGTAAAAGAGAACTAGCATCTGAATCAGTTATTAGCCCTGTGGAAAACAAGGAAGGATATGAGAACATAGATTCTGATATGGTGGGTGCTATATCCCAGTGCATGATGCATCAGATAAGATTACTGTAATTAAATAATTGTACTTGTCAATTCAGTAAGTGTTGTTTGCGATCAGGTTAGCTGAGGGGTAAATAGCAAACACATTAATTCATGCAACCATTTGCATATTTCCTAGATAGTGTTTATTAATAATAGGATTAGTGGTGGGACATCTATCTAGACCACTAATACTTTAAATGGAATAATGCCTTCATACATTCTTCCTTTTAGAGTCCATCTTGGCCATTTAATTAAAAATTGCAACATAATTTAGATTGACTTAAAATTAATATTTTAAGATAATATATTTGTATGAAAGGGAAAGTGTGTACAGTGCCAGTCATTTATTCATGAGATTAATATTTTTAGGCTGCCATAATTTATATGTAATAAAATTTAATACACCATTAAAATCAACTGAAAGCTTAGCTCAAATTTGAGGAATTAAAATAATCTCTAGTATATAAAAATCTTTTAATTTCTAACTCATATATTAGTGACTGGCTTTAGAGAAAATTGCCCTAATTCTGTATTTTCTAAATACAATAATTAACTGTGTATTATGCAAACACAGCCACAATGAACTATATAATTGTGCATTCTTTATTGACTGATATACTTCAAAAGAGAAACTTCAATCTCTGGAGTTAATAATGTCTTTATTTTCTTTCTTTCCTCACAAATGTTCCAAAAGAGAGTAATGAGTACTTTGAAGCCTTGATTCTTCTAATATTTTAGCTTTTGTTTTATATATTTATTATTTTATAGTTTATAAATAGAAAATTTGTGTTTTGAATAATTTCTAAAAAACAAAAGAGAAATATAAATGCTTTTAATAGAAGGTGAGAAAATTGAAGGACGATTCTGTTTTCAAATAGCTTTATCTATGAGTTACTGCACAGTTTTCTCATGCTTCCCTTGGACCCTTATTAAATTAACTATAATTTAAATGTTGAAGCAAAAAAATTTTAACTTCATCTATTTCTGTTCTTTCTAGGACTAAGTGTTTTCTTTTTGGCCCATTACTTGGTGAACCATTTATATAGAGAGTGACATAAAATAAGTAATTTGGACCTTTTGCTTATAAATATTACTGAACACAAATTGGTTCATGCAAAAAAAAAAGAGCTCTTGTTTTCAAATTTAAAAAACATTTTAAAAAGAGCAAATATTTTATGATTGCCCTATTATGAACTAAATATATTATGTGAAATATAAATACACTATGTGAATTATGAAAATGGGTAAAATTGCATCTGTAAGACTTTTTCTTTGAAGGTGAACAAATGTAGGCAAAATGTTAATATCAGACAAAAAACCCATTGTACTAAGTAAAGGAGACCAAACACAGAATACTACATATTTAATGATTCCATTATATAAAATGTAAATATAAATCAACTTATAAAGATGAAATTAGATTAGTGGTTTTGTAGGACTGAGGAAGGAATGCTAAGGGGTGTGGAGTCTTTCTTTTTGGAGTAATGAAATTGTTCTAAAAATTTGAGATGAATGTACAACTTTTTTGATAAAACACTTTGGATAGATCATGTGGAAAGTGACTATAGCTCAATAAAACTGCTTAATAAGCAAATAAATAATTGTGCAAGAATAGCCAGAAACAACAGCTATGTACAACAGGGAAAACAGAGAGATTGAGAAGTGAGGAATTTTCTTGTTTGTTTGTTTTTGTTTATTATTATTGAAATGATGAAAATGCTTTAATAATGATTGAAGCGATGAACACACAACTATGTGATTATACCAAATACCATTGACTGTACATTTTGGATAAATTGCAGGCTTTATTAGTATGTACCAATAAAATTGATTTGTTTAAAAATATTTTAATGATAAATAAATAATCTAAGACATTGAGCAACAGAAAAAGCACTGATCATGAAAAGAGACAACCTGGACACCAACTGGCTGTGTGATCTTGAGAAGGTCCTTTAAACTCTCCAAACCTCCTTTGCCTATCTTAAAAAAAAGCCATCACCATCATCATGGTCATCATCATGACTATCATCATCATATCTGCCCTATTTAATCAATGTAGTTGTTATGGAGATTGAAATAAATCGTGTGCATTGTAAACTATAAAGTGCCATGCAAATGTAAATAATGAGTATTGAAAATATATTTGGATACTCGTTTTAACCGAGGCAGTTAAATATAATAATTTCAGTCGAAGGACATAGTTATGCTGACTTAAAGTAGGGATTTTAGTGTTTTCCCTTTAAATAAATAACTCATGATACTGTGGAATCCTGGTGACATGAACGTTGATTATGAGGCAGGTAACCTTCAGTGTTTCCCTGCTTTTCTATAAGAATGAACTCGTTGTTACTCTCATTGCACAAACACAGCAATAAAATGGAAGCTTATTGCTGTAGAGCTCTGTCTGGAGTGGAAGGGACAAAATGTCAACATATGAAAAGAAAGTATCTGCTTAGAGTGGGACAAATCCTGAAGTCTCTCTGTGTCTTTTTTCACTTTGTAGAACAAAGGGCATAGATGAATCCTTTTGCTTTAAGTGTTTGATTCTATGAGGGTATTAATAATAGATTTTGGCGTATCAGATTTATTGTCCTCCTTTTCTCCTATCACCTCATAGTATAAAGAACATAAAAGCTAGTGTCTGGATGGAACGTGGGAGAGTGTGGGCTATGATGTGGACCATTAACTATGAGGTGCAGCGATGCCCAGAGATGTACTTACCAAATGCAATGGATGTGTCATGATGATGGGAGAGAGTGTTGCTGTGGGGGGAGTGGGGGGTGGGGGCGGTGGGGTTGAATGGGACTTCATATTTTTTGAATGTAATATTTTTTAAAAAATGAATTAAAAAAAAAGCTAGTGTCGCCATAGTGCCACCAAAATGACCAATTCAGTTAGTTTATCCTTGATTGCATGTGCTAACCTTCCCCAGTTTCTTCCCAATTTCTCCAGCATAGCTTAATCTAAACCATGATCTCCAGGTTTAGGTATTTACCCTTTCAATACCCATTTCTCTCACCTTCTGGGAAGAGAAGAGGGGAAAAGAGATATTAATAGGGATGTAGAGGATATATTCACATTTATCATCTCCTTTTTTTTATTATTATTATTAGCAGCTATTTTAGATAATTTGTGACTTTTTTTCCAGAGCTGTTGTCCTCTGAGATAGCTAGAAGCTCCACAGCTTGTAAAATATTTGATTTTTCTATATAATTATATGCATTAGAGTAAAAGCATAATTATTTATTTTGTTGTTAAAGTGCCATTAAAATTGCCAACAAAATAATTCTATAGGACACATACATTGTAATATGAGAAATGGTTCTATATAAAAATGAGAGGTTTTTTTTTTTTATCTGCTGCTGGAACCCGTTTCTCCTTTTAATGTCCTTTTAAGCTGATCCAGACAGAGAGTTCCTATTGACTTTGACATATGGTACACTTTAATTAGCTCTGTGGATTGCAGAGTCAGAGTGCTGGATTAAGTTTTCCACCCTGTCCCTTGTTCACTCAAAAAGCTGAATTCACTAACCACATTTGTCACATGGTAATAGTTTAGTGCTTTGGAGAATGTAGGCTTAAATGCAGCCAAAATGTAGTAGACGCTTTGCTAAATAGTTTTGTCTGTCCTAAAGTCAAAAAAAGTCTCAGAAAACTTGCAACCACATAGTAGTTTACCTTCCAATATATTTAGCAATCTTGTTTTCTGACACTTTCAGTACACACTAAGTCAGAGGCATTACCTAAATTTGGAATATTTTGTGCTGTACTTCAACTATAAATAATTATAAGGAATTGGATTGGTCTGAAATGTAGATTTGTTAAAATTAGGAGTATCATTCTATGATTCCTGCTGTGCTACTCAGGTAACACATTTGTATTCAGAAGTATTTTCATGGCAATGCCAACCATTCCCAAATGACTGAAAGCAAGAATGAAACCCAAAAAGCTGTCTCTAAGTAGTCAAAATAGAAACCATACTTTAAAGCTAATTTCTGTTATAAGAGAAAGCCTGATAGACACTCAGAGCTGGTATAATTTAAATTTGCCTAAATTCAAGCTAATGTGATTATCTGAATTCTCATCCAACAGCAGATTAGACAGCACAGTTGTATAGGTGGGCTTCTCAAAGAAGACCTGGCACAAGCTGCAACAACAGACAGCCCAAAACTGTGCAGCAAGGGGGAGATGAAAGAGCTGTAGGAAGTGGTGTTATATATATATATATATATGTATGTATATATGCTCTCTGGTAGTCATTTAATGCAGTATTCAGTTCTTCTCGAACTAGCTATGATAAAGGATTCCTCCCAACTTAAAAAAAAATTTCCAATCTATCACTGACTAATATTTTGCAAAATACAATAATGATGGATTACAAGAAAGATAAAGTAAGAAAGACACACTCAAAACACAAGCTCAGAAATTTTTTTTAGATTGAATTTATATAAAATTATTCTGTCAAGTTGTTTTGAAATTTCCTGTCTTATTCGTAATTTCATCTTGTTAACAGTTCACAGATGGCATTTATCTGTCAACCAACCCTTGAGTAAGTCTGGTTTATGGTAAAAATAAGTTACCCTGCACCACCTTAATAGCACTCAGAGTATCACTAGTTCTGGTCTACCACTCTTACAATATGTGTGATGATTGTGTTACCTCATACAATCATCATTATATTCATTCATCAAAATTAGTGTATTGTTCCTTTTTTTGAAGGAAGCAGGGAAGAAATTTTAGCAAGATTTCCAAGAAAAGTCTTGAAACATATAAAATGCATGAGGATAAATGATAAGCTTCTATTTCTGGAAAATTCACAAGTGTATTCATTTGCATTTGATGGTACCAATGCTCATCAAAGACTACTAGAAACAAACCAGCAGTGTAGCAAGTTAGGTTTCTTAATTGTTGCAATGAGTGAGAACACACTCCATGGGGAAATTTTAGGTGTCTCAGTAAGAGAGTGTTAGAATGAATATATTATAGGATTTGGGCGTTGGTTGGGTGATTTGGGGGAGGATTAAGGATGTGGGAGTCCACTCTAGATTGGATGCTGTCAGGGAGTGGGGGCAATTCTATGGTTGGGTATTTTGTGGGTGGCACAGTGACTTTGTTTTTGTCTTAGAAAAATTGTCAAGTGACCTTGTTTATTTCATTTTACCAAGGCCACAGAGTAATGTTGTCTAAGGTAGATGTTCTGTAAATTTTGTCCAAAAGGGGACAAAATGCCCTGTCTGAACACCACCCCAGCTTGTAATGATATTGATGTCAAATCAGTTTTGAATGTCAGATGCTCCTTTTTTCCTTTCTCAGTGATATGTGAAAGTATTGTCACATAAAATTGAATATAAAAAATATTGGTCATTGTTTAAATTCTGACCTTTCTTTTACCAAATGTTTACAGAAAATTTCTCTTTTGATATATTAAAACAAGAATTTTTAATTTAACTGAATAGTCTACATAGTCACACAATAACCATGATGTGGAAAAACCAAAAAAAGGATTGATTGCTTGAAGTTAATTGGTTAAGGCATCCAGAAGTTTCAACACATATCTACTAGCCTGTTTATTCAGAATAAATTTGTTACCTATGTACTGTCAGCATGCAGGCTGAGACACCTAGAGCAGTTTGAAAGAGAACTTTGTATGTATATGAGTTCCACATTTTGTACAGGCTGTACCACAAAGTAGAAAATTGAGTTATTTGTATAAAATGTTTGCATTTGCTGACATCAGCATGTCTCAGTCTGATGCCTTACATCATTTTAGAATAGAACTTTTCTTTGGAATATTCTAACATTCTAAACACTGATTCATTTCCACTTGCTTTCCTGAATTATTTTTGCCAAAGGTCAGTAGCCTCATTTACTTACTCATGCTTTTATTTCCTCCATCTAACATTTCATGATGGAAGTAGATCTGTACACTTCACTTGGCTTAACTAAACAGGTTAGCAGGAACTTTTAAAATCACTTAGGTTAAAATTTATTAATGAACTCGAGACCTTCTATCTTGAGTACTCTTGTGTTGAAGTTATCTTAACTTGCAGTCCCAAAGTTGTTTTGTATAATGAATAATAATTGCAAAGCCCTTTCAATTCCCTTAAGTGTTTCTTTTGAGCATAAAAACATAAAATACCACTCACCCAGAAAACTAACAAGGAGATGTTGATGGACAATGCAGAGTGGACATCACCATCCCAGAATCCTCAGGATTAGGGAATGAATGATGGGCTAGAGTAGACTTACTGTTATTCTACTATAGACTTTTTATTATTCTAGCAATAGAAGAACTTGTATCATTGATGTGGAGGCAGTGTAATCTAAAGTTTTTTTTTTTAATCTAAAAAGTATTAAAAAATAAAAAAATAAAAAAATGAAATGAGTCTATTCACAAGAAATCCAAGTTAAAAGTAAGTGTAAATTTTACCTTAATATGTTATAGTTGAAAAATAAAAATAAAATAAAAGGAAAAAAACCCATAAAATTTCAACTATGTTAGCAATTTAAGTACACATCGCAGTATGTAAATCTGAATTTTTACTGTTGACAAAAATTGAATGAGAGTGCTTATTACCATTGTCTAACAATAAAATCAGGTTCCCTTATACCAATTACTTCAGTAGACCAATTAATGCTATGAAACTGTCAGGAAGCTCTCCAAAAAACAAATAAAATCAACAGCTCATTTGTTAACTGAATTTGTTGGCTTTTAAAAGTTACTTAACAGGCACTGACCATGTCCAGCTAGGCATATATTCTGGCCCTTAATGTGGAAATCACATTTTTTTTCCTTATTTTTTTTTTAATGTTACATTAAAAAAATATGAGGTCCCCATATACCCCCACCCCCCTCACCCCACTCCTCCCCCATTAACAACAACCTCCTCCATCATCATGAGGCATTCACTGCATTTGGTGAACACATCTCTGAGCACCGCTGCACCTCATGGTCAATGGTCCACATCATAGCCCACACTCTCCCACAGTCCACCCAGTGGGCCATGGGAGGACATACAATGTCCAGTAACTGTCCCTGCAGCACCACCCAGGACAACTCCAAGTCCCGAAAACGGAAATCACATTTTTAAGCCTAATATATGATTAGATCATGTTCAGCCTTTCCTCTATGCCTTCCTCCTTAGTTATCAGGGAGAACTAAGCCACACAGAGGCTAAGAGAACAGTTGTCTCTTAAAGGATGAAGGGTTTTGTCCCATGTAGAACTCATGTCATTGAAAAGCAGCGACCCGTATTTAAATATAACACTTTATTCTTGATGGTTCATATTAACTATAAATACTTACAGAAATATACTTGTATGAATTGCTCTGCTTGATGAAACACATGCAAGAAAATATGCATTTTCGTTTGTATATTTTAAGTTTATCCTGTTTATCAAGACAAAGACTGATTTCCTGGAAATATTTTTATATTTTAATTCCAGGAACATTTGAAATGTAATCAGGGAGGATATGAAGTTAACCACCTGCTCTGGCACTGTGTTGCTGCATGGTCTTGTGTTCAGAGTAATAATCCTCAGTTGAATAATGTGCTTGAGCATCTCATCTTCCATAAAGCACAGCTTCAAAAGAAATGCTGGTAAGAGTGAGCCTATAAATCCAAAGTAACTCATGAAGCAACCTTTGTGCTTAAATGTTAAATAACCTTTGTACTTAAATGTTAATCACACCTTAGTTGACTATGAAAAAGATTTATTATCTCAGTTGCAAAGGCAAGGGCAATTTATATATTTTGTATTAGTTCATTTCATCAATAAATTGTTCCTATCTTTCTTTTTGTTAGAAGTTCAGGCATATATGGAATAGTTTATCTTTATTAATTGAAATTTGTTATTGATAGGAAGTTCATTCCAGTATTTAAAACATCCTTTATTTTTCAATTGTTAAGCAACAATGAAGTACAGTTTACTATCCCTGAAGGAAATATACTATTTCTGTATGCATTACATGTAAGATATAACAAAAATGAATCTTGGCTGATAAGCATTAGTTTTTCCCTGGATATGTGTTAATTTAAGAAGGGAAAAAGAAGTGTTAAATTATGTACAAAAGAGAATAAGGGCTCAATGGAGGAAAGAATTTTAAAAATTATTTCTGAGGAAATTAGTCAAAGTGTATCCTTTTCCAATATTTAAGGAGAATGAGAGTTTTAAAGTCCTTTTTCAAGGCTAATGGTAATAATCTATCATCCCATAACAAGTTTCAGATTCAGTCATCATACATTTTCCTTAAAATTAGTTCCTATTTTTTGGCCTCAGACTCCTCCCTCTGCCTCAATGGCCTTTATATACTTAAATTCTAAGTCCCCCAGGATCATTGTAAGCTGTCCTGAGAATCTGCATCATTCCTTATAAAAGCAAGTCATTTTCTCACTTTCATTTGCAAGATTTTTGGATTCTGGGCCACATAAAGATTACTGGAGGATGGCTTAGAACTTACATGCTTTTTTAGAAATTGCCTAGTTTGTAAAAGGGCTCATGAGAAACTTCCTTAATAACATGTCCTGATGGGAGGAAATAACTCAGTATTGCAGTTTGACAAAGACTGTGATTATTTTATATTTAAAAAGTAAGGATTGTATTTTAAATAGGGAATTATAAATGTAAATATAATGTTTTATATAAATAATAAATGTTATGTTAATAGATGTATGCTAATATAGTGCACCTTAATATAACAAAAATTAGAGGTTCTCTGATGTGAATGAGGTTACTCTCTTCTATCACTGAGAGAATCTGTGGTGATTCCTTCAGACCATTCTTTATTATAGAAAATAAGTTTAGGTGTTCCAAATGGGACAAACAACTAGAACTACTTTAACTATTGGAAAACTCTCATTTGATTTTAAAAATAACCTAAAATATATAAAAGTGCATATTGCATGACTTTGTCTAATTTATTTACCAATAACTAACAAATAAAAGTTTAAGTAAGTTCTGAGATAGAAGAAATGGCTCATTAAGAATATCTAATTTTGGAAGTAAATTGTTCCTTTAACCAATTTTCAGTTTATTGTATTGCATCAACATTGATTTAATTTAATTTGCTAATGATTCACATTTTAGGTTTTCTGTAAACATTTATGGACTAGTTAATTTTTATACTTAATATTTTATACAACTGTTCTTTGCAAATGAAAAAATTGAGGCAAAAATTGTTCATGCCTATGTAAGTGATTAGTTTCCTGACCATTTCTGATGCTAATGACCAGTATAAATCCCTGCCTGACTTCTTACAACCCCCTTTAAAAATATCCTGCAATATAGAAAGAAACACAGGGAGCAGTTGGTTTCATCTAAACCCTGGAAAGGGAAAGCCCATATTGTGGCTTGAATCTATGTGCCCCAGAAAAACTTGTTCATTACTGAATACATTCCTGTGGGTGTGAACCATTGTAAATAGGATCTTTTGATGTGGTTACTTCAGTTAAGGTGTGACCCACTAAATCAGGTACTATTACTGAATACTCAGTACTATTACTGAAGTCCTTTATAAGCAGAATAAAAGTCAGACATATGGACAGAAAGTCACTGGGAACAGCCCAAACCTGAAAATCAACGGAACCCACAAGAAAAGGGAGAAGAGCTGCCATGTGATTTGTCATGTGACAGAAAAGCCAATGACCAGAGATCCCAAATATAGCCAGCAGCCAGCCCCAGAGTGAAATAGTCTTTGGGGAGAAAGCGTCACCTTGAGAACACTGATTTTGGACTTTGCCTAGCTTCAAAACTGTGCTCCTGTTGTTGAAGCCAACCCAGTGCATGGTATTTGCTTTATCAGGCAGGAAACTAAAATAGCCCAGGATCTACAAAAGGACTCTATACAGGTGACCAGAAAATTAGGGAAGAGAGAATAAAAAACAAAGCAAGGAAAGGAAATACACTAAAGATGATAAATAACAAATTAAGAAGATAGTGTAGAGAAAAAGAGAATGCAAGAGGCCCTCTCTCAGCTGTCATGCCACTAGCCTACACCCTAGAAATTTAGCTGCAGAGCTTGATGTAGGGCAGATTTGCATTTAATATGATTTAATTTTATATGACACTTTATATTCTCAATGCTCCACCCTATGGTTTGGTATTTTATAAACTGTCCCATTTGTTCTGGGGAGATAGCTCAACCCAGCACAAAAGCCTTTCCAATCTAACATGAAAATAATGACGTGTTTATAATTGAATTATTAGCCAATGAACACTGCTGAGAAATGCAGTGTGGCATTTCAGTAGAGAAGTATAACATATAAAAGTATATTTCCCAAAGCAAAATAGCCAATTTAGCATGCTTTGTGAATATATTACAAAAAAGCTTGGCAATTTAATACTTTATCCACATGGCAAGTATTTCCCAAATGTACAGCATTTGCATTTGCATCAAAACAAATCTAGCAACAACCAGCAAGATGGCAGCAGAGTAAGGAGCTCCTAGAGTCAGCTCCTGCTTCAGGGCAGTTAGTAAACACCCAGAGCTATCTGGAGCTAGCTGAAGTAACTGTTTGGGGCTCCAGGAGAACAGAGGAGCATCTTGCAACATCCTTGAAGGAATGGATGGAGGAGACTGCCCATCTACAGAGAAGATTCGTAAGTAGAGCACTCCACACCACAGAGGCCAGTGCCCATCTTCCACTGGAGGCACAAGCAGCCTTGGGAGCTGTCCTGTGGCTGGAATTGAAAGGTTCATTTCCCAAAAATGGGGGAGGAAGAGATGGTTGAGCACCAACTTCATCTACTGATTAGTAAATTCGGTTGGCTAAAGTATAATCCTAAGAACAGCTAAAGTTTGAACCTGTTCAAGTCAGAAGGAGGCCAGTAGCTGCCATCTTAACTCCATGCCTGACACAAGGGGAAGCAGGACAGACTGAAAATCACAGTGATGGTGGGGACTGCCTTCTCTCCATCCAGATCAGATTGTAGCTCTAGCCTAAGCCCCAACCCCACCTTTGTCTGGGAGGAAGATGGGGAGACCTGCACCAGCCTCTCTGGGAAATTACCAGCCAAGCTGCAGGGACTGATGATTATCCTACTCTGGCAGTGCAAGCTGCCCCAGGAGCTATTCTGTCACTGGAATTGGAAGCTCCATTTCCCAAAAACAAGGAGGAGGAGAAGATAGTTGGCCACCGATTTTGCCTATTGATTAGTAGACTTGGCTGACTAAGGTATAACCCTAGGAAGAGATAGGGTGAGAATCTGTCCAAGTTGGAAAAAGTCTGGTGGCTACCATTTGACTCTGCCCCCAGCATAAGGGGATGCCAGGCATACCGAAAATCACAGTGACAGTAGGAACCAGTTTCTTTCACCTAGATGGGCCTCTCACCTCTGGCAGGGAGATGGGTGGCAGGCCCTGCGCCAGCCTATCCAGGTAACTGCAGGTGCCTTTGGCCGGCACAGATTGAATAATCGGAAGTCTACTGAAGCAACTGCGGTCATCTTGGACCCACACTGCATACATTACTGCCCACACCTGCAACTCCATCCCCTCCCCAGTCAGAGGAGAAAGGGGCATGAAGCTTCATCAGACTCCCTGGCAAAGGAGAAAGTTGGGAGAAGCTTCTTTGGTCCCTGGAGCAATGAAGGCTGCTTGAGCCTCCACAGCTTATAGCACCAACTACATCCTTGTCTCCTACTACACAACCAGCCAGGGAGAAAGGGCAGGAAGCCATAAACTAAAGAGGAAAACTGTACCCAGAATAAATACTCTAGTAAGCCAGATGCGAAGACACCAACAAAAAATTACAATCCACACCAAGAAACAGGAAGCTATGGCCCTGTTGAAGGAACAAGGTAAGCCTCTGGAAGACATAAAGGATTTGAGACAATTAATCATAGATGTTCAAACAAATCCTTAATAAATTCAATGAGATGGCTAAAGGGATTAAGGATATTAAGAAGACATTGGATGAGCACAAAGAAAAATTTGAAAGCATACATTAAAAATAGCATATTTTATGGGAATGAAAAGTTCAATAAATAAAATTTAAAAATCCTTTGAAATATGTAACTGCAGATTTGAGGAGGCAGAAGAAAGGATTGGTCAGCTTGAAGAAATGACCTCTGAAAGTGAATATACAGAAGAACAGGTGAAGAAAAGAATGGAAAGAATTGAACAAGGTCTCAGGGAACTAAATGACAGCAAAGTGCATGCAAACATACATATCATGGCTGTCCCAGAAGGAGAAGAGAAGGGAAAAGGGACAGAAGGAATATTTAAAGAAATAATGGTGGAAATTTCCCAACCCTATTGAAGGACATAGATATTCCTGTCCAAGAAGCACAGCGTACTCCCATCTGAAAAAATCCAAATAGACCAACTCCAAGAAACATACTCATCAGAATGTCAAAGGCCAAAGACAAAGAGAGAATTCTTAGAACAGCAAGAGGAAAGCAATGCATAACATATACCGAATACTCAATAAGATTAAGTGTGATTTCTCACCAGAAACCGTGGGGGCAAGAAAACAATGGTATGATATATTTAAGATACTACAAGAGAAAAACTTGCTGCCAAGAATCTTATATGGGCAAGATGGTCTTTCAAAAATGAGGGCAAAATTAGAATATTCACAGATCAACAAAAACTGAGAGAATTTCTAACCAAGAGACCAGATGTTCAGGAAATACTAAGGGGTATGCTAGAGCCTGAAAAGAAAAGACAGAAGAGAGAGGCATGGAAGAGAGTCTAGAAATGAAGATTATATCAATAAAAGTAACAAAGTGTCAAAAGAGTGGTGAAAATAAAATATGACAGATAAAACTCAAATAGTCAGGAATAAATTTAACCAATGATGTAAAGCACTTGTATTCAGAAAACCACAACTCAATGTTAAAGAAAATTAAAAAAGACCTAAGTAACTGGAAGAGCATTCCGTGCTCATGGATTGGAAGGCTAAATATCATTAAGATGTCAATTCTATTCAACATGATATACGGTTTCAATGCAATCCCAATAAAAATTCCACTAGCATTTTTTAAAAATTGGAAACATGATTATCAAATTTATTTGGAAGGATAAGGGGTCCTGAATAACCAGAAACATCTTAAAATTGAAAAGTGAACCCTCATCTCCAGACTTTATATTACCTAGCTATAGTGGTAAAAATCGCATGTTACTGGCATAAAGACAGACACATAGAACAATGGAACCAAACTGATGACTCAGAAACAGACAAATGATTTTTGACTAGCCTATCAAATCCTCACAGCTCGATCAGAAAAGTCCATTTAACAAATGGTGCTGAAAGAACTGGATATCCATAGCAAAAGAAGGAAAGAGGACCCCTGTCTCACACCTTATCCAAAACTTAACTCAAAATGGATCAAAAACCTAAAAAATAAAAGCAGGAACCACAAAGCTTCTAGAAGAAAATGTAGGAAAATATCTTCAAGACCTGGTGGTAGGTGGTGGATTCTTAAAGGAGATAAGAGGAGGACTGAATGGACTACTGATGTTTAATATGTGAAGTTTTAATTAGCTTTACTGTGAAAGTGTGGAAATGTATAGAGTGGATGGTAACACATAGTGAGTAACAGCTAGGTTATAAATGGGGATGTGGCTGAAAATGGTAGTCTAGGTATGTAAATGCCAGTTGACAGAGTGCTAAAGAATAATCTAGTAACTGAGTAGCACAGTAAACCAAGAGGTGATGCGAATTGTGGTTGATGGTACAGATGCAAGAGTGTCCTTTGTGAGCTAGAGGAAATGTACATCACTACTGTAGGGTGGTGGAAACGTGGAGAATCATGGGAATAATACAACAGGAGTGACCTATGAACTGTGGTTAGCAGTAATAATATAATATTCATGCATCTATGCCTAATATATACTGTGTTGATAATGGGGCAGTATGGAAAATGTGAGCCAAATGTACATTCTGGACATGGGAACAATCAGATGATATTATATTATGTTACAAATGTTCTACCCTAGTGTGGTATGTTGATAGAGGGGTGTTGTTTTGGAATTCTGCACATGTGTGTGATGGTTTTATAAGTTTACAACTTCTGTCATAAAAAAATATATTTAAAAATAGTGATTTGGTGTATTTGGGGTAAAACACACTAAATGTAAGTTAAGGACTATAATTAGTAGTAAGATTTTGACAATATTCTTTCATAATTTGCATCAGATATCTCACAACAATGCAAGGTATTGGTGGAGCGTATAAAATGATATAAAGATAATAATTATAGAGTGGGTTTGGGAAAAATACTTTGGTGAGTAGTAATATTTTGACAATGCTCTTTAATCATTAGTTAAAAATGTTTAACAACATTGCAAAGTATTGGTGGTAAGGTGAGTTATGAGAGTCCTATATGATGTTATATATGTCTGTTTTGTAAGTTCACAACTATTACTATACACTTATTGTTTATGTATGTTTATGTATGAGTGATATACTTCAATAAATTATATTTAAAAAATCAATTTATCAAAGATTGAGCTGCTTTGCATGGGCAACAAGTCCTTTGCTTTTGAGCTATATCTCTGATACCTGCACTGGCTATCTCCCTGAACCCTAGTAACTTAACATTCACATGACAGTCTTAAAAAACCTTCCAAGCAAAAGCTCTCATCAACTATCAGCCTTCATTCTTCAGGAGCTGAGGTGTCAATGTAGGTCCCTACACTTCTGATTCATTTTCTGAATTTCTTTTTAATCCTTTGATCCTCTGAGCTAATTATATCCATTTAGTCTTCATCAAGAGTTAATTTAAAATGTACCCTTTGTTACATGTAGCAGTTTTATATTATTTATGAATTCCAAAATAGGATTGTGTTTGTAAACTGGTCTGTTCTTCTACACATAAGCCCCTTTGATTATATTAGATTCATTTGAGATGTCTTTGATTAAATTATCTGTTAATATTAGGGTTTTCATTTGACCATATCAGTAGGGTGTAACTCAGGGCTGAGTCCCTGCCCCTTGGTGGGCTGATGTAAGTGGGCACACAGAGAAGGTGGCACAGGAAAAGAGAGAGCTCCATAGACATGGAAGAGGAAAGAACTTTGATCCTATGGCCCCAGGAAGAGAGATGAGTCATTCGTCTGAGTTTGCAGCTGAGCAGCTGAGAAGGCCCTGAAAGAAATGAGCCCCATGCCAGCCTATAGTTGAGCTTGGAAGTTCTGGGACCACAGAGCCTTAAGAGGAAGAAGGAAGGAGAGACCAAGCAGAGATGGCCTGCTATCTTGCTTCTATACGTGGCAACTGACCTTGGTGAGAAAGCAGCCTTGAGTTGGACTCTCTGGCCTTATAACTGTAAGCTTTTACTCCAAATAAATACCCTTTATAAAAGACAACAGATTTCTGGTACTTTGCATCAGCACCTCTTGGGCTGACTAATATACATTATATTATGGTGCAATGCAAAAATACATTCAACCTGAGTTTTACTCCAGTCTTTTATTACCTGTCTAATTTTGAGCAAGTCACTTGAGCCCTATAAACTAAAGTCTTTTTAGCAGTTAGAAATAATAATAACCACCCCCCCAATTGTGAATGACATAAGTATTGTGAAAACATTTTTTAATACTATGATTCTCCTCTAGGTACTGCGTATCTTCCTAGTTCAAAACTGAACTAATTTTCCTCCCAAATTAAGGCCCTGCCAACTGAATTTCTGCCTTAGTACATGACACATGTCCTATCCTCAGGTTAACTAAATTAGACCCCTTTTCTCCACCTCACCTTCTCCCATCTCATTATTAGTTACATTTCAGAACTGTTCCCCTGCTCTCCATTTTCACTGTCATAACTTGGGTTCAGGCCCTGATTGCTCATGACTATTACAGCTTCTTAACTGTTCTCTTTGCCTTAAATCTTTCTCCTCCATAGTCTGTCCTATATACTCTTCCCAGAGTTACAACACAATTATTATTACACCTTTTCTCCAGCTCAACATTTTCAATAAGAACTCTTTTAAATGACACAAGGCTGCTGCCCCAGTGCAGGCTCTCATAACCCAGTGCCATAGTGTTGTAAAAATAAGAAGGGCAAAAGCAAAGTCTGAAAGACCCTGCCACTGGGATTAATTACCCCTAACTAGCTAAAGAAGTGCTTGATGAGGCTGGTTGGAGAAAAACAGTCCTGCCCCAATGCAACAGCATCCATTGCTGGCCTGATCCTCCTTTTCTCCTTTCCTCTTCCACTATCTTCCCTATTGTTTTAAGGTCCAGAATCTGTTCCTGTGTGCTACTCCATAGCTGGAAGATGTGCGACTTCTTCAGAGAGGCAAGGTGTCTAAACTCATTTTTGCCCATTCTCTATTTTTCAATACACCTTTTTTTTCCCCTTCTTTATTACTTTTTTAATGTTACATTCAAAAACTATGAGGTCCCCATATACCCCTCACCCCCCTCACCTGACTCCTCCCACATCAACAACCCCTTTCATCATCATGGCACATTCATTGCATTTGGTGAATACATTTGGAGCACTGCTGCACTGCATGGATAATGGTTTACATTGCAGTTTACACTCTCCCCTAGTCCACCCAGTGGGCCATGGCAGAACATACAGTGTCCAGTATCTGTCCCTACAGTACCACCTAGGACAAGTCCTGAAAATGCCCCCACATCATATCTCTTCTTCCTTCTCTCTACCCTCAGCAGCTACCGTGACCACTTTCTCCACATCAGTGCTACAATTTCTTCCATTACTAATCATAATAGTTCCATAGTAGAATACCAGTAAGTCCACTCTAATCCATACTCTATTCCTCCATCCTGTGGACCCTGGGATAGTTATGTCCACTCCCCCTCTATATCAAGAGGGGGTTTAGATTCCACATGGATGATGGCTGCATTTCTCCTGCTTGCAGTTGTAGGCACTCTTGGCTCCCTGGTGTGGTGGTTGACCTTCTTCACCTCCCTGTTAGCTGGTCAGGGTAAGTCCAATAAACTAGAGGGTAGGAGTTGCAAGTCTGCTGAGGCTTAGGGCCTGACTGTCACATGGACAATCCAGAAAATACACCTTTTAATATTGCAAATTCCCCCCCCCCCAAAAAAAAACAACCCAACCAGGATTAGAAGTAATGTACAGGGACAGAGAAAGAACTCGTTCTTCAGACATTACGTTTTCATGTAATCTGTTCTTTTCTAAATATCAAAAATCAGGCAGTAGCAAGAGAAACATACCCTTTACACTAGTTTTCTTAAGAATGAAATCCTGACTGCTCTCTTCAATGAAGATTGAAGCTAATTTTTTTAGTTTCCTACCCTGTTTCAAAACCTTGGGTTTCTGATAATATTATGATTAAATTATTCAATCATAATTTGAATGGTTGTCTTCTTCCTTGAATAATTATTTATGCATTTACTTTTAATTTTGTGATCATATTTCTAAAACAATTTTGACATTAAAATTTACCTATTTTTTCCTAATCACTGTCCCAGCCATTTAAAACTAGGATCTGTCATTCTTAAACTGTTAAAATATTAATTTCTTGGTTGACTTGTATAAATTTCTACATATGGACATAAATAACCAATTTTCAGAAACTTTGATTACCTGAGAATAATTATTATTGCCTTCACTTGACTGGGTATAACATTTTGCCACAATTAATTTTCCCCCTAAAATGTTTAATGTATGTTTTTTTTCCATAATTAACTTCTATGCTCCCAGTTAAATTTTTTTGTTCCTTCTTCAAGTATCTAAATGGTGCTATACTGTTTGCTAACTTATGCATTTGATGAGATGGTCAAAGTCACTTTGTTTCTTCTTCCTCTTTTATTTGAGTCCTGAACTTTTTAGGCTCACTTTTGTGATTTGGTAGCCAGTATGTATCTAAAATCCTCTCTTGTCACAGACCATCTTAGGAGGCTATTGAAGTAAATCCTCTGCTTTATCTAGAGAGCATTCCTGCTAAGTGACTTTGTGTACAGTTGCTGTAGTGATGGGTCCACATTTCCTGAAGGCTTCAACTAACTACTCATAGTTTACATGTTTTTCCAATTCCTTCCTCTCTGTGCTTAGGGCTTTTCTTATGGTGGGAAACCCATATATTTCTCATGGATGCCTGAATAAAGTTTTGGGCTTCTTGCTATGGTAGAGATTTTCCTTCAGTTGGATTCCATTTTCCTCATGACTTTGAATTATTTAAAGTTTCTTTTTTTGTAATACTACAGGTTTTTTTTTTCTTGATTTTTATATTTTGTTTTGATAGGAATTAGGAAGAGTAAGGAAACAGATGGATCTCAGTTTGCCACCTGTGGTAGGTTGAATTACATATGCCCCCAAACCACATGTTCTTGGGCTTAGTCTACCTTCCTGTGGTGGTGAGCGCATTGTAAAGGGGCTGGCTTGAAGAAGTTGTTCTAGTAGGGGTGTGGTGCACTGAGTCAGGGTGAGCAGAAGATATTCAGAGATACAGAAAGCCAACAGGAAGGGCCAGAAGTCAGTGGGAAGCCAGGAGAGAAAGAAGAGGACATCACCATGGGACAGAAAAGCCAAGGAGTCTCAAAGGTTTCCAGCCAGCCAGAATGAACTTTTCTGACCCCACAAGGAAGCAAACTTTCTAACCATTGCTTTGAATTTGGTCCTCTGTCCTCTGAAACCATGAACTAATACATTCTCCTTGTTTAAGCCAACCCATTGTGTCAGAGCAGCCTGGAAACGAAGGCAGCATCATTAGGTACAATTGTTTTCCTCTAAATTACAGAAGAATTTCTCAGGTGTCACTTCTGCAGTTAATGACTTTAACTATGAATCTGAATTATATTTTTGTAATTTCAAACTCCTTGCAGTCTATTATCTTGCCATACTATCTTTCATCTCAGCATCAAAACTTTTAATTTTACTCTTTTCTTTCTGGGCTTTATTAAAGATAGTTAAGGATCTTGTAAAAATGTCTTCTGGTACCAGTAAGAAATTTTCAGAGAATACTATTCTCTGAGTGTTCACTCTTATTCCCTTTAGCGCATGCTATAATGTATTTTCTCACTGGCCTCATGTAGGGCTTCCCTTTCCTTTCCATTTTAATTATTCCAAAACTAAAAGAAATCTATAAAATATTGGTATTTTTAAGTTATAGGTTTGTGTTTACAGCATATTGTAACAGAGTTGTTAAAAACTACAATGCTCAACATACATGACTGTCAGGGATCTTCCTATATTTTCCCTTCTCTTTAATATTTTACCTGAGAGGAAAAAATACATGATAGCCAGTCCTCTGGCTATAGCATTCCCCCTTCCCATCCACTCCTATCCTCTACACCTATATCCCTCAAAGCACTGTTTTCTACAGTGAGATGAAGGTGAAGCACAGAAATAATACATTGGCTACTTCAAAAATCAGCATTACATAGTCAAGGATTGTCTGAACTCTTTCTGATTTTGTGAAAAACATGGTAGACAGTAGAGATAGGTTTTGTTTTCATTTTTGCATTTTAACTTCTTAAACTTTCTTTGAGCAAAATAAGGCTTTTGTGTTTTACGAAGTCACATGTGGGCACTCTTTATTGCTTTTCTTAATCCTGTCCCATCAGTTTTGTGGTTTGTGGAAATTCCCTGTAATATGCTGCTCTTAGTAACTTCACTTTTATTCTGAGTTGTTGTGGACTTTTGACGTTGTCAGTGCCTTCTCAAAATATTTATTGAAGGTTTGGAATAAGCTGTTAAGAAGTTGCTATTTAGAGGCATTTTAATTCCATCTTTTAAAATAAATCTAGTCATTGAGGAAATAAATGTAGAGGGTTAATGAGAACCTAGGCAAACTGTCAGACATAGTGACTACATTGAATGATGATATTCCTAGTCTTTATAAGCATAAATATGTATAATATATTTTATGTAGCCACTGGTTATTATATTTTAGCTGATTTATATTGATGTGGAAGGAACACTGGCTGCGAGTCAGGCTAGCTGAAATTCAGTCCAGGATCTGGTACTGTTAGCTATATGTAGTGCTTCAAACTTAAGTCAAAAGTAGAAAATATTAAAATTACTATCTAAAAAGTAAAATTAATCAAGTGACTATGTTATTTTAGACAAGTCATTAAACCTATGCCTCCGTTTCTTTATTTACAAGACTGAGAGAATTAAATTACAAAAACAAATGGCTCTGTGTTTAATTTCTTGACTGTAAAACCAAGTCAATGTACTGGTAATTGTTACTTTGTGTGTTATAATGAGGTTACCAAGAAGCTAGTGCTGACTTAATGTTACAATTTCTAGACAAATTAATTGAATTCTCTTTCTCCATGTATTGATTTTTAGTTTTAATTTTTAATAAACACATTTTTATAAATATCAATATTTGTCTTTTGTTTTTAGCAAGGCATTTTCACTTAGAGAAAATTTTGCAATGAGTAACATTAATTGAAAATGGTGTTTCTGGTGACAGCATTCTTCCACCATAGGTAGCTGACACTACCTTTTTTTCATTTTTCATTTTTCCATTTTCCAGTGCAGGTGCCCTAGGTTAGATACAATTTTCCAGCCTTAAAAGAGAATTGAAGAGCCAAAACTTTATGACTATGAGTTATTTTCAAGGGAAAGGAAGTTTTATGAACTCCAAGACCATCCTCCCCTACTCTTGACCTTACTGTGAAATACTCTGGGGAATGACTTATTGTGCATCTCAGAAGTATATCTGGACCTGTTCCTTCAGTCACTTTAGGAATTTATAGAAAAAGAAAGTTATCAAGCTCATATTTCTTTAACTTTGATGGGATAATATTTTTCTAATTCAGTTTAGTTCAGCATTTTGAACCTAGTCCTTTACATAGAGTGTTAACATTTACATGTCAAAATAGCCTCTGAACTAGGTTTTGCCATATTTATTTTACAGATGAAGAAATTGAGGCTGAGACTGGTTAAGTGAATTGCCTTAGGTCATCTAGCTAATTAGTGGCAGAGCTAAGATTCCAATCCAAACTTTCTGACCCCAAAGCCCCTACTCTTAAACATCAAATTAAGTATATCAGTTAGGATTCAGTTCTTCTGCATGTAACAGAAACCCAACTACAATCATATCACAAAACTGATATTTCTTTATTGCACTTAATGAGCCATGCAGTGCTGATGCCAGTACTTAAGGAAATCATCAAGACATATATGCTCCTTTGAGCTTTTTTCAACTATCTTTAGCATGTTTCAGGGGCTGCCTACATTCTGGTTTCATATATGCATTACAAGCATTAGGAAGGGAATCAGCAAAGGAGAAAAAGTACCTGCTGTCTAAATATAATCTTGTTTCTTGACCAGAAAAAAGTTAGCTTACCTGTAAACCTTTCAAAATGTGGTTCTATTATATCTCACAGACAAAATTACTTTATATGACTACTCCAAGCTTCAAGAGAGTCTTTTGAGACATTTTTAAAAATGCAATTTATTGAGGTATAATTTATATAAAATAAAATTCACCCACTTTATGTGGACATATCTCTGGCCCCCATATAATCATTGCTTCAAGATACAGAGCATTTCCATCTGGAAGAAGCAATTTTAACTGATAATTTTGTCATTTTTAACAAATCTGAGGTTCTTTTAGAAAGGGAGAAGAGAAATAATATTAGGTAGGCAATAGGTAGCATCTGTCACACTAAGATTAAATATTGTTGTACTTAAATAATGTTTTGGAAAAGCAAAATTGCAGAAAAGGAAATATCCAAAGATAGGAGAATACTTCAGTTTACAGTTAATTAGCTTAAAACAGAAGCCCGGGGGAAAATATCTCTCAAATATATTTTTGCCTCAATTTCGTAATTTAAGAAATTTAAAGAAGTGTGTTAAAAGCGGCTGGAATTTATCAGAAATTGTCATGAGAATCAAATCAGATAATTTCTCTGGAAGCATACTGAGATATTTAAAGCCCTGTTCAAATATAAATAATTGTTTTTGTTTTCCCCATGATTGGAGGTGTTTCCTCTTGAAAATGATGATGAACTTGACTTACTGGTCTGAAATATCACAGTTGTGAATCTCAAATATACCTGCAAAATACTCTGATTCTTTAATTTTTTAATGACCATTAAATCATGCCAATAAGCAGCTCAAATTAGAGGTAATTTACATTTGTATTCTCATCAGTTCTCTTTCAAACTATATCTTTTAATTGGATAAAAATAGCTCTAAGTATGTAGTTTTCTAAAACCATCAAAATGTATGTACATTTATGGCTAACAAAATCTTAAAATCTTGTGCCTTTCCAGCTATTGTATAATATTTTGAAAAAATTCTGAGTCTTTTATTCATTGTGAAATACAAAGTTTATTTTGAGGAATTGCACTTTTTTTTATTTTAAAAGATTTATTTTTTATTTATTTCTCTCCTGCACCCTTCCCCCCCCCCCCCCCCCCATTCGCTGTTTATTCTTCTGCTTCTGTCCTTATCAGCAGCACTGGGAATCTGTGTTTCTTTTTGTTGCATCATCTTGCTGTGTCAGGTCTCCTTGAGTGCAGCGCCATTCCTGGGCAGGCTGAACTTTCTTTCATGCTGGGCAGCTCTCCTTACGGGGAGCACTCCTTGTGCGTGGGGCTCCCCTATGCAGGGGACACCCCTGCGTGGCAGGGCACTCCTTGTGCGCATCAGCCCTAAGCATGGGGCAGCTCCACATGGGTCAAGGAGGGCCGGGATCCACACGGGACCTCCCATGTGGTAGGTGGACACTCTCTCCATTGGGCCAAGTCAGTTTCCCTTTTAAAAATCAAGTAATTTTGAACTTTTAGAATATTTAGGAAGAACACTTCTTATTTGTTCTCTATTTTTGAGAATAATACATTGTGTTGAAATTGACCATTGTGCAATTTCCAGTTATTGTATAATATTTTGAAAAAAACTTGAGTCTTTTATTCATTGTGAAATACAAATTTTATTTTGAGGAACTGCGCTTTTTAAAAATCAAGTAATATTGAACTTTTGGAATATTTAGGAAGAACACTTCTTATTTGCTCTTTATTTTTGAGAATAATACATTGTCTTGAAATTTACCACTTGGAATCAGTCACAAAAATATTAAATCAAAGCCTATTGTGAGACTTTGGGAGCATTCTGTAGAACAAGAGCCCTTCATGGCTTGCTATATGGGATCTATGAACTAATATGATCATTTGGAGTATTTATTACTCTCCAAGTTTTGTCAGAGCACTGCTCTGAATTCAAACATCTTGCCAAAATGTGAATCTTTCCTGTAGACTTTTTATCATAATCAGTGTCAACCAATACCAGTTTTTATTGAATAAATGTATCTGATTATCCATGACACTAATTTCCTCTGGCCTATTCCTTTTCTCATTAAAAATTTTTGATTATTATTATTTTCCATTAAAGTCTGTTGTTTTGTTCATGAATTTTCCAGGTTGAATTCTGCCCTGGCTTTGTTGGTCCTTGGGGAGGCTGCCAAATTGAACATGGCCTGCTTGAAAGCTTTAATGGATCTAATGAGAGATTTTATTTCAAGCATTATGTCTCTTCAGAAGCAGGTAACAGCATTGGTAATTTAGCTGTGAAAAGAAACTTGATTAGAAACAAAATTTGCTTTTGCCACTTTAAATTTTATATAATGTGTTAGGACATATAATATGTATAACTTTGTATTAATTTAATTAATATAAAAGTACACTATGAGAATAGATTTTAAAAGGAAAAGATAATTCATCATTTCTCCCAGCTTATATATATGTAGAGAGAGGAATTTTAATTTTACTTACAAATTTTCGATCACGTATATGACTTAGTTTCTTCTTTTAAAAAATTTACATTGTATCATAAAATTTTTTTCATTGTCATTAAAACCTATTAAAATGTATATTTTAACATGCATTAGATAATTTATTTAACAGTTTCTTTATTGGTGAACATTTAATTTGTTTCTAACTGTTAATTACAAGTGATGTTGAATTGGTATCCTTGTACATAAAATCTTTATTTGCATTTCTCATTATTTTCTCAGAATAGATTCATGAAATTGAATTACTCACTAAAGACTATGAACTTTCTTTAAAGGTTTTTAGGAAAGATGTCTAATTCCTCTCAAGAACATATTTCTCTTTCTTACAGTCCTATGAAAATTATATGAAAGTACCATACACTAGAATTGAGCTTTTTCAATCAAATAGATTATTTGACAATACGATATGGAAAATAGCATCTCATCAGATTAATTTACAGTCCTTTAATTACGAGGGAACTTTAAAGTTGGTTTTATATACCTATTATCTATTTATATTCTTTAATCTTTTGACAGACCTTTTATGCAGTCTACCCATGGGAAAATTATTTTTTAATGAGTACATTTTAGGAATATTAATTTATTATATTCACTTAGCACCATAAACTCTGAAGATATTTCTTATTATGAGTACAATATATAATTCTTAATTGTAACAGCATATGTTGATTATCTAATAGCTATTTTCTCATTTTAGGAAGAAAGTTGTAAGGATGATGATTTTTCCTGGGCCTGGAATATAGTCTACTTATATACAACAATTCTTGCAGAAATCTGCTTATATGCAGCTACTTCTAATTTGAGAAAAACTGCTCTTACTGGTTTCTGTGTTTGTAAAAGTCCACGAAAAAGTATTTTTCCCATGGACACCAGGTCAGAAGAACAAACAGAATTAAAGGAAACAAGTATTTTAGGTCTTTTGGAATTCTTCTCTTCAAAAATATCAGATAATTGTAAGTAAATAGTTTTCAAGTTTATTGGTAATATATTTTAAAATTTCTCCATTTATATATCATAACAGCCTTTTTTAAAAAAATTCAAAAGTGAGACATAATTTTAAATTCCATAGAACTTCCTAAAAATTTCAGAATGAATATTTTGTAATATGGAATTTTAAATCAATAAGTTGATTTATGATCCAAATTATAGTCCCTGTAAACAAGATATGCTCTTTGGAAAATTTGTGAAATATGCATAAAGTTTTTTTCCTCTTTATTTTTGTTCTTTTCCCCACAGGCTTCTCTTCCTCTCTCCTCTTTAAGTCTAGGCATGAACTGTTTTCTTTTTGTTTTCTTCTTGCCCAGAGTATTTCTTTGCAATCATCACTCAAATATTGTGGGCTTTTCTTCACATCTGACATCTTATACTCCTTCAAAATGTACTTGTCTTATGTCTTAAGACTAGAAGTTGTTTTGCTTGCTACTTATAGGGGCTGATAGAATAAAATACTCTTTTTAAAAGAGTACTATGCAGCCAATATTAACCCAAAGGAATCCTTTTAGGTTGAATAGAACTTTATCTTTAGTTCTATTATGAAAGTCATTGCTATGTATTATTATAGTCTATGTGTTATTATAGTCAGTTGTGTATATGACTCTCATGTCTATAAATTGTGGCATAATTTTTAGAAGAGAATCATGTCTAAAATTATATTAGTATTTACCCAGCATCTAGCACATAATAAGACAATTAATGATAGTATATTTACTATGTAATGAAGTAAATCAGTGAATTTTAGGTATAATTGTAAGATGTTGAAAATATGAAAGTAGGCATGATACAGACTTTCCTTAAAACTATTACTTATTGGTTTGGGGTAAATTATACTTGAATATATTTTTAAATAGTAAGAATTTAGTAGCAGATATTATTTCATTCTCAAGATTTGCTTACTATATTTCAAACTATTTTCAATATACCTTTGGTTTAATCAATAGATTGGAACTTATTATTTCTGAATTCAATTTGTTTGCCTTTCAAGTTTTCAAGATTATTTTTATTTTTTATTGATGACTATTTTAAACATATCTTTATTCCTTAGTACATAAATTGTATTTCTTTCATATTTATAGTAATAATAAAGTGAAGGGCTATTCACTTATTTTTGCTATTGACACTCTTAAGTATTCAAAAAGGTCAGAATCTCCCTATATAGAAGCTCAGATATGATTTTTAAATTGCCACTAAATGAAATCATCTACAAATTTCAGGCCTTCAGCTATTTGACTGCCTGTGTAGAGTTAGTTCTTTATGGAATCTTGCCTGATTGCTTCACTGGTGGGTCCAGAAGAGGCTCCTCCAGTGGAGGATCTTTGCTCCCAGAATCCATTTGGCATCCTTTCTTCAATCTGAGCAATGCCATACATTGTAGCTAGCTATTCATCAACTCAAACTTGTCAAACACATAGTCTACCTTTGTGCTTTTTCATTTTTATCAATCTGAGTGGGCACAGCTGTTTCTGATTGGCATGAATAAGATATCGAGAGAAAAGTATGACATCCAAGAGTAGCAAATTCTGAATATTTCATGTGTGTGCCTACATGATATAGCCATCTAGATACCTATACTCTAAGCAACAGTCTTATTAAGGTTGATGTTTTTGTTTAATTATTTTTTATTGAATACGCTCCAGAAGAGATTCTGAATCTCATGGTACCAACCATCAGGCAGTGGTGTGGATCAAAGAGTCTTCTCTACAGAGCTCATCATGCCAGCATTTTATTCTTTGAATAGCTTGTTGATATAGTGATATAAGGCAATTCCTAACCGACTCCGTTCTGGAAGGAGGTGCCCTTTGTACATTCACAAGTGGTGCAGAGGCAGTGGATGGCTCATTTGTTTTTTATGTCCTTGAACTCAGCAATGAAATGTTAACTAGTATTTTGTCAATGTTTTCTCAACTTAAGTGGGCAAATGGGTATACCTAGCTATGGAATGCCCTTAAACATTTGCTGTGTAATACAGAGCATAGACATATAAAAAAAATATCTCCTCCAATATCAAAAGACAATGCATTTCCTATGACACCAAACTTCTTTAACAACCCTTAAGCAATACCAGTGACATTTATTTGTATTATCAGTGATACCAAGCATTTTGTTGAAACCTTCAATACTTACAACATCTTTGTGGATTCCTCTGGGACATCATTTAAATAAGTTATCTAATAGTTTTGTTAAAGACATCAGAAGTTAGCATTGTGCAGTTTTCTTCATCTTGGTCAAAACAGGAGAATGTACCTCTCTCATATAAACTTTAGGTCTCCTCCTTGTCTTTCCACTGGATCTTTATCTTTCCTGTATCATCACTATCATGAAAAGTCATTAGTTGACATATGACTGGGCAATTGCAATGTCAAATATGTCACCACAAAATGGTGGGGTTTAAAAACTGTGTTGCTATGGTTCATTATAACTTGGTTCTTTGTAGTATCACTGACTGTTATTTTTTTACATGGGGAAAATGCTTTTGTCTGGCTGTCCTATATGCATGGCCATTGCCAGTGATTTCCAGTTCCATAAGAGCACAGAAAAGAAATGGTTCCAAAATTAGTATCATCTGCAGGGTTTTTCAACATGATTAAAAGGGTTTGCCTTTCTGAAAAGTGATATAAGGAAACTGGAACTTCTGCTTTAATTAATTGAAAATGATTTTTTCCTCCTAATTTTACCCTTTAGGTAGTTCTTTTGTGTAGAATGAAAGAACTAGCTCTGGAGCCACAAAGAACAGTTTTTAAATTCTTTTATTTGTATGTTGGAATCCTAGGCCAAAGTTTTTAATTTTCCTGAGATTGCTTTCTTTTCCTGTTAATTGTGATAAATACAATCCATATTGTAGATGTTTTTTTGTGAGAAAATTATGGAAAGATATAAACATTTAACATAGTACCTACAGCATAGTCAAGTTCCAATGAATGTTAATAGATGTTATGATTGTTAATGTTTTTATTATAATAAAAAAACATCAGTTTGAAAGGATAGTTTTTTTCTTATATTTACTCCTTTGTACACCATGAACCTTGGGGATCCTTGTTTTGTTTATATGTAAAGATAAAAATGATCTGAAAAACACTAAAAACAACAGTGGCATCAGTAGCCCTTTCATGAAGAAGTCAAACAGTGTTCTTATGGACCATTTTATATAACTTTTCAGTATAAATAAACTACTTAAGTCATTGTTTTGTGAAGGCATTTTATGGGAAACTAAATTAATGACTTCCATGAGGATAATTTCCTGGCGATCTTATCTGATATAGGAGCAGAAGTTGAAGTCATGAGGAATAAATGACTAGTCGGCATGTCGCTTTTTCATCCTGAGATTTTGTGTTAGGAAAGCTTTTCATAGGTGCCAGATGTGTATTATTTCAAGAATGTGGTCTCAGACCAGTAATCGAAGTGCTGAATTTTGGTGTCTTTGGAGATAAATTTTTATTTGTCCTTCCAATACCAATTACACATTTAGCATTTGGTTGAGACTCAAAGAGTCTGACTTGTGTAATTCCTTCAGCTGAGGACCATCCTAAATCTCTCCCAATGGGGTTGAACTCTAAGCAGGTCTGAATATGCTCAAGTGCCCAAATGAACCCTTATTTAAAGCACAACTTTTGGTAGCATGTTCCCTAGAAGAGCTGCTTTTGAGCTTCAGGATATCAAGGAAATTGATAAAAATTTATTTAAATACATAATTTTTTCTTGATCCCTTTTGAAATTCTGGTTTTTAAGAAATACTTCTCCCTATGGAACATAAAGGATAATAGATACCATTTATTGAGCATTTACTATGTGTCAGGTAGTGTTCTAAGACTTAACATGCATCAACTAATTCATTAATCATTGTAATAAGAAAACAGTATGAGTAGTTATATTACCCTATTTTATAGATGAGAAAATTGAAGCACTGAGCATTTATTATTTCCAGGTGCTTACGAGTCTATACTGATAGCCATTAGCTTTCCTGAACTAACTAGGCTAGTTGACCCATGGGATGAATTTTTTAGAATTGTCCTTCTGCATGAGGAAGAATGTGAAAAAAAAACACAACTTTTGAGAAATTCTGACAGGCAGATTCTGTATCACCTTGAGTCCTTATTTACAATGCGAATTCATGGGCCATGTTCTAGGACTTTAGATCAGACATTCTAAAAGTAGAATCCAGGATTTTGTCGTATTAAACCACTTCATATATTAGGGTTTGAGAAAATCTAGACTATAACTTTAATTGTCAAATAAGTCCTCATCTTGGAGTGAAATATTTTTCTTACTTATTACATACATACATATATCTGGCTATTCTGTACTTGTATCAGATGATTTTTATATAGCTTTGAAAGAAGGAAACACAGCTTTGTGTTAAACCTTTCAAATTTGAAACTCTGTCTTCTAGTTTTGTTTCAACAGTGGTAAATCTTACTTAAAAATAAAATATGTTTATTGAGATATAATCTGCATACGATAAAATTCACCCCAAATAACAAGTCAGTGGTTTTACTATATTTGCAGAGTTGTATAGCCATCACCACAATCTAAGTTTAGAACATTTTCATCACCCCAAAAGAAACCTCATATCCATTAGCAGGCACTCCCTATTTTCCTCCAGTTCTCCAAGCCCTAAGCAACCCCAACCTACATTTTTTTTTCCTATAGATTTGCCTATTCCATATAAAAGGGATCACACAATCACACAGTATGTGACCTTTAGTGACCAGCTTCTTTCACTTAGCATACTGTTTTCAAGGTCCATCTACATTATAGCGTGGGTCAGAACTTCATTGTCATATATTGCCAAATAATATTCCGTTGTATGGATGTGCCACATTTTGTTTATCCATTCACCAATTGATAGGCATTTGGGTTGCTTCCACCTTTTGGCAATTGTGAATAATGCTGCTATGAACATTCATGTACAAGTTTTTTGTGTGCTTCTCTCTTCCCTTGGTTTATTTACTTTTTCATTATCATTCTCCACCCTCATTCCCTTCCCCACTTAGGCAACAGTTGCAATGTATATATATAATGTGTATCCCTTGTTTTATGTGCTTATGAAAAATATGTATTGCTCTTTTGTGTATGCATTTTTTAAAAAATTACAACAGTTGTAGGTTTACAGAAAAATCATGAAGTACAGAGCTCCCAAATAACCCTCCTCACACATGCAGTTTTCCCTATTATTAACGAGTTGCATTAGTGCGGTAACTTTGTTGTAATTGATGAACTAATATTACTATATTATTAACTATAGTCCATAGTTTACATTAATTTTAACTTGGTGTTGTGCAGTTTCATATTTTTTATTGTGATAACATATATGCAACTTAAGCAGTTGGATTCTGCTTGAAAAGCAACAGAAATATGGAATTCCGTATCTTCCAAAGCAGGTTATTTCGTTCTTGGAAACGGTGCCTTCCATTTACCATCCTTGTCTATCTCTTTGCTTACTACCAAGTTCCTGTGATAATTTTTCAGTGCCCAGGAAAAGCATATTATCAACATGGTTTAGAATTAGCCTCTGGAGCTGTCTTAAAGTTTGTTACATTAGATTATTTTTCTGGATTTATAATAATTTATTCCATTGTTAAAAAATGATATGAGTAAACTTGGCACCAAGTACTTTTCTATCCAATATTGTAGTTGAATGGGAAAATTAAATGACAGTAGTGATGGAAATATATGTCACATTTGTAAAATAACTCTGATGCTTCATTGTGATTCATTTTAACTTAGGGAAAAAAACATTCGCAAAGTGCAATAATTCCTTTTTAGATATTAAATGGAAGTTAATTGTAATCTTAGAACCAATTGAAACTTAATGATGTGCTATTAAAGCTTCAAAGTAATTCTTACCTTGGTGAAGGTTATTAAAAAATATTCAGTATCAACGTTTGTTTTTAAATACATGGAAAATATTTAACTCCCTTAATAATCCACTTGTATATTAGTAATAGAATTGAGGCAATCCTCATCGTTGACAATTCTGTATGCTGACAAATCTGAAAGTATGGTACCACTGGGCATTTTATATATATATGAAAGTTAAAGTATATCCTTTACATATATATATATTTTTTAGATTTTAAAACAGATTTATTGAGATTTAATTGACATACAGTAAACGGTTTACATTTAAAGGGTACAGTTTGATAAGTTTTGATATAAGTATACACCCATGAAACTATCAATGCAATAAAAATAATGAAAATATACATTGCCCCATAAGTTTCCTCCTGCCCCTTGGAAATCTCTCCCTCTTATCCTTCCCTACAACCTACCTACTTTGTTTCCAGGTAACTACTGAGCTATATTTTCTAGAATTTTAAAGAAATGCAATGAGTTACATAAAGGATTTTTTTTTTTGGTTTGGCTCTTTTTACTGAGCATGCTTACTTTGAGTTTCCACCCAGTGGATTTAATTTTCATTTTCCTGATGCCTAATGATGTTGATTATCTTTCATTTGCTTATTTTGCATCCATATATCTTCTTTGATGGAGAGTTTTAAATATTACTCTTATATGTTAACAAGTATTACTATTTCTGGTGATCTTTGTTCCTTTGTGGGGGTTCCTATTTCTATCTGGTATCATTTTTCTTCCGTCTGAAGACTTTAACTGTTTTCGTAAAGTGGTTAAGCTAGTGATGAATACCTTCAGCTTCTATGTCTGAAAAGTCTTTACTTGACTTTCAAGGATATTTTTGTTGAGTATAGAATGCTTAGCTGACAGGTTTTATTTTTTTCTTTCAGTACTGTAAATATGTTCCTCTGTTGTCTCTTACTTGCATTGCTTCCAAGAGAAATCTTCTGTCATCCTTTTTATTGTTTCTCTCTATGTAACATATCTTGTTTTCTCGGGCTTCTTTAAGATTTTTCTTTTCATCACTGGTTTTGGTCAATTTGATTATGATGCACTTTGGTGTAGTTTTCTTTGTGTTTCATGTGCCTCGGGTTTGTTGAGTTTCTTGGATCTTCAAGATTGTAGTTTTCATTAAGTTTGGAACATCTGTGGTTATTTCTTAAATTTTTTTTTTGTAGTTGCTTTCCATCTCCCCCCCCCCCCCCCATCTTTGGGGATTTCAATTACTGGTATATTATGTATTCAAAGTTGTCCTAAAGTGCACTGATGTTCTGTTTATTTTTTCTTGTCTTTTCTCTCTGTGTTTCCATTCCATAAATTTCTCTTATGTCTTTAGTTTCACTATTCTTTTCTCCTGCAAAGTCTAATCTGCTGTTAATCCCACTCAGTGTGTTTTTAATCTCACTCACTGTAGTTTGCATCTTTAGAACAGAGGTCTGCAAATGCTTAGTCATCACAGACTGTCTGGCCTGCACTTCCACTGCATTAAACTTTCACTCTAGTTCACTCTGAGCCTTCAGCAATTTATTAAAACTTTTTTGTTGTTGAATTGTTAATTGTATGCAGTAGCATCTTCCTGCTGTGCTCTGCCACAGGTTAACTGATGTTTGTATCCTGTCTCTCCTGGGAGATAGCTGTCTTTTCAGATTTAAGGTTAATCAGTTGCCCAATGACCTCAGTTCTCTGTTGGTTCCAAGAAAATTATGGTTTTGAAGATTACGATTATTTTGTTGTTATTGCTACATTGGATGTGGCACTCCTTCCAGTCCCTATATATTAGACAAAATACAGAGTCAAAAAATTGTTTTAAAGGCATACACATGTTTTCCTATAATATTTATAGGAAAGAGCTTTGGCAAACCACCCTTTTGCATTGAGAAATGAGTTGGCATCTTACCATTATAAAAAGAAGGTTACATTTGTAAGTCTACATTTATTTTACTTTATTTTTTAATTGATGCAGTGTTTCAGGCTAAAAATATACTTGTAATTTGTTGTTTGACTGTCATTTAGGGAATTCTTCTCTTTTAGTAAATGGAAATATCATTAAAAAGTCCTTGGCAGGCTGATCCCTCTAGATTCCTTTGAGATCTATGATTTTTGTTAACCAGAATATTTATGATGTAGATTATATGCTACTGGCTATGACTTTGAGATTAATGAGGAAGAAAGCATTAAAGAATGTGAAATGCTTTGGAAGTGCAGAAAAGTTCTTAAAACATTGAATTATCTAATAGAATAAAAGAGTTGTAACCTGCAGAACGGGGCATCTAGGCAACTCCCTACAACCTAAAATGCTTGACTATCTAGAACTGAAATGTGTATTATTCCTGATAATTGCACATGATGGGTAACAATATTTAAAATGTCACTATGTCCATTGACCACTAGGTTATAGGATACATTGTTATCAGGGCGTATTAGGATAAGCCACCTGTTATAGCAATTCCTTGTAGCTAAACACAATATCATTTTATTTCTTGTTCTAATAATTCAACTAGGCATTTGGTGGGTGGCCATACACATAGTCAGACACACAGAGTCCTTTCTGCCTGGTTGTTTCCTGTCACATAGAGTTTTAGAGTTCTCTGCTGCATCTAGCTGACCATCAAGGGAAGAAGAGTGGAGAAATATGTGGAGGATTTCATGATCCAAGCTTGGAAGTGTGATACATCATTTCATCCCACTTTCCATTGTCCAGAATTTTTTTACATGGCCATATCCAATTTCAAGGACGGCTGAAATATATATTCTTGCTGTGTGCTCAGGAGTAAAAGAAAACACATTTGGTAAACAATTACCTGTCTCACACATGGCATTAGACCTTACATAAGTTAAAGGCGTTCAATTAGGAATCCATTAAGAATTCAGTTCAATTAGACACCATGTGTAAATATGAATAGGCTTGCTATCTTCAGAATCCAGAGCAATTATTATCTATTATCCATGTTTAATATTCAGCAGTTAAATCAGAATAACTGAAAGCAAGATCTGTATTGATATTCTTTCTATTAGTATTGGAAAGAGGCATTTTGCCATCCAAATCTGTGAGACTGGCTGTTGATATACAATAGACAATAGCAACTTCCCCGAACAGCTCATGTTTGCTGATCTAAAATAGGTGGCCACTATTAGAGCAAAGAATACAACTTTTGTAAAATTTCTTTGTAGAAGATATGGAGTAGATGATCCAGCAGAAGTTATGTACCCTATTAAATAGAAAAATCAAAGTGATGTGAAGCTTTATGGCTCTAGAAAGATGGATTTTCCAGAGCTCAAATACTAGCTGTGAGACTCCACCATATTAGTCAAGAACTTTACACTTCAGAGACAGAAAATCTGACCCCAACCAGCTTATGCTAGAAAGATATTTATTGGCTTATATAACTGAATAATCTTTTGCCAGGACTTGCTTCATGCAAGTGCATGTACACAGGTGCACCTTTAATTCAGATATTGGTATCATTACGTGTTTCTTCTCCACTCTCGGTTCTGCCTTTGACTTTGGTTCTTTAAGCTCAGGATCAATGAGCTGGCAACATAGAAGTACTATCTTTAGACTTTATGTCCTTTTAGATTAAATCCAATGGAAAAGTCAGGAGTCTTTCCCAGAAATCCTAGGAAAAGACTCATCATATCTCATTGTTTACTTGAGTTACTTGCCTACCCTTGAAACATGGCCATGAGATTATGACACACTGCTTAGTTTAGACATAGGTTACATGCCACCCCTGGAGATAGGGGAAAGATTTATTTCTGAAACCACATGAACTGGTATTGAGGAAATGGGTGGTGTCCCAGAAAAAAGTACGGTGATTAGATGCTGTCTGGTAAGAAACAATTTTTTTAAATCCCCTATCCTCCCTACATTGGGGTATTTGTACTGTCACTATCATAATTTTCAATATGAAGGATAAAGGCATAAAGTTATAAATTACATATAGAATACATTAAATTTAGTGGTTACTGTAAATTCAGTTTTCTACTTTAATGAAGTATTACATGAACTTAATTCAGTAAAAATGTATTATAAATCATATAGTTAAAACAATATTCTTACCTTCATGAGCTTTTAGACTTCATAGGCTACATCAAAGGAAACAAGGGCTGTCTGAAAGGCCTAATTCTTTCAGAAAGACTTTACCTCCCCAAAAAGAGCTTGCTGTAACTCTCTTGAACTTGTAATTATTTAACTTGTGAGGGAGGTGCTATATTTTTAAAGTTTATCTCAGTGGGTTCCTCTTCTTTACATCTGTGTCCCACTCTCTGACACTTGCATTCTATTTGTCTCTCAGGGAGTAAGTTACATGGAATCATCATGGTCTAGTACTATGCATCTTCTACAAAATTGTCAGATTTCTCTACATGTGCAGTGGTTTGGAAAACATTTTCAACAGTAGAGAAGCTCTTGTGTTTATACTTAATCTCCAAAGTTAAAGCAAAGAATGAAACTATATGGAAATATCCAGCTCCTTGGCAGAGACGTTTGAAGATATGTTTTGTGAGAAGGGAGTTAAGTGGTTTCTCCCATGCCACAAATTGTAATTTTGGATAAAATCAACCTTTATCACCATATTTATTGTTTGGTTAAGACGTTTATTCCATAAATGACTGTTTTCTTTCGGCTTTTAATTGAGCTGTGATCCACATAGCTATTAATTTCATTACCTTTTAAAATTATCAGAAATTCCATGTCTTTCAAGTGAAATTATATATTTTTCTAAAATATAATGGTATTAAGGCATTTATTTATGTTGTTATATAAATTAATGAAAATATCCAGTAAGGGTTACTTCTGTTACCAATTTGATAAAGATTTGTATTTTTAGGACTTTTTAGGCTGCAAGTCACAGAAGACCCTACACAAAATGGCTTATATTTTGGTAAGGAAAATGAATGATTTCAATAACAAAAATCTAAGTGAACTAACACAAGATTGAACAGACTTCAGCTCCTACACTCTGATTTATTGGACTTACCCCACTCAGCTAACATGGAGTTGAAGAAGGTCAACCACCACACCATGGAGCATAGAGTGCCTACAACTGAAAGCAGGAGGAGTGCATACAGTATCCATGTGGAATCTAAGCCCCCACTTGACATAGATGTGCAATGGACACAACCAATCCAATGTCCACAGAGAAAATGTGGCATTGGTGTGGGAAGGGTGGCCATGGTGGCTGCTGGGTGTGGGGAATGGGAGGAAGAGATGAGATGGGGAGGCGTTTTCGGGAAGTGGAGTTGTCCTGGGTGGTGCTTCACGGACAACTACGGGACATTGTAGATCCCCCCAGGGCCCACTGGATGGAACATGGGAGAGTGTGGACTATGATGTGGACCATTGATTATGGGGTGCAGCGATGCTCAGAGATGTACTTACCAGGTGCAATGGATGTGTCATGATGATGGGAGAGACTGTTGCTGTGGGGGGAGTGGGGGGTGGGGGCGGTGGGTTTGAATGGGACCTCATATATTTTGAATGTAATATTTAAAAAAAAAAGACTTAATAATAATTTTAAGGATGCAGAAAACCAAGAGGATCAGACAAAGCACTGAGAGATGTTGGGTAAAGATAGATGCTTTTAAGGTCCTTTTCTTCCTGCATTAGACATGAAGTTTCTGGCCGAGAATAATCGTTAAGGTCTTTAAGTCAGCTTATTTCTTCACACAGCATGATAAGCATGCAAGTTATTAACTATCTTTGTTTTATTCCCGCAGAGAATTGTAAATGTTGCATAACACTCTCCTGATTACCATGCCTCATAAACCTATAGAATTCAGGGTTATTTACCCTATGTAAACCTTCAGCCAGAGTTAGTCCTCTGAAGGTGTTCTGTAGATAAGGTCTCTTTTTTCTAGTAAATATGATTAGCCTATTTGCCTGGAAGTTCTGACAAGGAGATTAAACCAGGTCACATACCTTTTTCCTTTCTCTCAAGGGTGTCTCGCCAATAAAGGGAGTGAATGGATTTCAGGCCAGCCAGTTCAACTCATGTGTCCTCACAAGAAATTCAGGGTTAGTTAATTCAATAGCTCAAAAAACATCATCAAGGATTCAGGTTCTCTTCATATTCCTGCTCTGCCTTCTTTGGACATTTGCCATGTTTCTTAACCTTTTTCCCACTTGGAAAATGTTTTGGCTATTCTGATTCTCTTGCAGTTACATTAGTATTTTAGGATCAGATTATCTATTTCCATAAGAATTTTGACAGGAATTGTGTTGAATCTGTAGATTAACTGGGAATATTGCCATTTTAACAATACTGTCTTCCTATGCATTAGCATGGGTATCTTTCCATTTACTTAGGTTTTTTAACAATTTCTTACAGTTTTCATTATAGAGATCTCGCACTTCTTTTGTTATATTTTCACCTAAGTATTTTATTCTTTTTGATGCTATTACAAAGGAAATTATTTTCTTAATTTCATTTTCTGATTTTTTATTGCTTTTATATGGAAATGCAGTAGATTATTGTATATTGATCTTGTATCCTGCTGCCTTGCTGAATTCATTTATGAGTCCTAATAGGTATTTTTGTGGACACATTGTGATTTTCTATAGACAAGATCATGTCATCTGTGAATGGAGCTAGTTTTACTTCTTCCGTTCCAACCTGGATGCATTTTATTACTTTCACAATTGCCTTTGCTAGAACCTCCAATACAGTATTAACTGGTTGGATAGAGTAGTGAGAGCAAACATCCTCATCTTGTTCCTAATCTTAGGTGAACTGTTGTACCATTAATTATAATGTTAGCTGTTGGCTTTTCATAGGTGGCTTTTTATCAGTTTGAGGAATTTCCCTTCCTAGTATTTTTTAGCCTTTTATCATAAAAGGGTGTTGAATTTTGTCAAATGGTTTTTTTTCTTCTGAATCTACTGAGATGATAATGTGTTTTTGCCTTTATTCGATTATTTTGGTGTGTATAATTAGAAATGTTCATGTCTTTTTGCCTTTACCCTATTAATTTGGAGTATATAATTGACTGACTTTTTCTGTTAAACCAATCCTATATTTTCAACTCCATACTTTCTGGTTATTTATTTTTTTATAATTTCCATCTTTTTGCTGATATTCTGTATTTGATGAGACATCATCCTCATACTTTCTTCATACTTTTGACACAGTTTCTTCTAATTTTTAAGCATATTTATCAGTTAATATAAACTCTTTGTTAGTAAGTCCAATATCTGGGCTTCCTCAAAGTTTCTTGACTGCTTTTTTGTTCCTGTTCATGGGCCATACTATCCTTTTTATTTGGTTGTATCCTAATTTTTCACCCAAAACTGGACATTTGAAATCATACAATGTGGCAGCTGTAGAAATCAGATTCCATCCCTCCCCTCAGTTTAGTAGTTGTGGTTGTTTATTGTTACTGATGTTGATGCTCTTTGTTTAGTATCTTTTCTACACTAATTCTGTACAGTTTATATTCTTTGTACTGTGCAGCTATTGAAATCTCTGCTCATTAGCTCAGGGGTCAGGTAATGATTGCGTAGAGATTTTTTTTTTAAGTGCCTTGGACCTGTACATCTGTGAGAATATCTGTGTGGTGCTGAGGCAAGCCTTCAATGCACCAAATGTTTATAAACTCTGCCTTATCTTTCACTTTCTGCTTGCACAGAGCCTCAAGAACAGATGTGAGAGATGTGAGAGAGTAGGCCTTTGTCGTTCCTGGCCGTGTGCACATCCTTTTAGATTCCCAGGAATATGTCTGAGCTTTTTAAATCCCCATATGAACATTTCATTCTCCCATTTTACCTTTAGGTTTTGACAAGCCAACCCACCCCCACACCTCCCTCTCCCCCATAAGATATTACTGTCTCAGGTAGCTGCAATGTTAATCAGTTGCCATTGATTGTTTTTGATAAATTTCCTGGGGATAGGGCTTTTCATCCTAAATTAGCTCTGAAACATATAAAAAATAGTGACGAGTTTACCAAGGAATTTCCAGACAAGTCAAATAATGGCAGTTCTCTGGGAATGAATTTTTTTGAGGCACATCTTATTCCATCCTCCAGTGACTGCTAGGCTTTTGGCTATCACAGCTATTGTGATTTTGATGGTACTGGTTTTTTTAGGCTACTGCAGAGCTGAGGAAGGAGGTTTGGAGTAAAGCACATTAAAATGCAATAAAACTTGCAATTATTACATAAATCCAGCATTTTCTTTAATAAGTACTCCATAGATTGTTGCAAACCTTTAATTAATTGATAGTCGGGATAATTTGATTTTGACTACTTTTGCCGGTGTTCTCGTTGCTTTTATGGGTCTGAATTTCTGAAAGTCCTTACTCTGCCATCTAAATTGCTCTTCCACCTCTTCTTAAGAATAAGAAAACTGTTTTCTCAACAGTCTTCTCACATTTCGTTGGCCAAAATTGTGTCTCATTCACAACCATCAACAGGAATTGAATTGCTATGATTGGTTAAGACTATTCAAGATTTATTGCTTGACTTTCCTGAAATTCACCTTTGTTATCAAAGAGGAAGAGAGAAGGATCGTTTAATGGGTGAGCAATCAACTCTTTCACAGAATTTGAAACACATCTATTAGATACTTTATTATTTTTAAAATGTCAACATATTTTTTAGGTATCACTTGTGACAGATTCAGTGCTTCTACATTGTGAGATATTGGCATTTTCTGTGTGATATAAAACTACGATCAGTAATATGGTTTGATAGATATTGATTTGTCAAAAAATACAGCTTCATGATTTATTGAACATTTTTCTACTTGGATATTTATATCAGCAAATATTGCAGCTAATTTCTAAACCTATAGTTGTCCATTAGTAAGCTTTTCTTATGCAGTTAACAGACATTCTGAAAGCTGTTAGAGTACCTGATGAATCTGATTTCATGTTACTTATGACATTGCAAAAATTCGCAAGTATGAAAAATGTTATTTGAAAAACATCTTTCTGAAGTAATCACCCTTTACTCATTCTCGGAGCAATTATATTATTTCTCAGTTCTTAATGTGCAATATATTTGGAGATTTATCTTTGGTATACTTCAGGTATGCTATCTCTAGCTTTAGTTCACATATTTTAGAAAAATCACTTGTATTTTCAAATTCATAAGAATTCAGAAATCATTAGTCCAAACATCTGCTGCAGTTTTCCTGATTTCTTTTAGATACACTTGTGTGTCTATAACTCCTTTTGTTTAGTACATCATTCTTTGTATCTTTCTATTAATCATTTTAAACAAAAAAGCCCCACCATAATTCTCAGAAGAAGTATCACTGACCTCACGATTTGCCTAATAGCCCTGTGCATCTCAAACAGTCTCTCATTTCTTCAATACAGGTGACATGTATCACCTAATAAAGCCAAATACCACTCATTTACAATAAATTAAACCTTATTCTGAAAAAAATTTATTCTGTGAGGTTTCTGAGATAAGAAAATAATCCAACAGAACATTCCATTAATTTCATAATGCTAACAACTTAAAATGTATCTCATTTTTTTGTGTGTATTTTTAGGGTGGTATATAAAATATTATATGGCCTAAGAAACAAATAGATAATCCAATTAATTGAACAAAGAATTGGATGGCTTATTCTCTCTGCCTATCTCATTTCTATATTTAAGTGCTGTGGAATCTATAAAAATAAAATATGGATCAGAAAAACTAATTTACTAACTTTTCCAAGTCTCAAGCCTAAACCTTAAATCTTCCATAATATCTTAAACTCCTGCCTATATGTAACCTCCTATTTCTCTGGACTTTCTTTTGTACCTCTCTAGAGGAATTTACCATTTAATAGTCCATGTTTTAAATAATTGTTTGATATCTCTTTGTTGATTAGGACTAGATTTGGTATGTGTAACAAAAAATACGTGGGATTAAACAAAATGTTTTTCTTTCACATAAAAGAAATCTGGAAACAGGCAGTCTAAGTTTGATGGGATGGCTTAAGAAGTTCTCAGGGATGCATGCTCTCTTCCCTCATACTGAAATTGTAGCCCTTGTCTTCATATTGAAAATTGCTGTGGGAATTTCAGTCACCAAAATACCATCTAGAGAGCAGGAAGGAGGATGAAAAAGAAGATTAATAATATACCTTTTTTTACTAAGTCTTCTTAATAGAAAAGTTGCATAATATTTCTGCTTAAATCTCATTGGCCAATGAGAGTTTTTAGTTAAGTGTCAATGAGCCAAGTTAAAAATTGTAATTCATTTTACTAAGAAAGAATGGGAAAATTGATATTGTGAAGAAACTTGCAATCTGTGCAAAATCTATTTTCCCAAATTTTATTCTCTTTTAGTGCAGGGAGCGTATTTTAGTCCCCATTGGACTACCCTGTATTACCTAACACATACCTTGTTCAGAATAGGCACTCAATAAGCATGTAGTGAATATATGAATGAAGAAAGGAATGAAGTAGTGGAAATGGACACAATCATGTTCTAGATATTTTATTATGAAATGATATTTTCAACTCAACATGCCTCTTAAAACACTATCTTTATAGAAGTTCCCCATTTATTCTCATTCATTTTTAATTTCTGGCATCTGGTTCTGTTGTCACTATCCATTTGCTTATTCATTATAAATATTATATCCAAGTGAATATCAAACATCCTTTATGTAAATCCTTCCACATTAGTGGCTCAGGGCATACCAAAGAAATTTGAAAACAATCTCAGACAAATGTGGGTTTGGTTTTGTTATGGAAGGTAGGGTTCTACCTGTAGTTTGAAGAGTCCTATTTTAAGTGAGAATTTGAAGAAAATGGAGGTGTAAGTACAGTGATGATGGGAGCGGAATGAACATGCAGAGGTTTAGGGGTTGTGGAAACCAGGCTATCTGATATGATGGTTGGCTCTGGGAGCTATACTTTGATATGTACAATACCTAGTACCTTGAATTTAGGATGACTCTGTATTTCTTTCTTAAGCATTGGAAGTTTATGGTAGCATTTGACAATACTGGTGTGTGAGGAAAATTCATTTGGATACCATACTGTTTAAACTTGCTGAGTAAATAGCATTCTACCCTTATTTTGCACATGTGTAACTTTATTAGTTCACTGAGGAAGACTTGTTTTGATAAGTATGGATTTCTACCTCAAAAATGTCATCATCTGTAGAAAAATATTCAGGACTTTTCACTTCACAGGACCTTTCTAATACCCTAGGAAGGACACTAGGAATATTTTCTCATTTGAAATATCTTTGTAAACTTGGCAACAGTGAGATATTTTGTACTTTTTGAAAAAGAGGGCTCTAAAACTGTATAAGCTTTAGTTCATATAAAATTCAAGTTTAAAAATAACATATAAATTAAAGTACCCTAAATACTAGCAACCCATACCTCTCCAACATATTACCGCTGGTCTTTCCATCTAAACATTCTCTCAACTTTATGTGGATTCAATTAAACTAAGTTTCTGCCAGCCAGTCAGGTAACTGAGAAAAAAAACCCACTTCATTGTGCTGAAGATAATCATAGTTAGCAAAAACAGTTGTAAATAGATTGAATAATTTAATAGAGTTGTTATTGAAATGATTTCTCAATCACAATGAATATATCTTTTCCTCTTGAAAGTAATAAAATGTTTTCTGGTCCCCAAACCTGTCATTAAAAATGATTCATTTTGTGTATTTTTGCAACCAGCTGCCTTCAAGGAAAAGTAATAAAATGTATATTAATACAAAAGAATATTTAAATTTTATGCAACATTTTGCTTTAGATGATAATATACAAAGGATTTTTACCCTGTTGCCATAGGTCAGTGTTATCTTTATACACTGGTTCACATACCCAAAACACCTTTAGCATTAGATATATGATTCACACGTGCTAGTCAATTAAACTCCCAATGTTTTTAGGAAAAAATGTTGGAATAATTTCCATAACTGAAAATTATACTTTCTAATTTTAGGGATGACAGTATCATTAAATAGATGATTCTAAATCATGAATTAATTTGCATGTATAAATCATGAGTAAAATACTAATAGTTCAAATATGGTATTGTGTTAAAAGAATATTGTACCATATTTAGAATGTTTTTTCTAGAAATTCAAGGAAAGTTCCATATTAGGTAACCTAAGTATCATATAATTGACTGAATAAAAATAGTTATCCTTAACAGATGCCAAAATGGCACTGATTAAGCTCAAAATGCATGCCTGATTAAAATAAAAAAGGAAACCAAATTATATCTAGAAATAGAAGGGAAATTTTGTAATTTGGTAGAGTATTTATCAGCAAACAAAATCAACATCATTCTTAAGAATGGAACAGTAGAAGCAATTCCATTCAAGTCAAGTAAAAGACAAGGATTTCTATACCTTTTGCTGAACTTTAACAATATTATGAATGTATTAGCCAATATGATAAGACAGGAAAAAGCGTTTGTGAGTGATTTGAATATCTATTTGATATCCAAGAGTAGAAACATAATATTCGCACTAATTGGAGTTAAATAAAATGGCTATCTACAAGAATCATATATTATTGTCAATGACTTCCTTATATCCAGAATAACTAAAAAAATAATAATTCATAAAAAACAACCTACTGTCAACAGCAGCAAAATAATAGAATTAAGTAATGCATGGTATAAAAAGAACAAAAGCTATAATACTTTAAAGACATAAAAGAGACTTGAAATAAATAGATATGAACCTTCGTCTTGTAAGATGAAGATTTTCTTTAAATCCGTCTACAAATTAACTGTAATTCCAATAAAACTGTCAAAAAGTTAATTCTATAGATAATCTGAAAGAAAATACCCAAGAAAACTTAGGAAAAAAATAATCAACAGCTTTCTTAACCAAGAAACTACAATAATTTATTATCTTGGCAAAAGAGTGAACCAAAAGATTGTCATAATAGAATATAAAATTATTACTATATCTGTATAAGTATCTATTAATATGTTATCCACTTTTTACCATATTTTTTGATGTATTAAATGTGCTCTCAAATGTGTGAGTCCTAATTCTATAAGAGTTATTTTTGGGGAAAATTACTTTCATCATACAGGCATGTATTAAAAGTGATTTTAAAGTATCCCTGAACAAGTAAACCCATTATTTTGCATGTGTAATTAGAATACGCTATACACTGGAATCAGTAGGAAATCATAAACACTGGATGTGCAGACATATCCTACCAGAAATTATGAAGTACTTTAAAAGCAAATAAAGGTTCTACACTTTAGTGGCCACAGGAGACTATAAAGCAAACCACAAAATAAAATAAATGTGAATAAATTCCTCATCAATGAGCTACAGTACAAAAACCAATATGATCCTTTTAAAGGAATTCCAATATCATGCTTATCCATGCAGTAAAAGAAAGTATCTTGCTGAATATTAGTACATAGCCAAACTTGGGGTGGGGAGGGGCAGGAAGGGGAAGCAAATTTTCATAGAAAGCTGTATTTCAACAAGTATCCTATACATTTAATAGATACATGAAAAGAAGTGTTCATAATGAATTTTTATTTTTATCCTCAAACCCCACAGAATCGTTATCTTCAAAGCCAGGTAAATCATGGATTCCAAAGTTTCAAAATCCCTCATGTAGAAATTCCTTTCATTGCTGGCATTCACTGTGTTGGAACCTGGGTCACTAGAGTCACCACACAGTAGATTGTCCTTAGTATGATTAAGGGCATCTCTAATTCCATTTTCAAATTATTGCTTTACTATTTTTTGTTTTACTCCTCTCCGTGACATTTAACACAATCCAACTTTAGTAATATTTTGGATCTGTTCCTTCATCTATCTTGTCACTTCAAAATTTGGGACAGCATTGATTTTTCACTCTCACTTGAAATGGCTTATTGATTGAGACAGCTAAGAGTGGAAATTTGCTGGTGAATTTGGTGGGTAGTTAATTATCTTTGTAACAGTTTCTGTTATATGAATGTTAGATTTCTTTGATAGCTTAATGCTTAGACTGCACTTTTCTAATCACAATTTCATTCCTTCCTCATCCTTCTAATTGTAATCAAATATCATACCACTCATTATTTAAAGGATATGTATTTTCATTATTTTGCCTAATGAAAGGTAGGGGAGATTTTTTTCAATGGCTGAAGATATCATCAATAGTCTATCTCTTTTTATCTTTCAACTCTAAACTCCTCAGGATGTTGGATTTTCATTCTGCATGCTTGTTGCCTCATTAATGAAAAAAGGCTTTTTAGCTCCAGGTATCACAGACTCACATATCATTGCAAGGCAGAAAGAGAAGGATAACACTGGATCTCTTATAGTCTGTCCACCTTATTATAAAACAAAACATTCCCTAGAAGCACCTCATAAGACTTCTGTGTCATTGACAGGATGATACACAGGTCACTCCTAATGTCAAGGAAGCCTGGAAAAGTAAATTCCTGGAGTAGAGGAATGCATTTGTCATGACCCATGAGGCTTTATTCCCAGGATCTGGGTACAATATCTGGGTTATATTTGCGAGGAAGAAGTGGCAGCAGTGGTGGTGCTGTGGTAGGCAAATAACAATGGTAATGGCATTCTTTTAAAAAGTAGAGAAAACATACTTCTGCCTGCTCCCCTGATGGCCTCCCTCCTGCTGGCCTCCCTCCTGCCGCCTCTGGCACCAGGCTGAGTAAGGCCCTTGTCTTCTCTGCCCTGTTTTCCTTGGCTGTGGTTTTATCTATCCTAGCCCCAGATTTCTTCCCTGATGTGGTGTCAACTACCTGCAGCTTTGAGGATGAAGCCACTGAGGCCACAGCTGATTACAATGCAGTTCAGACACAGAAATTCACAAGCCAAGATGTTTCAGATGTTACTGCTGTGTATTCTGAGTATTATGAAGAGCTCATGACTGAAGTACCAGACCAGATCAGCATTAGATCCACGGAAAGCAGTGAGGCTATCTCAGTGCAGGAAAGGAAGCAAATGTTCTTTTATCTGTGGCCATCACTCTGTTACCCACTACTTTCTAAAAAGATTCTGAACTTCAGAAAAAGCCTACCCACTACACTATCATGGATTGCAAAATTGTATGAAACTAGAGAAACAATGGATTCTCAGCCTCAGGAAAAATTAGGTTCTGGGGTGGCATGAGGGAATTGAATACATAAATGTGCGGTGGGACATTCCTTAACCATGTTTGCATTTCATGTTGGCTCAAGAAATGTTCCTTTTGATTGAAATTTTTTAAAAAATTGGAGCAGATATAGGTTTACAAAAAAAAATCATGCAGTGAGGACAGAATTTTCATTTTAACTTTACCATCTTAACACAATTTTCTCTGTTGTTGACATTTTGCATTGGCATGGTACATTTGTTAGAATTGATGAACGAATACTCTTCTAATTTTATTTTTAACTAAGGTCCATAATTTACATTAGGGTTCAAAACAAAAGTAGGAAAAATAGCAGATTTATGCCAAAAGTACAACATACTAACACAACTTAGTATTTTATTTTATTATCTACAAAATTTAATAGTCAAGAGTATGAGCACTTTTGAATAGTCATAGGATTTGCACTTTTGAAAATTGGTAACCTGTTTGGTAACATATCAAGTGTCAGAGAGGTTTTGAAGATATTTGATATTTGTGAAATGTTAAAATTAGTTCGTTTCATAGTATTAGTTAAATATCCATAAATTATATTATTTCATTTTCATATTTACCTGGTGCCTTTTGTGCTATTTTTTAAAATATATTTTTTTATTGAAGAATACGATTGATACCTGAATGTACATAAACAATAAGTGTATACTGCAAGTTGTGAACTTACAAAATAAACATGCTTAACATCATACAGGGGCCCCATACATCACCCTTCCACCAACACCTTGCATTGTTGTGAAACATTTGTTACAAGCTATGCAAGGGCATCATCAAAATATTACTAATAACTGTACTCCATATCTTACATTTGGTGTATTTTCCCCTCAACCCACCCTATTATTTTTTTAAATATATTTTTATCACAGAGGTTGTGAACCCACAAAACAATTATGCACATGTGCAGAACTCCCACACAGCACCTCCCCACCAACACACCACTCCGTGGTGGAACCCTTGTTATAGACTATGAGATAACATCACCAAACTGCTACCACAAACCATGATCTATAGCATACATTTGGCACACTTTTTCCATTCCCCCCATTTTCAGCACAGTACACACATCTTTGGCATTGATGCAACAATATTACAGTATTGCTGTTAACCACAGTCCCCAGGTCACATCAACTGTATTTCCCCAATGCTTCTCCACATTCCCACCACCCTACAATAGTGACATACATCTGCTCTAGTTTACAGAAGACACTCTTGCATCTGTCTTGGTGCTATTTTTGTTCTGACCTGAATATATACTATGTTATATATTTTTAATGAATATGAAACCCCGTTATGCTGATCCACTAAAATAATTGATACCTTCTGTCCATGTTATCATTGAAAATTGGCAAACTGTCATTTTTGTGGGTACTGAGTTACTCTAGTTACATTTGTCTAATTTTTTTTTCAATTTTTCTTTTTATGATAACTTTGCAATTTTTCCACAGAGATTGTGCCTCTCTTCTATTTTTTCCAACTATTAATTTTCTTATTTTGGTGACAAAATTACACTCTGCAGCTCAATATGTTCTTTTAAAATATCTGTATCTATCTATCTATATATTTATTAGAGAGGTTGCAAACTTGTAAAACAATCGTACACATGTGTGGAATTCCCATACAACACCCCTCCACCAACACACTGCATTGTTGTGGAACATTTGTTACAGATTATGAGATGATATCATCAGACTATTACCACTAACTATAGACTATAGCATACATTTGGTATATTTTTCCATACCCCCCCATTATTAACACAGTACATCCTTGGCATTAATGCAAGAACATTACAGTATTGCTGTTGACTATAGTCCATAGGTTACATTAATAGTATTTTTCGCATGCTTCTCCACGTTCTTACCACTTTGCAATATTGATGTACATTTGTTCTAGTTCGTAGAAGGACATTCTTGTATTTATACTATTAACCACATTTCTCATCCACCGCTGGGTTCACTATGTTATTCAGTCCCTAGATTAGTCTCTAGCTCAATTGACATTTATATCCCTAGACTACCCTTTTCAGCCACAATCCCATTTATAAACCGAATATGTTCTTTGGTTCTTTTATGTGTTTTTTTATAACATTCAACTTGATTACAATGCATCTGAGCCTTGGGCTACAGTAACGATAAATTTAAATCTAAAAATCTATAAGAAGTAACATAAACTCTGCTTCCGATTACCTATGTGATTTATGGCTTATTATTTTTGCTAAAGAGAGTAGGATGTGAAAACCTTTCCCCTGTATTTTGTGTTGCTGTTCTCCATCTTGAGGGGAAGCATCACTGTTAAACACATATAGCTTTTGACTTTCTGTGTCCATCCATATTAAGAATGTTTTGCAGGTGAAATAATCTTGGTAAGCATTTGTTGGTGTAAGTATTTGTGTATGTGTGTAATGTATTTATGGAAATATGCCCGTTATGCTGTCATTTTATAGATGGGGCACTTAAAATCAGTTGGAGGGATGGATTACCAATAAATTGTATTTTGAAAAACAAATACCAGATGAATTAAAACCTTTAAATTTAAAAGTGGATTTGGTTCAACTGATAGAGCATCTGCCTACCATACGGGAGGTCCAGGGTTCAAACCCAGGGCCCAAACCCAGGGTCTCCTGACCCATGTGGAGCTGGCCCATGCACAGTGCTGATGCATGCAAGAAGTGCCGTGTCACGCAGGGGTGTCTCTCATGTAGGGGAGCCCCATGTGCATGGAGGGCTGCCCGCGCACACGGAGAGCAGACGCAGCAAGATGATACAACAAAAAGAGACAGATTTCCAGTGTGGCTGACAAGAATGCAAAGTGGACACAGAAGAACACACAGTGAATGGAAACAGAGAGCAGACAATAGGGGCAGAGGGAAGGGGAGAGAAATTAAAAATTTTAAAAACCTTAAAAAAACCCCTTTAAAATAACTAGAGGAAAATATAGCATAATACGTTTATAACCTTAAATCTGGGAAGATTTCATAAACAAAGCTGACAAAGCACAAATCAAAAAGTCATGCTTGGAGTACTTAACTACGTTAAAAAAATATACAGTATTCCTGAAGAAAAAATGAGAAAAATTCAGTGAAAGTTGAGAAATATTTTCAGTCTATATACTAGACAAATATTTGATAGATTGATATAAAAAGAACTACAACTTTTAAGAAAAGAAAAAGATGATCAACCCAATAATAAAATGAGAAATTTACATTTAAGAAATACAAAATAATAAACATATAAAAGTTGTTTGATCTGATAAAAACATGAAAATTAAAATTATAGTGAGTAAAAATTCACCTATTACATTGGGATTTATTATTTTAAATCAATATTATTTATGTCCATTGTCAGTGAGTATATAGTGGGGAGTAGGAAGAAAACATTGTGCACCTTCTTAGTAAGATCATAACCTTTTGCAGGTTGTTTAGCTTAGTTTCTTTGGGTGCTCAAGCAAATACTATGAATGGGTTCTCTTAAACAGTGGGAATCTATTAGCTCCTGGTTTTGAGGCTAGGAAAATGTCCAAATCCAAGTATCATCAAGGCGATAACTTTCTTCCCAAAGGCTGGCATTCTGGGGCTAGCTGTGGGTGATTCTTGGTCCTATCCTCCTACATGGCTGCCTCTCCAGGGCTCTTCCTTCCCTCTGGGTTCTGCTGACCTCCAGCTTCTTGCCTCCCATGGCTTTTCTCTCTGTGTCTGAATTTCATTCTTCATATAAAGGACTCCTTATTGAGGTGGGCACACCTTATCTGAAGTAACCTCATCAAAAGGTCCTACTTACCATGGGTTCACACCCACAGGAATAGATTAAGTTTAAGAACATGTTTTTCTGTGGTACATAACTCCAAAGGGTTCTCCAGAGAAATAGAACCAACAGGTTGTTTAATAAGATATTTTATAGGAATTGGCTCATACAGCTGGGGGCAATGGCATGTCTGAATTTCTTAGGGCAGGCCTTAAGCTGGAACTCAGATGAAGGTTTCAATGAATTCCCCAGGAGATACTGGCTGGTTGAAGTAGAGGTGGAAATTCTTTCTGACTGCTGAACTTAAAAGGATTGGATGAGACTTCTCTCATTGCTAAAGACAATCTTCTTTATTGACTGTAGATTTAATCAGCCTTAGATGCAATCCATTGATTTAAATCTGTGAAGTGTCCTCAGTAACAATCAGGACAGTGCTTGCTTGACCAAACAATTGAATACCATAACTTGTTGACACATGAACTTAACGATCACAGAGGGTCATTTGTCCATATTTGTAAAAATTGAAAATATGTCTATACTTAGCCCTGGAAATTGTACTTTGTTCTAGAATTCATTCCTGAGAAACAATCATGTAAGCATATCTCATTCATGTAGATGCCTTTATATATATCTACACAGGTGACTGTGGTAGATGTGGTAGACCAATTCTCATGATGTAGAACGTTTTCTACAGTATGTTTCTAAATTTGAAAAGATGGCAAATTATAAATCATTACATATGGTCACATTAGGTTATGGTCCATCTACCTATCTGTAGCAGTTTGATATAATTATGAATTTCAAAAATAGATATTGGATTATGTTTGTAATCTGGTCTGTACTTGGGCATGATTAAATTATGATTAGGGCTTTGATTTGGCCATGGCATTAGGGCATTGAGTCCCTGCCCTTTGGTAGGTGGAGACTCACAGTTAAAGCATAGAGCTGGAGGTTTTTTTTTTTTTTTATCACACCCCGTGGCTTGCTTGCTGTCTACTCTCTGTATCCATTTGCTGTACGTTCTTCTGCATGTCTGTATTTATTTTTTTATTTCTTCCCACCCCCTTGTGGCTTGCTTGTTGTTTTTTACTCTCTGTGTCCATTCACTGCACACTCTTCTGTGTTTTTTACTTGTCTCCCTTTCTGTTGCGTCACCTTGCTGAGTTGGCTCTCCGCGGCACTTGTGGGCCAGGTGGCTCTCCGCAGCACTTGCGGGCCAGCAGCTCTCAGTGATGTGCCCTGGGACATGAACCCAGGGTTTCCCATATGGTAGACAGGAGCCCAACTGATTGAGCCACAGCCACTTGCTGGAGGGTTCTTAATGTTGGAGTTTTGATGTTGGAGTTTGATGCTGAAGTCTTAAGCTAGAGCCCCAGGAAATAAGCACACAGAGGAAAGAGAACCAAGCCCCAGGAAGAAAGGAACCTTGAACCCAGAGAGAAGCAAGACCCTGGAAGGGAGATATCCAGGAAGCCTGAACCCTCACAGCCATCAGCAGCTATCTTCTCCAATATGTTAAAATAGACTTTGGTGGGGGAAGTAATTTATGCTTTATGGCCTGGTATCTGTAAGCTCCTATCCCAAATAAATACCCTTTTAAAAATCAACCAATTTCTGGTATTTTGCATCAGCACCCCTGGCTAATGCTCGCTCCATCTATCTATCTATCTATCTATCTATCTATCTATCTATCTATCTATCTATCTATCTATCTATCATCTGTCATCAGAAAAACATCTGAAGGACACAGTTCAAACTTCAATCTTTAAATTTAAAAAATAGCCACCTTATGGGTGAGTTTGTATTATATGGGCTTGGGGTGCTTTCACTTTTTACTTAAATCACTTTGTAATTTTAAACATTTTATATTCACTTATTAGATTGCAAATGTGAAAGTGGTGGTGAAATCATCACTCTTGTACACTCCTGATTGATATATATACTCACATACATAAATTTTTCTAAAAGAGAAAAACTCTATCTGGGTATGGCATTGGCAGTCAAATCCTCTCTAGTGTTTTATAATATATTTATATTTCATTGTACTATCAAGCTACAAAATGGGTAAATATTAAAAGAAGAGAGAGAGCGGGAGAGAGAATAATAATATTAGTAACAATAAAAGGGATAATAATAAAAGAAAAGCCACCTTTCATTACTAGTGCCATCCTCAGCTTTCAGCGTGGTTTACAAACCTATTCGATGGCCATAATTGAACTGGAGCTAAACCCTATCTTGACTTGTATTTTTCCTCTCTACTGCTCCTACCCTTCTGATTAGGCTGCGAGTTGGCCTGTAAGAAGTTTGGAACAACAAACATATTTTCCTAAAACTATAAACTTTCTTTGAGAAAATGTCTTTAGTGATCCAAGCTGAGATGATTGGATTATACCTCTAGGCTTTAATAGGATTCTTGCTTCTTTCTTTTTCACCTTAATGCTTCAAGGTGGGGTTGAGGACAAGTCTGGAACTGGGTATGCTGCAAAGGAAACTGGTGCTGGACTGGGACCTCAGAGACAGTAGAGAGCTGGATAAGGATTTGCTGCAGGTACTCTCTTGTGCCTTCCTCTACTGCAGTCTCAGGCTGAGCTGTTCCCCAGGGCCCAGGAGTCACAGGAGAATTGTTGCAGCTCAGAAATAGAAGAAGAAGAATTTTAAATACGAGGTAGAGAAACAAGAGCCCATATGGCCAAATGTTCTGAGACTGCCCGCTTTTACTTCTGTTTTCCAACACTTGACTAGGAGCTGTATTTTGTGCTCTAAGATCACTTTATGCCCAACAAAAATGTGAAATTCCTGACGGTTTTCTTCCCTGTCAATCCTATCCCATCAGTTAAAGCTTAATCTGTGGGACCTGTAAAAAACATTTACTAATTATAGTGGTGAGATCCCAACATCTAAAATTTATGTGAGGATCTTCATAAAGCCCAAAATAATCAGGGAAAGGAATACACATTTGTAAGAGAAGGGGTTACCATGATTTTTGAAAGTCCAAAAACATTACTACTCTTACAAATTTTGCATTAATTCCTACAAATGAATCTTAATCTAGCCCCATACATGTTTAAACTAAAAGGCTCCTCTTCTCTCTTTTTGTTCATTTCCCTGCATGGTAACTACTGTTCCTTTCAACTGGGACAAGCAAAACAGCATGCTGGACTTTTCAATCAAAAGCCCTCAACCCTCTTAAGGTCTTCACTTATTCAAAATGAAGGAGCTGAGAATCTCATAGGGAGATTCCTCACATTTTTGAAGCATAAACAATACAAAATGTATCCCCTTTGATCTTATGGCCTAAAATCCATTTGTAGCTAAACTGTGAAAAAAGACTCAGGCACTAGAAATCATGTTGTATTTCCAAAAATATTTATGGTGCTGAAATGCAATCCAACATGCCATTTTAAAAATCAAATTTTGTAATGATATATCTTAGCAGAGTAGAAAAAAACTAGATAGATGTAGGCTTTCTATTCTAATTAATTAAGAAGTAAATATGTACCCATTAATGAAAATAATTTACCAGGAACTTGTATCTTCCTTTGATATACCAATCAGAATTCTGTGAAGGTTCTCCAGAGTGCTTCAAAATGATTTTTATTTTTTTCTGTCTTTTAATCTGGTCCAGAAATGAATATTCATGCCCTAAAGTCACTCTTCTCTTCTCTCTTCCCATCATTATCATTATCAGTAATCTGATAATATGCTCAAGGACTCAGAAATCTCTAGTTTAATCCAACATGGTATTTCTCTTTTTGTCCAGACATCTCTTAAAATTTTGGGTGACTAAATAAATAATTTTTAAAAGATATTCAAATGTGGGAAGAGGTGGGGAAGTTTAGATAAGAAGTGAATAGAAAATGGCATGGAGGGAAACGGACTTTGGCCCAGTGGTTAGGGCGTCCGTCTACCATATGGGAGGTCCGCGGTTCAAACCCCGGGCCTCCTCGACCCGTGTGGAGCTGGCCATGCGCAGCGCTGATGCGCGCAAGGAGTGCTGTGCCACGCAAGGGTGTCCCCCGCGTGGGGGAGCCCCACGCGCAAGGAGTGCGCCCGTGAGGAAAGCCGCCCAGCGTGAAAAAGAAAGAGCAGCCTAGCCTGCCCAGGAATGGCGCCGCCCACACTTCCCATGCCGCTGACGACAACAGAAGCGGACAAAGAAACAAGACGCAACAAATAGACACCAAGAGCAGACAACCAGGGGAGGGGGGGAAATTAAATAAATAAATAAATCTTTAAAAAAAAAAAAAAAAAAAAAAAAAAAAAAAAAAAAAGAAAATGGCATGGAAATCATTCCAAGGTAGTTATAGATGAAAAAATGTGCACTGGACTTGGTGTCAGCAATTTAGAATGAATCTCAGCTAAGCTGTCAAGTGTTGGATGACTTTAGGCAACTTGTTTAGTCTCTGAGGATCTTAGTTTCTTTGAGATTATTAGTTTTAAAAGAGTTGTTGCATGTAATGTACTTGTGATGGTGAGGCTAATGTGTCAACTCAGCCAGATACTGGCGCCCAGTTGTTTGGTAAAGCAAGCACTGGGCTTACTGTAATTCAAGGGTATTTAATGGACTTTAATCATCAGTGAGTTGATTGCATAAATGGCTGGTTACATCTACAATCAACTAAGGCTGCCATCAGCAATGAGTGATGTCTCCAATCTGAACAACTGAAGGCCTTAAAAGGAGAAGTGATTTTAGCATTGAGAGAGATACTTCAAATAACCTTTGTCTCCTGGAGAATTCAAGAAGGACCTTCATCAGAGTCCCTGGCTTGCAGCCTGTGCTACTTAATTTGGATTTGTGCATCCCCATGGTCACCCAATACTCTTTTATAAAATCTCATGCTATTTACAGATATTTGTCAGTTCTGTTTCCCTAGAGAACCCTGACTAATATAGTATTTAATTTATAAAGTTATTATTCCTTTTATTAAGTTTCAAAAGCATTTTTGTTGTTTTTATGAATTTTTCCCTTTGTCCGTGTTGCCCCTGGGAAACAAAAGCCAGGTAGGCTTTTTCACTTCCATTGAGATAGCCCATATCTCTTAGTGGTAGCTGTTGAGCTTAGTGAAGTTTAAAATAAGCCCAGGGGCCAGAAGTCTGATATTTCTTTAGTTTGTTTATAAGAATCACAGTTAGTTCGTTTATAAGTTATTCTTGAAAATAAGTTACTCTATTCCTTGGACTCCAGTTATAAAACCAGAAGGATATTATTTTTAATGAACAGAATTTCATAACTGCCTATAGGAAAAGATCACGATATCTTAAGCATGACAAATTCTATTTAGTTCCTTAAATATTTGTTGACATTTTGGCATCCTACTTGCCAACACATTTCATTTAACTGCTGAGCTCTAGTAGCTTAAAAGTACAACGTTTATATAGATTATCTTTCAATTATTAGTCATTCTATTAAATAGAATCTTCATAAAGCCCAAAATAATCAGGGAAAGGAATACACATTCGTATGAGAAAGGGTTACCAATCACACCCAGCTACAGATCAAATTACAAACATAATCCAGTATCTATTTTGGAATTCATAACCTTGTCAAACTGCTACACTCTCTGTCTCTTTTGTTAACTCCTGTGAAGTTTAGGAGACCCCAATATGACTCTTAACCTCTCACACCAACTGCAAATTCAGGGATCTCTCAATACCACTTTCACTTTAGATACAAACTGCAAGATTGGGATCCTCCAAGCCCACCCTCAGATTCAGCAGATTTCTACAACTCACAGAACTCTGCAAAGCCATTATATTCATTTTTACAGTTTATTACGTGGAAGGATACAGATTAAAATCAGCCATGGGAAGAAGTGCATAGGGTAGGGTCTGGGAGAGACCAGGTGTGAGCTTCTAGTTTTTCTCTCCCAGTGGAGTTGTATGGACAGCGTTTATTTCTCCCAGTAGCTATGTGTGACCCAAGGAAGCTCACCTAAGCCTTGGCATCTAGTGTTTTCATTGGGGCTTGGTCATGTAATAATGTTGACCACCCTCATGACTGACCTTAGTCTCCAGCTCCTCCAGAGGTCCCGCTGGTGCTGTGTGACACCAAGCCCCCCACAGTGAATTACATCCTTCGCACAGACTATCTGGTCTGCCTAATGCTCCCAGGTAAATAAAGACACCTTTATCAGGCAGGATTCTAAGAATTTAGAGATTATCTCCCAGGACTTGGGGGCAAAGAAGAAACCTTGCTTTGGGCAAAGATAATGTAACCCTTTACTGCATACTTGTCTAGTCCAAGCAGTCATAACTTTGCTTCTAGATTAGTGCAAAAAGCTAAAATTCCCTCCAGTTTCTCCTTATACTCCCTAATCCAGTTTCCACCTAGAACTCAGGAAGATTTTTAAAACTTAAGGTAGGTCAGTTCACTTCCTTATTTAAAGTGCTTTCGTAGTTTTCCATTACACTAAGAATAAAATCCCAACCCCTGGGAAACGGACTTTGGCCCAGTGGTTAGGGCGTCCATCTACCATATGGGAGGTCCGCGGTTCAAACCCCGGGCCTCCTTGACCCGTGTGGAGCTGGCCATGCGCAGTGCTGATGTGCGCAAGGAGTGCCGTGCCACGCAAGGGTGTCCCCCGCGTGGGGGAGCCCCACGCGCAAGGAGTGCGCCTGTGCGGAAAGCCGCCCAGCGTGAAAAGAAAGAGCAGCCTGCCCAGGAATGGCGCAGCCTGCCCAGGAATGGCGCCGCCCACACTTCCCGTGCCGCTGACGACAACAGAAGTGGACAAAGAAACAAAAGCAGACAAAGAAACAAGACGCAGCAAATAGACACCAAGAACAGACAACCAGGGGAGGAGGGGAAATTAAATAAATAAATAAAATCTTTAAAAAAAAAAAAAAAAAAAAATCCCAACCCCTTTCCCTCATTTACAAAATCAGCCACAGCCATTCAGAGTGTGCCACACAAAGAGCACACTTCCTGACATTGCCTTGCACGTGGCTGTGCCTCAAGTATCGCATATTCTAGTCATCTGCCTTTTTTTCTATAGACAGTTTCTTTAAACTGTCAAACTATTCTAGGCCAGAGGCCTTTGTATTTTCCATACTCTCTTTTGGAAACACTTTTCCCTGGCTCCTTGGAAGGTTAACATTTTCTTACACATCAGATCTTAGTTTAAGTATCACCTCAGAGAGGTCTTTCAGTCACTGTCTAAAATAGATGTCTTCTGTTAGTCCCTGTTATTCACATAACCATATTCTATTATTTTTGTAACACTTATTATTATGCACTGATATGTTTTTGTTTATGTGCTTAGTATTTATCTCCTCTAGAATTAAGTATCTCAAGTTGAGAAACAATGTCCTGTGGTTTTTTTTTTTGGTATATAGAAGAGTGCCTGGCATGTAGTATTCATTTGGTAAACATTCGTTCAGTAACAGACTGACTGATTTGTTCCCAGGCAAACTTTGGTTTCTTGGCATTAGATCCAGTTTCTTCTACTCTACATGACATTTCATCAAGACAATGTTTTAAACTAGATCTTATATTCATATTACCCTCCAGTGACACATTTGAGTCTGTTGTGTAAAATTACATTTATCAAAATTGTACATGATACACTCACTCATACTCATTCATGTAAGTAGAAGTATTCATATTTCGTATTCTCCAAATATGTGATATCAAAATACCTAGACTGCAATTAAAGACTACCAAGATGTCCAAATACTAAAATGAAGTATTGCTACAAAGAAAGGCTTGTAATATTGGTTTTCAAAAGCCAAGGCTTCTTAATAAATTTTCTGGGTTTATTAAAAATTTTGCTTTGGTTCATTTTTTTCTTTTTCTTTTTTTATTTTACTAGGATACTGTCTGTTTAGCTGCAGCAGGGGCACATTTTCTCTCAGTATGTTTAAAGTAACATTTTTGATAGCTGCCACAGGGTCACTCAAAGCAGAACAGAAGAGTGCCTTGTGCTTCAGCTTGTTCCCTGAATGTGGAGTTTCATAACAAGCATGCTTCTCAGCAAATGTCTAGAAGAGCAGATTAGAATGCAGTCTATTTTTTTGACAGTTGTAACACATCCCATCTGTCTTTATTTTTTTCCTTTATTAGCTATCAGTCAATTGGATGTAATAGTTTCTCCCTGCAAATATGTTTCATAAACAGTACTTCACTGGAGTTTAACAGGTGATCAGCTCACTTTTAAAATCATCAATGGCATTTTAAAAGGAATTGTGAGTTTGGGTGATGCAGTTACCAAAATATATTTCATGGATTCATCATTGGTCTTATGGATTCTTAAAGAAGACCATATTCAGTTTGAAAACTTGACTGTTGTGGGCTTAGAAAATATCATTCCTCATTAAAAAACAATTTAAACTATAACATGAAAAGTGGTTTGAATATATATTTAGAGAACATTTGGTTGAATGTAAAGAAGTTGGGAAACTGTAAATATATTTATGAATGAGTTAAAATATACAATATGTTTTATTTATAATACCATTCAAAAGCATTTCTTTTTTATTTCCGAGGCTCTCAATTCCAGAATTAAGTAAAAAATTAATAATTATTTCCTAATGCATATTGAATTCAAGCATTAGCTTTCTGTTGACTCAGAAATCAGTAAATTCACCCTTACTGCTTTACTTACATACTAATCATCTTTTAATAACTAGCTAAAGGACATTGCAAATTAGGTTCCCTCCATGTCACATATTCCAAATAATATTTATCTTCTTTCTCTCCAAAGTGATTGTTCTACACCATCTTCTCATTTCTGAGTGATTTACTTTCCTAGTCTCCTGTGCTTAAAAACGTACTTCTCCCTCTTTAACCACCCCACATAACCCATAACTAAAAGGTCTTATTAGATCTTCTCCACCAATCTTAGGTTTGTCCCTTTTTGTCCAGAGTTCCACTGCCCATAATGGTAAAGATCTAGATTTTTCTTCACAAAACTTTCATATTTGTTTTCCCAGTTGATTGCTTGAACAAATAAGATAATATAACTCCTCTGTTAAGTCACCTATCATGACTTTCTGTTATTCATTGAAGATCTTTTCAATCTGATCCTCTTTCATCTTTAGATAATATAATAAAAACTGATATTAATCAGGTTACGTTATGAGCTCTTCACTTCAGCTCAATTTGTGATTCTCACTATCAGCTTCTCCCTTCTTTCGTCTTCTTGCAGTTGCCTCTATTGTGCATCCTATCTCTAGAAGAACCAACTACCCTGGTTTACACAGTACTGTCCCAGATTCACCACTGAATGTCCTATATTAAAACAAAACAAAACAAAACAAAACAAAACAAAACAAAACAAAACCCAGTCTCAGGAAAACAGAGATGAGTAACTTCCTTACCTACTTTTCTCATTCAATAAACAGATTTTTATAAATTTGCTTTACTATATTGTAAACACTGTGTTGGGTGGTAGGGAAGTAACTGTGACTAAAACACATTCCCTATCCTCTAGTTGTTAGGAATCTATGGGTGAAATATGCAATTACTAGATGATATGGTACATAGCAATGTAGATAAGGGAGGGTCAGAGGAGGCTTCCTGGTGAGGTGTTGTAAAAGAAAGGATAGAAAACAGGTGAAGTGTGGAGTATTTTTGGACAGAGTGACTTCTGGTTAAGGGACAAGTTTATAGGAAGGCCAGAAGACTGAATAAGGGGTGAATTCTTGCACTTCAAGTATTCCATTTATCTGTGTGTATATGGAAAAGGAGTGGGAATAGAATGAGTGTGGACAGGTATGTTCCAAAGTGATGTCATATTAGAAAAAGCCCTATTGCCTGGCTAAGTGATTTGGAACTCATTAGGGACAAATGGCAATGTCCTGTCAGGTTAAGAGTGGGGAACATGATCAGATTTAGAAATGCCACTTTGACAACAGTGGATTATGAATCAGTGTTTAATAAGACTGGATGATGAGAGAATAATTAGGAAGCTAGTGTAGTTTCCCTCAGCCCTAACCTTTTGCTCCTGGATATCCTCCTATCTGATATATTCTCCCAATCTCTTCCTCTGCACTTTCTTCAGTCCTATCTAATGGATGAGGCCTGATAAGATCATACCTTCTCCAAGTCTTTTCCTTACTCTGCCAGCCCTCACTGATCTTCTGCCCTGTGATTCCCATTACAGTGATAATCATCCTCTTTTCATTGAACTGTTGCCTTCTAACTTCTCATGCAAATTATTCCTGTCTCCAAGACTTGTTGACTGCTTGAAAGCATGTTAACTCTTTCTCTCAACTTACTCAAGACTGAGCATAAAGAAATGGTAAAAAATAAATGTGTGCCTATCGATTGATTTATATTGCAAGCTTTTGGTGAAAAGATGTTCATTTATATTCTTTCCAATATCCTGTTTTTTATTTATAAGTAATTTCAAATATTTCGGCATACCAATTTTAGCTAGTAATAGTTTTTATCAGGGAAAAACTGACATCCTCAAAAGAATTGACTATTTAACTATAGCTTCATGCTGCAAATTATATTTTCTCTAATAAAGTACCAACAATAGAAAGGGTGGAAGATGCCTTAAGATTGGTAGCTGAATATATGCCTTCTACCTCCCATTTCTAAGACATGTACATACTGTCCCTTCTACCTCTTGTTCCTTCATTTCAGCCTCTTCCTTACATGTGAATGGACTTGGAGCTAGGGATTGGAAGGAAAAATACTTGTCTGAATTGAAGAAACAAACCTTCACGTAGCAATCACTTGTCAGTTGTATGATGCCGGGGAAGTTTTTAACCAAGTTGAACCTCAGACATTTCCTTCTGTTATCCTAACTAGAATAATATCTACTTAGCAGGATTATAATGACTAGAATTAGGTCCTCCAATGTATATAATAGTGATGATTTTTATTATTAGTCTAGAACATAAAAACAGATTGAATTAAGGAAAATTGAAGGTTGTAAATTTTCAGGATGTTTTCATGTCTTTATTTAAGAGAGGCATTGATGATTTCCAATCTAATAGGGACTACCATCAGGATTTTGGGATAATTGGCTTTATAAAATCCTTTCATCTCACTTTCTGAACTCACACTCTTGCTCTTCTTACTTGTTTCACAAGTACTCAGTACTCTCATGTGACTCTTTGGCTAACAAAGTTCATCTCCCCTTTGAGGTCTCTTATTTCATTCTCTAAATTTATTTCACCCATCTCTACCTACATCAGAATTTCCTTTTCCTGAATATTACTGCAAAGCAAATATAATAGTTAGGTAAGAAATAAGTAAGACTAAAGAGAAACTTCTCCCTCAGTTCTATAAGGAAATATATTTTGAAAGTAGCAATTGTGAATTTATGTAACTTGCTAATTGAATTTACATAACTTGCTAAATTTTAGAAGGGGGAGCACCTTATATTTGTTTATTGCCTCTGGATTTATGACCCTCTTTCCCCTATGCCCATTAATCTCTGTCTCTATTAATTTTTAAAAACTCTTCTCAGCTGTAATTTTTATAAAAAGAAGCTTTATTTTTTATTTTTTTAAAGATTTATTTAATTCTCTCCCCTTCCCCCCATTGGCTGCTCTCTATGTCCATTCACTGTGCACTCTTCTGCGTCCGCTTGCATTATCCGTTGGCACTGGGAAACTGTGTCTCTTTTTTGTTGCGTCATCTTGCTGCATCAGCTCTCCATGTGTGCGGTGCCACTCCTGGGTGGACTGAGCTTTTCTCACGTGGGGCAACTCTCCCTACGGGGTGCACTCTTTGTGCGTGGGGCACCCCTATGTGAAGGGACCCCTGCATGACATGGCACTCCTTGTGTGCATCAGCACTGCACATGGGCCAGCTCACTACATGGGTCAGGAGGCCCTGGGGATCAAACCCTGAACCCTGCATACGGTAGACAAATGCTCTATCAATTGAGCCATGTCAGCTTCCCTATAAAAGAGTTTTAGATTACATAAATGGTGCATCAGAAATATAGGGGATTCCCATATGCTCTGCCTCCTCCCCCTCCCACACTTTTCCCCATTAACAACATCTTTCATTAGTGTGGTATATTTGTTTCAACTGATGAACACATATTGAAGCATTGCTACTAACCACAGCCTATAGTTTACATTACATTTTACACTTTGTACTGCACAATTTATAGGTTTTGACCTGTATCCATCATTGCAGTGTTATGCAGGACAATTTCAATTCCCAAAAATGCCCCATGTTATACCTATTCTTCCTTCTCCTGCCCCTCAGAATCTCTTGTGACCTCTGCCTTTATATAATGATTACAAGTTCTTCCATTACTAGAATAGTAATTATAGGTCTACTTTAGCCCATAGTTACATTTCCCTTATGTTTGTTCATTCACAGGCTTGAGGGTTTTAGGATAGTGATACCCACTTTGCTTCCAATGGAGAGGATAATTAGATACCATGGGGCAAATGGATGGAACTGTCTTGCTTGCAATTGTAGATACACTGTATTTTTTGGGATGGACGTTATCCTTCATCATTCTTTTGTTAGTTGTTCTGGGTGAGCCTGATGAACTGGAGAGTAGGTACTGGCTGCAACTCTGCTGATACTCAGGGCTCAATTGGCATATAAACACCTGGAAGATTTAAGTCTCTGGTGTACATATTTAACAGGTATAGTGCTAATTATAGGTTCAAATGAAAGAGGTATAAGAAAATTATATATGACTCTAACTCTGATACATTGGGAGGATAGGATATCATATATTCCAAGGTAAGGCCCATTGACATGGTGCCAAATTCCTGGGGTTGTCTGCCCTGCCTAGAGTGTCTAGATGTCTCTAGAGCCCTCAGGATCACCTCTGCTTGAGGCACTGTTTACTGTGGCAATCAGTGAGATCCTCCTGAAACATGCATAAGTGTAACCTCTAAAACGACCTCCTGACTCACTTTGAAATCTCTTAGCCATAAAAACTCATCTGTACTTATTATTTCCCCCTTTTTGTCAAGGTCTTATTTCACAAGCATTGCTAGTTTGCTCTTGGTAATAATGCCTCAGTGCCAGGGAGGTTTATCCCCAAGAGTCATGTTCCACTCCTGGGGGGAAGGTAGTACATTTATAGACTGAGCTTAGCTTAGATAGAGACAACATTGGAGCAACAAGGAAGCTTTCAGAAGGTAGCTCTTAGATAATATATAATACTTGGCTAGGTTTCAGTTTCACAAGCACAAGGTTCCTAAGTACAAATATCAATATCAAGTGCCTAGCATATTGGTTTGTTCTCCTTTGCTAGGCACTGCCAATGTATTCTGGGGATTCTTGCCACTCTATTAGAGAATGTAGCAGGACTCCACAGAAAGGGATTTCAATGTTCTTTAAGTAATTGTGTGGGTCTCCACACAACATCCACGATCGCTTGAACACATTCATATTCCATAGAGGCATTCCCCAGGTGCACCCCTCCCCACACAGCCCCCCACCACTGGTACTCACACCAGTAATCCTCCCCTGCCACAGTTGAAACCCTTATGCAATCCAAAACCTCCCTCAAAACAAAGCCAAAAATAAATAAATAAAAATATAAAATAAAAATAATGAAAATGAATAAAATAAATGCAAAAAATTAAGACAAATTTTTTTGCTTTGTTCTTTCATCACCATAAAATCTGTTATCTGTTATGTACAGTGACAGTTTCTTCTGTATGTTCTCCCAGTGATAGATTTTTCACTATATTTTCAAAGAAGCTTTAGGTAACAGAAAAGTCACATAAAAAATATAGGTGATTCCCATTTACCTCACCCCCTCCCTCTCTCACATTTTCAGCAGTTTTTGCCAGCTTCTCACATTATATTCAACTGTTTCTTTATGAGCAAATCCCATGTTTCATAGAGTTTATAATTTTTATAAGAGCAAGTGAAACTTTTTCTAGTTTACTTGATTTATTACAAAATTTCACCATGATGGTCTTAGTGTTCACATTACCTCAAATAAATTCTTTAGTACTTGAATTCCAAGGACTTATTATTAGTATATAATTCATGGTTTACTTATTTAATTTTTAAAATCATGAGATATGGTGTTAGGTTCAATTCATATTTTCCTGTTGTTAAAATAGTAAAATCATCTGTGATCTTTCAAAATTCAAGGAGTGAAAGCAGTGTACCATCAGAAATAATTAATAATTAGTCTTTAGAATATTATTATGAACTTTGGTAAAATCACTTTTCTTCTTTTTCACACAAACATACATTGATGAGGTGAATAAAATGCTAAAGTGGGGATTCAGCATGGTGTGTGTGTGGAAAATAAGACAAAAACAATTGTCCCCAATAAAACAGAAATCAATGGGTTGAATGAACACCTGCCTGGAAGTTCATGGTGTAGGGCACACTGCCCCAGAAACTTTCCCTGAGGCATTTGCTCTAATAGGCTTAAACCAGTCTGGAGACTTATTCATCTGGATGCCCTGGATGGGAAATCAAACAGTGTGGATGACTCAACTGAAGAAGTTCAGTCCATGGATATGAGGTGGTGTTTGAAGCCCCCATAGCTGCTGGTTAGTGAAAGCCCACCCAGCTGCCGGCCATCGTGCAGAAACGTCTGTCATCCTTAACCTCTAGATTTCAAATGATTTGATCTGAATATAACTGCATTTCCAGGCAATATGTCAAGCATGGGCCACACTTGGTTGAGACTTTCACCTTGTTGGGCTTTAGCAAAGTTTCATATTATGGTTCCATTTATGAGATTCAGCTGCTGATAAAGCACTTCCTATACTTCTCTATTTTCACTGTGATCCTCTAAATAACCTTCATGATGCCAGCTTGTAAATTTACTTTATAATCACCCCTATTTCCAAAGTTGGAGCCCATAGGCTTTTAGATGTCTTTTCCTATAAATATTCTAGACCTTTACCCAAACTCTACTTAATCACATACAGAGCTTGAGCTGCATATCTCTGTCTTTGTTGGAAAGAAGAAGAAATTCGGGGACGTCCTCCTCTCTCACTCCTGGGGTTTCTTTGTTGGAAGATACTGTCGAGAAACCTTTCTTTATAATTAAGCTTAGCCATCTGCAAAATGCATTGCCCATTACTTGTTTGAGGCTAAAATAGTAGATCTAGTTGAGTTAGGAAGTAATTAAACAGTGTATAGTCATTTCTGTTCTATTATGCATATACATGGGCAACCTGCATATAGCTAGGACCCTTTCATGTTTCACCTTAAATATCTCCAAATCGAAGTTCCTCCAAACTATCGAGTGACTTTTGGAGTGAATAACTGAATGCTATCTTATTCATTCATAGATAGGTGGTTCATTTTCATGCTGTTGCTATTGTTTTTCTCTTGGGTCTTGGAGATTTTGTTTGTTTGCTCAACTCTACTAAAAGACACAAATGACCAGTGCTCTGAAACAAGGGGGCTCTGAATTGGACCCAATATGTTGCTTTAACACTTTAACATAAAAACATATGGATGAGGGGAAAATGACATGAGAAAACGTATATTCTATACATTTTATACCATATAACCATGTGTTTTCTTAATTTCATTCATTGTGGTATAATGTGATTTTTGGATTGAAATGATCTCTTCTTGGAACACTTTTTTTTCACTTGTGCCATGAGTGGTTTGGAAGGATCCATAATTCTGAGAGAGGTTTGCAACAAGGAGGTACAAAGAAGACTCAATAGTAATGTTGTTTGTGTGCTTTTAAAACCAACTATAGTTTAAGAATTTGTTCATTATGGAAACTGTGTATGTTTATGTATGTGTATATATATACCTAACAAAATACAAACCTCCAATAATGCACTACCATTTATTTTGATGAATATCAGGGAAAAAATCCCTCTGTTGACAAGCATACAGAAAATAGCATGGTTCTGTCTTCAAAAACTGCCTCATCATCTTTCTTACAGCTTTGCTTTGTTAAATGTTTGTTTTGTTGTGATCCTTTGTACCTCACAGTGCCATTGTGAATGTGGTGATGCCTCATTTGCATAATGTGTACATTGTGTTTAACATGAAATACATTTCACATTATATTCAACTCAAGAATCTGGGGAAAAAAAACATCTTTACAAGGAATATTTCTTTGTACAGGTGATCAGCTGGTCTGGACTGCATACTATGGTTTAGTGTATAACCTGGTGAGAATGTCATGGGAACTCCGAGGAGATGAGGAACAGGATGGACTTAGACACATAATATGGCAAACATTACAGAAAACAAAAGATTATGAAAAAGACAAGCGAATCTTGAATGCAATAAAGATAGCTCAGGTAAGATGAAATATTGGGTAATGATTGGTACTGTCTTAATCAGGGGGCACATTTGGCATTTCTCTGTATGGAAGAAGAAATTTCCATACTCATGAGAGTCAGCAACTCAAGTTGCAAATTTTGATGTTTTTATTTAAAGATAAGGTTGAACTCTACAAGACTGAGACATAAAAGCAGATCTCCAAAAATGCTTAAGAAATATAGAATTAAATATGTGTAACAAATCTCAGGAGAAATCCACCTCAGTAAGGACTGATGACACCACAGAACTAGAACTTAGTGGACAGTTCTGATAGACATATCGAAGGTAGACTAAACTAAATTAAGACATCAAACCCTTATATATCACTCTTTCCCGAGAAAATGTGGTATTGAAGTATAGAAAGTAATGGAAGTCTTAAGGAACTTAACACATACTTGTAGGTTGAGGGCTATGGGTGTGGAAGAGATGCAAAGGCATTTCCACCACCTCTTAAGAACAGCTGTCAGAAGAGACAGACTGAAGTTAGAATTTGAGCATGAGATAGAAGGGAATTTTCTCTGATTTAGCTTTTTATGAATATGAGGAATGTGAGGAATCCAGAGACTTTTTCTTGCTTTTGAGTTTTCTTCCTTCTCCAACTCAGCAGGCAGAAATGTCAGGTAGAAGGTTTAACATAGCCATTTCATGACACTGGAATAGAGAGGGCTGACAGAAAACCTGCTTTATTAAAGTGTTCCTCACCTCAATGGTTTCAACTAACTTAGAAGATACATGGGTAATGGTAAAAGTTACCTTGTAGGGATGCCAACTAGTTCTAGAATGCCCCCTTTCTTCTCAATTGAACTTGTGAATAATGTTACCTGGCTTTCTAAATTATAATTTATAAGCTTAAAGGGCATCCTTTAATTAGTGAGAATCCAGGAGCGTATCCTTAAGTAATAAGGGCAATAGCAGATTAAGAACTATTTCATTAAAAAAAGAACACATGAATAAAATGGAACAAAATATAACAGGTTCTATAATATTTTGCAAAATTCAAAGAAGGAGTTAAAAATAGCCTGAGGGGGATTAAGAAAATACTTTTGAAGAAGTTTACTACAGAAGATAGACATGGATCTTAGATAGCATTTGCTTTGAACTGTCAAGGAAATTAAAGGAAATAAAAAAGTGAATTTAATGATGAAATGATGACATAACAGACTGAGGAAAGGTGCCTGACCTATAGCAAAAATGTAATAGCATGATTTAAAAATTCATTAAAGTACTAAAAAGCAAAATTTAAACCAAAAATTGAATCAGTTATGTTGAAAACAAACTTGATAAACTATTTGCTGGATACCAAGTAAAAGAACTGAAAAAATAATCATAAATATAATAAATATTATATTATATTAATTTAACAGAGGACAAAGATACAAAAACTGGTACTCCTAAAGAAAGGAATAAAGCAAATGTAATGTAAAAAATATTTGAAGAACACCAGAGCCTGCAAATTGAAAAAGTTGACTAAATTCCAAGAAAATTACTAAAAAGCTAACAAAACAAAGTTACACTAAGTGAGATTATTAAATTTTATGGATAAATGAGTCTATAAACTTCTGGTTATTAATAAAAGCTGGAAAGAATAACCATGAAGCAAATCTCAGGGGTTTATACTTCTCTAAAATATTAGATGCCAGAAGGCAGTTTGGTTAATTTTATAAGAAAATATTTTCAACTAAGAATTATATATACAAATAGTTTATAGACAAGAGCAAAAGGAAATTTGCTTAGTTTTTCTGCTTTAGAATTTTATCAATCATAAATTGAAAATTGTACAACCTATTCGAAGACTGAATTAAAATGAAGACTTCATGAATAGGTGCATTGAGGTATTGAAGACCCAGTGGTGTGAGTCATTATCTTAGATTACCAGGGCTGCTGAAACAAAATACCACAGACTGGTTGGTTTTAACAACAGGAATTTATTGGCTCTTAGTTTATAGGCTAGGCATCCAAATTCAGAGTATTGGCACGTCATGCCTTCTCTGAAGTCTTAGTGTTCTGGTGGTGGCTTGATGGCAATCAGCCTCTCCCACAGTGGCATAGAGAACTGTCTCTCTCTGTCTTCTCTTGTGGCTTATGCTTCTTTTGTTCAGGGCTCTGTGTCTCTGTCTACATTATCTCTGTTTAGAATGTCTTTGGTCATTTTGAATGAAGACCCCTCCCCGATTCAATTTGGCTTCATATAAATAGGATCTTCGAACATCCTGTTTACAAATGAGTTCATACTCATAACACACAGTTAGGGCTTGAACAGGTCTTTGGGGGGACATGATTTAGTCTATCACATCCATTTACACATGGTATTGGCTTCAATAATAGCTTTGAATTTCATTGAAAATGCAGTGTAAACATTATGTTTTAATAAGAAAGTATAAAAAATGAAATAACATAAAATAGTAACAAATTAAAGCAGCTCCATTAAGTCTACAAGTAATTATTATTTTTAATGCTTCATTTTCTATTTTATAAATTTTGAATATAACTGCTGATAGTACAAAAAACCAACCACAGTCTTTCCAAATTAGGGGAAAGTTAGAAAATGCATACCATTCCAACAAAAATAGTAGTGAAGGAAATAGTCTGAAGTATTAAAAACAGGAAGCATAAATGAAGGATATACCATTTGATCACCTCAGTGCCATCTAGTCAAAGACATCTGTCTGAACTGCCTTATGTAAGGAAATCCCTTCAATTAAGTAGTCTCACCTTCCCAGCCATTCTCTATTAAAGTCTTTTATTTAACTTCCTCAGAGTGAGTACCTTGAGATCAGAGTCCTTATTGTATTTTTCACTGCTGTATTCCATGTGATTTACATATAAGAAGTGGTCAGTAAATACATCTTGAAAAATAAATAAATGAATCATTTATAGGCACTACTCATTATTTTGAAGGCTGGAATATAATTTTAAACAAACCAGATACATTTTCATTTAAATATAACTTAGACCAGCAATAAATATGTAAACCAACAGATTAAAATATAATTTCAGTCTCTATAGATTTATTTATAAGTACATTTTGTACAAATGGAATAATGCCATTTGTAGTACCTTGTGTCTGGTTTCTTTCAGATTAGTGTTTTGGTAGAAGTGAGGAAGGATAGATAGAGGGATTGAGAGAGGTAACTGCTAAGTGGTATGGGTTTTCTTTTTGGAGCAGTGAAAATGTTCTAAAATTGGTTGCAATGAATGCACAACTCTGATTATTCTGAGAGCCATTGATTGTACACATCGGATGGACTGCATGGTGTGTGAATATATCTCATTAAAACTGCTTGCTATATAATTTCAAATAGTGATATTTTCTGTAAAGAAAATAAAATGGGACTGGGGAAAAGATGGGGCATGGATACTTCAGCTAGAGCAGTTAGAGAAGGCTTTCCCAGAAAGAAGCCATAAAAACCATATCCTCTAGCAGACAGGATTGCAAAGGCCTATAGCTAGAATTAGCTTAGTATGTAAGACATGGAAAGAAGGCCGATATTGTAAAGGTTTGATAAGTGAAGGAGAAAATGGTAAGAGATGAAATTGGAAAAGGAGAGTTGTTTTTAAAATGGATGAACGATTTGGAATGTATGCTTCCCAATGTGAGTTTAACTCATTTATAATTTCCCTACACATGGCTCTTCTGCCTCTTTCATTTGAACCTGATAATTAGCACTATGCTCATTAAATATATGTCCCAGAGGAAAAAAAAATAAAAAATAAAATGGATGAACGATGGACTAGAGTAGACTTACTGGTATACTGGTTACAGACTTATTGTGATTCTAGCAATGGAAGAACTTTTATCATTGATGTGGAGGCAGTGGCCACTGGAGGTTCTGAGGGCAGGGAGAGGGAAAAACAGGTATAATATGGGGATATTTTTGGGACTTGAGAATTGTCCTGAATAACATTTCAGTGACAGATACAAGCCATTATATATCTTGTCATAACTTACAAAATTGTGCAGAAGAGAGTGTAAATTACAATGTAAACTATAATCCATGCTTAGTGGCAATGCTCCAAACTGTGTTTGTTCATCAATTGTAAAAAATGTACCATACTAATGAAGGAGGTTGCTAATGTGGGAAAATGTGGAAGGGCTTGGGAGTGGGGCATATGAGAATCCCCTATATTTTTATATAACATTTATGTAATCTAAGCATCTTTTTTAAAAAAATTGAAAAGTATATTTAAAAAATGGGTCATAATAGCACGTAGTAGTAAGCTTTTAAGAATGATTAAAGGTAGCACTTGCAAAGACTTGAATAGACATCCCTTCAGAAAAGATATACAAATGGCCAGAAAAACACATGAAAAGATGTTCAACATCAGGGAAATGCAAATTAAAACCACCATGGGATACCATTTCACACTCATTAGAATGGATGCTATTAAAAAAAAAAAGGAAAATAACAAGTTTTAGAGGGGATGTAGAGAAATAGGAACACTCATTCATTGCTGGTGGCAATGCAAAATGCTGCAGACCCTGAAAGACAGTTTCATGGTAGTTCCTTAGAAAACTAAGTATAGAACTACCATATGATCTGGCAATCCCACTACCAGGTATATAATATGCCCAAAGAATTGAAAGCAGGAACTTGAGCCAATATTTGCACACCGATGTTAACAGCGGCATTATTCACAAGATGGAAACAACCCAAGTATTCATCAACTGATGAATAAATAAATAAAATATGGCATGTAAATACAAGAGAATATTTTTTTTTATTGACTTTGTAATAATATTACATCAAAAATATATATGTGAGGTCCCATTCAACCCCGCTCCCCCACCCCCCCTCTCCCCCCCCAACAACACTCGTTCCCATCATCATGACACATCCATTGGATTTGGTAAGTACATCTTTGGGCACCTCTGCACCTCATAGTCAATGGTCCACATCATGGCCCATACTCTCCTCCATTCCATCCAGTGGGCCCTGTGAGGATTTACAATGTCCGGTGATTGCCTCTGAAGCACCATCCAGGGCAGCTCCATGTCCCAAAGACACCTCCACCTCTCATCTCTTCCTGCCTTTCCCCATACCCATCGTCCACCATGTCCACTTTTCTCAATCCAATACCACCTCTTCTATGTGGACATTGGATTGGTTGTGTCCATTGCACCTCTATGTCAAGAGGAGGCTCAAATTCCACATGGATGCTGGATGCAATCCTCCCATTTTCAGTTGTAATCACTCTAGGCTCCATGGTGTGGTGATTGTCCTTCTTCAACTCCATCTTAGCTGAGTGTTTAAGTCCAATAAATCAGATTGTAGGTGCTGGAGTCTGTTGAGGCTCAGGACCTGGCTATCACATTGTCAGTCCAGAGATTCAAATCCCCTAAATATATCTTAAATCCCAATGTTAACTGCACCTCCAGCACATTAGCATGAAAGTCTTATGAAGGGAGATCCCATCTGAGTCCAGATTCATCACACATAAACACCATTTCCAAAGAGGGGCCATCTGCCCTGGTAGTTAACCCCATCGGCCATGGCCATAACTCTCATGGGTCTCTTTAACCTTCAAAGGAACCAATATCTGGGGGTTGTATCTGCTTTATCTGTCTCTCTGACTCTGCTCAGTTGTGCATGAGGGCAATCCTTCTGCCAGCCTCCAGACTCTTTTTTAGAAACTCGTAGCCATATAAACTCATTTCTCCTTTCCATTTCCCCCTTACTTTAGGTCAAACAGCATTTTAAAGTCATGGTATTTTATGTAGACATGGATATTCTGCTGATCCGCATTGAACCTTCCGTATAAGGTCCTTTTCCAGTTGCATCACCAGTTGGTATTTGATAGTGGTCCCTCGTTGCCAGGGAGGCCCGTCCCCGGGTGTCATGTCCCACGCTGGAGGGAAGGCATTGCATTTACATGCTGAGTTTGGCTTTGAGACTGGCCACATTTGAGTAACATGAAGGCTGACAGGAGGAAATTCCCAGGCACAATGTTGCTCTAGGCCTTGTTCTTATTTTAGGTTTATCAGCTCACAAGCATAGTCATTAGCCTCAGGGGCTCACTGTTGAACCCTCACTCCCTCCAGGTCCCCGCCGCTGTACCTGGGAGACTGTCACTGCCCCCCCAGGGACCGCGACAGAGCACCACTGGCCAGGAACCCAGTACCCCCCCTGCTGTGGTTTTTAATTGTTGCCACTATGAGTATATCCAATCATTACCATGTCCCCTGGACATATGTTCTGTACAGCTCCCTGTCAGCCATATATCACCTGCCATTGGTATCCCATACCAGTATCCCTCCATTGCCATTGTTGAAACACTCTGTGGTCCAGAACTCCCCGAAATTTGAAGCCCAATATAATGTCATGGTCCCTTACTAGGGAATGGTATATAGCGATGGGTTTAAAGGATAGATAAAGAACTTGGATAAAATTAGATAAAGAACTTAGATAAAGAATGTTGACTTGAAAAAATTCCACATCCTATCGTTTTTTTGTTTTTTTTTTTTTTCCCCCCCCCTAATTATTCAGCATTTCTTCACAGGAGTCCTAGACCACAGCAATGCATATATATAATATACAGCACTCCCATACATCCACCACAAAACCTTTTTCCTTCCACAGCGATACTCTTACACCCTTTTCACATCATATTTACTTAAGGTGATGTACAGAGTCTGAGATATTAGCTTTCTAACAAGGTAATATCTGTGCTTACATTATGGTGCATACTTTAGGATACACAGTTCTTTACATTTTTAGTTATCCTATGTTTTACATTATGGTTTACATTATCAGTCTGTCATCTCCTATATGTTATGGTGTAATATTACATGTTTTATATCCATCCTTGTGTACTCTCAAAAAACTCCTCTCTTGCCCCCCTTTTACTTTGGTTCCACACATTTAACGTCCATTTTCCCTTCCACCTTGGTGCCCACAGTGACAGCCAACCTTCGTTTCCTGAGGAGCCACTTCCAGAAATAGATGGAATAGTGTTCAGGGCCTAACTTGCTCAACTGCCCCAATGCCCTGGGAGCCACCCTTTTTCTCGAGGGATACAGTTCCCTCTATTTGGTGGCATTAGTCCTCCCCAGGATGTGGGTCCACCCCCACTCTCACTACTTGGGATTCTACCCCTTGGTGTCACCCACTCTGGCAGAATGAGCATTTAGGCATTCCCCAGGAGCCCGTCCTGCATCAGACCCTCCCCTCCGAGCATTCTAAACAGGTAACCCTCTTTATTATATTTTGATATGATTTTCTCGGCATTTTACTCTCCACCACCTCCTGACCCTCTCCTGTGTTCGTATGCTCCCCCTCCCTCCCCCCACTTTTGGGCAACGTTACCCAACCATCCCTCCCCAGCCACCCTCAAACCCGTAAAGCCCCAACCAAAGGCAACCCCTTGCCCCCATTTTATCTCTTCTTTGTGTTCATACTTACCACCATCTCGTCTTAAATTCCCCCCCTGCAGACATCGGCTCATATCCTTCCTCCACCCTCCGATTTCCTGTAAGCCTATCGTTCAGTCTCTTGCTATCTAGGGCAGCTTGTTTATTTCATATCATTGAGGTCATGTAGTATTTGTCCTTCAATGTCTGGGTTGCTTCACTCAACATAAGGTTCTCAAGATTCATCCATGTTATCACATGTGTTTGTAGTGTGTTTGTTCTTACAGCCGAGTAGTATTCCATTGTGTGTATATACCACATTTTATTGATCCACTCATCTGTTGATGGGCATTTGGGTTGATTCCAACTTTTGGCAATAGTGAACAATGCTGCTATGAACATTGGTGTACATATATCGGTTTGTGTCCTTGTTTTCAGTTCTGCTGGGTATATACCCAGCAGTGGTATTGCTGGGTCATATGGCAAATCTATGGCTAGTTTTTTGAGAAACCGCCATACTGTCCTCCAGAATGGTTGGATCCTTCCGCATTCCCACCAGCAGTGGATGAGTGTTCCCCTTCCTTCACATCCTCTCCAGCACTTGTATTCTTCTGTTTTTTTTCATAGCTGCCAATCTTATGGGTGTAAGATGGTATCTCATTGTGGTTTTGATTTGCATTTCCCTGATAGCTAGAGATTTGGAACATTTTTTCATGTGCTTTCTTGCCATTTGTATTTCTTCTTTGGAGAAGTGTCTGTGTTTAAGTCTTTTTCCCATTTTTTAAATGGGTTGTTTATCTTTTTATTTTCAAGATATAGGAGTTCTTTATATATGCAAGTTATAAGTTTCTTATCAGATATATGATTGCCAAATATTTTCTCCCACTGTGTGGGCTCCCTTTTTACTTTCTTGACAAACTCCTTTGAGGTGCAGAAGGCTTTAATTTTGAGGAAGTCCCATTTATCTATTAGTTCTTTTGCTGCTCGTGCTTTTGGTGAGATATTCATAAATCCATTTCCTATTACAAGGTCCTGTAGATGTTTCCCTACACTGCTTTCTAAGGTTTTTATGGTCTTGGCTCTTATATTTAGGTCTTTGATCCATCTTGAGTTGATCTTTGTATAAGGTGTGAGATGGTAATCGTCTTTCATTCTTCTACATATGGCTATCCAGTTCTCCAGACACCATTTGTTGAATAGGCCACTCTCTCCCAATTGAGAGGGTTTGGTGGCTTTATCGAATATTATGTGGCTGTATATGTGAGGTTCTATATCAGAGCTTTCAATTCGATTCCATTGGTCTATGTGTCTCTCCTTATGCCAATACCATGCTGTTTTCACCACCGTAGCTTTATAGTATGTTTTGAAGTCAGGTAGTGTGATTCCTCCAATTTCGTTTTTCTTTTTCAGTATGTCTTTGGCTATTCGGGGTCTCTTTCCTTTCCAAATAAATTTCATAGTTAGTTTTTCTAGTTCCTTAAAGAAGGCTGCGTTGATTTTTATTGGGATTGCATTGAATGTGTAGATCAGTTTTGGTAGGATAGACATCTTAATAATGTTCAGTCAGTCTTCCTATCCATGAACAAGGAATAGTCTTCCATTTATTTAGGTCTTCTTTGACTTCCTTGAACAATCTTGTATAATTCTCGTTGTATAAGTTCTTTACCTCTTTAGTTAAATTTATTCCTAAGTATTTGATTTTTTTATTTACTATTGTGAATGGTATTTGTTTCTTGATTTCCTCCTGATCTTGCTCATTATTGGTGTACAGAAATGCTACTGATTTTTGCGCATTGATCTTATAACCTGCGACTTTACTAAACTCATTTATGAGTTCTAGAATCTTCGTTGTAGATCTCTCAGGGTTTTCTATGTATAGGATCATGTCATCTGCAAATAATGAAATTTTGACTTCTTCCTTTCCAATTTGAATGCCTTTTATTTCTGGTTCTTGCCTCAGTGCTCGTGCAAGTACTTCTAAGACAATATTAAATAGAAGCGGAGACAGTGGGCATCCTTGTCTTGTTCCTGAGTTTAGAGGGAAGGAGTCTAGGATTTCTCCATTGTAAACAATATTGGCTTTAGGTTTTTCATATATACTCTTTATCATGTTCAAAAAATTCCCTTGTATTCCAATCTTTTGGAGTGTTTTTATCAAGAAAGGGTGCTGTATTTTGTCAAATGCTTTTTCTGCATCAATAGATATAATCATGTGATTTTTTTCCTTCAATCTGTTTATATGGTGTATTACGTTGATTGATTTTCTTATGTTGAACCATCCTTGCATACCTGGGATGAATCCCACTTGGTCGTGGTGTATAATACGTTTAATGTGTTGTTGAATACGATTAGCAAGTATTTTGTTAAGTATTTTTGCGTCTAGGTTCATTAGAGAAATTGGTCTGTAATTTTCCTTTCTTGTGATGTCTTTGTTTGGCTTTGGTACTAGGGTAATGTTGGCATCATAGAAGGAGTTGGGTAATGTTCTTTCCGTGTCAATGTTTTGGAATAGTTTCAGCAGGATTGGTGTCAGTTCTTTCTGGAATGTTTTGTAGAATTCACCTGTGAAGCCATCTGGCCCTGGGCTCTTCTTAGTTGGGAGATTTTTAATAACTGATTCTATCTCTCTGCTTGTGATTGGTTTGTTAAGATCCTCAATTTCTTCTTTTGTCAATATGGGCTGCTTATGTGTTTCTAGGAATTTGTCCATTTCCTCTAGATTGTCATTTTTGTTGGAATATAGTTTTTCAAAATATCCTCTTATGATAGTCTTTATTTCTGTGGGGTCAGTGGTGATATCGCCTTTCTCATTTCTTATTTTGTGTATTTGCATCTTCTCTCTTTTTTTCTTTGTTAGTGTTGCTAAAGGTTTGTCAATTTTGTTAATCTTCTCAAAAAACCAGCTCTTGGTCTTGTTTATCTGTTCAAGTGCTTTCTTATTTTCTATTTCATTTAGTTCTGCTCTTATCTTTGTTATTTCCTTCCTTCTTCTTCCTGTTGGGCTACTTTGTTGTTGTTTTTCTAATTCCTTCAAATGTGCAGTTAGTTCTTCAATTTTTGCTCTTTCTTCTTTTTTGATATATGAATTTATGGCTATAAACTTCCCTCTCAGTACTGCTTTTGCTGCATCCCATAAATTTTGGTATGTTGTGTTATCATTATCATTTGTTTCAAGGTAGTCATTGATTTCTTTTGAGATTTCCTCTTTGACCCACTGTTTTTCTAAGAGTGTGCTGTTTAATTTCCAAATCGTGGTGTGAAATCTGGGCTTCTGTCCCTTGCAAATCTCCAGCTTGACTCCACTGTGGTCAGAGATAATGTTTTGTATGATTTCAATCTTTCTGAATTCGTTCAGCCTTTCTTTGTGGCCTAGCATATGATCTATCTTGGAGAATGATCCATGTGCGCTTGAGAAAAATGTATATCCTGCTGTGTTTGGGTGTAGCGATCTATATATGTCTATTAGATCGAGCTCCTCTAATATACTATTCAGATGTTTTGTTTCTTTGGTGATTCTCTTTTGAGATGTTCTGTCCAGAGTTGATAGTGGTGTATTAAAATCCCCCACTATAAGTGTAGATGTATCTATTCTTTCACTTAGTTTTTCCAGCGTTTGCCTGACGTATTTAGAGGCACCCTTGTTAGGGGCATAGATATTTATGATTGTTCGATCTTCTTGATAGATTTTCCCTTTCACTAAAATGTAGTATCCTTCTTTGTCTCTCACAATTGTTTCACATTTAAAGTCTATTTTGTCTGATATTAATATAGCTACTCCTGCCTTTTTTTGGTTATTGTTAGCTTGTATGATTGTTTTCCAGCCATTCACTTTCAATCTCCATGCGTCTCTGGGTCTAAGATGTGTCTCTTGTAGACAGCATATGGATGGATCATATTTCCTTATCCAATGTCCCAGTCTGAATCTTTTGATAGGTGAGTTTAATCCGTTGACATTCAGTGTTGTTACTATCAAGGAATTATTTGTGTTAGCCATATTTTGATTGGATTTGTGTTTGTCATATTTTGTTTGTATATATTTTTTTGTCTTTTTTGTTGTTGTTGTTGGTCTTATACTCTCCTCCAACTTTGCCTTTCCTGTTTTTTCCTTTCTTCCTGCAGAACTCCCTTTAGAATTTCTTGAAGGGGAGGTTTCTTGTTGGTATACTCTTTCAGTTTCTGTTTGTCTGCGAATATTTTGAACTCTCCATCATGTTTGAATGCTAGTTTAGCTGGATAGAGTATTCTTGGTTGGAAATTTTTTTCCTTTAGTACCTTGACTATATCATACCACTGTCTTCTTGCCTCCATGGTTTCAGAAGAGAAATCAGCACTTAATCTAATTGAGCTTCCCTTGTATGTGATGGTTTTCTTTTCTCTTGCTGCTTTTAGGATTTTCTCTTTGTCTTGAGCTTTGGATAATTTGATAAGTATATGTCTTGGGGTGGGCCTGTTGGGGTTTATGACTTGTGGAGTGCGCTGTGCTTCTTGGATATGTACATCTGTCTCTTTCAGTAGATTTGGGAAGTTTTCAGCCATTATTTCCTGCAACACTCCTTCTGACCCCTTTCCCTTCTCTTCACCTTCTGGAATGCCTATAATACGTATGTTTGAGCGTTTTGCATTGTCATTCAGGTCCCTAAATCCTAATTGGATTTTTTCTATCTTCTTATTGACCCCTTCTACTATCTGTTTGATTTCTGATGTACTGTCTTCCACATCACTAATTCTCTGCTCTGTCTCTTCTAGTCTGCTGATATTTGCTGCAAGTGTATTTTTGATTTCTTGAACTGTGGTGTTCATTCCCATCATATCTGTTATGTTTTTGCGTATGTCTGCAATTTCCCCTCCAAGTGATGTCTTCATGTTGTTGACCTCTTTCATTACTGCATCAAATTTGTTGGTGATAAATGTTCTGAGTTCTTTCATTGCTTGTGCCAAGTTTTGCTCCCCTTCGTGATTATTGGTTTGTTGATTGGATTCAGTCATGTTTTCCTGATTATTGGTTTGGTTTGTAGATTTTTGTTGCTTTCTGGTCATCTCTTTATTTTGACGAATTTAATCAGTTCCTTAGCTTCTTTGTCTGCTTTTGGAGGTTAATTAGTTGTTATTTTTGCATAGGTGTTATATCTTCTCTTTGTCACTTTTTTCTTCTTATTCGAGTTACTTGTTGTTGGTTAAGTTCACTTTAGAAGAAAGTATTAGTGTTGGGGAAAGGCAATTGTGTCAGCAAGGGAAAAGTGTAAAGTAGTATTAGTAATGTATGTTAACAAAGCAAGAATATGAGATCTGGGAGGATGGAGGTTAGATTCATATAGATTGTACAGAGTTATAGCTGTAGGTAGAGTACCTTTTATGAAGTAGATGACTGAATATGGGTGGAATATGGTATGAACTACAAAGCTATTGTTTTCATGAGAGAGGGAAAAAGAAAAGAAAGGTAATAGTTTCAAGAGTGGATAACAGAAAACAGAACAAAGGTATTAGAAATTAAGAGTTAGACACTTTGTGGATCAAAGAATGGGAGGTGGGGGGTGGAATATAGTAGAGACAGTAGATGATAGTGGATATCAAGATGCAGGGGAAGGGGGATAGTGTAGGTAACCTAAATCAGTTCACACAGAAATGAGGCAGTGGAGGATGGGAAAACCCAGCAAATGTGAGGTGTTCCCTGTAGCACCTATTGTGTACTTGAATTAAAATAAAATAAGTGGAAAATGAGGGACAAGAGGGAAAGAGAAAACCGAAAAAAAAACTAATTATAATAAAGAAAAAAAGAAAGACAAGAAGAAAGGAAGAAAGAAAAAGAGGATAAGCAAACGGTGGGGAACAGATAGGGGGAAGAGTGATACAGGTATACACGTGTCACAATTGCAACACTATCTAAAACAACAACCAAAAAAACCCCTAAATAACTGTATATAAAAAAAAAGGACTTTGGGGGACACGCTAGGAGAAAAGACTAGGGGATAATGCAATATTAGCAATCAGGGCGTCAAAAAGAGTAAAAAATAAGATAAAGTGAAAATAAAAACAAAACAATATGAACCAATATAGATAAAACACAAACGTTAAGGTCCAAAGCACTCAAGGATCCCAGGTAGACCCCAGAGCGTGATGGATTCAGGGGTGGAAAGTCTGAGACACTGAAGACTCAAGAGGTGTGAGTCTGGGGTGTGGACCGCCAGAGTCCAGGGGACCCAGACCTGGGAACCTCAAATCTGGTCCACGGAAAGCTTAGGAGCCCCGCAGTGCAACACAGCCCTCAGGGATCCCCGTAGCTGGGTGCCAGCCCCGTGGGGGAAGCCAGATCCGCGAATTCTATGTTGAATGTCTAATCCCTGAAATTCACCTACTCCTCAGGGTATCAGCCTTTGGACAGCTCGCTCCCTGTGCTCCCACGCAACGGCCACTTGAGGGCGCCTCTACACCACGGCCAGTTCAATGACCCAGATCCCAAGCCCCACCGGGTGGGGTGGGCTTCAGCTGGAAACGCGGAAAACAGACTCTAAGATCCAAAATCCCAAACTTCGCAAAATATTCCCCAATCAGCTTCCAGACGTGTCCTCCTCCCTCACTGCACCCTACAACAGTCTCCCAATTGTGTCCCCTTATTGCTCAAAATCCAATTCCGTTGCAGATCGGCAGCCGGACCTGTGGGGATGGGGCTCCAGGCGGAAGCGCTTCCCCCCCGTCCGGCGACTAAAACGTCCCCCGCTTCACAAGAAAACACCGTCTGTCTCCCCAAATCAATCCGCCAAGGAGTCTTGTCCCAACAATCCCCCACCAGCCAGCCCAGTATCCGCAAATTTCTCAGCACCGCAAAGCCTTCAGAAAAAGGAAAAAAAAAACAAAAACCCTGGCCGCCGCGGCTCCGGAGCTTCAGGAGCGCCCTCTACCGCGGCTCCGCCCACCCAAGGAGGGAACTTCTCGCGCCCAGCTGGGACCTCCGTTTATATATTATAGACGTATCCTCTCTGTTACCTTCCCACTGAATTGACGTCCAGACACCTTCCAACCAGCAAAAATCCCCGAAACAGCGCGGTCCTAAAGAGCCTTCAACGCTGCCCAGCCGCCCCCTGCAGAGACACTACCAGGCAAGCTCATGCAGCCACCATCTTGCCAAGGACCTCCTACAAGAGAATATTATTCAGCTGTAAAAAGGAATGTGACAACACTGATCAAACTTGAAAATATCATTTTGAGTGAAATAAGCCAGACACAAAGAGACAAATATTATATGATCTCACTCATTTGAAACAATTAGAATATATATACTCATAGAATCAGAGTCTAGCATATAGGTTACTAGAGAATGGGGTAGGCATAAAGAATGGGAAGTTAAGGCTTAAAATGCACTGGGTTCCTATTTGGAATGATGGAAATGTTTTGGTAGTGGATGGTGGTGATGGTCACACATCACTGTGAATGTAATTACTAGCACTGAGATATATATCTGAATGTGATTAAAAGGGAAAATGTTAGATTGTATATATGGTAAAAGAATAAAAATTTTAAAAAATCTATGGAACTATACTTCACAAGCAATGAACACTAAGTTAAACTATTGACTATAGTTAATAGTATAATTATAAAAATGTGCCATTAATTATAACAAATGTCCACACCAATGTAAAGTGTTGGTGGTGGGATGGTGTATGGGAGTCCTGTATTTTGTACATAATTGTTCTGTAAACCTGCAACTTCCCTTATAAAGAAAAAAACAGTATTTTCAGAAAGTGAAAAAAAATTAAGGAAATGGCATTCGTAAAGAAAATTAAAAGGATCAATGCACTAGATTATAAAAGGCATCGAACTGATATATCCAAGAGTTCTGGGTAAAATAAAAATAATATGTAGACTATGTAAGGATTAAGTGATGTAATGAAAAAATGAGAGAAAAGCCTATTAATCACAAAATTGGAAAGGGTAAAGAGGATATCACCATAAGACAGTAAAATAATTTAAAAAGAATGATTTTACAACTATGTGCTAACATATTTGGAAACCTGGATATAGTAAATGATTTTCTATGAAAATATAAATGATGGAAACTGACTAAAAGGAATGTAGAAAACCTTGCCAGCAAGTAAGTAATTTCACATGTGAGCAAATATATTTGTTCATTTGAAAGTCAAAGACAAGTCTAAGATCTTCAATATTATCACTATTATTTTACTTTGTTCTTGACATGCTATCCTATGCACCATATAAGATTGAATAATTGAATTTATGTTGGCTAATAATTGGTGGATGTTTAAACCAATTTTGTCATACCATAGCACTAGATTAGAGCAGTTAAACTCTATTGGAAGAGAAACAACATGATGGAGTTTAAATTTCAGGTCCACAAAATCATTTCATACCAATGGTACCTGGAACAGGTTGTATCTCTCAGTCTTAGTTTTCTTATTTTTGAAAGGTGCTAAGGTGTACCTTAATTACTCCCAGACAGAGGTGGTTAATGAATATCATGTAGGTGACAGCATAGCATGACAGAGACTAGAGCCATGTTGTCTGGATTCAAATGGTAGCTGTTATAAGTGACTTTGAATATATTTGTGCTTCAGTTTCTTCTCTGTAAAGTGGAGCTGATAGTATCTACTTATAGGCTTGCTGTGCCAATTAAATGAGTTATTACTGTAAAGCATGGAAAGTGTATGCTAAAGAAATAAAAATATACTGGAGATAAAATTTGGTAGCTATACTCTGAAATATATTATTTCTAAATATTAAGATTTATTGTTGTGCTACAATAATAGAACTATGGGAGAAGGGAAAATTTCAATGGAAAAAAAATAAGTGTTGATGTATTTCAGATGAAGAAAGTAAAAAAAAACAAAAAGACTGCAAGATTATTTGTAGAATTAGGCAAAAACTAAGCTACAATGTAAACAAATGAAATTCATCTAATTTAGTGGTTTGGTACCTGGCTAGAATTGTTAACTAAGGTATTCCAAGTCTTCATGAAACTGTGGGTGAGCAGGCTTGAAAAATGTTTACATGATCATATATTTTGATGAAATGGACACAATTTAGAGATTTCACTAGCTTTATTTACTTGTTGCCAAAGTTGGTGAGGAAAAATTTGGTTGGTATTTGTTGTTGTTTTTTTCAATCTATTCTTTTCTAAAATTTTAATATATTTTTAATTTATTTTTTAAAGATACATAGATCACACAAAATGCTGCATTAGAAAATATAGGCGATTCCCATATGCCCCACTCCCCACATCCCCCAGTTTTCCCACATCATCAACTTCTTTCATTAGTGTTGTACACTCATTGCTTTTGAGGAATACATTTTGGAGCACTGCTGCACAGTATGGATTATAGTTTACATTGTAGTTTACACTCTCTCTGAATCCATTCAGGGAGTTATGGCAGGATATATAATGTCCTACATCTGTCCCTGCAATATTATTCAGGACAACTCCAAGTCCTGAAAATGCCTCCATGTTACACCTCTTTTTCCCTTTCCCTGCCTTCAGCAACTCCAGTGGCCACTGTCTCCACATCAATGGTATAATTTCTTCCATTGCTAGAGTCACTGTAATTATGTAGTAGAATACCAGTAAGTCTACTCTAGTCCATATTTTATTCCCCAATTCTGAGGACTGTGGGATGGTGATGCCCCCTCCACCTCTTAATTGAGAGGGGGCTTTGATTCCACATGGCTGATGGATGGGACTCTCCTGCTTGCAGTTTTAGACTCTCTCGGTTCCTTGGTGTGTTGGTTGTCCATCCTCACCTCCTTGTTAGCTGACCTGGGCAAGTCCAACAAACTGGACAGTAGGTGTTGCAACTCTGTTGAAGCTCAGGGCCCAGCTGGCACAGGGACAGTCCAGAGATTTAGGTCTCCTGGGTATATACCAATCCAAGCACCAACCACAGGTTCAATAAAAGGGATAGAAGAAGTATGTGTAGAGAATTCACATCTGAGTCCAACTCCATAACAGGAGCACAAATTCCAAAGTAGGGCTCACTGGCAAGGCACCAAGTTCCAGAGCCCTTTGCCATGACTGTAGGACCTGGGTGTCTCTAGCCCTCAGGAGTACCACTATCTAGGGTTGTATCTACTTTGGCTGACTATGAGATCCTGCTGAGACATGCACAAGTGCGACCCCTCTGATGACCTCCTGATCCATTTGGAAGCCTCTTAGCCATATAAACTCAATGTCCTTACCATTTGCCCCTTTTATTCAAGGTCTTTTTCCAGTTGCATCACCCACCAGTATTTGGTAGTAATCCGTCAGCTCCAGGGAGACTCATCACCTGGACTCAGGTCCCACACTGGGGGCATGGAAATGCATTTATATGCTGAGTTTGGCTTAGAGAGTGGCCACATTTAAGCAACATGGAGGCTCTCAGGAGGTAACTCTTAGGCACCCTGCAAAACTAGGCCAAGGTAAAATTTCAAGGGCGAAAGGCTTATCAGCATAGTCATCAGTATCAACGGCCCATCTTTTGACCATCGTTCTTCATTGGTCATTGCCCCTGCACTTGGGGGATTGTTGCTGCTTCATTGGGGAATGCAGCAGAGCTCCCCAGGATGGGAACCCAGCATTCCCTTAGTTGTTGTGTGAATCTCTACCCACTGTGTTAATACCCAACGAACATCCAAACATATCTATATACCCTATATGTGTGCCCTGCCAAACTCCCTCCCACACATCCCCCATAAATGACACCCCACACCAATGCTCCTCTCCTGCCATAGTTGAACCCCTCTGTGATCCGAAACTTCTTCAAAAATGGATCCTAATATATTGCCAAATTCAATTAATAGGAAAATAGATAGTAATTGTGATGGTTAGGCTAATTGTGTCAACTCGGCCAGGTAATTGTGCCCAGCTGTTTGGTCAAGCAAGCGCTGGGCTAACTGTAATACAAGGGCATTTATGGACTTTAGTCATCACTGATTTTACTGCAGTGGTAAATCATAGATAGCTGATTATAATTACATCAGTCAGGGAGATTGCCATCAGCAATGACTGACAATTTATCCAATCAGTTGAATGCCCTAAAAGGGGAAGTGATTCCAGCATTGAGTGAGAATTTCCCAGCTCGACTTTGGATAGCCAGTGTCTCCCAGAACTCATCAAGACCTTCATTAGACTTTCATCGGAATCTCTGGTTGCAGCCTTCCTGCGGAACCTGGACTTGTGCATCCCTACAGTCATGTGAGAGACTCATAAAATCTCATACTAGTGACAGATATCTCTTTTTAATTCTGTTTCCCTAGAGAACCCTGACTAATACAGTAATGATAGGTTTAAATATGAGAAATAAAATACATAATAATTTAGAAAAAATAAAATAAAATAAAGTAAAAAATATTGGGGTATTAAAAAGTGAAAAAATTATAAAATTCTTTTTGATGTTTTGCCTTTCATCACTGTAAAAGGAGTTGTCCTGTATGTACAGTGGCAATTCCATTTCTTCCTCAGTGTCTTACCTTTTTTTTTCATTATGTCTTCAAAGAAGTTTTAGGTCACAGTAAAGTCACATACAGAATATAGGGGACTCCCATATACCCAACATATCCCCTTTTTCCTCCTTCCCTATTAATGATCTTTTTACATGTGGATATTATATTTGTTACAACTGTTGTGCAAATATTGAAACATAGCTACTAACCATGTCAGTAGTTTACATTATGGTTTACATTTTAGACTGTACACTTTTATAAATTTTTGGTGAAATTTAACATGGTCTGTATCCATCATTGCACGCTCGTGCATATCACTTCCATTGCCCCCTAATTACCCCCTCTTCCCTCTATTCTATTCCTCCCTCCTCCTCCCCTCAGTGCTCACAGGGAAAACAAAGCTTCACTACTTGAAGGACAAAGTAGATACTTGGAACAATGCTGAGGGTTTGACACACTAGTCTGTCCTTCTCTACTAGTGTGTATGGTTTTTATAGTCTTGAATTATTCTTAGTTTGGGATATAAAAATGACTGAAATTCTGCATGTAAGAAAGTCTCACATTCTTTCAGATATTTCTCTTCAGACACTCAGAATAATTATCTCCATAGGTCCACTTTGATCTCCACAGGTCCAGCACTTGCTAGGCGGCTTGGAGAGAGCGATCAGTTTGTAGGAAGAGTAATTGTTCTGCTTTGGTTTGGAGCCTTTTAGAGACATTTATGGGTATTCTGACCACATATCCCAGTTTGCCCAGGTTTACTTCGGTTCATGCCTATCATCCTGGCTTTCTGATTGGTAGTGAATTAATGATTCACCCTTCCAAGTGTCTCAATTTAGTTAATAAATTGTTTTGTTATCTTTTTAATGTCTTTACCTTCAACATTAAGCATTATGAGTTGGACTAGCTAACACTGAGGTCTTTTCCTTCAAGTTAAATTTTTATTTTACAAGTTCTTTTTTCTAGTTCTTTTTGAATAACAATATATATTTTTCTTCACAAAGAAACGAGTTATGAAATTAGCTATACATTCTTCATGTTTTGTTTCCAAACTGCATCAAATGCTCTATTCTTCTCTAAGTCTTATTTTGGGTCAATTTACTCTGTTTCTTACCCTAAAGTGCAGTTTTTCAGTCACTGAAAGTTTCTGGTTTATTCTAGCTTTCACAGATGCAATTATCTTAATGTTCTTAATGTCTTGCTTTCTAATGATAATTATGACTGCCAATTAATGTTAACGAGGAGGAAGGCCAATTAATGAATTCCCTTTGTCCCACTGATTGTCAAAGCATATGGATGTGCCATTAATGCAGAGTATCTACAATCTAGATTCATGGTAGAAAATAAAACCTTCAGCTCTGCCTTAAATCATAAATCCAATTAGGAGTAATAATCCTTATGGAAGAATATCTAAAAAACAAGCAGGCCATCTTTTTCTCTACATATCCTTATGTTTTTCGGTGGAGCAAGACAGACAATCAGAGAGCCACCTGCCTGAACTATGTATATATATATATATTTTTTTAACAAATCAGTTTTATCAGTACATATTAATAAGGCATAAATCTATACAAAGTGTACCATTAGTGGTATTCTCTATAAACACATATTTGTACATTCATCACTTCAATCATTTTAGAGCATTTTCATTATTCCAATAACAATAATAATAATAAACAGAAGCTCCTCACCTCTCAATCTCTCTATGCTTCCCCTGCTGTACATAGCTGCTGTTTCCGTCTCTCTAGTTAATTTGTATTTGTATTTTTTAAAACCAGTCTTATATACAATATCACCCATATTCCCATTTTACATGTGGTTTCACTGTTACACAGTCTCATCTTACTTTTTTTTAAACTTTCCTTCTAGTAATATACTTGACCTTAAACTTACCCTTTCAACCACTGTCATACCCATTTAATAGCTTTGCTAGTTAAAAAAACTATGATACACTTTCATCATTTATATTCATTTCCAAAGATTTACAAACAACCTTTATACCAGTTCTGCCACATTAACCCTCAGCTTTCTATTCTCTACCCTATTTTCTGGTGACCTATATTCTAATTATTAACGCTGTGAATTTATACAGTATATTTAGTTCATGATAGCACAATCATACAGTATTTGTCCTTTTATGTCTGGCTTGCTTCATTCAACACAATGTCTTCCAGGTTCATTCATGTTGTCATTTTATGACTTCATTTCTTTATGACATTCATTTCAAACCTTATGACTTCATTTCTTCTAACTGCTGCATTATATTCCATCGTGTGGATATATGCCACAATTTATTTAACCATTCATCAGTTGATGGACACCTGGGTTGTTTCCAACTTTTGGCAATGGTGAATAATGCTGCTATGAACATGGGTGTAAAGATGTCTGTTCTTGTTTCTGCTCTCAGTTCTTCTGGGTATATACCTAGTAATGGTGTTGCTGGGTTCCATGGCAAGTCTGTATTCAACTTCCTTAGGAATGGCCAAACAGTCCTCCGCAGTAGCTGTACAATTCTACATTTCCACTAACAGTGAGTAAGCATTCCTATCTCTCCATATCCTCTCCAAAACTTAGTTTTCCGACTTTTTAATAGTGACCATTCTAATAGGTGTGAGATGATATTTCATTGTAGTTTTGACTTGCATTTCCTTAATCACTAGTGTAGTTGAACATTTTTTTCATGTTCTTTTTTTTTGTCATTTGTATTTCTTCAGACAATTGTCTTTTTAAATCTTTTGCTCATTTTAAAAATCAGATAGTTTGTCTTTTTATTGTTGAGTTGTATCATCTCTTTATGTAGCATAGATATTAAATCCTTTTCGGACATGTTTTCAGAGGTCCCATTTATCTCTTTTTTCTTTCTTTTGTTGGTTGTGCTCTGAGTGTAAGGTTTAAGGAACTACTGCCTACCACAAAATGTTGAAGATGTTTTCCTTCATTTTTTTCTAGGAGTTTTATGGTTGTTGCTTTTGTGTTTACATCCTTGATCCATTTTGATCTAATTTTTGTACAGGGTGTGAGATAGGGGTCCTTTTTCTATCTTTTGAATATGACTGTCCAGTTCTCCGAGCAACATTTATTGAATAGACTGTTCTGGCCCAGATGGGTGGACTTAATAGCCTTGTCAAAAATCACTTAACTGTAGGTGTAGGGTCAATTTCTGAGTTCTTGATTGGGTTCTTTTGGTCAATCTGTTTGTCTTTTTACCATTACAATGCTGTTTTTTTCTTTTTTGTTGTTGTTTTTTACCACTGTAGATAAGTAATATGGTTTAAAGTCAGGAAATGAGAGTCCTCCAACTTCGTTCTTCTATTTTAAGACATTTTTAACAGTTCAGGACCCTTTATCCTTCCAAATAAATTTTATTGTTGGCTTTCCATTCCTGCAAAAAAAAAAAGGCTGTGGGATTTTTTTATTGGGATTATGTTGAACCTGTCAATCAGGTTGGGTAAAGTTGACATCTTAACGATATTTAGTCTTCTAATCCATGAACACAGAATGTCCTTCCATTTGTTTAAACCTTCTTCAGTTTCTTTTATCGATATTTTGTAGTTTTCTGTAATAGGTCTTTTATGTACTTGGTTATGCTTATTCCTAAATATTTGATTATTTTACTTGACTATGTTGTTATAGATTTCGTTGGCTTGCTTTTATGCAACTGTGCTTCAGCTTTATCCTTGACTTTGCATTGAGGATCACAGAAAGAAAAATAAAAACAAAGCTAATTATTTCATCCATTATAATGATAACTACTACATCACCCATTATTCCTTTTATTGGGACTTAGGAAAGAAATCCTCCTTAATTTCATGGACTTTGTGAATCTTATCCATAATTTTGGTGCAAATTTTTGCCAGAGCTAAAGAAAAAATGAAACAAGTTTTTGACCACTTTCTACCAGTAATAGAGGACAAGACAATAGGTATGAATATCTATGTACTCTTCTCACCCCTAGTCTCATTATTTTTTTTTGTTTATCTTGTTTCTCTGATTCTTGTAATTATTGATATTATTCTCTTTTTTGTATCTGTTTTTATATGCCGCTTCAAATGTCAGATGGATTATATGTAACTAAAAAATAAGCCAACCCATTATCATTTCTGTAATTAGAATTATATTTATATGCCTACTTTCTTCCAAATTTTAGTAAATATCTATAGATAATTACATTTGAATTTCATAAGTCAGGCAATCAGACATAGCAAATATTTTTTAGGTATTAGACTGAAGCAAAGACCTTATTACTTAAACAATCAACACTAAGAATAAAAAAAATAAACAAAAGCATAACTACTACATGTGTTAATGAGAAGGCTTCTAAAGTGTGCTTTCATTCATTTTGTGTAGTAAATGGGGTGAGGGAAGCAAGTTTTCCTCAGAGAAAAATCTAGATTAGAAATTTCTCAATGTTTTTAACTGATTCTTTGGGTTATTTACTTAAAGCATGATACATATTTAATATAAGAAATACATTTAATTTACATACTTACCTAATTTATAGTAGGTAAAACTCATGTTTACAATTTCCTTTATCTGTTTAAAATCATGAATTCTTGTTTTGGAGCTTTCTTTTGGTTAATACTTTCATAGTATATATTTTTTGAAATAAAGTTTTTATAATAGAATAGCTATTTATGGAAAAGTTGTGACGATGATACAGAGAATTCTTGTACCCTTACACCCAGTTTCCTTTATTATTAGCATCTTATATTACTATGGTACATTTGTCACAATTAGTGAATCAATATGTATTTAATACTGTTAGGTTGGTGCAAAAGTAATTGCGGTTTTGGACCGTGAATTTTAAATCATTATAACTAGGGTCAAACATATCTTTATTAATCAAAATAGAAGCCATTACAATCAACACATTTTTGCCAATGAGAAATAAGTTTGTTTATTCCTATAGCGAAAGGCCCTGTGCCTCAGGATTTGATGAATTCTTGGAAAGCGTTTTCTGTATCCTGCTGGTTGTGGAAGCGTTTTCCCTACAAAATATTGTTAAGATGCTTGAAGAAATGTAGTCGGCAAGAGGTCAGGTGAATATGGCAGATGAGGCAAAATTTCATAGCCCAATTGGTTCAACTTTTGAAGCAATGGTTGTGCAATACACGGCCAGGCATTGTTGCAGATAAGAATTGGGCCCTTTCTGTTGACCAATGCCAGCTGTAGGCATTGCAGTTTTTGGTGCATCACATTGATTTTCTGAACATACTTCTCAGAGTTAATGATTTCGTTGGAATTCAGAAAGCTGTGGTGGATCAGACTGGCAGCAGACCTCCAGTGACCATGCCCTTTTTCTCTCTCTTTCTACATATGTACATATTAAGAGATACTTAGATTACAAAAAATGTTATGCAAAAAAATGTAAGGGATTCCCATATGCTCCACTCTTATGCCTCCCACCCTTCCCCACATTTACAGCTTCTTTCATTAGTGTCGTACATTCATTGCAATCGATGAACACATTTGGAGCATTGTTACTAAGCATAGATTATAGTTTACATTGTAGTTTACACTCTTTCCCACTCAATTCTATAGATTATGGCAATATATATAATGGCCTGTGTCTGTCATTTCAATGTCATTCAGGACAATTCCAAGTCCTGAAAATGCCCCCGTATTACACCTCTTTTCCTTCTCCCTGCCCTTAGCACCTCCAGTGGCTACTGTCTCTACGTTAATGATATAATTTCTTCCATTGCTAGAATCACAGTAAGTCTATAGTAAAATACCAGTAAGTTCATATTTTATACACCAATACTGAGTTTTCTGGGATGGAGATGCCCACTCCACCTCTAATTTAGAGGGGGCCTTAATCCCATATGGCTGATGGATGGGACTTTCTTGCCTACAGTTGTAGACTCTCTTGTTTCCTCGGTATGGTGGTTGTCCATCCTCACCTCCTTGTTAGTTGTCCTGGGTGAGTCCAATGAACTCCTCTGAGGCTCATTTCTCAGATGGCACATGGACAGCCCAAAGATTCAAGTCTCTTGAATGTACACTTACCAAGTCCAACACCAACTATAGGTTCAAATAGAAGGGACAGAAGACACATATCTAGAGAAGTCACAGCTGAGTAACTGTGACCTTTTTTTGATGCAAGTTTGGCTTTGGGAAGCACTTTGGGGCCTCTTCTCAGTTCAACCACTGAGACGGTCATTGCTGGTTGTTGTATAAAATCCACTTTTGATCGCACATCACAATCTGGTTGAGAAATGCTTAGTTCTTGTCGTGTAAAATATGAGGAGATGACACTTCAAAATGACAATTTTTTAAAATTTTCATTCAGCTCATGAGGCACCTACTTATCGAGCATTTTCACCTTTCCAATTTGCTTCAAATTCCAAATGACCATAGAATGGTTGACGTTGAGTTCTTCGCAACTTCTAATGTAGTTTAAGAGGATCAGCTTGATAATTGCTCTCAATTGGTCATTGTCAACTTCCAATTGTCAACATCCAGAAGTCAGCCACTATGATGCTCCTCATCTTGAAGGATCTTGTCTCCTTTGCAAAACTTCTTGAACCACCACTGCACTGTATATTCGTTAGCAGTTCCTGGCCAAATGCATTGTTGATGTTGGGAGTTGTCTTTGCAGCTTTGCGACTCATTTTAAACTCAAATAAGAAAATTGCTCGAAATTGCTTTTTGTCTAACATCATTTGCCTAGTCTAAAACACATATAAAATGAACAGCAAGTAATAACTCATTACCAAAAAAACATAAAGCGATAAATGCACATTAAAATTATGTATAACAGTGCTCCCTTCGGCAGCACGTATGCTAAAATGATGTATAAAATAACCACATTTATTTAAGAATGTGTGCCAATATCAAATGGCAAATTTCAACAATGTAAAACTGCAATTACTTTTGCACCAGCCTAATACAACTAAAGCCCACACTTTATTCAGATTTCTTTCGTTTTTACCTAATTCCCTTTGTTTTTACCTAATTTCCTTTTTCTGTTCTAGGATCCCATCTAGGATACCATAAATATTCCTTTAATTGTGACAATTTCTCAGACTTTTTTAGAGCCATTAATTAGGTATTTTGTAGAATGTTCCTCAATTAGGAATTGTAAATATTTTCTAAACTGCAGTTTCGGGGAGGAAGGCAACATAGGTAAAATGCAAATTTCATCACCTCATTATCAACATGGTTAATCACTGTTTAATTTGATCACCAAACTGAAGTATAGTATTTGTCAGGATTTTTCACTGTAAAGTTATTATTTTCTCCCCCTTTTCATACTCTATTCTTTGGATGGAAGTTACTATGTGTAACACACACTTATGCAGTGGGGAGTTCCACCTCCCTGAAGTCAGATTATCTACATAAATTATTTGAAATTTATGACAGAATTCTTCTGTCTGTTCTCTCCCCTTTACTTATTTTTTAAATGTATATATGTATATATGTACTCAAATATATTTGCTTTGTTCTTTGGCTTATAAAACAACACGTTTTCACTTTTTGTTCAACTCTTTCCACCTTTAGCCTTTGGGAGGCTCTTTCATTTGGCTCCTGTGTCCTTTTCACAATACCCCAATTATTGTTGGTTTATTTGTTTTTGAGCACTTCCCAAATTTCTGACACTGTGCATGGTATATTTTTCCATATTTTGCTTTCTGACTTTCTGTACCCTCATGTTTATTCATAATTTTATTGAAGCATAACCTAGATAAAGAAGGTGCACAAATAAAAAGGGTACAGTTCTATGATTTATCACAAAGGTCAGACACTCTTGAAATTCAGGTAAATTAATAATATATCACAAATATATCATGAAAGTACTGCAAAGACTCAAAAGTTCTTCTTAATTAGTCCTAGCTGTAAAAGATCTTACAAAATTATTAGATTTTAAGGATAACTTTTTAAGGAACCTACTTATTTCTGCCAATTAATCTGTGTCTTAAGCTAAGGTATATTCAAGTATGAATAAAGGGAGCCATTACAAAGTACATTCAAACCGCAAAAGAATATCTTTTTCTTGTATAGCTGCTGTGTTGTGACATTGTCTCTTATCATTCATAAAATTTCACTTCTTTATATGTCCCATGTCTCTTTCTTCCAATGATTTTCTTCTTTTTCTTCTTTTCACATTTGTTTGCCAAAAATACGGTAGCTTCCATTTAGTAAGGCTTTATCTAATGACTGTGGAGCACCAAGAGAATAGTTCTATAATTGCTTGCCTCTGTGAGGCATATGGACCTTTCAGAAGAAAAACATTTCTCTTAGATCTGGATCACTTGGATTTATAATAAGTTTGATTTGGATTCCAAACCAAGTTTTCTAAATGATTCTAATTTACTCAACCTAACTGAGCCTCATGAGTCATATAGTTTTTGGATAATTCATCATATAATAATTAAAATTAAAGTAGGAAATGAAAAAAGAATATCCTTCAGAGTACCATCCAAATGGTATGTACTAAATAACTCTAGTCTTTTGCTTTGATTCATATTTATGCATATTTTGGTTTCCCCTTTATACATGTATATATAGCTGTATCTAATTCCTGTCTATCTCCTGTATTTGTCTTCTTGTCTATGTCAATGGGAATAGCATCATTAAGAAATGTAGTATTGTGATGTGAAGTTATATAACAAATATAGCCTCAATAAAACTCTAAAGAGAATAAGCTTTGTGATTTAATATGTTTCAATAATGGTAAAGGTGAAAAGTCCCATTTTAACCTCCTATGACATTTTGGGAACAAGAATATGTCCTATGAGGAACACATGTAGCTCAGTGGGTGAACACATGATTCCCATGTACAAGGTCCCAGGTTTGATCCCTGGTACCTCCTTAAAAAAAAAAAAAAGATTATGTCCTATTGTCTTAATTTTTAATGCCATTGTATCATTGTTTTATAAAAAATCCAGAGTTTGACATAACACTTGATGTTTATCATTCCGCTTTTTTCTCAATTAGCTTATAAGAAATGCTTTACTTTAAATTCAAAATTTGACTAGATTAGGTATTACAACGTGGCTCCTTAATTTATTACAGTCTAATCTAAATTATCACTTTTACTACTGAGTTTTTGTGAAAATCTTAGAGCTTTAGAACATTTATTGATTTTACATTTTAATCCTACGTGTAATTTTACCCAGAACACATCATTATTCTTATTTTACAAAAGCTAACATTCATTCTTACCTCCATATTTTGTCCTTACCTTACTTTTTATTCTTTTCTGTATTTCCATACTTCCATCTGAGATTAATTTCCTTCTGCCTGAAGCACTCAATTTAGTATTTAAAACATGGGTGCAGTTTGCCTGGAGATAAAATCTCTCCCCTTTTGTTTGCTTAAAATGAGTTCCTTTTTCCTCCTTGGAAAGCATATATTTCTTTGTATAAAATTCTAGGTTGACATATGTTTTAGCATTTATAAATCTAAAAGCTTTGCTTTGTCACTTTCATAATTTCTGTTGAGAAGTCAGGTGTTAGCCTAATTGTTGCACATTTTAAGGTAATGTGCTTTTATCCTATGGCTGTTTTTAATATTTTCTCTTTGTCTTGGGTTTCCAGAAATTTTATAAGATATTCTCACAGATAATATTATTTGTATTTATCCTGTTTGACATTTACAGGGCATCTTGAAACTATAGGTTGATATTTTACCTTTGGAAAATTCTTTGCAATTGTTTCTGAAGATATTGCTTCTATTCAGTTCTCTTTCTTCTCTCCTTCTGGAGCCCCAATCACAGATATGTTGGATGTTGCATTCTGTCTTTTATGCTTTTTTTCTTTTCTTTTTAATATGCCATTTAGAAATTGCCTAAGCCTTATTCTTTGCCTGGATCAGGGGTTGGTAAACTTATCCTTAAAAATGCTAAACAGTAAATGTTTTAGACATTATGGGCCCAAGGCAAAATCAAATCTATTATGTAGGTACTTATATATCCATTTGAAATTTAACCATATAAAAATAGTAAAACCATTTTTAGCTTTCAAGCTGTGAACAAACCAGCTAGCTGGCTAGCTGGATTTGGCCGATAGGTTATATTTGCTAAATCCTGTTCTATGTTATCTTAACTATTTTTGTACTTTTCCCCTTTCCATTTCTCTATGTATTTTAGAATCACCCTGTTCAGGTCCAAAAAAAAAAAAAAAAGAAAGAAAGAAAAATAAGCCTACTTTAATTGTTACATAATTTTTCTTCCCTATAACGTCTTCATAACGTTTTTTATTGGAGTTATGCTATGCTCATGGAATGGATTGGGAAGTAATTACTCCATTTTTCTATTCTTTGAAAGTGATTGTATATTTCTTCTATAAGTATCTTGTAAAATTCACAAGTGAAACTATTTGGCCGTGGATATTTCTTTCCTGAAATATTTTAAATTATGTATTAATTTTTAATTGTTATGTATCTTTCTAGACTTTATCTTTTCATCTATTTTGGTAAGCGTGTTTTTCCTAGAAATTTGTCCTTTCCAGCTACATTGTAAGGATCATTTTCTAAAGTTGCTTATAATATCATCCCATAATAATTTTAATGTCTTTAGGTTCTATCATTATGTTCCCTAATTCTTGAATCTTTTTATTTTTGTTTTTGTTTTCTTTTTATCTATCATGCCAAGGGTTTTTATGAGCTTAGTCTTTTAAAAATACAACTTTTGCCTTTCTTAACTCTGTTATGTTTTCTCTATTTTCTTTCAACCTGATATTAGTTTTATTATTACATTCTGCAAATTTCCTTGCATTTATTGTTTGGTTCTTTTTCTAAAATTAGTGAATTGCAGCCTTTATTGATTTGTAGCCTTTTTTTCCTAATATATGATTTTAAAACTACTAATTTTCCTCTAACATAATTTTTAGTATATTCTGAACATTTTGATAAATTATATTTTAATTTATCATTAAGCTCAAAATGTTTTCTAAGTTCTATTATTTTCATTTTAAATCATGTGTTATCATTTAGATTCCAAATAAATGGAAATTTTTGTTATGTTTATGATTTCTGGTTTATGCTATGATTGATGAACATACACTCCTCATTATGAAGTGTTCTTATGTATATATAGTAGTGCTTTCACTCAAAAGTCTATCTTTTCTGTTATCAGTTTAACCATACCAGCTTTCTTTTGGTAAATGTTTGCATAATATATTTATTTCCATGTTTTTATTTTAGCTTCTCTTACTCCTTATGTGAGGCAGTATTTGCCTTTCCAAATCTGAAAAGTATTGACTTTATTTTGGGACCACTATTTTATTTACATTCAATATTATTGTAATAGATTTGTGTTTATTTCTACATCTCATTGTGTACGTTCTGTGTGTACCAACATTTCTTTGTTCTGTTCTGTCTCCTTATTTTCTTTCTTTTGAAAAGATTTTTAAATTTTACTATACAATTCCACTCCATCCATTTCACTTGTTGGTTGCACATCCTTTCACTGGTTAAGTCTGGATATTACAAAATAAATAATTGAATTATAAAAATCTAATAATGAGAAATTTTTCCATTTCCTGGACCATAAAATGATCTTATAATATTTTAACTTCATTCATTCCTCCTTACTTCCAGTTCTTTCTTTGAGCATTTTAAATATCTATGTGTGTCTGGATGTGTTTGTGTATATGTATATGTATGTATATATGTGTGTGTTTACAGATACCATTATATTATTATTGTTCTATGCATTAAATATTCCTTTAGATACCCACATATTCAGTCTTCCCTTTCCTTGTCTTTCCTTCTTGAATCTCTGACCTTCCATGTGCAATTAATTTTCTTATGCTCAAAGTAAAGCCTTTTGTATTCTTTCAGTGAGCATCTGCTGGTGGTGCCTTTTGTCAGTTTTCAATTACTTGAAAATATATTTATCCTATTTAATTTTGAAGGGTAGTTTTATTGGTTAAGAAGTCTCTGTTGGCATAGATAATACATAAAATTAAGTCTCTGATCTATTGCTCTGTTTATTCTTCTCCTAATCAATGTTATCCCTTACATCATTTTATGACTTTGGTCCATTCTTTCAGTTTATTATTAAATGACATATTTCTAATATAAAATGACATCTTAACAAATCTGTATGAGGTTTTAGGAGTAGTAATGTCTAAACTAGCTCCCTTAATTCTCCACACCCAATTGTTCAAAAGACCTGAGTGATGAGGACTATACAGTTCTTAGCTTTTCTCTTTGTCTTCTCTAACCTTAGGACTCAGTTCTTCTGTTAGTTTTATGTGATCTTCTAGTGCTCCTGAACTCACAGTTAAAACTCATTCCATTTCAGGGCTATATTCTCTGAGTAAAATAACACTCATTTATTTTATTTATTTAAGATTTTTTGAAAAACTGCCTCCTTGGGAAGTTGATGTGGCTCAACTGATAGAGCGTCCGCCTACCATATAGGAGACCAGGGTTCAAACCAAGGGCCTCCTGGCCTGTGTGGTGAGCTGGACCACACACAGGTGCTGCTGTGTGCAAGGAGTGCCATGCCACACAGAGGTGTCCCCTATGTAGGGGAGCCCCATGTGCAAGGAGTGTACTCCGCAAGGTGAGCCACACTGTGCAAAAACTGCAGCCCGCCCAGGAGTGGCGCCACATACACAGAGAACTGATGCAGCAAGATGACACAACAAAAAAGAGACACAGATTCCCATGCCGCCTGACAAGAATGCAAGTGGACACAGAAGAACACACAGTGAAAGGACACAAGAGAGGAGATAATGGGGTGGTGGGTGGGGGGAAGGGGAGAGAGATAAAAACAAAAACAAAAAAACCTGCCTCCTTAAAGGAGTTAATAATGGCACAACAAAATTAATTAAAAAACCGAACACCATGTATGTGAATAAGACAAACCAGTATGATTTTAAGTGAATGAGTACATTTGGCCTGTAAATGTAATGTTTTAGATCAAATATTTTGAATTTGTTGATTTGTATTTTATCTGGTATAGTCAAGATGTGTTCTGAGCTACACTGATAGGTGTGCTTAATTTTACAGTGAAGCAAGTGTATGATAAACTTGAGGTTTCCTTTTATTTTTTGATGCTATTATGGCAACACTTACATTGACGAAGCACCAAAAGTTATTTATTCCTAAACATCCTTAGTTTTCTTTAATAACTTGTTAATTACCAAATTTCATTTAGTCAGTTTGTATTTTTGGCCAGTAACATCCTTTGACCAACAAGTTCAATGGTGTAAAATAGCTAGAAACTTTCTTTTGTAAGTGGTAAAAACTGTAAGACTTAGGTGCTGCCTCACTGCTCAATGTGAATAGAAAATATTTAAGGAAATGGTCATGTTATCCACTCAGAGTGGAATACAGCTCTAATTATGAGCTACTGTACTTATAATGGGAAGGACTGATTACATAAAAACCTAAATATATTTGAATGGTCATGAATTAATTAGAAATTTTCTCTTTTTATGCTTTAAGTAAGTATGCAATTTATATGCTAAACTATTGAATTTAATGACTGAAAATTTATATTTACTACCTCTGTTTAACTACAACATGGGTAAATCCATTACTAATTATATCATGTACTCTCCGATCTTGTTTGTTTTTATTCATAATGGCATTCTATCAGCCACAGTTCTTGTTATATCTGCTCATAAAAGTTGATGCTTAATGGAGGTTGGAGGAAAGGTGAGATAGTTAATAAGCATATTTGAAATGAAAAACAATTCTGAATAGATCCCTAATCATGAACCCTTAATCTGACAAAATCAATATAAATCCAACTGTTGCCTCTGTATTTGGGAAAGAAAGAAAAAACTGTCATGTACTCACAGAGGCATAATAAACAAATGTTAATTGATGTGCTTTGTTTGAAATACTTCCAGGGAGATTTGCAATGAGCAAGGCTTTTCTGTATAGGCAATTCAGCAGCATATGTTGGCACATCTAGGAAAAGTCATCATGTGTAAGTGCTTTTTGCCATCTGGAATATGACCAAAATATCAAAAAGAAATATATACAGCTAAATTGAATATGCAACTTTATTCAAAGTACCTAAGACTTATCAGGTAGAGCACTTTGTGGCTAACATTTTATGGTGAGAGGTTTAAAATGAAATTTGGTTTTATTCTTAATGATATGTCTATACTTCTAATGTATTCGACAGAGCAGCAAAATAGAACAAACAACACAGTCTCCCTTCTCTCAGTGCTGATCACTCTCCTCCTCCACATGACTTTCTTTTTTTAATAAATGGAAATTCTCTGTGGAAAAAGGGACGCATTTTTAGAAATACCCATCCTCTTAAATAATTGCCAATAGAGTGTCAACGAAACATATACATTATTTTAAGCAAACCAAATAATATTATTAGAACCTTTATAATGTGTCAGGCACTATGCTAATTATCTTACATATGTGAACTCATGTCAGCCCCTTAGTTATCCCACCAGCATCCCTACAGGTGGGAGATTTGTGTCCAAAAGAGGTGAAAATGAGTGACTGGTGGTGGCCATAATTATGAGTGAGCTTCACACAAAGGCTCTGTTGTTTCTACTAAATTGCACTCTCTCCAAAAGTAAATATGAATAAGGAACTAACATTTAATGAAGAACTTTTATGTGCCAGATGCTGTGCTAAAAAATTAATTAAATTTTCTTGTTTCTTCTTTACAATAATCTTGTGAAGGGGGATATTAGTATCTCCCCATTTTAGGGATAAGGAAACATGCTCAGAAAGATTAAGTATATTGCACAAAATCACACAGCTAGTACATGGGAGAATACCCACTTAGTCCCTTCCCTAATCTACTGTGTCATTACTTCTTGAACTTTAATGAGCATATAAGGATAGGGTCTGAGGCACTTATGTTTTAACTTTGAGGTTTAAAGGAAAAAATAAAATTTTTCTCAAAGGGAATTTAAGTATTCCCCAGCTCTAAGATTAATTAAGGTAAGATAGAGAGAGGTACAGAGAAAGAGAGAATTTGCTGCAAATTATACTGAAAAGACTTAATATCCTATTTCTTTCCCACATTTTCTCTCATGTCAAGAGTAGCATGAAGGGGGATTGGGAGTGGGGTATATGGGAACGTCTTATGTTTTTCAATGTAAAGTATTGTGTGATCTATTAACTTAAAAAAAATAATTACAAAGTTAAGTAAAATTAAAAAAAAGAGTAGTATGAGTTAGTTAAAATTTGGAGATATTTGTGATATTTCCATAATTATTAAGGGATAAATTCAGAACTCTGAAGAGGCTTTTCTTTTGTCCTTTTGTGTTTCTCCTACATGCAAAGTCCTTGGAGAATTTTCTCTTGTGCTAATATATCCATCTTCTGCTTGACACTTGCATTAATTCAGTTTTTTACCATCTTTATGCCCACTGCAAAGACAAAAGGATGGGCATCTGCTTCTGCATGTGATTAGAACATATATGTAAGAGAAATATTCTACCAGAATATCACTTTTCCAATTTTAATACTAAATTAATAAAATTAATACAGATATCCAAAAATTGTCATATGCTTATTGATAAAAAACAAATGTCAGATTTCAACAACAATCACAACAAATAAAACCCTGAAATTTAATAGCTTATGTAGGTATCACTAGCAATAGGATACATGATGGAAATGGAAATGTATTATTATAACAAATTATTGGTTAAGGTGGAGTTTAAGGCAGTATCCTTTGGGTCGCTAAATAATAGTAAGTTCATAAACTTAAAGCTATCAGATATGGTCATTAATTTTTGTGTAAGTCTACTTCCATGATGTATAGACATATTTATGTATACTTATGGCATTTAAACCTCTGGATTCTAACAAACTAGAATAATATTTTTAAGAGAAGAAATATTTTTAAAAAGGATGACTAAGGAACCATTTGTAAGAGAATTACTAGTATGTACATAGTACAAAAGTTTGAAAACAAACAATTATAACACTATATGAAATTTTGAAACAATTTACTTATTATTAGTATTCTAGCCAAGGAAAATATGTCTCTAGCCATTTCAAAAGAAGAATTAAATATGAGCCATGGACATTATCAAACATAAAGAGGAAAATTTTTAAAATAGGTCATTTCTAAATAAAGATTGTCTGAAAACTGTAAAATTTTTGTTAGTTTTTTTTTTTGTATCAAAATCTAAGTCCAAGGGAGTCTTCAATTTAATCTAAATACAAACCCTTGTTTGTTTTTAACTTAATACAAATGTTCTTCAATAGACATGTTCTGTTGACTTCAGTGAAGGTTTAGATTATGGACAGAGAAATAAAATTCTGATTTAATAAAATACTGATACTACTGCAACCGATTATTGAATTTTTTTATTAAATAAATTATATAAGTGCTTATGAAAATCTTATATAAGAACTGTACCAAATATAAAATAGAAATTGTCATTAAATTCTTAAAATTTCAAGACTAGATTCTTTAATGCTTAATTGTTTATTCCATTGAAAATTATTTTGATTTAAAAAATACTTTTGTGAAACTGCATTTTTTTCTTATTAAAGTTATTTTTTATTAAACTAGAAAAGTACATTAGAGAAAACAAAAGAACATACATTTCATTTTTTCTTGAATAATACATCATTTTTTCCTCACACTGAATTCAATTTCAACTGGTTCATTTTTCTTTTCTTTCAACAGGCCGAGTTAAATGATCCAACTGATCCTTTCACTAATTATAATACAAAAATTCCAACAAATGTAGGGGATGAAACTTTCTCCAAATATATAGGATGGAGAATTGCCACCACACTTTCCAAACTACTTTTCCCCTCCATTGATACCTGTCTTCTCCCTTTGAAGAAACCACAGATAAAACAAGTCCAAGTGAAATATGGGAATACAAAACAGGATCCCATGAAGAAGAGAGTTCTACATTTCACTGTAAGGTAAAATGAAGCACTATTCAAAATAGTTCAACTATTTTAATACATTGCATTTCAAAGTCACTGAAATTATATATAATCACACATGGCATTATTTAACTGTTTCTCTTTCTCAGTTCAAATCTTGGTTCCACCAGTTCCTAAGTATGTATCATGTGCAAGTTACTCCCTCCTCAGAAACTGTTTCCTTATCTTTAAAACGGGTGTTATTTTGTAATACAAAATCAATATTAATGGAATTCTTGCATGGGAATGTATCATATTAGAAATAGAAATTATGTCACTAATTTTGCAAGAATTCAAGATTGTATTCATGTTATGGATATGTGTATTCATATATATAAATGTATTTGTATTTACTTCCATTTACTGAAATGTTTTTCCTACTTTTATCCCCATCCCTTCATAAAAAATTGTAAATATATTTTAAATTTTATCTTCACTTTTAGATGAAAGCATACTAAATATACTATTCTATATCTTGTATTTTTCATTTAGACTCATTTTTAGAGATTTTCCATGTCAGTAAATAGGAAATTTTCTCATCATTCTTGTTTTAAAAATCAGCTATGCTGTTTTCTTTATTATGGCTGTACTACAGCATTTAGCCAGTTTCCTTTTGGTGGACATTCGAGTTGTTTTGGATCATCAGTGACTACAGACAATGTCACAAAGACTAGCCTTTTACAAATATCTTTTTAAAAAAAAATTTATTGAAGTATATCACACACATAAACATACATAAACAATAAGTATATAGTAATAGTGTGAACTTACAAAACAAACATACATAGCATCATACAGGACTCTCATACTCTAATAACTCACCCTACCATCAATACCTTGCATAGTTTTTAAACATTTTAAACTAATGATTAAAGAACATTGTCAGAATATTACTACAAACCAAAGTATTTACCCCCCAACACACCCTATTATTATTATTCTCTTTATATCATTTATATATGAACATACATAAACAATAAGTGTATAGTAAAAGTTGTAGACTTACAAAGCAAACATACATAACATCATACAGGGGTCCCATACATCAACGCTCCACCAACACCCTGCACTGTCATGAGACGTTTCTAACAGATTATGAAAGACTTTGTCAAAATCTTACTACTAATTATAGTCCTTATCTTACATTTGGTGTATTTTCCCCTAACCTACCCTATTATTATTTTTTAAATGTATTTTTTATGACAGAAGTTGTAAACTTATAAAACAATCATGCACATGTGCAGAATTCCCAAACAACGTCCATCTATCAACACACCCATATACAATAAATTCTCAGGAGTGTTATTGCTGGATCAAAGGGTATATGCCTTTGTAATTTTGGTAGATATTTCCAAATTGCCTTCCACAGGATTTTTATAAACCTGCAATATGTGAAAGTACCCGTTTCTCTTCAGATTTTCCAACAAAAGGGTTCTGACAAACCTTGAGGGTTTGACAATCTGAGAAGTGAAGTATGGCTTTTAAATGAAGTTGTTGTTGTTGTTGTTTTTTAATTTTTTAAGGTGAGTAGTTTGGACATCTTTCATATGTTAAAAGTGATTTGTTTTTCTTTTATATGGGAATTAACTCTTTATTTCTTTTGTCCCTTTCCCATTAGGATTTTGTCTTTTTCACTTTGCTTTGCAGGTACTATTATCTATTAATTTTTTTTGTACATTTATCAATGATAAGAGCTACAAATGTTTATTTTCTACACAATTTTTCATTTATCTTTTACCTTTGCTTATAGAATTCTTTGCTGTAAGGTAATTTTTCTATATAATATCATTTAACAAATTTTCCCTATAGTTTCTCTATTATCTTTTCTACTTAAAAAGTATTTTTCACTCCAAGATTAGAATAGTATTCTTTCAGATTACTTCTAGTACTTTTAAGGATTTATTTCGTCAGTTTAAATCTACTTGAAATTTTTTTCTGCCAGGTGGTATGAGGTTTAGATCCAGATGTCTAATCAGTTGCCTCAACAGGATTTATTGAGGCGTCCATCTCCCTGCAGCACTTTTCCTTATTTTAAATGTTATCTTTCTCAAATCTGATATCTCATTTATGTCATCTCGAATTTGGGACTTTTGATTCTGTTCATTTGCTCTAAGCTATTCTGATAATGTGCCTAAATTTGACTTTATAATATATGTTAATATATTGACTTATTGACTATATTTTAATATAAGACTCTGCTTGTCTAGTTCCAACAACAGCAACAACAACAGGAACAAGGACAACTTATTGGTATTCTCATTCACATGACTTTAAAATTTTAAATTAACTTAGGAAAAATTAACAACCCTAAGGTATTGAAAATTAGCTTCTGTAAGAAAATGGCATGTATTTTCATTTATTCAAGCCTTCTTTCCTATTCCTCAGTAGGGTTTAAATATCTTCATGTAAGTACTTGTCTTGGATTTTTTTCTTGTTAAATTCATTCCTAGGTACTTGATTTTGTTGCTAAGATAATTCTCCAAATGTAGTTCTTCATAGGTTGTTGCTTGTACATGCTCAAAGCTATTGATTTCTATAGATTAATTTTGTACCATACTATCTCAGTAAATTCACTTATTGAATTTACTTGAGTCTTTTTAAACTCACGATTTTATCATCTACAAATAGTTTATTGGTTCTTTTCTGTTTTATACTTTCACTTTATTTTTCTTTCATATTTTTTTTGGCTAAGAAAGTCCAGTACAGTACTGATAATATTAGTGAAGGTGGCAATTATTTTCTTTTTCCTATTATTACTGAGAAAGGTTCTAGTGTTTCACAATTAAGCATTTGGACTGAGGCAGACATATTTCTTCATTTTAATTGAGCATTTTCATTGAAATATCATTTCTGTTAATTGGGTAATATGACTTTCTTTAGAACTATTAATATGAATTACTGGTTTGTATTATTCATATTCATATTGATTCTCCATCTAATCAACAGTCCCACTTCATTAATAGATTTTCTAATATTGAATCACTTTGTTTTCTTGAAATCTATAATAATGTCAACTAATAATTCTTCCCAACTCTATAAATTCATGCCAAATCTCTTATCAAGAATTAGAGTCTGTTTCCCTTCCTCTTCAATCTAGGCTGGCTTTGGGACTTGCTTTGAACTAACGAATCAAACAGCAGTGACAGTTTGCTAGTTCTTGACCTAGGACCTTAAGAGAACTGGTAGCTTCTGCATGTGCTCTCTTGCTATCCCAGGTCTCCATGTAAAGATAAAGCTATTCTGGGTGGAGAGAGAAGCCTTGGGAGATGAGAGCTCACGTGGAGAGAAAGCCATTTGGAGTAGAACCAAAGCTCCAAGCTGCATCTAACAACAAAGCCCTAGACATGTTAGTGAGGTACTCTTGGTCTTTCCAGCCCATCCCAGCTGCTGGCTGAATGCAGCTTCATACATGAGTGCATTTGACTTTATATGGAGCCAGATCAAGACATCCTTGGGGATCCCTGATGGTTGTTGTTTTAAATCACTAAGTTTTGGTGTAATTTCTCATACACCAATAGATAGATAGGAAAAACCCTTGTTAGTTTGTATAATCCTTTAATAATATGCTGCTCATTCCTGTTGCTGATAATTATCTAGAAATTTTGCTTCAGTAGTCCTGAGTGAAACTGGCTACTATTTGTATTTGTTTTGTCAAGTTTTGATATCAATGTTACTTTTGGAAGTTTCCTTCTTTCTATTTCTAAAATAATTTCAGTAGCATTGGAATTATCTACTATTTTAAACTGGTAGAATTTCCTTCTTAAACCATCATTACCTTATACCTACCTCTTCTAAGGTTAGCTCTTTGTCAAATTTTTCTGTTTCTTATGGCTACTGACAGGGCTGATTTTCAGCTGAATGTAAAGGCATTGCTAGATTCAGTCCTAATTGTTTGAAGCCCCTGCTATAAAAATATCTGAAGCACCATCTATAAATATCTGTCTCTTTAGATCTTTCTTTTCTTCTTAAGTTAATTTTAGCAAATTGTGCTCTCTTGAAATATTAATTTAGTCGATATTTTTCAGAATTTATTTTCCTATGATTGAACAAAGTATTCCTCATGATTATTTTACTTCTCTGTTTCTGTGGTATTTCCCCCTTACTGATTCTTATTTTGCATATTTGTTACTTATCCCCTTTTTTCCTCTTTAGTTAAATTAGTCCATGTTTTATGTTATTTTTAAAATGAACTAGTCATTGATTTTACTTATTTGTTCTATTTTATAACTAATATACAGTCTTATTTATATGAATCTATTACTTTTTTTTTTCCTTTGGTTTACTTTGTGGCTCATTTTCTAATTTTTTGAAGCAGATACTTAATCAAATGGGAAATTTTCTTCCTCAGCATTTGTTTGAATTATTATTCAAGTGCCAAAATACTGGGACTGTTGGTGCCCAAAGGCAGAATTAATTGCAGGTGTGATAATTGGGTGGACCAAAGGCCAGTGGGTAGGCTTTTCTTTTGGGTAAAAAACATCAACAGAATAAAAGGCACATGATTTAGAAGAGTGTTTCATTTTTCATGAATTCTAAAATTGATAAAGATATGTAGATTTGGGGTTGAGGATTACATAGGCTGAACTTCAGCAATCTTGAATGTAGAAATAAATATTACAAAAATACTCAACTTAAACTATCCATGTTTACTAAATTGTTACATGATCAAGGTACAATGAGAATGCTAGCTTTAAATTTCATGAATATTGAGATTTACTTTAGAATCCCCAAATGTATCTTATGTCCTCTCAAAGACCAGAGAACACTGAAGAAGAATCAACCTGAGGTATGGAGAAGACATTAAACAAGTGTATTTTGGTTTCCTATCATGAACAGTTAAAGTAAGGAATAGTAAGAAAGAGATCAGAAAAGTAGGAGAAGGTAGATATGAACAAAAGGAGTTTAAAGAAACAGGCAGGGGAGAATTGTGGGAACATGGCAATGCATTAGGTTAAAAAGGTGCAGCTCTCACAAAAACAATGGAAAAATAGCCAAAGACTGCCTCAGGGACCTGCTTTGGGGTTCAGTAGACCAGGACACTGCTTCACAACTCCCAGGAGGGTGAAGGACAGAGAGATGAAGAAGCCAAACAACAAACGGTGAGTTACTAAACCTCCTCCCTGCCAGGAAGGGCTCCCCTCCTACATCTTGGAGATATTCAACAGGGGTAAAGGCCCTGCTCATATCAGCTGACTGAAAGAGGAGCAGAGGTCTTCCTCCCTGCCAGCTGTTACAAGGGAAAAGAGAGGGGGGATCAGTGGGCTTTTCTTCAGTGAATTTGGCCAGCAGAACCCACTTTGAATTTTGGCTCTGGCCAGAGGAAAAGAAAGGAAAATCAAGAGAGATACCTCTGTGGAAAGGTGTGCCAGCGAGCACCATCTGCTGACCATTCTGGAAACTACATGGACAGAAACTGCTTTTAGAGCGCTCTTTACCCCACTTCTGGGAAAAAGTCTGTGAACCATTAGTGAGTCCCTGGAATGATTTTGGTAACTTAAGCTGGGCAATTTTAAAGACTTAAGTTGAACCAAATGGCAAAGAGCTGTGAAAAAATATAACAATAGGCAAGAAAGAGAATTGGCCATTGAGTAAAGACACCAAGGTATCAGATGCCTAGACATCAGCAAAAAATTGCAAGCCAGCTAGGAAATAGGAAGAGATGGCCCGGCCAAAGAACAAACCAAATATGCTGATATGAGACAAACCAAATATTAGGATTTGAGTCAATTAATCAATGGTAATCACACAACTCTCCTAAATCAATTTAAAGAATGGAAAGAAGATACGACTAAAGAGATAACAGATATTAAGAAGACACTGGGTGAGAACAAAGAACAATTTGAAAGTCTTCAAAGAAAAGTAACTGACATGGGAATGAAAGGCATGATAAATGAGATTAAAAATAGATTAGAGGCACATAAGAGCAGATTTGAAATGCTTGAAGACAGAATTAGTGATTTTGAAGACATAACATCTGAACTGGAAAAGACAGGAGAACAGAAAGAGAAGAGAAGAGAAAAAATGAAACAGGGTCACAAGGAATTGAATGACAATACAAAATGCAAAAACAAAAATATGCATTATTGATGTCCCAGAAGGAGAAGAGAATGGAAAAGGGGCAGAAAGAATATTTGAGGAAATAATGACTGAAAACTTCCCTATCCTTATGAAAGATATAAATATCAATATCCAAGAAGGACAACACACCCCAAATAGAATAAACACAAACAGACCTAGCCTGAGATATCTACTATTCAGAATGACAAATATCAGAGATAAAGAGAAGATTTTGAAAGCAGCAAGAGAAAAGCAAAGCATCACATACAAGGGAAACTCAATAAGATTAAGTGCCAACCTCTCATCAAAAACCAGGGAGGAGAGAAGGAAGGGGTACAATTTATTTAAGGTAGTGAAAGAGAAAAACTGCCGACCAAGAATTCTGTATCCAGCAAAGCTGTCATTCAAAAATGAAGGGGAGTTCAAAGTCCTCACAGACAAACATAAACTGATAGAATATATTACCAAAAGACCAGAATTGCAAGAGATACTAAAGGGAGTGCTGCAGCCTGAAATGAAAGAACAAGGGCAAAATACTTGGAGAAGAGTGTAGAAATGAAGACTATTAGAAAGGGTAAAAAGATAAATTTTTTAAAAAAGATAAACTATGTAAAACAGAAGGCCAAAGTCAAAATGGATAAAGTAAATAATGCCTTTACAGTTATAACACTGAATGTTAGTGGCTTGAACTCCCCAATCAAAAGACACAGACCGATAGAATGGATTAAAAAATATATGAACCATCTATATGTTGTCTAAAAGAGTCTCCCCTCAGATGTGAGGACACAACCAAGTTAAAAGAATCCAAAAAAATTATAAAAGAATTATACACCATGATCAAGTGGATTTTATGCCAGGTATTCAAGGGTGGTTCAACACAAGAAAACCAATTAGTGTAATAAACCACATAAATAAATTGAAGAAGAAAAATCACATGATCCTCTCAACTGATGCAGAAGAATCATTTGACAAAATAGAGTACCATTTCTTGATAAAAACACTCCAAAAGATAGGAAGAGAAGGAAGCTTTCTCAATATGGTGAAGTGCATATATAAAAAACAACAGTTAACATTGTACTCAATGGTGAAAAATTTAAAGCTTGAACAAGTGGACAAGTGGACAAGTATGCCCACTGTCACCATTATTATTCAATATTGTGCTAAAAGTTCTAGCAGTTAGACTAGACAAAGAAATAAAAGGCATCCAAATAGGATAGGAAGAAGTAAAACTTGGACTATTCACTGATGACATGATCCTGTATCTAGAAAATCCTGAAAAATCCATAACAAAGCTACTAGAATCAATAGACTAGTTCAGCAAAATGTTGGGATATAAGGTTAATAGACAAAAATCAATAGGAGGTGTGGGAGGCATTTCTATACACTATTGATGTGCAATCTAAGGAGGAAATTAGGAAAAAAATTCCATCTATAATAGCGACTAAAGCAAACAAATATTTAAGAATAATCTTAACCAAGGACATAAAAGACCTGTGCTCATAAAACTACAAAACATTACCAAATAAAACTGAAGAATACTCAAGTATATGGAAGGACATTCTGTGTTCATGAATTGGAAAACTAAATATCATTAAGATATCAAATCTACCCAAACTGATTTACAGATTCAATACAATCCCAATAAAAATCCCAACAACCTTTTTTACAGAAATTGAAAAGCCAATAATTAAATTTATTTGGAAGGGTAAGGGGACCCAAATAGCCAAAATTGTCTTTAAAAAGAAGGAAGAAGTTGGAGGACTTCCACTTCTTGAATTTAAACAATATTACTTAGCTACATTTGTACAAACAGTATGGTACTGGCATAAGGACCAACAGATTGACCAATGGAACCAAATAGAGAACTCAGAAATTGACACATGTACAGTCAAATGATTTTTGACAAGGCTCGTAAGTCCACTCAGCTGGGCCAGAACAGTCTATTCAATAAATAGTGCTGGGAGAACTGGATAGCCATAGCCAAGAGAAAGAAAGAAGATCCATATCTCACACCTTATACAAAACTTAACTCATAATGGAAAACAACAACCATAAAAGTCCTAGAAGAAAATGTAGGAAAACATCTTCAAGATCTTGTGTTAGGTGGTAGTTTCTTAAAGCTTACACCCAAAGCGCAAGCAACAACAAAAACAGATCAATGGGACCTCCTCAAACTTCAATCATTTGGCACCTCAAAGGACTTTTTCAAAATGGTGAAAAGGCAGCCTACTCATTGGGAGAAAATATTTGACAATCACATATCTAAAAAGGGTTTAATATCCATGATCTATAAGGAGATCATACAATTCAACAATAAAAAGACAAATTATCTGATTAAAAAATGGGCAAAAGTCTTGAAAAGACAATTGTCCAAAGAAGAAATACAAATCATAGAGAAACACATGCAAAAATGTTCAACATCACTAGCAATTAGGAAAATGCAAATCAAAACTACAATGAGATACGTTTCACACCTATTAGACTGGCCACTATGTAAATGTTGGAAAACTGTAAATATTAGAGAGGATGTGGAGAGACAGGAACACTTATACACTTTTGGTGGGAATATAGAATGGAACAGCCACTGTGGAGGACTGTTTAGCAGTTCCTAAGGAAGTTGAATATAGACTTGCCTTGGGACCTGGCAATATCATTGCTAGGTATATACTCAGAAGTATTGAGAGCAGTGACATGAACAGATATCTGCACACCAATGTCCACACAGCGTTATTCATAATAGCCAAAAGTTGGAAACAACCTAGATGTCCATCAACTGATGACTGGATAAACAAATTGTGGAGTTACACATGATGGAATATTATGCATCAATAAGGAGAAATGAAGTCATGGAAATGTATGACAACATGAATGAACCTGGAGGATATTGTGTTGAGGGAAGTAAGCCAGACACATAAGGACAAATACTGTATGATTGTCCTATTATGAACTAAATATGTTATGTGAAATATAAATATATTATATGAAATATGAATATGGGTGGGATTGCATATATAAGACCATTTTTCTTTGAAGCTGAACAAATGTAAGTCAATAGTACAAAATGTTTATATCAGACTAAGAAACCCACCAAAAACAAACATTATACTGAGTGAAGGAAACCAAAGAGTACTACATATTGTATGGTTTCATTTATGTAAAATGAAAATATAAATCAATTTATAAAGATAAAAGATTAGTGGTTATGTAGGTCTGAGGAAGAAATGCTAAAACGTGGAGTCTTTCTTTTCTGGATTAATGAAATGGCTCTAAAATTTTTTGGAAGATAAATATACAACATTGTGATTATACTAAAAGCCATTGATTAGACCTTTTGAATATATTAGCCAGAAACAACAGCTATGTACAGTGGAGGAAGCATTGAGAGATTGAGAGGTGAGGAATTTTTGTGTTTGTCTGTTTTATGTTGTTTATATTATTACTGAGATAATGATAATGCTCTAATAATGATTGAAATGATAAATGCACAACTATGTGATTATAGCAAATAACTTTGACTGTATACTCTGGAAGAATTGTATGTTCATTAATATGTATTAATAAAATTGATTTGTTATTAAAAAAATAGAAACAGGCAAAGGTAAGGGTAAACAGATGATCAAAAGGCAGATGGAGATGGATGGTGCCTGCTGGGACTCAGACAAGTAAAGAAATGAGAGAGCTGGGGATGAGGAGGAGATGTTGTGAGGATGATTCCCCCCCCCCCCAAAAAAAAAAGCAGCTAAAAGGAAAAGGAAAAGTTGTAAGCAGAAAGATGAAAGTAAGTGACCAAAAGGAAAGGGGAAATATATAAGTGAGAGGGGTCATGCTGAGAATGAAAGGTTTGCATCAAGGGCCACAGACAAGGTTTGGGAGAAGGAGAAGAGAATATGCAAAGTCAGAGAAGAGTGAGATAAAAGAGGGGAGAGGTGGGGTTAAGCCCCCAAAGTCCTGTGGTTTTTGAGAGATTAGTAAATTAAATCTCATCAGACTGTATAGTCCATAAGTAAATGGAAATCACTCATCACTGGCCTTTGGAAAAGTGTTATCTGCTTATCCATATTTCCACAGCTCATTACACTTTAGAATGTCTTTGCCCTGGGTGAGAGCCTCGACAGCACAGCAGCCTAAGAATCCCTCTAGGAGTTCTCCATGTCCCATAGTTCTGGCAGGGGCAGAAGCAGCATTTCCACTGCACCATTCACAATGTAGTATTATAAGAACAGTGCACCATGGAGTTGACATATCTCCCATTGCAGGCAGGGGCAGACCAATCTCTGAGAAGACCAGAGGTGAGGGCTGTAGCTCAATGATATCAAGACAAAGGCTACATCAGGCCTAGCTGAAAAGTCCTTGCTATCTATTAGGGGCAGAGAATACACTTTTTTTTCTTCGATGAAAAGAAAATTTGAAAACTGTCTCTAGCTCACTAAACATTAATTTCAGGAAATTGTATTCCTCCCATTTCCTTGATTCTCCATTTAATCAGCAGTCCCACAGCTTGCTTGCTCCTTTTGATAATCCTTCTTCCCCGCCTACTTCCAGGCCCACAAACTGGGATTAATAGAGCTAATGAAAACCTGGGCATGTTGAGGAACCACAGGTATTAGTGCAAAGACATAATTTAAAGCCCCCTGTGCACTCAGCTCTTTTTCACCCCTTAAAGGTCTGCATTCTTTGTGTAAAATCACCAATTCCTCATCTGGTGTTTCTAAGATCTCCATTTTGTGTTTTCAACAAACAGCATTGTGAAAGACAGCTGGAAGGCCAACATCTAAAGACTCCTAGAGAAGATAGTGTTCCTTTAAAATGTAAGAAGGCAGGAAATTTAAGATAACATGTTTCATTTTTTGTCTTAGAACACTATAAAGCATGCTTATTTCAGTTTGAAAACCTGAAAATTTACTAGTAAGGAGTATCCTTATTGATGAAGCATCAGCTACATCTCATGACCTATATTTTTTTTTCCAAAAACATTTTACTTCAATTGTGTTTTTAACCTATAAATTCTTCAAAGACATGTGTTCTATCTTTTATGTTTATAAACATACTTTTCTCTGAATGACTTGCATATTTGACTTCTTTTATGTAATTTTTCAAAAGGAAATTGATCATTTACTTCAATATATTGAATTTTTTTGTTTTGCCTTAAGTTAATGGGACATGCTATTGTATGTGTGCTCTTTTTGCTCCTCACTATTTCTTTTAAATGAAAATACATTACCGTTCTTTACTATTTCATAGAAACTACAACTTAAAAGCCAGGTATATAATATTCCTACTCAAAGCACAATATTTCCCTTTTCTCTGTCAGTAAAACTACCTTACATTTACCTTAAGGCTGAGAATTCAGAGATCTGAAAACCAAATTATCAAAAACTAATTCCCACATCTACAAGCTTTTGCTTCTGAGATTTCTTGTAAGTACATTTTCTAACCTTATTCCTTGAATCTCAACAACTCAGAAGCAACAAATTATTTGCACATATGTAAAGACTAGGAGAACACTAACTTAAAATTTTATCTCTAACAATGCATAGTTTACTCAAAATTTTATGTTAGAAGACTTTATTCATCAAAGCAGCACCTGGAAACTCTAGCAATGACAGAGAATAGCTGTTGCCATTTAGGTGAGAATTTTACATGACTGATTCCATAAACAGGGTAACCATATCCTAGGAAATGTGCCTTTTCTGCAGGTTCTTTTTTTTTTTTTAATTAATTTATTGAATTATATCACTAATACATAAACATACATAAACAATAAGTGTATAATAATAGTTGTGAACTTACAAAACAAACATATATTACATCATACAGGACTCTCAATCATCCTACCACCAATAACCTGCATTGTTGTTAAACATTCTAACTAATGATTAAAGAGCGTTGTCAAAATGTTACTACTAACCAAAGTATTTCCCCCAACCAACCCTATTATTACCCTTATATCATTTATATATGAACATACATAAGCAATTAAGTGTATAGTAAAAGTTGTGAATTTACAAAGCAAACATGCATAATCCCATACATCAACCCTCTACCAACACCTTGTGTTGTCATGAGACGTTTGTTACAAATTATGAAAGAATATTGTCAAAATCTTATGACTAATCATAGTACTTATCGTACATTTGGTATGTTTTCCCCCCAACCCATCCTATTATTATTTTTTAAATATATTTTTTATGACAGAAGTTGTAAATTTATAAAACAATCATGCACACATGCGTGCAGAATTCCCAAACAACACCCCTCCATCAACATATCACACTGTGGTGGAACATTTGCTATAGGTAAGATAATATCATCTGATTGTTACCATGTCCATAGTGTACATTTGGCTCACATTTTCCATACTGCCTCATTATCAACACAGTACATCTTTGGAATAGATGCATTATCAACACAGTACATCTTTTAAATAGATAATATAAGAATATTATATTATTACTACTAACCACAGTCCATAGATTACTCCAGCTGTATTTCTCCCATGCTTCTTCACATTCCCAACACCCTACAGTAATGATATACATTGCTCTAGCTCACAAAGGACACTCTTGCATCTATACCATCAACCACAATTCTCATCCACCTCTTGGTTTACTGTGCTATCCAATTCTTAGATTATTCTTTAGCATTCTGTCAATTGGCATTTACATACCATTTTCATGGTGTTACTCACTGTGTGTTACCATCCACTCTATATATTTCCACACTTTTACAGTAAAGCTAATTAAAAGTTCTACATACATTAAACATCAGTAGTCTACTCAGTCCTCCTCTTTTCTCCTTTAAGAATTCACCACCTACCACCAGGTCTTGAAGATATTTTCCTATAATTTCTTCTGGAAGTTTTATGGTTCTTGCTTGTGGAAATACTCTAGCAAAAAAAGAAGGAATCAGAAAACAAGTAAGTGTTACAAACATCAGTAGGATTGGAATGAAGAGAATTCTCATACTGCCTGTTCTGTAGCCACGTTGGTACATGTAAAAGCCTTCAACAAGTAGAATGTGTAATATTTTGGAATGTCTTCATGATTTCACACACACACACACACACACACACATATACATATATATAAATTTGATTTTGGTCAATAAGAAAAATGAATACCAAACAAAAGCTACACAAAAAGCCAAGGTCCAAAATGAGGAGAATTAAAATAAGGAATGGTTAATGGAATGTAACTAGAATTAATCCAGGGAAGCGGACTTGGCCCAGTGGTTAGGGCATCTGACTACCACATGGGAGGTCCGGGGTTCAAACCCCGGGCCTCCTTGATCCCTGTGGAGCTGACCCATGTGCAGTGCTGATCCGTGCAAGGAGTGCCCTGCCATGCGGGGATGTCCCCCACATAGGGGAACCCCACGTGCAAGGAGTGTGCCCTGTAAGGAGAGCCACCCAGCGTGAAAGAAAGTGCACCCTGCCCAGGAATGGCGCCGCCCACACAGAGAGCTGACACAACAAGATGATGCAACAAAAAGAAACACAGATTTCCGTACTGCTGACAACAACAGAAGTGGACAAAGAAGACGACACAGCAAGTAGATACAGAGAACAGACAACTGGGGCATCTTCTGTGATGTTTGGAAATTATTCCCTGTACATGCATTATTTTATAATAAACATTAAATAATAATTATTAAATATTTGATTTAATATACAGTCCCATGTTGAGGTCATGTGCATGACCTTAGACTTTCCCTTTCAACCAGTGTCATACCCATACAATGGCTCTGCTAGTTATAAACACCATGATATGCTTTCACCATTTCTATTCATTTCACAACAGTGAATAAGCATTCCTGTCTCTCTACATCCTCTCCAACATTTATAGGTTTCTGACTTTTTAATAGTGGCCAGTCTAATAGGTGTGAAATGATATCTTTTGTGGTTTTGATTCGCATTTCTCTAATTGCTAGTGATGATGAGCATTTTTTCATGTGTTTCTTCCCATTTGCATTTCTTCTTTGGATAATTTGCATTTCTTCTTTGGACAATTGACTTTTCAAGTCTTTTGCCCATTTATAAATTGGATAGTTTGTCTTTTTATTGTTGAGCTGTTTGATCTTATTATATATCATGGTTATTATATATCATAAGATATGTAATTGCCAAATATTTTCTCCCATTGAGTTGGCTGCATTTTTACTTTTTTGACAAAGTAATATAGGCGCAACAGTGTTTATTTTGAGGGGTCCCATTTATTTATTTTTTCTTTGGTTGCACATGCCTTGGGTGTAAGGTTTAAGAAATTACTGCCTACCACAAGATCTTAGAACTGTAGTCCTAAATTTTCTTCTAGTAGTTTTATGGTTGTTTCATTTATATTTAGATCCTTGATTCATTTTGAGTTAATTTTTATATAAGATGTGAGATAGGGGTCCCCTTTCTTTCTTTTGGATATGAATATCCAGTTATCCCAGCACCATTGTTGAACAGACTGTTCTGGCCCAGCTGGGAGGGCTTGACTGCCTTGCCAAAAATCACTTGACTGTAGATGTGAGGGTCTACTTCTGAGTTCTAGATTTATATCTTTATGCCAGTACCATTCTGTTTTTAACATTGTAGCTAAGTAACATGCTTTCAAGTCCAGAAGTGACAGCCCTCCAAATTTGTTCTTCTTTTTAAAGATCTTTTGGCTATTTTGGGCCCCTTATCCTTCCAAATAAATTTGGTGATTGGTTTTTCTATTACTGCAAAAGGGTTGTTGGGATTTTTATTGGTTTTGCATTGAATCTGAAAATCAGTTTAGGTAGAATTGACATCCTGATTACATTTACTCTTCTAATCCATGAACACAGAATGTCCTTCTATTTATTTAAGTCTTCTTCAGTTTTGTTTAGCAATATTTTGTAGTTTTCTGAATAAGGCCCCTTATGTCTTTGGTTAAGTTTATTCCTAAATATTTCATTGTTTTAGTTGCTATTATAAATGGAATTATTTTTGTGATTTTCTCCTCAGATTGCATGTCAGTAGTGTGTAGAAACACTATTCATCAAGCACATTAATCTTATATCCCACTACTTTGCTGAGCTATTAATTCTAATTAATTCTATTAATTCTAGTAGCTTTCTTGTAGATTTTTCAGGGTTTTCTAGATATAGTGTCATGTCATCGGTGAATAGTGAAAGTTTTACTTCTTCCTTTCCTAGTTGGGTGCCTTTTATTCCATTATTTAACCTAGTTGCTCTACCTACAACTTCTAGCACAATATTGAATAATAGTGGTAACAGTGGGCATCCTTGCCTTGTTCCTAATCTCAGTAGGAAAGCTTTCAATTTTTCACCATTAAGTACAATGGTAGCTATAGGTTTTTCATGTATGTACTTTACCATATGGAGAAAGCTTCCTCCTATTCCTACCTTTTGGAGTGTTGTTTTTTTAATCAAGAAAGCATGCTGTATTTTATCAAATGCCTTTTCTGCATCAATCAAGAAGATTATGTGATTTTTCTTCTTCAATTTATTAATGTGATGTATTACACTAATCAGTTTTCTTGTGTTGAACCACCCTTCCATACCTGGGATAAAACCCAGTTGATAGTGGTGGATAATTCTTTTAATGTGCTTTTGGATTCTGTTTGCAAGGATTTTGTTGAGGATTTTTGCATCTATATTCATTATAGATATTGGTCTATAATTTTCTTTTTATGTAGGATCTTTATCTGGTTTTTGGTATTAGAGTGATGTTGGCTTCATGAAATGAATTTGGTAGCTTTCTTTCCTATTCAATTTTTGGGAAGAGCTTGAACAAGATTGGTTATGTCGTCTTTGAATGATTGGTGAAATTCACCTGTGAAAACTTCTGGGTCTGGGCTTTTCATATTTGGGAGTTTTTGATGACTGCTTCAATCTCTTCTTGTGATTGTTTTGTTGAGGTCTTCTATTTATTCTAGGGTCAGTGTAGGTGGCTTTTGTGTTTCTAGGAATTTGTCCATCTCCTCTATATTGTCTAGTTTTTTGGCATTCATTGTTCATAGTATCCTCTTATCATCTCTCTTATTTCTCTGGTGTCAGTGGTAATGTCACCCCATCCCCCCACATTTCTGATTTTATTTATTTGTGTCTTCTCTCTTTTATTCTTTGCCAGTATAGTGAAGGGTTTGTCAATTTTGTTGATCCTCTCTAAGAACCAACTTTTGATTTTGTCGATTTTCTCTGTTTTTGTTCTCAGTTTCATTTATTTCTGCTCTGATCTTTACTATTTCTTTCCTTCAGCTTGGTTTGGGATTAATTTGCTATTATTTTTCTAGTTCCTCCAGGTATGCAATTAAATCTTCAATTTTAACTCTTTCTTCTTTTTTTAATGTAAGCATTGAAGCCTATAAATTTTCCTCTCAACACTGCCTTTGTAGTGTCCCAGAGGTTTGTTTTTTTCTTCCACCCTATTATTATTTTTAAAATATTTTTTTTATGACAGAAGTTGTAAACTTATAAAACAATCATGCACATATGCAGAATTCCCAAACAATACCCCTCCATCAACACACCACACTGTGGTGGAACATTTGCTATGGATAACATCATCTGTTACCATGTCCATAGTGTACATTTAACATACTGCCTCATTACCAACACAGTACATCTTTTGCATAGATGCAAGAATATTATATTATTACTACTAACCACAGTCCATAGGTCACTCCAGCTGTATTTTTCCCATGCTTCTCCACATTCTCAGCACCCTGCAGTAGTGATATACATTTGCTTTAGCTCACAAAGGACACTCTTACATCTGTACCATCAACCACAATTCTCATGCATCTCTTGGTTTATTGTGCTATTCAGTTCCTAGATTATGCTCTAGCATTCTGTCAATTGGCATTTGCATACCTAGACTACCATTTTCAGTCACATCTCCATTTATAAACTAGCTGTTACTGTGTGTTACCATCCACTCTATACATTTTCACACTTTTACAGTAAAGCTAATTAAAACTTCTGCATACATTAAACATCAGTAGTTCACTCAGTCCTCTTCTTATCTCCTTTAAGAATCCACCATGTGCCACCAAGGCTTGAAGATATTTTCCTAAAATTTCTTCTGGAAGTTTTATGGTTCTTGACTTTATTTTTAGGTTTCTGATCCATTTTGAGTTCACTTTTGGATAAGATGTGAGATAGGGGTCCTCTTTCCTTCTTTTAGCTATGGATATCCAATTCTTTTAGCACCATTTTTTGAATGGATTGTTCTGCCCGAGCTGTGTGAGTTCGACAAGCTAGTTAAAAATCACTTGGCCATACCTGTGAGGGTCTGTTTCTGAATCATCAGTTTGGTTCCATTGACCTATTGTATCTGTCTTTAGACCAGTACCATGCTATTTTTACCACTATAGCTAGGTAATAAGATTTAAAGTCCGGAGATGAGGGTTCACTTTTCCTTTTTTATGATGTTTCTGGCTATTCAGGACCCCTTACCCTTCCAAATAAATTTGATGATCGTGTTTTCAATTTTTTCTTTAATGCTGGTGGAATTTTTATCTGGATTGCATTGACTCTATATATCAATTTGAGTAAAATTTACATCTTAATGATATTTAGTGTTCCAATCCATGAGCATGGATGTTCTTCATGGATGTTATTTAGACCTTTTAAAATTTGTTTTAACATTGAGCGGCGAATTTCTGAATACAAATGCTTTACATCTTTGGTTAAGTTGATTCCTGACTATTTGAGTTTTATCTGTCATATTATATTTTTACCACTTTTGACACTTTTAGTTACTTTTATTTCTGTAATCTTCATTTCTAGACTCTCTTCCCGCCTCTCTTTCCTGTCTTTTCTTTTCAGACTCTAGCACACCCTTTAATATTTCCTGAAAATCTGGTCTCTGCTCAGAAATTCTCTCAGTTTCTGTTTATCTGTGAATATTCTAATCTCACCCTCATTTTTTGAAAGACAGTCTTGCTGGTTATAAGATTCTTGGCTAGAAATTTTTCTCTTGTAGTATCTTAAATATACCAGACCACTGTCTTCTTGCCTCCATGGTTTCTGGAGGCACTTATTCTTATTGGGTATCTTTAACATGTTATGCATTGCTTTTCTCTTGCTTTTTTCAGAATTCTCTCTTTGTCTTTGGCATTTGACATTCTGATGTGTATATGTCTCAGAGTTGGTCTATTCCGATTTTTTCTTATGGGAATACATTGTGCTTCTTGAACATGGATATCTATGTCCTTCAATACAGCTGGAAAATTTTCTACCATTGTGTCTTCAAATATTCCTTCTGCCCCTTCTCCCTTCTCTTCTCCTTCTGGGACACCCATGACATGTATATTTGCATGCCTTTTGCTGTCATTTAGTTCCTTGAGATCTTGTTCACTTTTTTCCATTTCTTTTCTTTATCTGTTCTTTTGTATCCTCATTTCCAGAGGCCATTTCTTCAAGCTCACCAATCCTTTCTTCTGCCTTCTCAAATCTGCTATTATATGATTCCAATGTTGTTTTAATTTCATTTATTGCACCTTTCATTCCCATAAGATTTGCTATTTTTCTATGTATGCTTTCAAATTATTCTTTGTGCTCATTCAGTGTCTTTATAATATCCTTAATCTCTTTAGGTATCTTATTGAATTTATTAAGGAGAGTTGTTTGAACATCTGTGATTAGTTGTCTCAACCCCTTTATGTCATCTGGAGGCTTATCTTATTCCTTTAACTGGGCCATATCTTCCTGTTTCTTGGTGTGGATTGTAATTTTTTGTTGGTGTCTTTGCATCTGGCATATTAGAGAATTTATTCTGGGTGAAGTTTTTCTCTTTAGTTTAGGGCTTCTTGCCCTTTCTTCCTTGTTTGTTGTGCAATAGGAGCCAAACATGTAGTTGGTGCTGTAAGCTGTGGAGGTTCAAGCTGCCCTCATTGCGCCTGGGAATAATGAAGCTTCTTCCAAGTTTTTCCTTTGCCAGGGGTAGGAACAGAATCACAGCTGTGTGGAATAATCCAAGTTGTGCATGCCTAGACTGTAGTTTCCCAGAGAGACTGATGAAGCTTTAAGCCCCGTTCTTCCCTGCCTGGGGCAGGGATGGAGCTATAGGTGTGGGAAGCAATCTATGCAGTGCAGGTCCAAGATGATTGCAACTGCCCTGGTAGACTTCCGATTTTCAATCTGTGCCAGTCAGAGTTAACTGCAGTTACCTGGATAGGCTGGTGCAGGGCCTGCCAACCTGTTCCCTGCCAGAGGAGGGGCTGAAGCCTAGGCTAGGACTGCAGGCTGATCTGGGTGAAAGAAACTGGTTCCTACAATCACTGTGATTTTCAGTCAGCCCGGCTTCCCCTCAGGCTGGGGGTGGAGTCAAAATGGTGTCTACTGGCTTCTTTATGACTTGGGCTAATTCACACCCCTGCTGTTCCCAGGGTTATATTTTAGCCAGCCAAGTCTACCAATCAGTAACCAAACTCAGCAGCCAACCATCTCTTCCTCCCCTGTTTCTGTGAAATGAAGCTTCTAATTCCAGCCACAGAATAGTTCCTGGGGCAGTTTGTGCTGCCAGAGTAGGACAATCACCAGCCTCTGCAGCTTGGCTGGTAATTTCCCGAAGAGACTGGTGCAGGTGGTGGCACTAGGGCCTAGGCTGGACCTGCAATCTGATCTGGATGGAAAGAAGCTGGTCCCCACCAGCACTGGGATTTTCAGTCCACACTGTTTCCCCTTGTGCCAGGTGCAGAACTCGGCTGGCAGCTACTGGCCTCTTTCTGGCTTGAACAGGCTCAAACTTTAGCTGTTCTCAGGATTATACTGTAGCCCACTGAATTTACTCAGCAGTACCTGAAATTGGTGCCCAATCATCTCTTCCTCCCCTGTTTTGGGGAAGTGGAGCTTTTGATTCCAGCTGTAGAACAGCTCCCTAGGTGGCTTGTGCCTCCAGTGGAGGATGGACATTGGCCTTCAGGGCATGGAGTACTCTACTTATGAGTCTTCTCTGCAGATGGGCAGTCTCCTCCTTCCACTCCTTCAAGGATGTGGCAGGCTGCCTTCTGGCCTCCTGGAGCCCCCAATCAGGTGCTTCAGTTAGCTCCAGAGAACTCTGGTGTTTACTAACTGTCCTGTAGCAGGAGTTGACTCTAGGAGCTCCTTCTCTGCCGCCATCTTGCTTGTTCTCCTATGCAGGTTCCTTTTAAGGTAAGCTAGTTCCAAAGTAGCAGGGCTCAGAGGAGCTAACATTGCTGAATGGGGGCAAGGTGGGAAAAGATCAATGCCATCATGTCCTATAAAATGGGTTAAAGAACAGATTTTAATAGAGAAACTTACAAGCCAGACATCAGCCAAGAAAAAGACACATGGTTCCCATTTCTCATCATCTCATAAAGAGGGGTCCTGCAATCTCAAAAAGCAACTGCACATTCCTTGGGCTCAGTTGCAAAGCCCTCTCAGGTTAAGTATCAGCTGGGTAGGGAAGTACTGGGAATGCCAGGTGCCTAGAACCTAGAGCCCATGGGAAGTGCTTGTAATGATTGTGATGGAGTTTTGATTAACTGTGCCTTTTTGGGCTCCATGGAAAGCTGAGTTTAGGAGAAACTGGATCAAATGAGAGATTGTTAGGACCCCTCAGTTCCACCTAGAAAGCTGCCAGGCAATTCAAGATGAGCCTCTGGTGTCATATTTGGACACTTCTGTTTGGTAACTCATATGAAGGCATTTTGCAAACAAGGTACTGCCTTTATATGTAGATATGATTATTTTCTCCATTTTAAGATGTAGATATTCATCTCAGGGAAGATAAGTAATTTGCCCAAGGATTCAAAACCACTAAGTTCAGGAGACGGATTTGAACAAAGACATTCTAACTCCTGAGTCCCCTTGCTGTTTTCTTCTCAGGTGAATTTCACCTGATTGTAAAGCCTTGAACAATTGTTTAAAAAAAATCTTCAAATCATGATAAAAATGTTTTAAAATTATTAGTTAAAATTTCCACTTCTCAGTTTTCAGAATTTGATTTTTATTAGGTGACATATTTTTTCCTGATTCCTGTTTCTCCCTAGTTAGTATTAGGAAAGGTATTACTGATTTTCAGGGAAGTCAGTATGATTTTGGTTAAAGCCAATAGGGAAAAAATATATATACAGAAGGAGAGTTTCAAAAAAGAATGACTCGAAAGGGAGACTTATTTCCACCTGAGCCTAACTATGCTTGTAAATTCCTAAACAAAATGCTTAAAAAAATATACCCAGTTCTGTTCCATGTGGGGAAAAAAAAAAGTCTGCAAATTTTATACACTATCAGATATGTTTATATTATTACGTCCTGTTGCTTGACTTTGCGTTACTTCTCTGAGCCTTGGATTTCTAATCTTTAAAAATGTAAAAGCTGTACATCTCAGGTTTGTCTTGAGGATAGAAGGCAAGAACTCAGATGAAGAGCCTGGAAATGTTGGTTCCTAATCTTTTTGTTTTATAACTTAGATTTTCTAAAATATTTCTTTTCTTCAGAATGTAATATTTAATTCCTAGTAAGATTATGATAAATAATAAGTAAAAGGTTTATATTTTTGTGCCCCTGTGTAATTTTTGTTTGCTGTGAATTGCTGTTACCTACTTTGCAAAAAACATGGTTTCCTGATTATTCCTTTTTTGTTTTTGTGTTATTTCCCTTCTTGTTCCTGGTTATTTAATTAAAAAGCAGTTCATATTTGGATTTGATTTATGTCACCCATACATTTTTAGGGTATAAGGAAAAGACATATTAGAGAAGAGTAAAGTTTGGAATATTGATACTTAGTAGTGATGGTCGAAATTTTCAGCTGGAGAGACATAGAGAAGATTGAAAGTTTCTTAAAAGCCAATTCTTGAGCTTTTGTAGAATATTTGATCATTAAGAAATTGGCTAGGTCATCAGCTACTCATATCAACTCTCACGTAAGGTGTTAAACTTCTGGAGACTGAGGTGCTACTGGAAGCTCAGAAGTGAAAGCCAATTGCCAGTGACATTGGTGGATCATATATTCATTTCTAATACATAACTCGGAGTTTCTCTGCAGTTTTATCTCGGATCTTGGAGATACGTCAATCGCCATCCATCTGTTACTGTATCCTATCCTTTCCTGCTTTTCCACTGGTGAAATGAAAATGTGGTCTGAGCAGGAATTTTAGGTGCTGACCCTTTCACTACAGGGGCTTTATGCTTCGAGACAGGTGTCTGACTTCAATAGGACCATCAACCCTAGGAGTTACTTCATTCACAGTGACATGATGTGATGCAAAATCTTAAAAATGACAATTATATTAAAATGAGCTTGGTGACATCTGAAAGCATTCCATGTTTCAAATACAGATCAACTAGAATGAAAATGATAGCCCTATGGGAAGCAAAACATTGTGTACCAAAAAAAAAATCAAAATCTACATTGTGTGTCTTTTTTGTTTTCCACACACTATTTGCTCTTTCAAAGAAAAAGGCAAGTTCAGCTCTGGATGAAATGCTCTTCGGTTGTTGACAAATGTGCATTACTTGCTTAATTAGAAATGTGCATTACTTAATTAATTAGTGACATTGACCAAATCAGTATAGCCTCTGCACTCTCTGCACTCTCAAAATATGAAGTCAGTCAGTTACAGGGCTTTATGTTTCCTTCTTTCTAAATTCTTTGAAGACCTTAGTACATTAGTATATAGGGCAGGTGCTTTCAGATATCTTTCCTCCTTTCAAGGACAAATTTGCTCCCCACTTGATTCAGTCTTTCCCTCAAGGTGTCTTGCTACGGATTGAAATGTAAGGCAGAAAACAGAACTCCTGATAGAGGTGGCATATTCCTTCACTAAGCATTAACTAAACACCTCTATGTGGCAAGTACTGTGCTAAGCACTGGGAATAAAAAGAAAAATAAACTATTCCCTACAGGATGATTGATAAGTTCTTGTGTAGCACTAACCCTTATTTCTCTAGTATATTGGTTTTCCACCATAAAATCATTTGGAATATTGCACCCACATGATTTTCTGTTTTTCTCATCTGTTGATTTATTCAGTAATTATTTATTGAATGCATAAAGATGTCTCAGATAAAAGAGTGAATAAAATAGAGTTATTTGCTCCCTTAGGGAATTTACAATGAAGTGCGAAAAATGGATGTTAAACAAAATCACACATATATGTGTAAAACTGCCATAGTAGTAATATGAAGAAGAGCTACATGGTGCATTGAGTAAAAAATGATAAGTGCCTTTAAACACAGGTATTTATGCTATGAAGACCTGTGATTGGGAAGTGGTTTGGAGATGGGAAGCAGTATGCAAGGCAGAGGAACAGAATGTGCAAAGTTCCCATGGTGAAAGGGACTGTGGAGCACTTTTAAGGACCTGAAGAACAGTGGTGTGCCTTGGTCACTGAGGTCACAGGGGCATGAGGTTGGAAAGCTAATCAAAGTTCTTAACTTTATCTTAGAAAACACAAGACAGCATTGGAGGTGTCTTATGTGGTTCAATAAAGAGTGAAAGGTAGAAAAGTGTTGCATGTGTATGTGTGTAGGGGAGTGACATGATGAGATATATGGAGTACTGTAGCTAAGATTTGACCTTGGGCAAATCACTTAACTCCTCTAAACCTAAATGCCTTTGTCTACAAAATGGGGGTAATGATAGCAACTTTTTTGTTGGATACTTGTGGGAAATTAATGAGGTAGTCAGTAATAAGTGCTTATTGTAACACCTGGCATAGAATAAGCAGAAATAGAAATTTTTATTATTATTATGTGAAAAATCTATTAAGATGCATTATATAATGTGTGATATAATAAATGTAACTAATATAATATCATTAATTATTATAATAATTATATCCTTCTTATATCCTCAATTTTTTGCCATTATTAGCTTTGTTATATGGGGAGAGCACTTAGAATACTGTTGCAAAATGGGAAGAAGGTAGATGGATTTGGAAGAAAGAACAACAGGATTAAAATTATATATGAGAAGGTACCAGGAGGTAAGGAGAGGAAAATGTCAGATATGGTTCTTTCTTTTTCCAGGTTTAGAAACTGGTCATTTAGTGGTGGCATTCACTGAGAAAAGGAACAATGGGAGAGGAACAAGGATGGCTGGGAGAAGGGGAAGATGGTGAGTTAGATTTTGGACATAATCTGAATCATGTTTTATGAGTTCTTTAACTGGAAATGTCAAGTAGGCAGTGTGTTTTACAGTTCTGTAGTCCAAAGACGTCTGAGCTGGGGTACATATTTGGGGGTCATTTGATGAAGGTGGTGATTGAACTGAGGGACACAAACAAAACTGCCTAGGTAAGAACATAGAGTGAGATGAGAAGTTGGCCTAGGGTAGAACTTTGGGGAATGCAAACATTTAATGTCTGGGGAAAAGATAGTGATGGGAACCAAACCTTAGAAACAGAGAGGTAGGAGAAAACCAGGAGAATTTTTTAATTCAAGAAAAATTTATGGACAGTAGTTAAAAATTTTAAGTGTATAGAGATATTGATAATACGAACACTTTAAGGACAGGTAAGGAGACTTCCTTAAATAATCTACTCAGATAGCAATAGAATCTTCCTCTGAGTATCTCGGAGCAGAATTTTCTGTTCACTTCAAAAAAGCATGAACATAGGTGACAAAAAAATGATAAAGAGTCATTCATATATGAACCATACTTCCAAAGAACTTACACTATCAGCCTAACGAAAAATTTTAAAAAGGGCATTAAATTCAAAATCATTTCATGAATCTCTAAGTTCCTCGACAAGGGCCATTGGTCAGGATGGTCACTAATATAGTATACTGAGTATAATATATCCATATCTATATATATCCATGGATACGTGATATAACTGAATTTCTATCCTCTAATGAAATATTTGCAAGTATGAAAAACAACAACAACAACAACCAAGAAGTTGTGAAGTTGTGAAAGCAGACTGCCACTCAGAGGCAAAACTGAATGGCTTTTCTGGATTCTTCACAAGCCCCACCAGCCTTAACTTAATTTTACTGACCTTTCAAAAAATTTTAAAAGATAAAATGTGTTAATGATATGTTTATATAATTTTCAATATGCAGTGTTTTTTTTTAATAAGCATAACCAACAAACGAGACCCAGAGTTATGCATCTCATAGATTATTCTTTGTTCCTATAGCTCTTTTACTCCTAGTACTTTATGGCCTCCATTTTTATTTGAGTAAGTAGAGCCCAGCCAAGTTAGCCAGATGTCATATGAAAATGTTCATGATGGTTTACAGTGGTATCAGAAATCTTAGAGCAGGTTCAAAATGTTCTCCAAACAGACTGTAGGTGCTATGTAATAGCCCAGTGAAGGACGGCAATGGCCAAGAAGAGGGTGTGATGGAAAATACCAAGCAGAATTGGAGAGGGGTTCCATAAAAGTATGAAAATTGTGTAACACTTCTATTTCTTGCATGTCTTTATTATCTCCAAATCACATTGCTGTTACATTTCAAGGATTTCTATATTTCTTTATAAATTTGGTGTATACTAGAGATATGTCTTTCTCCCTCAAACTTTTTCAAATTCTAAATTCCCTTTTTCAGGTAGTTTTTACACATTCCACCTACTTCTTAAAAGAATGCATCTACACCCAACACTAATCATGCCTTCTATCTTTAATAAATTGTCATATCCATTTATCATTCTGAAGAGCTTCCACCTTCAACAGCAATCCTGTCACCACAATGTAAGATCAGTAATTGCTAAACATCCATCATATGTGAAAAGATGTGTCACTAAAATCTTGGCTTTTCACGATAGTTCACTAACCTGAGTCTTGATGAGACAGAATGAAGGTCAAGTGGTTCTCTTTCTGTCCACCCCCCTACATAAAGTTATTCAAAGGAAAAAGCCTATCTCAAGCACTGCAATTTTACTAAACCATTTATGAAAGCAAACCAATATCACACAGAAGTCTAAGCATACTGACTGACAAATCAGTCACCTATTAGCATACTGCTATCAAACAAGGAGAGGCTCTCATAAATAAGTCATGTAGAAAAAAAGTCATAAAATAATTTCACTAGCTTGCTTGCTTTCTTTCATATGTTAAAACCACCAGTGATTTTAGGAGTCCCTGTCTAAAGGCCATGCATTTTAAAATCAACTTATCCTCACAAATTTCCAAATGCCTAAAAACCTTATTCCTATAATGTTTACATTCTCTCCATGAATAAAGTACAGGGAGATGGACAATAAAGGGTGAATTCCATTTGGTGCTCAGGGAACTGGCCCAACTCCCATATATCTGGCTGGCAGAGAACTTGGTAAGGGTCACCAGTGACACCACCATGGGTTTAGGCAGAATTTAGCCTCACACCTAGAACCTGCACCAGGCACCTCTCACTTACTATATTACAGTACTCTATTGGTCTCTGAGGTATTTTAGTTAAGTGTAGGTTGGATAAACCCAGCCTGAATTCTCTTCAGGCTTATTCTCAGTCTGTCAGCATGTCGCGGTAGTGGTGGTGAAGGTGGTGGAGATAGGTAGCAATGGAAGTAGTAGCCACAGAAGCAAAAACAACTGAACAAGCCCAGTGCCTCCAAATCTGTGAGCAAGACTCTGCCTCATTTTGAGAAAGCTTCTAACATCTCTATATTCATCCTAGCTGTTCTCAGTCATCACATAGCACTTGCTGTCACACAGAATTCTAAACACAGCTGGCCAAAGAATTAACCACAATTTAAGCATACTAATAGCAAGCAAGAAGAACGTATGACAAGTACATGTATATCAAAAGAAAAAAATGTCACATAATTTGTCAGCTCTTTTTTCTCTCTCCTGTTCAGATCCATGTACTACTATATTAATAACCCTGTGTTGTGAAAATCTCTAAATTCTGGATGCTAGAAATCCATCAATATTACACATGAACCAAGATAGCCCCAGTGAGTAGTTTTACTGTAAATTCTTCTACACTGGGTTCAGTGAGCAGTAACTTTTTAGCCCTGTATTTCAGAATTTTGTCACCACTTGATCAGTTACATTTGGGGAAATGATAAAGTGATAGGCCCAAGGTAGTGGTAATTTAGCTGAAATATATGAAAAAGAAAAATATAATTGCTTTTGGGGAAGGTATATGGACAGAACACTATATATTTAAGAAAGAATCACTTACCAAATAAATGGGAATGCTAACAGAATTTTCAAGAAGGCATTTTCTCTGTTTCCTTTTTACAATCAAGAATGCGTCTAAACCAACCCTGACTCAATGGGGTTTCCAGTCATCAGAAATGGAAATTATTCTCTGTTCACAGGCTCTGTTGCTAAGCAAGCTTCACTGTCAGAAAGCTGCGCCCTATCATTCACTTTTAATTGTGGCTATCATGTTACAGCATGAATAAGCATTGGACAGGGGGGCTGTTAGTTTGATTGATGTGGACAGCCAAAGTGGATAATTCAGACCCCTGAAATTCCCTTTAGGACTTGAATGATCCTATTTGGCTGTCTTGGTGAGTTGCAACAGTGGGATAATTGCCATATTTCACTCCAGTGCGTGAACCAACCACCTTTAATACTGTTTCCTCAGCCCATTTGCATTTACATCCTGTTGGGGAATAAAATGATGAGCAGTAAAATTGGCCATAAAATATATTAATATGCTCAAGTTTAAGATTTTAAAAGTACCTGTACTTAATCTGAGCAAAAAGAGACTCACACCAAAAACAAACAAAGGAAAAAACAACAAAAAAACTAAAGCCAAAAAAACTAAAATTAAAACTCTATGATTACAACTGAAAATGGGAGGATTGCATCCAGCATCCATGTGGAATCTGAGCCTCCTCTTGACATAGAGGTGCAATGGACACAACCAATCCAATGTCCACAAAGAAGAGGTGGCATTGGATTGGGAAAAGTGGACATGGTGGACGATGGGTATGGGGAAAGGCAGGAAGAGATGAGAGGTGGAGGCGTCTTTGGGACATGGAGCTGCCCTGGATGGTGCTTCAGAGGCAATCACCGGACATTGTAAATCCTCACAGGGCCCACTGGATGGAATGGAGGCGAGTATGGACCATGATGTGGACCATTGTCTATGAGGTGCAGAGGTGCCCAAAGATGTACTTACCAAATCCGATGGATATGTCATGACGATGGGAACGAGTGTTGTTGGGGGGGGAGAGGGGGGTGGGGGGGGTGGGGTTGAATGGGACCTCACATATATATTTTTAATGTAATATTATTACAAAGTCAATAAAAAAAAAAAACTCTATGGTCGTTGGAAAAGAATGGTCAATTTAATACACACCGTTATCTTAAGGTGTGATCCATCTAGTCCCTTGTATAACTGGGACCACAGATTACTGTGATTGGCACAGTCTTCTAGTCTTGGTGGAAAACAAATTACCATCAGGGATTCATTGAAGGTGAAACTAGCCCAGAACAATAAACACCCTCTATGTTTTAATGATAAGGAGATGCAAAGAATTAGATGTATTAGCCTGATTTGGTCATGTGAATGGAACAGTGAAACCATCCAGGGATAATATAGTTACTTGCCACCATTCATACTTCCTTTCCTATCACCATTCCCACCCCTCCCTACCTTTTGGGCTCTAATGATGAAGAAAGAGCCCAGCCAGAGCAGGAGGGAAGAGGGCTTTCACCAATTTCAAGATCCATTCCCATGAAAGAGCCAACGGAATCTAAGAGTCATTAAGTCCAATACCCTTCTATTGGAGGAAACTAAGACTTAACAAGGTTAAATGGCATGGCCAAGATTACCCAGGAGATCAGACCATGACAGAACAGCAGAGTTAGCCTAAGACCCCAATGTTTCTTCAGTCCCAATTGGTTTTGGAAAGTTGTCATAACTCATTGAGATATAGCAACACGCTGATAATTGAAATAGATTCTCTTTGGGGTACATCAATGAGAATCAATTCTAATTTGTTAACTTTCTTGTGCTAAAATCTCTAGGAATTCTTGTATGAAAATAAGTGCCTCATCATATTCATGTGGTAACTTCTATATTATCTTCAGTGCTACAGCTCTGCTCTCTACACCAGCAGGAGTATCTCTCTTTGAAAGCACAGCACTTTAAACTTCCAATGAACCTACTTTCTTCTACTAAAGCAACTCTATTAAATGTGTCCTTCATATTTTTTTTTCTGATTGGTGTTCCATTGATTTACATTTCAAAGGTGAGTTTTAATAGAGGATTATAAAATGTCCACATTTTAAAATGAAAACTAGTTCAAAAGTTTACACTAACCAACTAATTAGAATGATACTGTTAAAGTGATTATTATACCTAAAAATAGACAGGTAGCTACGTTTTTCATTTATAGCCTCACACATTCATTCTGTGCCATGCTTGCAAACTGCTTGATTGATATGGGCTTATAAACTATCAAGATATTCCAAGGAATACGTTGTTGTGTGACTTGCAAACAATAGAGAAGCAAGAAAGGAGAGAGAGCCACATGCAAAGGCTCAATTATCCTATGTCCTCATGCAGTTTTAAGGGTCAGTTCCTTGGATACAGAAAAGTCCAGGGCATCAATTTTCTCTAAGAAAGTCACACAGCTCCATTTAATGCCCAGTCATTTGACAACTACTCAGATTAGTGTTTTTAAAGCAAAAGATAATGTGAAGGAAAACCACTTGCTGTGAATTGAGCAGCACAATTTAAGACCTGCTCTGCTCTGTATTTCTGAATTATAGGTCTAGATGAATGGGCATATGGAGGAGAACAAAGATCTTGGCAAAACTGTTTCACAGAATTCCAGTGTGGTTAGACCTGAGTCATCTAGGCTTTGGGTCCATGTAGCTGAAGCATCTGGACAAAACACAAAATCATTCAATTATTCAAGTTAGTCCGTTCACAATCATAAGCATTTTTACATTGGTCTTAAGCGGTCCCTTCATAGCCGGGATTTCTCCCTTGAATTCTATACTCATATGTGCAAACACCTGCTTTTGCTTTCATTTCGATGGTCTTAAAAGGATTTCAAATTTAACATATCCAAATTGAACTCATCTCTCTCTGATCCAATCCTTCCTATCCCAGGTTTTTTCTCACTAAATGGGACAACTATCCTTTTTTACTATTTTTCTTTCTTTTTAAAAGAAACTTTAGATTACATAAATGCTACATCAAAAAATACAAGGGATTCCCTTATATTCCCCCATCCCCTCCTACACTTTTCCTCATTAACAGCATCTTTCATTAGTGTAGTACATTTTTTCAATTAAAGTATATTGCTACTAAGTGGTCTATAAAAACTATCCTTCTTTAACTCACATTTGAAAACATTCTTGAGTCTTTTCTTTCATTGCCCACATCCAATCTGTCAACGTTTAGCCTTTACCTCTATTTTTTCATTTATAGCTACACACATTCATCCTGTGCCATGCTTGGAAATTGCCTGATTGTTATAGGCTTATGAACTGTCAGGATATTTCAAGGAATATATTTTTGTATGACTTGTAAACAACCAACAGAGACAGAAAAAGGAGAAAGAGGCACATGCAAAGGCTCTGTTACTCTATGTCCTCATAGAGTCCTCATTAGCACATAGTCTTTACCTTCAAAATATTTCCAAAATCTGATCACTTTTCAATTTTCCCCTGCTACCATATAATTCAAAAAAGAAGAAAACAAATCGACAGCTGGGAGAGAATAGATTACCTGTCAAGTCTTTGTTAAATCTTGGAATAATGACAAAAATAATAGGAAGCAAAACATAGCTGAAATTTCTACTGTAGGCTAGACTCTGTGGTAAATACTGGAGATACAGTTGTGAAAAAGACAAATACACTGCCCACCTTCATATAATTTATAAACTAAAACACAAGACAAATAAACCAATCAGCAAATAAGGTGATTATAATTATTTTAAGACCAATGAGTAAAATTAACCTGGTTATAAGATTGAAAGTCATTGGAGGATTCTCCTGTAAAGATCACTGAGGAGATGAATTTAGGCTGAAGCCTGGTGGAGGAGAATGAGCCTGCCTTGTAAAAATGTAGGCAGAGGGTACAGCAAGTGCAAAGCACCGAAGGAGGGAAGGGATCATCTCATGTGGTGACTAAAAATGGCAGTCAATGTGTCTGAAGAGCAGCGAGTGAGGGGAGTGTGATAGGAGATGAGGTTGTCACCAGAGCCAGAGCATGCAGGGCTCATAGCTCCAAATAAGGAATTCAGGTTTTATTCTAAGTACAAACGAAGGTCATTGGGAGGTTTTAATCAGTGGAGTAACACGAGCCAATTTACCTTTTAAAGAAAATGGATTGTGGTCTGAAGGTGAAGGCTGAATTAAATTTACGTTTCTCTTATTCATTTTATCCCCTGTCAAGATTCAGCAACTGGTCTTGAACTAAGTGTCTGCTGAAGATTCCTGTGCTGGGACCTGTCCTTCTCAAACACTGACTGGAATTTTATTTTGCATCTATAACTATATAGATTTGGCCCTGCCAGCAATATAGTTTCAGTCCCAGCCAACTGCAGAAATTCACTGATAAACCATTTCTGACCTGATGAGGGCAGTGTTTGACCAATTCATTGAATAGACCTGGCCTATATGATATTCATAAGGGAATCGATATATAATGATACTTTTTAAAAAAATAAAATAACCCTAAGAGGTCAAACTTTTAAAATTGGATTTTTAATTTTGGATATTTTGCTTAATGTAGGTACTTGTATGTATTTAATTTGTTTAAAAATAACACATATACTCCATAAAGAAGTTGATTGCAAAAAAAAAATTATGAAAAAATTTAGGTTCTAGCAATTGTTTATGTTTCTATATACCTATGACATGCCATACAACAATGATAGCACCACCATACATTTCTGTAATAGTTATTTATTTTCCTTATCACAAAATTTCCAGCATTAAGCAAAGAAAATTCTCATTTTGATATTGATTTTAATTCTAAATTTTATTTTACATTAACACAGTTTTTATACTTTGGGCTCTCCAATTATTCTACTAAGTGTAGACTAATGTGGTATAACTCTATTGAAAATGAAACAAGCAAAATTTTACTTTCCGACAACAGTCTTAATTCAATCGTAGATCTAAGCAAATTGCTTAAATATATGAGAGCTCTTCCCCACTTCTGAGGGTGCGTTTGAAGGTAGCTTTCCACAAACTATCTCTTTTATTCCTTGCTACCTTTTACCAGTGACTTTTGAGGTATTAGTTTACAATGTCTCAAGGGGTTTTTTCTTTCAAGGATACTGAAAATTTCATGGAGGTTGCTTAAAGGCCCCAAAGCGATTGACCCTAAGGAATGAATTTTTTATGGTGAAATTCCAGGCACACAGCCAATTCTTGAGAAACTAGTTGGGATCTGAAAGATCTTTTCCTTTTTCTTAAATCACACCCATCATGAGAACCTTTAAAATGGTCACCAATGATGCATTCATCTTAAGGCTAAACCTACCTGAAATAAATTTGTCACATGAAAAGTTATCTTATAAAGTGGGCACTCACAAGTTTTACCCTTGGTTATTCTTAAAATGTCATCATAATTCCCTCTGCAAGATTGTATAACACCACAAGGATAAAGTAGTATAATGATTAATTATAATAAGCTAATTAGTATTTACATTCTACTTTTGTCTTGCAATTCCTTTATAAACAGAAGCTAATTAACAGATTAGATGTCAATATTTTGTCTTCAAAATTTAATTTATATTATGATTTATTTTTAATTCTAGTGCTTCCTCAGCATTTTTATTTGGGAGAGCTTAATACAAACAGAGGCCAGATATTTTTCTTTTTCTATTCTACTGTAATCAGTTAAAAAGTGTTTAAACCACGTACTTCCCCCATTGGTGTTTGCAAGAGCCCTAGAAACAATAAAAAATTATTATTTTCTTTGAGAAACAGTTTAGTTGGTTATTGGGAGTAAATTTATTCCAGAAATAAAATATGTATTCCTAAAAATGTTACAGAAATATTTATTATAAATCTGTTTGCTATAGGAGAACACATAAGAATTATTTTCATTTCACATCTTGTATTTTAACCAATTTGTAAGGATGGTCAAAGTTCTTTACACAGAACTACTTACATTTCTAGATGAAAAACCGAACACAAATTGTCCGGTGATTTTTAGCTCCAAAAGTGGCCATTAGCCCCATGGTGCTGCAGTGATTCTGCTAGCCTCAAGAAAGACCAGTGGACTCATTCAGCAGTTCATCCCTCTGTTGCTTTGTACTTGTTCTCATGACTATGTAAGAGTTTTCTCTTTGCAATTCAATTATGAGAAACGGCAGACAGGATTCATGCTACTTATTTTTTTATGAAACATTGAAAAACTGACAGATTGTCTGCCACTTGATAAGACTGTGATACGTATTTGTGTATTGGCTGATAAAGGAGGCAGGGGAGAGGGAAGCACTTCTTCTGTCTCCTAAGGCACATTGTTGGTGACTTCACTGTTAGAAACAAATGTCCTCCTAACGTACCTGTGAACTGTTAACACATCATTTTGGGGGGATAGCAGGTTATTTTTAAAGTAAAATATACGTATATTATAATGCAATGCAATGATCTTGAATGTAGAATTTGATATATTTGTGAAATACATATTTCCGTGTAACCACTACCCTAATCAAGTTATATAGCTTTTCTGTCAATCTACCTATGCCCTATTTCCAGTCAATTCCAAGCTCCTGTAGGCCAATACTGTTCTGATTTCTATCACTATAAATTAGTTTTGCCTCGTTTTGGACTCTATATAAATGGAATTATGCAGTAAGTATCTTTCCTTAAACTTACATTTTTTTAAGTTTGACCATTGTGGAGTATATCAGAGGTTTGTTCCTTTTTATTGCTGAGTTGTATCCTAATATACAGATTTGCCACAATTTGTCTATTCATCTCCTTTTGATGCATATTTGGGTTGTCTCCATTTTGGATGCATTATAAAATTGCTTTATTTATGTACAAGTCTTTATGTGTACATTTTTTCACTTACTTGGATCAATATCTAGGAATGGGATTTCTAGGTCATAGGGCACATATATATTTAGCTTTATAAGAAATTTCCAAACTGTTTTATGTCATTGCCAATATTTGATATTGTTAGTCTTTTTAAGTTTAGCTATTTTAGTGGACATAAAATATCTCAGGGTTTAAGTTTGCATTTCCTGATGATTAATAATGTTAAAAACCTTTTCGTGTACAACTTCCCTACTGGTCTATCTTTTGTGAAGTGTCTAATCAAATCCTTTGCTTGTTGTTTATTGGATTGTTTGTATTAAGAAATCTTACAACTCAATTATTAAAAGACAATCTGGGTACAAGTGCTTATTCAGATATGTATGTTTTGTGAGTATTTTCTCCTAGTACATGTCACACCTTTTCATATTCTTAATTGTGTCTAACAATGAGAAAATTTTTAAAATTTTGAAGTCTTATAAAATTTTTCTTTTATGTTTACTTCTTTTTCTGTCCTCTCTAAGATATTATTCCCTGTTGCAAAATTATTGTGGAGACTTCTCTTTTTCCTTTGAGGGCCTTGACATCTCTTCTGAAATTTATTTAACAGTATAGTCAGGAGCAACTTTTCTGTTCTCAATTCTAGTCAATTGATCTATACGTCTATCGTTTACTCATACCACTATTAGACACCATAATACAGTTAATCTAGCTTTACACTAAGTCTCAAAATAAAGTAGTTGAATCATCCAACTTTGTTCAAGTTTTAGCTATCAATTTATCAATTTTTAACAACTTGTTGGGATAGTGATTGACATTGAGTTGAATCTATGGATAAAATTCTTGAGAATTGGCATCCTCAAAACATCAAATCTTTTGATCTATGAACATGACCCATCACATCTTTAATTATTTAGATCTTCATTAATTTCTTTAAGCAATGGTTGGAAATTTTCAGTATAGTGGTCTTGTATGTTTTTCATTAAATATATATTTATAAGCTTTTAATGCCTTTAAGAGCATAATATCGTGTTTTTACTTTAATTTTCTAATAGTTTGCTGGCCTTGATTTCTGTAACTTTAATAAATTCAATTTTGAGTTCTGGCATTTGCTTTGGAAATCCCTTAGAATGTTGTATGTAAATAATCATGTATTTTGTGAATAGAGGCAACTCTATTTCTTCATTTCTAACCATTATGCCTGTAATATATATATATATTTTGCTTTATTGCACTCACATTTTAATTACAATGTTGAATAAAAGTGGTGGGAACGAAATCCTTGACTAATCCCTGAATTTTTGGGAAAAAGCACAAAATATTTCACTATTAGGTGTGGTCATAAGCGTAGTTGTTTGTGTGTGTGTGGAGGGGGGGGTAGGTGCCCTGTATCAGATTGAGGTACTCTACTTCTAGTTTGGGTTTTCATTGTGAAGGTTTAATTTTGTGAAATGCTTTTTTTCAATTATTGAGGTGATCTCATGGGTTTTCATTTTTTGTCGATTAACAGGGAGAACAACATTGATTTGTTTTTTTAATTAAACAAACCTTGTATTCTAGGATAAATTCTACGAGGTCATTATGTACTTTCCTTACTATATATTACAGGATTTAAATGCTAGTATTTGATTAACTCTTTTTTTTTAGTTAACTTCTCATTTTTAAAGAAGCATTAGATTGTAGAAATGTTACATAAAAAATATCAGGAATTCCCATGTACCCCACCCCACCCCTTCTCCCACACTTTCCCCCATTAACAACAACTTTCATTGGTGTGGTACATTTGTAACAACTGAAGAACACATATCGAAGCATTGCAACTAACCAAAGACTAGTTTACATTTTGCCCTGCATAATTTTATGGGTTTTGACAAAATGCTTAATGGCCTTTATCCATCATTGCAATGTCATTCAGGACAATTCCAATGTCCCCATAGTACACCATGTTACACCTATTCTTCCCTCTCCCTCCCTACCCTCAGAACTTATAGTGTCCACTGTCTTTATATCAATTATACAAGTCCTTCCATTTCTAGAGTAATTATAAGTCTACGTAAGGCCATAGTTGCATTCTCCCCTTGTGTTTATTCATTCCTCAATCTTGAGAATTTTGGGATGGTGAAACCCACTCTGACTGATTAACTATTATTGCATTCATGCTGTGGAGATTAAACAACGTACTCTTAAACAACCAATGATTTAAAAAGGAAATGAGAAGCAAAATTAAGAAATATCTTGAGGTGAATGAAAATACAAAAATACAAAACACCAACCATGAATGCTTAATTTAAAAAGAAGAAAGACTTCAATTCATAGACTTAACCTCAAAACTGGAAGAATTAGAAATAGAAGAGAAAACTAGCCCCAAAGCAAAGAGAAGGGAGGAAATAACAAAGATTAGAGAGGAGATAAATGGAATAGAAAATAAAAGCTAATAGAATCAACAAAACCAAAAGTTGTTTCTTTGGAATATCAACAAAATTGAGAAACCATTAGAAAAGCTGACAAAGAAAAAAAGAGAGAGTATACAAATAACAATAATCAGAAATGAAAAGAGGGCATTACTACTGACCCTGCTGAAATCAAAAGAACTCAAAGTGGATACTACGAAAAACTGTACACCAATAAATTATATAAATGAAATGGAAAAATTCTTAAAAACATGCAAACTACCTGCATTGACTCAAGAAGAAATAGAAGATCTCAACAAACCAATTACTAATAAAGAGTTGAGTCAGTAATCAAAAACAAAAGTTCAGGACCAGGTGGTTTCACAGGGGAATTCTACCAAACATTCCAAGAATGTTCCAATTCTTCAAAAACTCTTCCAAAAATTTGAAGAGTAGAGGACACTCCTAACTTATTTTATGAGGCCAGCATCACCCTTATACCAAAGCCAGGTAAAGATAATAGAAGAAACGAAAACTACAGACCAATATCTATTTTGAATATAGATTCAAAAGTCTTCAACAAAATACTAACATACCACATCCAACAGCATGTTAAAAGAATTATACACCATGAACAAGTGAGAATTTCCCTGGTATACAAGGTTGATTCAAGATAAGAAAATCAATTAATGTAATATATCACATCAACAGAATGAAGGAAAAAGAAAAATGCATGATCATCTCAATTGATGCAGAAAATGAATTTGACAAAATTCAGCATTGTTCTTGATAAAAACATTTAGAACACTAGCAATAGAAGAAAACTTTATCAATATGATAAAAGGCATATATGAAAAGCCCAGAGCTAACGTCCTACTTAATGGTGGAAGATGAAAGCATTCTCTCTAAGATAAATAAGAAGACAAAGATGTCTACTGTCAACACTGTTATTCAACATTGTGTTGGAATTTCTTGCCAGAGCAATTAGGAAAAAGAAAAGAAAAGGAATAAAAGGCACCCAGATTGGAAAGGAAGAAGTAAAATTTTCACTATTTGAAGATGATATGATCCTATACAAAGAAAATCCTGAAAAATCCACAACAAAGCTCCTAGAGCTAATAAATGATTTAAGCAAAGTGGAGGGATACAAGATCAACATCCCAAAATCAGTAGTGTATCTGTACACAAGCATTCAACAATCAGAAGAATAAATCAATGAAAAAAACTTCTATTCACAATAGCAAGTGAAAGAATAAAGTATCTATCAATGAATCGAACCAAGGTTTTAAAGGACTTGCACACAGTAAACTACAAAACATTGCTCGAAGGTGACCTAAATAAATGGAAGGATATTCTGAGTTCATGGATAGGAAGAGTAATAGCATTAAGATGTCAATAGTACTTAATGCAATTTATAGATTCAGTATATACCATCAAAATTCCAAAAACCTTCTGTGCAGAATGGAAAAGCCAATCAACAAATTTATATGGAAGTTTAAGTGGCACCAAATAGCTAAAGCCATCTTGAGGAAGAAATACAAAGTTGGAGGACTCATACTTCCTCATTTTAAAACATTACAGAGGCACAATTACAAAAACAGGACAGTATTGGCACAAGGAGAGACATCTATCTTAATGGAATAGAACTGTGAGCTCAGAAATGAACCCTCACACTTACGGCTAAACAATATTTGAAAAGGTGGCAAAGACCGCTCAATTGGGAAAGAATAGTCTTTGCAGCAGATGATGCTGGGAAAACTGGATCTCCATTTGCAAAAAAAAAAAAGGAGGCCCCCATCTCATACCATTTTTAAAAAGAACTCAAAATGGGTCAAAGCCCTAAATACAAGACCTACAACTAACAAACTAGTAGAAGAAAATGTATGGAAGCATTTTCTGGGCATTTTATTAGGCAATGATTTCTTAGACTTTACTCCCAAAGCACAAGCAACAAAAGAAAAGATAGATAAATGGTACGTCATCAAAATCAAAAGCTTTTGATCCTCAAAGGACTTTCCATGAACATGAAAAGACACCTACACAATGGGCAAAAATGTTTGGAAGCCACAAAAGGATTAATCTCCAATATATATAAATACTTCACCATATCAACAAAAAGTCAAACAACCCAATTTTAAAAATGGGTAGTAGGCTTGAACAATCATTTCTCTGATGAAGATATACAAATGGCCAGAAAGCACATGAACAGATGTTCAACACCACTAGCCATTAGAGAAATGTGAATCAAAACCACAATGAGATAATATTTCATACCCATTAGGATGACTTAATTTTAAAACCCAGAATATAACTAGTGTTTGAGATAATGTGGAGAAGGAAGATTGCTCATTCATTGCTGGTGGCAATGCAAAATGGTGCAGCCTTTGTGGAAGACTTTGAGTTGGTTTCTCAGAAAGCTAAGTATGGAACTACCATATGACCTGATAATCCTACTCTGAGATGTATACCCAGAAGAATTGAAAGCAGGGGCTCGAAATGATATTTTTACATCTATATTCATACCACCATTAATCACAATTGTCAAAAGATAGAAGCTACCCACATGTCCATCAACTGATGAATGGATAAATAAAATGCATATATTTACAATGGAATATTATTCAGCCATTAAATAGAATGAAGTTCTGATACATGAGACAATATGAATGAACTTTGAAAACATGTTGAGTGAAATAGACACAAAAGGACAAATTTATATGATCTCACTGATTTGAAACAATTAGAATAAGTGAAATCATAGAGTCAGAATCTAGAATATATGTTATCAGGAGTTGGGTTGTGGATAGAAAATGGGAAGTTAAGGATTAAAATGTACCAAGTTCCTGGGAAGCAAATTTGGCTCAACTGATATACAGCATCTACCTACCACATGCGAGGTCCAGGGTTCAAACCCAGGGCCTCCTGACCCATGTGGAGCTGGCCCATGTGCTGTGCTGATGAGCGCAAGGAGTGCCGTGCCATGCAGGGGTGTCCCCAATGTAGGGGAGCCCCACACTCAAGGACTGCACCCCCTAAGGAGAGCTGCCCCACATGAAAAAGTGCAGACTGCCCAGGAGTGGCCCTGCACACACAGAGAGCTGACGCAGCAAGATGACACAACAAAAAGAGACAGATTCCTGGTGCCGCTGACAAGAATGAAAGCATACAAGAAGAACACACAGTGAATGGATACAGAGAGCAGACAAGATGGGGGAAAGGGGGGAAGAGGAGAGAAATAAATAAAAAATAAATCTTAAAAAAAAAGTGTACCAGGTTCCTATTTGGAATGATGGAAAAGTTTTGGTAATAAATAGATGGTGTAGATGGTAGCACAACATTGTGAATGTAATTAACAGCACTGAAATATATATCTGAAACTGATTAAAAGGGAAATTGTTAAATTATATATATGGTCACAGAAGGAAAATTTTAAAAAATCCATGGACCTATACTACACAGTGAATCCTAATTTAAACCATGGACTTTAATAGTAAAATTATGTGAGATCATAAATTGTAATAAATGTTTCACAACAAAGAAAGGTGTTTGTGGTGGGGTGGACATAGAAATCTTTTATTTTATGCATGCTTGTTCTGTAAACTCACATAGTCTCTAATAAAGAAAAAATATTGAGACAACTAAAGATGCAAACAATGAGCCCTATTTTAAACCCTATTTAAATGGACTTTAGTATAATTCAATGTTCTTTAATGAATTTTAACAAATGTACAACGTTAATGCAAGATTTTTTAAAAAAAGATTTATTTATTTATTTATTTATTTCTGCCCCCCACCCCCCACCCCAGTTGTCTGTTCTCTGTGTTCATTTGCTGCATCTTCTTTGTCCACTTCTGTTGTTGTCAGCAGCACGGGAATCTGTGTTTCTTTTTGGTGCATCATCTTGTTGTGTCAGCTCTGTGTGTGTGTGGCACCATTCCTGGACAGGCTGCACTTTCTTTCGCGCTGGGCGGCTCTCCTTACGGGGCGCACTCCTTGCGTGTGGGGCTCCCCTATGCGGGGGACACCCCTGCGTGGCACGGCACTCCTTGCGTGCATCAGCACTGCGCGTGGGCCAGCTCCACACGGGTCAAGGAGGCCCAGATTTGAATCGTGTACCACCCATGTGGTAGACGGATGCCCTAACCACTGGGCCAAGTCCGCCACCCAATGCAAGATATTAATAATAGGCTATTATATGGGAAGTTTGTATTTTATGCAAGATTTTTCTGTAAACCTACAAGTTCTCTGATCAAAAAAAAAGTTTGTAAGGATTTACCAGTGAAACCGTATAAGTGTGAAATAATTTTGTTGAAAGGTTTCGATAACATTTATTTTTCTTGAAAGATATGGGTATATTCAAGTTTTCTTTTTTTCTTAAGTCAGTTTTGGTAATAAATGTCTTTCAAGGAATCATTAATTTCACCTAGGTTATCAATTTTGGGCATAAATCATAAGTAGTATTGATTTACTTTCACTTTAATATCTATAGGATCTGTAGTGAAATCCTCCCATTTATTCCTATTATAACTATCTTAAATTATCTTCTCTTTTGCTGGGTTGTGCTTTTAAGGGGATTATCAATTTTATTGAACTGTTTAAAGAACCAAATTTTGATTGTGTTATTATTTTTTAGATTACTTTTTCCACTTCATTCATTTCTGCTCCTATGTTTATTTTTCCTTCTATTTTTGGGGGGCATACTTTTTCTATTTTTATAGCTTCTTAAGGTGGAAACTTATAACATTAATTTTATTTATTTTATGTTATTTTTTAAAATTAAAGTTAATAGGTCACAAGGAATGTTACATTAAAAAACATAAAGAAAACAAAAAACATAAGAGGTTTCCATATAACCCACTTCCCGCCCCCCACGTCATCCTTTTTGTAAATTGTATTTTTTTGAAGATATATACATCACACAAAAAATGTTACATTAAAAAATATAACATGGCGGCGGACTTGGCCCAGTGGTTAGGGCGTCCGTCTACCACATGGGAGGTCCGCGGTTCAAAACCCGGGCCTCCTTGACCCGTGTGGAGCTGGCCCATGTGCAGTGCTGATGCGCGCAAGGAGTGCACTGCCACGCAGGGGTGTCCCCCGCGTAGGGGAGCCCCATGCGCAAGGAGTGTGCCCCATAAGGAGAGCTGCCCAGCGCGAAAGAAAGTGCAGCCTTCCAAGGAATGGTGCCGCACACACGGAGAGCTGACACAACAAGATGACGCACCAAAAAGAAACACAGATTCCCATGCCGCTGACAACAACAGAAGCGGACAAAGAAGACGACGCAGCAAATAGACACAGAGAACAGACAACTGGGGTGGGGGGGGAGGAGGAGAGAGAACTAAATAAATAAATCTTTAAAAAAAAAAAAGATTGGAACTGCTGTTCAGCTCCGTCTAAAAAAACCTCAATTAAAAAAAAATTAAGAGATTCCCATATATCCCCCACCTCCCCCACCCCACTCCTCCCACACCAACAACCTCTCCCATCATTGTGGCACACTCATTGCACTTGTTGAACACATTTTGGGGAACTGCTGCACTACACAGATAATAGTTTACCCTGTAGTTCGCACTCTCCCCCAGTACATTCAGTGGGTTAAGGCAGTATATATAAAGTCCGGCATCTGACCCTGAAATATCATTTAGAACAACTCAAAATCACAAAAATGCCCCCACATCACGTCTCTTCTTCCCTCTCTCTGCCCTCAGCAAATGCTGTGGCCACTTTCTCCACCTCAATGCTTAAATTTCTTCTATTACCAGTCACAATAGTTTTATAGTAGAATATCTGTAAGTCCACTCTAATCCATATTTTATTCCTTTATTCCGTGGACCATGGTATGGTGATGCCCTCTCCACCTCTAGATCAAGAGGGGGCTTAGATTCCAAACAGATGATGGGTACAATTCCTCTGCTTGCAGTTGTAAACATTAGTTTTAAAACTTATTCTTTTCTAAGATAAGCCCTTACATCTATAAATTTCACTCTAAGTTCTGCTTTGTATTTTCATAATAATTTCAAGCAAAATCTTTGCTTATTGTTCTTTTGAATCTTTCCTTGATCCATTGTTCTTTAGATGGTGTACTTTAATTTCCAAATTTTGAGTTTTTTTAGTTTATTGATATAAATATAAATTATATTATATCTAATATAATTCCATCAAAGATCAAATATGAGAAAATTCAAATTTTTAATAAATTAATAAGACTTCTTTATGGTTTAGCAGTTGTTCAATATTGGTAAATCCTCCATTTGCACTTGAAAAGAATATGTTTTCTGCAGTTTGGGTGTAGTGCTCGATAAGTGTCAAATTCAAAACTGTTGATGGTATCATTAAAACCTCTATTTTTACTTATTTTTTAGAACTTCACTTCTAGTTCCCTTTATTATTGAGAGAGGGGAAAAAAATCTCCAGCTATCATTGTGGATTTGTCTATATCCCTTTATGTTCTATCAATATTTACTTTATGTTTATTGAATCTCCCCTTTTGAGTATGTATACATTTATGATTTTTTAACTTCCTAAGGAACTGAACATTTTAATATTATGAAATATCCTTATATATTCCTTAGAATTTCCCTTGTCTGAAAATCTACTGTTTGAAGTTAATATTGTCACATCAATTTTTTAGTGCTTACTTTTTTCATGATGTACCTTTTTGTACGTATTTCCCTGTTCTTTTCCTTTAATTTTATCTGTGCTTTTTAAAGTAAAATCTATCTCCTGTAGACAGAATACGGCTAGGTCTTGTTTTTACCCTGTTTGACATTGTTGACTTTTAATTGGAATCTTTCACCCGTGTACATAGCCCTTAATTCATCTATTGCTTTTTTGCCATACTTCTGTTTTATATTATTTAGTGGTTGTTTAAGGGACTACAGTATGCATCTTTAACATATCAGAGTCGCTTAGTATGTACCGTTTCACATTATATGAATGAACATTGTGGAGATTCTGATTTCTGGTAACACCTGTAAAGAGTTTTCATTTTTTTTATAGCTAGCACTTTAATTATTGCCTGATTACTTTACACTATAGAGGCTTGTTTTTTACTTTGTTTGGAGGATATGCTTCATTGTAACCTTTAATTTTTTTTTGTTTTTTAGTCAGAGGCATTGTCAAAGGTTGGCAGAAAAAAAACGCATAAAATACAGAACTCCTATATATCAATCTATGAGGGAATATTCATTAGTCCCAGGACATATTCTTTACTCTGAAATTGTGATCTTTTGGTTTAATAGAAAACCAGCAGTTTTTGCCCAGATCCTCAGAATTGGCAATGCAAATTGTAAACTCTGTCTTTCTGTACTGGTCAACAGCTTAAATTTCTGTGCTGAGCTTCAGCTTTCCAGCTGTTGCTTTTTGCTCTATTCTTTGGAGTCTTCTCCACATATGTGCAGTTCATAAGCCAAGGATTTGAGGGCAGTTCATACACAGATTTTCTGGCTTCCTTTATGTTGCCCTGCTTTCTGGGATTTTTCTGTTAATTTCCAGTCACTCTGGAAGCCCCAAACTGTATCTTCTGACACCTGGAGCAGTAAGCCTGCAGATTTTTGATTGAGTAATAGTCATTCTGCATCTGGCCAGTCAGGAGTGTGCACTCAGGGGAGCCATGAAAATGTTGCTATTACCCAGTTGCATTTCCTTTCTTTCAGGCGCTCAATCACTTTCAGTTTCTGCCTGCTTTTGGCTGTTCTACAGTGTCGTTAAATAGTTCTTTGTTTTGTTATGTTGTTTTATCTAGAGTTTATGATTGTCGTGTCTGGGAGGGTAATTAGAATTTAAGTACTCTATCTTTCCCAGAACTGGAATTGGGAAATTCTTATTTTTTAAATATCCCAACAGCCCTATGAAAATAGCTGAGGAAGATTCTGAGTCACATAAGGGTTAGTAAGTCGTATGATCAGATACGTACAGCCTTTGTACAATGAAGTGATAAGCTAGGTTGTCTTTAATTACATCATCAGCTTCTTTATTATTATATTAATTCAAATGGTGTGGCTATATGGGCATAGTTTGAGTAAAGCAGACATTGTTTTCCTCTTGCTTTAATATGAAGTTTATTTTATAAATATAGATTAGGGTATAATAGAAGTTCTAGATTTTGTGATACCTTAATTTGTAAGCGTACTCTTCATAATTTTCTGTGCTCATTTAAAGATTCTTTAATGTGGGTTTGATAGCATAGATGCATTTAAACTGTTCATGGGCACTCAACTTACCCGTTTTCTTCACTTATTTTCTACCTGTCTTCTATTTTTATTTCTATATATATCCAGGGGTTGCAGACTCAAATTAATGCCTGCAGGGCCGAGGCAAGTAACATAATGTATAAAGCAGACCAGCTTGGAGACTGAGGAAAGCATGTGCTAAGTAAGGGAATAATCTCACCAGCTATTGCCATAGGGCCAGCCGTAGCCCAGTGTTGCCCTATCTTCCACTTTCACGAGAAGCTGAATATATGGATTTTTGTATGAAATTTCCTGATTATTAAAATCATCTCCAGGCCAAACCAAGCATGTTTGACTTGTCTACCTTGTCCTTGTCTCTTTGACTTCTTATGTCTTTCCATTGTTGGGCTAATTGCACATTCCCCTTACTTACCTGGAATGTGCCTTCATGAGTCTACCCAAAACATATTTTACTATGCTTAATTTAAGTTTTATATGCCTGCAAAGTTCCAGAAGGTCCTGCACCTTTGTTTTTCATATTCTTCTCTGATACCTGTAATAAATTGTAATCTAGAACACATTATATCACTTAATTTTGTACTCCATTTGTACACCCTGAATTGTGCTTCAGTTCCTAACATTTTTTATTTATTTCTCCCAAAGTTTTCAATATTCATTTTGTTTTGAGGTTGTTATGTAAAGTTTTTTTAAAAAGTGAGATGGATTGTAAAATGATAAGAGAATTATAGATTTGGAGGAGACTGTAGATATATCTGATCCAACCCTTCATTTGAAAGATGAGGAAACTGAGGGACAGATAAATTAATTGACTTGCTGTTGATCAGTCAAAAAGTTAAAGGCCAGATTCTAGGAATCTATTCCCCTATCTGTTCCTCTTCCCATCAAAGATACAGCACTCAATTTCAAAATATCTATTTATTCTATTTCTATTTCTTTATTTTTCTATACTAGAGTAGCATAGAGTTAGATTATTTTAGAGCTACAGAGATGAAGTAAAATATTTTTTTCCCCTAAAATTGGGAGTATCTAACGGCCTCATCCAATCACTTAAATTTGATAAGGGGGAAGATGATGAATCAGTCTAACTATTGTTACCAAGATTTTGTTTTTATGGTATCTATTTCCTTTTATGAGCTTTCCAGACAAGGAGATATCCTGGTTGTCAAAGAACAGTATGTGTGCTCTCATCCAAACTGTCTATTCTCTCATAAATTTTTAAGCAGAATTAAATTTTATTAAGAAAACTGTAGCATTGCCATAATAGAGATATATTCTACTCTATTATGCATTTGCCTTTTGAACATAGTCATTGTGCTGCATGATGGCACCCTAAATCAATTTCTATAAATGCAAAAGTGAGGTAAAAACAGAAGGCTTTATAGATATGAAAATGATGATTTTTAATCCAAAAATCTATATGGACATTATTCATGAGTTTCAATTCATTAAAATTATTTGCAGTCCTTTGCTCAGAGCCTGATATTAAAAAGTAACAATCATTTTTGTGAAATAAAACTGTATTCACTATCATATTGAATTGTTAAACAGCTTAGATATTATGCATTACAAACGAATTTAATATACTCACCTAACTTTTAGCATATGGAAAATGAAAATCTTCCTAAAATGAACTACAAAACAAAACTACCAAGATAATTGTAAAAGTTTTTAACACAATCTGTTTCTAATAATAATTTTGAGTGAAATTTTTTGTTGAAATTTTGTGATTTGAATGCAATTTACTAAGAATTCATAGGTTAAATTACAAGTAACCTTATCTAATTTGAAAATAAAATCCAGAAATTATCATCTCTGCTGTGTATGAAATACATATTTTAAGATCCATATCTCTTTTGCCAGTATTATATTTAGCACAGTGCTTCTTTACTAGTAGAAAGAGCATGAATATGTTCTATTTTATTCAATAAATATTTCTCTCCTACTGATATTCAATAATAGAATTTTTACTCTTCCAAATAGACTAGAAAATCCCTTTCATTTTGGCTCTCATGAATATAAAGGTTATAAATGTGGCATTAAGTTAATGGCATTCATTTTGTTTATTCTCACAGAGTTTCAACCATATCTGTATTTATTTCCTGGAGTCAAAGTATTTCATACAATTTTATACTATATTTATTAGTATAATTGTTTTTCTAATATAAATTCTTGCCATATCCAGATTTTTGGATTAGAAAATGTCTATAGAAGATGTCTATAAAGCTTCTGTTTTTCTTTAACAGTACTTTAGTACAAAGAAGGAAATTTAGACTAAAAGTAGCATTTCATTTAATCAGCATGTACATTTTAATTTTACTCTTTTCACCAAGTGCAATAGTTTCTGCTGCAATATTCATTGATCTATTTTAGAATAGGTGGGCAGTTCTCACACTTTATTTTACATTAGAATTACCTAGGGAATTTAAAAATCCTAATGCCAAGGCTCCCCCCGGTCCAATTAAATCAGACTCTCTAGAAGTAGAAACCAGACATTAGTATTTTTCAAAACTCCCTAGGTGATTCCAATATGCATCCAAGTTTGAGAACTACTGAACTAGATGTTAGGAGAATGTTTACATTAAGTGTTAGGCTGACCTGGTTAAATGCGCCCCCACCCCCACGCCAACCCTATTCCCTCTTTTACTTTTACTTGTGCTGTGATCTTCTGAAACTAACTTTTCCAAGTTTCAATTTATTTTATACAATATTTGATATATGCAAAATGCATGCAATGTAAATGTAAATTATGATGTTTAATTAAAATAATGAATACTCATGAGCCTATCATGTTACTTAAGAACTGAAATAGTATCATATGTGTTTTCTATCCTCAATCTCATCCTCCTGCTTACTTCTATACTTAACCACTATCCTGAATTTTCTGTTTATCTTTTCCTTGATTTTGTGAAAATATTTAAAGCGCAGTTTCCTTTAAGAGTTTGTTATCTAGTTTAGCTTGATTTAATGGTTTATAAAAAATCCTCGCTATATGTAGTACTCAGGACTTGTTAGTTTTTTTTTTCAATCAAAATTATGATTCAGAGAATATTCCATGTTGTTGTTCATAGCTATAGTAATTCAATTATTTTTGCAAAAGTGCAAGATTCAATTATGGAATATGTCACACTGCATTTTTAATGCCTTTCTTAGTGGACATTAAGGATTTCTTCTTTTTAATTTTTGTTAATGTAAACATAGGTGCTTGAAATACAGATTTTTGGTGCACATGTCCCCAGGTTGACCAGACTACATTTAGAAGTGGACTTGCAGGGTTATAGATTATGTGCATGTGGAGGTCTAAAGACAATACAGCTTATCTCCCTCCCCACATTCCCCCAAAAAGAAATGGCTGTATTGATTTATACTTTCACCAGCAATTATGAGAATTTCTGTTACTCTACATTCTCACCAACATGTAGTACTGTCAAATTTCTTAATTTGGGGCAATGTCATGGGTAAGCAACAATAATTCACTGCAGCGAATTTTTAATGGGTTTTAATTCATTTCACATATTTATATCCCAGTTGTATAGTTTCTTCTGAAGTGGTTATTCTTGTCATTTACCCATTTTTCTTTTGGTGGTAAATATTTTATTGATTGAATGGTGACTTGTCTTTTCACATTCATTATGTTGGTTTATGAAGAATATAAATTATTAATTTAATGAGATTCAATTATTATGTAATTAAAATTTATTAATTAAATTTATTAATTTCTTATAATTAGATGATTTTTTCAAGTTTAATGAATCCTTACCTATCCCAATGTCATAAAATATTTTTCTATATTTTCCTCCAAAAATTTAAAAAGTCTGCCTTTCATATTTAAGTCATTAAAGTATTTGGAGTTATGGTGTAAGGTAGAGATATAGTCGTTGGTTTTTTCCCATAAACATAGTAAATATTTCACAGTTTATTAAAAATTCCTGTTCACTCCTACCAGCTTTGCCATATATCCTATATATCAGTCTTCCAAATAAACAGTGGCTTTTATCTGGGTCTGTAATATGCTGTTTGTGAATTTATTCATCCCTATATTAATATCATGTCATTTTAGTTGGTTACTCCAGCTTCAACATAAGCTTTGTATTTTGTGAGACCATTCTTTTGACTTTATTCTTCTTCATCAATTCCTTGGCTATTAGGCCTAAACTGTTTCATAAAAATTTTAGAATTGGACTGGTGTGTTTCTTGAAAAAGTTTTTAAGAATTTTGATTTAAATTGCATAAGCTGATCAATCAATTTTGGGAAAATTATCTTTGTGATTCTCCTTTCTTTTCTATGAACCTGGTGGGATTTCAAAATAATTTTCAATAAACCTTAAAATTTCTTCCATAAATATTAGTTCATCTTTTATTAGTTTTTTTTTCTAAGTTTTTTTGCTATTATGAATATTCATTTTACAAACATTTCATTATGGAAAACTGAAAACATATAGAAAAGTAGAGTGGCTAGTATAATCCCCTTTACACAACTGCTAGTTTCAACAATTATTCATAGTAAATCTTGTTTTATCTACTCCACTGCTCACTCTTGTTATTATCATACAAACTTCATCTTTATACATTGCATTCTTGTCAACACAGATATATAATTATTGCTTTATGCAGTTTATAGGCCTGTTAATCCTATTTGGTTTATAGTATGGATTCTAGTATATATCAATCTTACAGTTGTTTTAACTATTATTGAAAGTGAGTTATTGAAGACTGAACTGCTATTGAATTTTTTATTTATTCCTTCCTAAATCAGACAGAGAAAAATGCATTTATAGTTCTTTTATCTTTCCTCTGTAGTCACCTTTACTAGTTCTTTATTCTTTATGTAGATTCTAGTTACTGTTTGGTGTCCTCTCAAGTGAGCCTGAAGAACTCCCTTTCGTATTTCTTATAGGGCACATGTGCATGGGGCAAATTATCTCAGGTTTTGTTTATTTCTCCTCCACTTTTGAAAGATAGTTTTGCTGGATATAAAATTCTTGGTTGACAGTCATTTTCTTCTAGAACTTTCAAATTATCATCCTACTGCCTTCTACTTACTCTTTGTTTTTTCCTAATGTTTTCAGCTAGGTGCTTCATTCACTTATTTTTATTTATTCTTTTTATTGATTTAATTATTGAAAGCTACTTCCAAACTGTGTGATAAACTTATTTGCTTCTCTTGTCTCTATTAGCAGCTTTGTATGGAAAACCATCTTTGTTATGAACTATAACAACAGTCTACAGTGAGACTCTAAAAATGTAAATGGGCTTATGCTTTAGCCATTAATTACTTTCATTCAATTTGGAATACAATCTCAACTCCATATATATCTGAGTTTCTGGACCATTATGTGTGTATAAACTCAAGGCCCAAACTTTTTTGAATGCAGGAACATGTTTATGAATTCTTAAGGGAGAATTTTTCTCAGGTAGATTTATCTCTGGGGCTGACAAATTTTTGTCATACATTAGTGTTGGTATATGTGCTCTTTTTATTCCATCGTTTTATTGAGGTTGTGGCTTTTAAAAGGCCTTGATTTATTGGAGGGGCTGAAGTGTCTCAATGCTAGCATCCATCTTCACTTAGGCTGGAGATCTTATCTGTATTACCCCATAACTCTTACACATCAGATCCTTTGCTTACTGAGACTAGCTGAAGCAAATACACATATAGAAACACTCAAACAAACAAACAATAGGGCAGGTAAAGGGCAAGCCCTGCTTATTACACTAGTTTTCCTTTTTCTCTTCGTTTTCAATCCCAGGATATATTTCTCTCTATCATGTGATCTAATTATGCATAACATCTGGTGCTTTTTAAATGTTTCAATACATTTCCTTTGCTGGAAGTTACATTATATTTCTGGAGACTGTTGTCTCTAACTGGAACTTTGTTATAAATGTTTGCTCTTGTTTTAAGGATGAACATCCACTTCTAGATCCTTGTTTTATTAATTATGCTTCCTAAATTATATCTTGTTTCTTGACCTTAGTTTCTCTATGGCATGGTTTTCTTTTACTCAAATATTTAACCATCCTTCTATTAATGCTTACTGTTGCATTTGATAGTCTATGATGTTGTGTCTGTATATGCTTCTTATCTGGGTAAAGGGATGGAAAATATTGCTATCAGAATTTTATAAATGACTATTATTCTCACTTAAGTGTCTACTCTTAATAGTTTCACCAGAATCCTGAAGCACAACCTCACTTTTATAGTCTATGCTCCCATATTTACTGGTTCCATTGCTTGGTAACATTTACTGAGATGGGAGGGACAAAAGTGTCTAAATGTTCTTGGTATAGGAAAATAAGGCATTACCTGGATAATTGCTTCAAAGCCCACTCTTATATTATACTCTAACCCCAAGTCCTATTCCCACATTCTAGAAAAGTATCCTCCTATAATTTAGAGGTGTGGTTTTCTGCTTCAATCTATTAAAAATCTACTTTCCATAGTTCAAATAGTGGTCAAAATTCTGAACCAACATTTGGTGGCATCCTTTCTTGTTTTCTAGCTCTGTTACCTATTTGTTAGGGTGAGGGAGGCATGTGAGTTATATATTTTTAGAGATTTAGCGTGAAAGAGTAGGGTAGAGAGTGTTATCATTCTATCACCATAATCAAGTAGCCATTGTCCACATATGAAATATAAAATCTGGAGACCAAGGAGGTCAAACTTTTTGTCTAAAGATGTCTAGCTCTTTGGGAACAGATCTAGTAATGGAAATTTTCCTGTTTTCTGGTTCTTTTCTTTATATCATGTTTGTCTTTTCAATGAAATAATAATCTAAAAGACAGTTTATCATCCATGTACACAAGTGTAATTTAACATGTCATAGCATGCATTCTAAGCAAAATTAGAAAGCCCTAATGAATTTCATGAAATAGCATCATTGTATTTTAGAGCTATACTTAATATCAAATAAATTAGATTACATAATTATGTATGGAAATGTTAAGGCTTAAGGTTGAATATTAACATCATTTTGGTTGATTCTGATGTGCCAGGTTAGAACAGCTGCTTTTAGTAAATAAAGTATGTGTTATATATTAATAATGAAAAGATATAACATATAACAAAAATATGTTAATCAGGTGCATAAGACAAATTTACATGTAGTCATTTTCTAATTTAAATGGTAAAATAAAGAAAGATTAAAGAAGAAGATATTAGGATTCAAAATAAGTAATCATTAACTTGCCAATACCAATCTTACTTAGTGTATATGCCTGGTAAAATAGGTTTATCTTTATTTTTATTTTATAGATACTAGTTGGACATGGGATATTTTATTTCCATACATATTTTTGAGATAACGGAAGGTATGGTTGACTTTCCTTATCTTCAGTCCCCACATGCCATTTTTCTGGTATAGAATATGAGCTTCTTTTAAAGGTCTCCATCATTTTTTCATCTTGTGCTATACTCTGGAGAACCAGTTTAAGCATAGAATCCTCTTCAGTATCAGAGACTCCCATTGCAACAAGAGTTCTGTAGGTCCTATGGAAAAAGAGGAGTCTGGCAGAATATTTTCCTGTTGACTCTCTTCAAAAACAAACAAACAAAACAAAACTCAAATAGTCTACTTAAATGTGGTCAATAGTTTAATGTGAATTTCTTAATTGTCAATCGTTTTCATTATCTCTGTCTAACTTCTTTGAAGGAGAAACCTATCTAAATTACTCTTTACAACAGTAGGATGAGTTGCTGAGAAAGTTGGCATTTGGATATAATCCCTTGAACTTCCATTTTTTAATTTCTCTAGGTTGTAGATTAAGTTATAAATGTCATTGAGGGTTAAAAGAACAAGAATAGAGAAATAGTGAGTTGTCACTTAAAGGGTGAATGTTTACAGTAATCTATGAAGAGTAACTAGTATTGGTACCATTGAGTAAACAGATTTAGTGTAGAGGAGAATTTTTCCTCTGAAAAAAATCATGTCTTTTTAAAAAGTATGTTGAATTTAATAACTGGAGATTACATGCTGCTTTAGTTTCCAGCTGTCAAACAAATACTATGCAATGGGTTGGCTTAAGTAATGGGAATTTATTAACTCATGGTTTTGAGTCTAGGAGAAGTCCAAATCAAGACATCATCAATGTAATGCTGTCTCCTAGAAGACTGTGGTATTCCAGTACTTTCTGCTGGATATCCTTGGTCCTTGGTTTTTCTCTCACATGGCAGTACACATAGCAGTTTCTCTTGGCTTCTTTCTCTTACAGATTCTGTTGACTGTCAGCTTCTTATTTCCTGTGGCCTTTTCTCTCTCTGTATTTCATTCTGCTTATAAAGGACTCTGGCAAAAGGATTAAGACCCATCTTTATTCAGTTGGGCCACATCTTAATTGAAGTAATCTCATCAAAAGGTCTTATGTATAAGAGGTTCATCCACAGAATGGATTAAGATTAAGAACATGTTTTCCTTTTTTTTTTTTAAGATTTATTTATTTATTTCTCTCCCCTTCCCCTGCTCCACCCCGGTTGTCTGTTCTCTCTATTTGCTGCGTCTTCTTTGTCCGCTTCTGTTGTTGTCAGTGGCACGGGAATCTGTGTTTCTTTTTGTTGCGTCATCTTGTTGTGTCAGCTCTCTGTGTGTGCAGCACCATTCCTGGGCAGGCTGCACTTTCTTTCGCGCTGGGCGGCTCTCCTTATGGGGCACACTCCTTGTACGTGGGGCTCCCCTACACGGGGGACACCCCTGTGTGGCAGGGCACTCCTTGCACTCATCAGCACTGCGCATGGGTCAGCTGCACACGGGTCAAGGAGGCCTGGGGTTTGAACCGCGGACCTCCCATGTGGTAGACAGATGCCCTAACCACTGGGCCAAGTCCGCTGCCAAGAACATGTTTTTCTGATGTACACTTCTCCAAGCCATCGCACATACCTAGCTTAAATGAATCCTTTACAAAAAAGTGTTCAAATTTGGGATAGGGCACATGACCATATATAGAATGGAACTTGACTTCATTAGTGGCTTGGCAGATACTGACACAAAAACTATAGTACCGACTCTCTTAAATATTGAAAAAAAAAAAAAGAAAATGATTTATTTAAAGCAACCACCAAAGACAGAGACTACTAAGTAAAAACTAATGTAACACTAGAATAACCCAAAATGCCAACTGACAATTGATAAATAAATTGTAGTGTAATCATTAAATGTTATATAATGAGAATGAATTGACTATAGTTACATGTAAAATAATGTTGAGCTGAAGAGTCAAGACACAAAAGAGTATTTGCTTTACAATGCCATTTGCGTAAAGTTCAAAAATAGTCACAAGTCTTCTACAGAGTTATAAGGAAAGATAGAGATTATCCTCAGGGAGGGATTAGTAATTGGGAAGGGAGCATAAGAGGGCTACTGCTATCTTGATGTTTCTTGTTCCAGATGATCTTAATAGAATGCATTCACTTGGTGATAATTCATCAAACTGTATACTCATAATATGTACCATTTATTATTTATTTATTTTATCCTTCAGTTGAGTCTACATAGAGAAAAAATTGAGGATAAATGACTACAGTGAGATATTCTTCTATCTCTGTTAGAGGTTATATCTAAATGAATGTTGTCAGAAACAGGGAGGCAAAAAAGAAAGAAACCAATCTAATTAATACCTCAGGCCTTAAAATTTCCATGGCTCATGAGTTTTTGGATATTTTGAGGAAACGGGAGGAGTCACAAAACTATAAAGACTGGCTGTGATATTTTGGAGCCAGCCAGCAATTTTTTCAGAAACTTCTAGCGCTGTGATTACCATGTAGACCTAACCATTGACTCCTTGACACTTCAGTTAGGTCCCAAACAAGGATGCCAATCCATTGCTTTTCACTACCTAGTACTTAAATCAGAAAAAAAAGCCAAAATAAATCAGTCTCCATCTGCTCTTAAAGCACTTCTATGTCTCTTGTAATAATGTCTAGGCAAAACACTGTTCAGCATATCATCAGCTAGCTGAATTTAAGTACAGCAGTGGCCTAACACAAACAAAGCAACTTTGGCACCTTAAAAGCTCAATAAACTCAGAACATTGCCTTATGATATTAACATCTTGAAAACTGCATTGACTTCCTTTCCTGTGCAGACAGATTTTCAACATCGATACCCACAAACGAATTTTTCATAGTTTCTTATTCTATTTTCCACTTCATATTTAACACTCTGAATCTTATTTTGCATAATTTACCCTGGACCCATTTCTATAGATACACATGAAAAATGTGGTGGAAAACTGACCTCATTTTCTGGATGTCCCAAGCCAAAAAATCTCCTGAGTTGCCATTATTTCAGATGAAGCTGTGTTTCTCTCAGTTTGAGTTATAAAGATAATTATCTCAATTCTCCAGTTTACATGCATAGGCAAATTCTTAGTAATCAGAGTGTGGAAAAGTGCTGAGGGCAGTGATTTCAAAATGAAAGGAAGAAATCTATTTTAAAGTATAAGAATTTGAATTTATGGTTATTATTTTGGCTTAATGCTAGAAAAGTTTCTTATTTTAATATTTCCTGAACATTTTGGCTATCAGATTAATTTCATAGCATGTAAAGTGGATACTGTATAACAGCAAAACTGGATCAATGTTGAAGATCACCATGGGAAAAATAATTCACAGTGTGGGATACAGTCAACTTCACTGTGAATATATAGGAATGAAAAATTGCAATGCTTGCCAAAAGATTCTTATGGCTGAAATATGTCACGTGGTGATGCTATTCAGAACATCATAATGACTGCCTTTCCACTATAATAACACCTATTCTAAACCCCTCATTCTAAACTGAACATAAATATAAAGGATATTAAGAATATATTTGAGATGTCAATGAAATAAAATGTTGTCACAGGATAATGGTCTCCTGCTGCTTCCTAAAATACCAAGCCAAAGGCAAGATTTGCATTTTCATAGAAGACATTAATCCCATGACAGTGTTTTATTGCAGTGATCGTATTTCTATTATATGAAATGAGCATGTAGATTTAATCAATTCATTTGATGGATGTTGATACAGTAAATTGACAGTGGTTTATCATCATTATGAAATTATATTCTTGTAGGCAGTTTATCAAAGAAAATACAGATGTTTTAGGAAACTGAACTTTCAGTGGGGTGGAATATGGATTTTTGACAAGCTAGAAGTTATTTGTCTGTTTGATTAAGTTAATATAACAACCAAGGGACAGTATGATTAATATATGGAAAAAAGTTTGTGTAATATTCTGATTAATATTATAGTTCTACATTTTAACTTGATGACAGACAAAACATAATAGTTAATTATAATTATTTGAGGACAGGAATGAAATGACATGAAAAAAAGTAGGAAATCCTCAGAATATTTTGCTAAGGCATTTACAAAACTAACTTTATTGCTTTGAATAATGATTCTTGGATAGTAGTTGATATCATTATAGACTAGAGCATCCTTCCTTATTTCTAGTTCTTACTGTAACACAACAAAGACCAACTGTACAAGAAATCTTGGGGCTTTTTATGGAAGCTCAACCATCTAAGCCAAACCAATAATTGTTCCCAATGGAAAATGGAAACACAATGTTCTTCTTTCTTCTATAGAAATTATATTAATGCCAGAGTAGTTGGATTCATTACATTGAATGTATGTAGAATACTGTGAGTTTCATTTATAAATACCAGTAACTTAACATCTCAAGCAGGTCTCAGGCTTGCTTTGAGAACGTTTTCCAATTTTTAAAATGGAATCCCATAGTCAATACATAGTGAATATGTTATAACCAAAGGCAAATCTGATTTTATGTATCCATTTTGCCCCCAATGTTGACTCTCTTAAAATAAGTAAATTCACATTTCTAAAGACCATCCTCTGTTTCTTGGTGCTAAAAAACCAATTTACAGATTTGAGAATTGAAAGCTTAATCTTCATCCAAATACCAGAAGTTAAGATAACTGAAAAACCTATTATTTTTCAAAAAATGTAAATTATCAAGCACATATATCCCATGGGCCATTCAGAAAAAATTCAGTATGGCAAAAAGTACAATAAAAATGACATCTGGAAAATGCTAGCAGAATTGAGATACTGCTTTTTTTATTGGGTTATTCATCACAATGCTTACTCATAGGCAATTCACTGTCAAATTAATTCTTTGTATGAGAAAATCTAAAATCATTACAGCAGTATTTTTTCTGTATTAATAACACATTCATTTTATTGAAATTTTATTATGACCTCTATTTTCCAAGATAATATAATATTTCCTTTGAATTTTGACACATTATTATACATAAAGAAACCAAAGCATTGAGTGGTAAAATGAATTGCCCAATGCTAGCTACTAGCAAGTTAGTGATAAAACGATAATAGTTTACGGTGTTTTAAAAACCATGCAAAAAGTGATTCTGTATTGAAAAGACTCTTTGTTGCTATTATTCTTCTAAACCTTTGGCCACAACCCAATATAGCATCATAGTGTAACCTTATATTAGTAAAGTGTTTCTAGGTGTATGAAATTTCTTCTAGGTCTTATCTTTCCAACCTGGAGTATGTTCCTTGAGAAAAGAGACCGTGTATTATATAAGTATGTATTGAACTTCACTCCTAGCATAGGTCCTTGGAAATCTATAACTATTAGAGATATAATGAGTAAATAGGTGGTCTAGTTCGATGCATGAAATAATTTGCAAGTCACTTATCAATTTCGAGCTGTGATTTTGAAATTTTAAAACTGAGCTTATTGCTGATAAGAAAATCTGTCAATTATGATAGAAGATACCTTAGGAATATTGTTCTTGAGTTTGCATAAAACTAACTCTTAAAATATGACCAGCTAAATAGATTTAAGAGTAATTTTATTACATGGTTCCCAAAGCCACTTGAGCAGAAAATGGAAAAGAAATAAAATCATGCTGTCTTGAATCCAGGAGGATTTTGTGTACATACTTCCTCATTAAACATCTATGTTATTGCCTATCTGAATTTCAGAGACAAAGGAAAATTTGTGAACATTTGTCACATGCGTGGTTCCATCTAGATTATAAATATTAAATATATTGGGTGGGCACCCCAGGAAATGTGTGTATTGTTCACTTTCTACACCAATCTTCTTTGAATACAAATTTATAGTCAATCTTTACAGATGCCCTCCCCAATACCATAGAAAATACCTATTTTTAAACTTAACAATAGAATTTAAAAATATGTAAGTAATATATTTGTTTTGTGGAAAAATTTTTAAATGCCTATAAATGAAAAGACACAAGAAAAGAAAGCAACAGTCACTTAGAATTCTACTCCTACTGATAAATGCTAACATTTATTAAATGGTCATACTTTTATGCATATGTGAATTTGTGTGTACATTAAATACATAAAAATGTGGAAATGTGTCTATTTCTTTCTCAGATTCAGCTGAGCCTTCAAAAGGTTGTAACAATGATAACAAGTCCTGGTACTCTCACATGCCAGTCAGCAGTGAAATTACCTATGCAGAACTTCCCAAGGACTATCTAAAGGAAAAGTTGTGTTACTATTAGCTTCCAACCATTCTTTTTTTTTTTTTTTTGAAGACTCCAAAGGAGAGAATTCCTTTGGAGAGAGTTGGTGGAGTGATCTGTATGTGCCCTCTCAGGAGAGAGTCTACCTCATTTATAGCGTAATGGAGGACTATTCACAGAAGCCTGACCTGTGTCCTGTGGTATCACAGTGAAGAGAAATGGCTCATTTGAAATACTCAGCACTTTCCGAAAAGCCAAAAGAGCATGTGAGTGCTTTTCATGGACAAGGGGTGGGCTGTCCAGGAGAGAAAGACATCCAGGGCAAATAGCAGTGAACTACAGGAAAGCAATAGCTGAAAGGAGCAGTAAGTGGCCCAGTAGAGGAGACATTGCACATATTACTGTAACTGCCCTTTGGGGATCTTCAGAGAACACACATGATTCAGGCCCAAAGAAGGGCACTGCCATATCATGAAGAGTGCCAGGCAATGGAAATCATGTCTGCCCTTCAGTTTTTCTTCCCACTCTGCCCCCAACTTCTCTCTGCTCCTACCCTGGGGAGATCAGAAGTCAGGGCTAGCAGGGAGAGGAGCTTATAGAGTAAAAAGAAATCATTCATGTCCCCTTTCCCCCAGCAACTTTCCAAGCTGGAGGTGGGTAGACACTTTAAGCTATAATGTACTTTGCCCTTTACACATGACTGGGAGTTTTATTTTTTGGAATTAACTGTTTTTATAACAAAAGTGGCTGGAGAAATCTTGGTCATCTAAAGTGATGATAAACTAGATCTACCCGATATAGATTACATCCAAGGTATAGAAAAGAACTAGGTCCAACTAGAAATAAGTTGGAAAGGGTATTTCAGGGGAAGAATAAAGTGGTGAGCAGTTTGATATTATTTATGAATTCCAAAAAGAAATATAGATTATGTTTGTAAACTGGTCAGTTCCCTCTGGTGTGATTACCCTTTGATTGTATTAGATTCAGCTGAGATGTCTGATTAAATTATGTTAAGATTAGGGCTCTGATCTGACCATGTCATTAGAGTGTGACTCAGCATTGAGTCCTAGCCCCACTGGGCATATAACTGACGCTCAGATGGAAGTAAACAAGAGAGAGAAGAAGAACACAGAGGAAGAGAAACAGCTCATTAGACACAGCAGAGACTGTGGAAAGAGAGATGAGCCTGATAGACTATAGCTGACCTTGTGAAGAGAATTGAGCAACTGAGCCCAGAAAGAAATGAGCCAACAGGAGAGAGATGAGCCTTATACCAACCTACAGGTGAGAGTGGAAGAAGCTGGGACCACAAAGCCTATGAGGAAAGAGGAAGGCTTGCAGACATTGACCACCTTCTTGCATCAGCACATGGCAACAGACTTTGGGTGAGAAAGTACCTCTTGAGTAACCTTGAGGTTCTTAAGGGCCTTGTGACTGCAAGCTTCTACCCTGAATAAATACTTCTTATAACAGCCAACAGAGTTCTGGTATTTTGCATCAGCACCTCTTTGGCTGACTAAAATAAGTGGTATCTTGTATACAGTGAACTTTTGCTCTGTCAATGTTACATATCTACACCCACACATAAGCCACATATGAGCTACACATGTAGTATATATAACAAATTATGCACATAGAAAATGGGACTATATTTGGCATATTATTTTATGGTTTTACCAACTTGCTCATTTCTCTCTATCAGTGTGTCCCAATCATATATTTCTGGGCATCAATTTTCATTAAGTAGTTACCCATGTTCATTTAACTATTTCCCTATTTTTGGACATTTATATTATTTCAAATTTATGAGTGTTTAAATCAGTGTTCACTGCAGTTAATATCCTTATACTAAATTATTAGTGAATAAAAAGTAAAGAGAGAGGTCTCTTTACTTAAAATGAGTGAATAACCATGGATTTGTACAGAGAGAAGAATTTCCAAACCACCATCAGAAGCCTTTACCAATTTATACTGAACACCAGTAGTGAATCACATGGCATTTCCCCACACCCTCATAGCATGGCATTATTAAATTTTTGCTGGATATTTTCAGATTTTAAAGTGAAAAATGATGCATAATTATTGTCTTAATTTGTATATGTCTTTGATTGCTAGTGACATGCAGGTGCAACATTTTTGATAATTTGGCCATAAGGTTTTCCTTTTCTAATTTTCGTTGGCCAGTACTTCCTATCTTTTGCCCATTTTGTAAAAGATAGTGGTTTTCTAATTGGTTGAGCATTATTTTGATATGTTAGAAATTTAACACCTTGTCATGTACATTGGCATTATATTCCTATGATAATCACTTACATTTAAATTTCCTTTTTTGTTGTTTTAGTCAAACATTTTATTATTTCATTTTGAATTTTTCCACAGTCAAATTAATATTATCATATATTTCCTATCTTTGGTGCCATGATTTAAATGATCTTTATATTGTTTTTTTAAAAAAATTAATTTATTTTTTAAATTGTATTTTTTTTGAAGATACATAGATCACAAAAAATTTTACGTTAAAAAATATAAGAGGTTCCCATATACCCCACACATACTGCACCCCACTCCTCCCACGTCTTTCATCAGTGTGGCACATTCATTGCATTTGAATACATTTTGGAGCACTGCTGTACTGCGTGGATAATAGTTTGCATTGTAGTTTACACTTTCCCCCAGTCCATTCAGTGGGTTATGGCAGGATATATAATGTCCAGCATCTGTCCCGAAAATGCCCTCACGTCACATCTCTTCTTCCCTCTCCCTACCTTCAGCAACTACCATGGACAGTTTCTCCACATTGATGCTACAATTTCTTCCATTACTAGTCACAATAGTTCTGTAGTAGAATACCAGTAGGTCCACTCTAATCCATATTTTATTCCTCCATCCTGCAGACCCTGGATTGGTGATGTCCACTCCACCTCTAAATCGATAAGGGGGCTTAGATCCCACATGGTTGATGGACGTGATTCTCCTGCTTTCAGTTGTAGGCACTCTCAGTTCCCTGGTGTGGTGATTGACCATCTTCACCTCCCTCTTAGCTGACCTGGGTAAGACCAACAGACTGGAGAGTAGGAGTTGCAACTCTGCTGAGGCTCAGGGCCCAGCTGGCACATGGATAATCCAGGGATTCAAGTCACCTGAGTATACACTAACCCAAGCACCAACCACAGGTTCAGTAAAAGTGACAGAAGAGGCATGTGTAGAAAGGTCACATCTAAGTCCAACTCCATCATGCTCAGGAACACAAATGCCAAATTAGGGTCCACTGACAAGACACCGAACCCCAGAGCTATCTGCCATGACCGTAGAACCTGTGTGTCCCCATAGCTCTCAAAAGCACCAATACCTGGGGTTGTACCTACTTTGACTGTCTCTGGGTTCCTGCTGAGGCATGTGTAAGTGTGACCCCTCTGATGACCTCCTGACTCTTTTTTGAAAACTCTTAATCATATGAACTCATTTGTCTTTACAATTCCCCCTTTAATTCAAGGTCTTTTTCTAGTTGTATCACCAGTTAGTGATTGGTAGTAATCCCTTAGCACCAGGGAGGCTCATCCCTGTGAGTCAGGTCCCACACTGAATATTTAAGTATTAAAATTCTGAGACGTTTTAAACATGTTTTAAACATGAACAAAAATGCCAAATATAATGGAATACACACATACATGTACACGGATTTGAAGGATGTAAACTCTTTTCATACCTCCTTCAGTTTGTTCATATTATTTTTTAGCACAAACATAGTTGCAATTGCATTCTTGTATCTTCTGTCTATTTCTCTTTTCTCCCTCTTCAGAAGTAAAAACTATTCTAAAATTTCTGGGTATCATTCATGTCCAGGTATGTATACTTATTCTAGATGGAATGTATCAATTAGTAATCTACTTTCTTTGTTTCAGGGTGTAAAATTTTATTAAAGTTTCTGTAATATATCTATATATTTGCAACATGCCTTTTTACTCAACAGTTGTATTTTTGAAATTCACCAATGAGGCAGTTTTTCTCACCATTATATGTTTTAGACCTACCATATGTGGATGCTTTTAAATCTAATTCACTCATTATAAATTCTGTCTAGTATACAAGTGTATGACGAAAACTCAGACCATCTATTATTCTGCTACAAATGGACTATTGAGTAGTTTCAAGTTTTGTGTTTTTTTAATTTAAATTCCAACCATTGTTACAATGTATGTTCTTGCTCCTTTTTCCATGGAAGCATGAATAAAAGTTTCTCAGGGAGACATACCTAGAAATGGAATTGCTGAGTTATAAAATTGTGCATATTCAGCCTTACTAGCTTTTGCCAAATGTTCTCCAAAGTGGCTATACAATTTATACAACAACATGTAAGAATTCCTAATCCTAATTCTTGTGAAAATAAGTTTATGTAATTCAAATGCGTTTACCAGTGTGGTAGGTTAACTGGCTATTTCAACATCCTCTTCAGACAAGTATTTGCTCACAATCCTGTGCCATTTTCCTACTGTGGTGTTTGACTTCCTCTAATTAATTTGATATTTTAATTGAAATTCCAATATTGTGCGGTCACCCCTCGGGCTGAAGTGTGGTTTGCTGGCCTGGCGGGGGAGCAGCCGCGGCAGGCCAAGCTGCTGCCCCCATAATAGGGTGGCTGGTCGGACTCACCGCCACCCCTGAAGGGAGCTTGGCATGGGCGCAGAGTGCCCTCGGGTCTCCCCTTCTCGGCAGCCATGCTTCCGCGGCCGCCCCTCCTCCCGGATGGCGCCACACAATGCCTGTGGGGCGGCACCCTTCTTCTTCTTTCTCTCTGCACAGGCGCAGGGCGGAAAATTCCAGTCTGCCCTTTTCCCCTCCCCCGACAGCAGCAACAGCCAGGCGTGGGTGGGAAACTCAAGTCTGCCCTCCACCCCAGCAACAGCAGCCACCAAGCCCTAAACCCTGCCCCTTCCCCCAGCAACAGCGACAGCCAATCCCTAACCACCACCCCTCCCCTGTCCAGTACCGCCCACTGACCTTTCGCCGGCAACCAATCAGAACAGGGCGTGGCTTCGACCAATCAGCCTTCCCCAGCCCCTATAAAACTGTTGCCTCTCCCTCAATAAAGTGGACTTGCGTGTTTACCTTGTCTCCGCGGTAGTTTTTCTGCCGTGTGCCCTCCAGTCCTGAGAGCCCCCGACAAGGGCCTGGCCTCCCTTGTCCCCAGTTCGTCGCCTGCTTCTCCGGGCGACCCCTTCGTCGCCGGCTTCTCCGGGCCACCCCGTCAGCCGAACCGCGCAACCCCTGTGAGACCGACCCCTCGTCTGCTGCCGGACCGACCCCTCGTCCCAAGTGGGACCGACCCCTCGTCCCAAGCGGGACCGACCCCTCGTCCAGAGCTGGACCGACCCCTCGTCCACAGCCAGACCCCATCTCTACCAACTGAGCAAACCGCCGCAATATTGTCCACATTTTCCCCAAAAGATAAGTTGTGTTTTCATTTTCTTTTTGGATGTATGTGAACATTTAAAATCTAGTGTTCCCAAGATACAATTTTCTTTTAAGCTTCTGCAGTGTTGTTTTGTTCAGAAAACCCATTCCTCTCTTGCTGTCCTAAATATTTTATCCTATATTTTCTTGAGACATCTCTATCATTTTACTTTTCACATTTGGTCTTTAACTCATCTGGAATATTCTATATTTGTGCATAGTATAAGATAGAGACCTATCTTATACCTATACATCATTTCATTGAACAGTCTATTCTTTTACCACAGATTGGTAATGCCACATCTATCATATACCATATATATGGTATATATGTGTATACATACATATTGTCTGTTTCTCTGCTCAGTTCTCTTTGATGTGTCTGTTTCTCTGTTTCTGCCTGAATACCACATTGCTTTAATGATGATAGCTGTACAGTGAGATTTTGCGTATGGAAGACAAATCTCCTTTTTTTATTTTCATATGCAAAATGGTTTATTTATTCTTACTTTTCTTTATGGATTGTAGGTTCAACCTGTCAAATTCTATGAATGATTTTGGAATTTTCATTATAATATGACTTTATAGATCAACAGGCAAGATGGGATCTTCATGATAGTTCTCCATTTTATTTAGATCCTTCTATCATTCAATGAATGTCTTTAATTTCCAATGAAATAATTTTTTGAAAAAATTCTTGCCAGCTACTGCATAGTTATACCATTGACTGATCTACATGGATTTGTATCCAGTAACTTTTTAAAATTCTTTTAATATTCTTCATAGTTTGTCTCTAGGTTCCCTGTATTTCTATGTAGCTATTCTATCATCTTTAAATAATGATATTATTTATATACTTATTTATATTCCTTTACTTATTTCTAAGTATGATTCCAGAATAATCATAAATAGGAGTGGTGATAATGAACATCCTTATATTTTTCTCTGAATCATAGGAGATTTTTCTGTCTTATCATTAAGTATATTGTTTGCTGCAGGTTTTTGACAGGTATATTTTCCTAACTTGAAGAAGACCTCCAAAATTCACAGTTTGATATGAATTTTTAAAATATGTTTTTTTGGGGACATAATTAATTTTTCTCGATATTTCAATATGATCATTTTTTTCTCTAATGCATTAATGAGAGGTCACTGTCCTGAAATGTGTTTTCAAAATAAAAACACCTTTCTTCCTACTAACTAAGAAACTGGCTTTTATGTCTCCTTTCCTGTGCAGTTTTACTGTTGTAGCTACAAGTTTACTAATCTTTTCTTTTGAAATATTGAATCCTCCATTAATCCCAGAGAGTGTCTTTTTCATCTCAGTCATTTTAGTTTTTTATCTCTAGAAATTCTATTATGTATAGCTTCCATGTTTATACTCAATATGTTCAATCTTTTCTCTAGCATCCTTAATATATGGAATAAAGTTATAGTAACTGTCTTAATATCATTGTAATCCATGTCATTATTGGATAAACTCTGATTGATTTTTCTTCTCATTATAGGGTGTATTTTCCTGCTTGTTTGCACGCCTTGTAGTTTTTTGTTTTTTTTTTATTGATACCAGATATTGTAAAATTTGGTTAAACTTTACTCTGGGACTGAGTTACTTGGAAAGATTTTGATCCTTTGAAACTTCAGGTCTTCCTTTAAGCTGTTAGACAAGACTGTGCTAGCATTTAACCTAGGGCTAATTTTGTTGCCTACTGAAGTAAACTCATCAGAGTACTCTACCTGGTGCCTTATGAAATATGCAGTTTTCCATGTTGACTGATTGGAACTGGCACTCCTTTCGGTTGTTTGAATGCCAGAGTTAGTTTCTTCTAATCTTTTCCAGTGATTCTGTTCCCTGCCTTTAAATTAAATGCATGTGCTGATCTATACTAAGCTGAGTGAGGCCCTCTAGATTTCCAGAGTTCTTACTCTAAGAAGTTTTTTCCTGTCAGGTACTGTGCCCTGCAAACTCTAGCCATTTTTCCAGCTTTACTCACAGTATCTTTTCCTTAACTCCAGGAAACTGCTGAGTTCAGCCTGGATTCTCCCTCCCTGTGACACAGCCTGTTAACTTTTCCTGGGAAGTGAGCTATGGCAGTTTTACCTTGTTTCTTTCTCACATCTTGGGTATAATTCTCCTTCTTTGGGTGTAAAGTCTAAGAAACCTCTAATTACCACAAGATCTTGAAGACACTTCCCTTCATTTCCTTCTAGAAGTTTTATAGTCCTCTTTCTTATGTGTAAGTCTTTGATCCATTTTGAGATAATTTTTGTGAATAGTAGGAGATAGAAGACCTCTTTCCTTCTTTTGCATATGGATATTCAGTTCTCCCAGGACCATTTGTTGAAGAGACTATTCTTTCTCAGTTGAGTGGGCTTGACAGCCTTGTCAAATATTAATTGGCCATAGTTGTATGAGTCTGTACCTGAACTCTTAATTCCTCTCCCCTGGTCAATATTTCTGTCTTTGTGTCCATACCGTGTTGTTTTGATCACTGTAGATTTGTATTATGCTTTATTTTTTTAATTTAATTTAATTTTTTAATTATCTTTTTTTAAAGTTAATAGATCACACAAAACGTTACATTAAAAAGCATTAGAAAGGGGAAGCAGATGTGGCTCAACTGATAGAGCATTTGCCTACCACATGTGAGGGTCCAGAGTTCGATACCCAGGGCCTCCTGACCTGTGTGGTGAGCTAGCCCACATGCAGAGCTGTCACACACAAGGAGTGCTGTGCCCCACATGCAAGGAGTGCGCCCTGCAAGGAAAGCTGTCCCACGTGAAAAAAGCACAGCCTGCCCAAGAGTGGCACCACACATGTGGAGAGCTGATGTAGCAAGATGACACAACAAAAAAGAGATGCAGTTTCCCAGTGCAGCCGAGGGTGCAAGTGAACACAGAAGAATACATAGCGAGTGGACACAGAAAGCAGGCAGTGGGGGTGAGGGTGTGGGGGGAGAAATAAATAAAATAAATCTTTAAAAAGCAAAACACAAGAGGTTCCCATATACCCCATGTCCCACCCCCCACCCCGTCATTTTTCAGTTGTATTTTTTGAAGATACATAGATCACAAAAAATGTTACATTAAAAAATATAAGAGGTTCCCATATACCCCACACACACCCCACCCCACTCCTCCCACATCAACAACCTCTTTCATCAGTGTGGCACATCCATTGCATTTGGTGAATACATTTTGGAGCACTGCTGCACAACATGGATAATAGTTTACACTGGAGTTTACACTCCCCCAGTCCATTCAGTGGGTTATGACAGGATGCAAAATGTTCAGCATCTGTCCCTACAATATCATTTAGGAAAACTCCAGGTCCCAAAAATGCCCTCACATCACATCTCTTCTTTCCTCTCCCTGCCCTCAGCAACTACTGTGGCCACTTTCTCTACATCAGTGCTACAATTTCTTCCATTACTAGTCACAATAGTTCTATAGTAGAATGTCAGTAAGTCCACTTTAATCCATATTTTATTCCTCCATCCTGTAGACCCTGGGATGGTGCCTGAAATATGAACTAGGCCTGGAGCTGCAGGGTGCCTAAGCATTACCTTCTGAGAGCCTCCATGTTGCTCAAATGTGGCCAATCTCTAAGCCAAACTCGGCATGTAAATGAATTACCTCCCTCCCTCCCCCAGCATGGGACATGATCACAGGGGATGAGCCTCCCTGGCACTGAGGGATTACTACCAATCACTAACTGGTGGTGCAACTAGAAAGAGACCTTGAATAAAAGGGTCAACTCAGACCAGCAGAAATCTCAGCCTACATGTAGGATCATGTGTTAAAAACTGCTTTTTGACCTGGAATGAAAGGGGGAAATGGCAAAGACAACTGAGTTTATATGCTAAGAGTCTTCAAAAAAGAGCTGGGAGGTCATCAGAGGGGTCGTGCTTATGCACGCCTCAGCAGGATCCCAGAGACAGCCAAAGTGTTACATGCTTTAAAGTCAGGAAGTGTGAGTCCTCCAATTTCATTCATTCTTCCCTTTCAAGATGTTTTTTTTTTTTTAATCTATTTAGGACCCTTACCCTTCCAAATAAATTTGATAATTGGCTTTTCCATTTCTACAGAGAAGACTGTTGGAATTTTCATTGGGATTGCATTGAATCTGTGTCATTTAGTTTGGAATTGACACCTTAACAATTTAATATTTCAACCCATGAACACAGGATGTCTTTTATTTAAATCTTCCTTGATTTCTTTTAGCAGTGCTTTGTAGTTTTCAGAATACAGGTTCTTTACATCTTTCACTAAATTTATTCCTAGATATTTGATTATTTTGGTTGCTTTTGTAAATGGAAATTTTTCTTGGTTTCCTCCTCATATTGCTCATTACAAGTTGTGCTAGTTTAAGTATTATGTGGACCACAGGAAATCCTGTTCTTCAAGTGAACCCATTCCTGTACCTGTAAACCCTTTGTCGATGGGAACTTTTAATTAGCTTGTGGGACCCAAGGTGGGTCTTAATCCTTTTACTGGAGTCTTAAATAAACAGAGGAGGGAGGAGAGGAAAAGCTGCCATTTTCCCCTGCCAGGTAAGAGAGGACCTCAGGATCACCAGCAGCTGCAGAAAGACAGAGGGAAGTCACAGAACAGCCTGAAGCAGAACTAGCCATAGGAGGAGGAGCAGAGGGAGAGATGAGCAGGTTGCCATTATGTACTGCCGGGTGTCTCATTGCCCACACCTGCAATTTGGTGAGAGAGCATCTCTTGATGATGTCTTGATTTGGACATTTTCACAGCCTTGGAACTGAAAGCTTTTACCCTAACAAATCCACAATATAAAAGCCAACCCATTTCTGGTATACTGCATTGGCAGCCTTTAGCAAACCAGAACACTACTATATAGAAACCCTACTGATTTTTGCTGGTTGATTTTGTATGCTGCCACTCTGCTGAATTCGTTTATTAGTTCTAGTAGCTTTGTTGTAGATTTTCAGGACTTTCTATACATAGGATCATGTCTTCTGCAAATAGTGAAAGTGTTACTTCTTCCTTTCCAGTTTGGATGCCTTCTATTTCTTTTTACTGCCTAATTCCTCTGGCTAGAATTTCCAGTACAATGCTAAGTAACAGTAGTAGTCGGCATCCTTGTCTTGTTCAAGATCTTAGAGGGAAAGTTTTCAGTCTTTCAACATAGAATACAGTGTTAGCTGTGGATTTTTCATATATTCCCTTTATCATGTTAAGGAAGTTTCATTTTGTTACTTTTTTAAAGTGTTTTTCTCAAGAAAGGATGCTGGGCTTTGTCAAATGCTTTTCTGTGTTCATTGAGATGATCATGTGGTCTTTCTCCTTCTGTTTGTTAATGTGCTGCATTAATTGATTTTCCTATGTTTTACCAGTCTTGCATCCTTAGGATAAAACCTAGTTGATCATGGTGTACTTTTCTTTTTTTAGGATTTTTGCATCTATATGCATTAGAGAGTTGGTCTTTAGTTTTATTTTCTTGTAGTATCTTTACCTGGCTTCAATATTATGGTGATGTTGGCCTCATAAAATTAGTTGGGAAATATTCTCTACTTTTCAATTTCTGGAAGAATTTGAAAGGATTAGCATTAATACTTCTTGGAATGATTGATAGAATTCACCAGTGATGCTATCTGAGGGCTTACTTTTGTTGGGAGGTTTTCGATGACTGATTCAATCTCTTTAATTATAATTGGCCTATTGAAGTCTTCTATTTCTTCTCAAGTTAGTATAGGAAGTTTGTGTGTTTCTAGGAATTTCCCTATGTCATCTAAGCTGTCTAGTTGTTGGCACACATTTATTCATAGTTTCTTTTTATAATCCTTTTTATTTCTCTGGGGTCTCTGGGGTCAGTAGGAATGTTCCCCCTCTCATTTCTGATTTTATTTAGTTTCAACTTCTCTATTTTTCTTTGTTACTCTGAATAAGGATTTGTCAATTTCATTGACCTTTTCAAAGAACCAACTTTTAGTTTTGTTAATTCTATTGTTTTTCTATTCTCAATTAAATTACTTTTTTTGCTCTTCCTTCTTTTTAAATGTAGGTGCTTAGGACTATGAATTTCCCTGTCAACACTGCCTTTTCTTTAGGAGATACGGGGGAACGAACCCAGGACTTTGTATATGGGAGGCAGGTGCTCAACCACTGGCCTACATCCACTCTGCCCTGCCATAAGTTTTGGCAAAAAGATTAATTAATTTATTTATTCCCACCTTCATTGTTTGCACTCACTATCTGCTCTCTGTGTCTCCTCATCTTCTTTTTTAAGGACCTCCCACGTGGGAGGGAGGTGCCCAATCACTTGAACCAGCTCCACTCCCTGCTTGTTGTGTCTGTCATTATGTTGTTATGTCTCCTTATTTGTCATCTTATGTCAGCTCACTATGCCAGCCCATTGCATCAGCTCGCTGTCTTGCTCATCTTCTTTTGGAGGCACCAGGAACTGAACTGGGATGTCCCATGTGATAGGCAGGTGCCTAACTTCTTGAGCCACATCCGTTTCTCTGCCATAAGTTTGTGATATGTTGAGTTCTCATTTTCATTTGTTATAAGATAATTACTGATTTCTTTTTTTTTAAAGATTTATTTATTTATTTCTCTCCCCTCCCTGCCCCCACCCCGGTTGTCTGTTCTCTGTGTCTACTTGCTGCGCCTTCTTTTTCTGCTTCTGTTGTCAGCGGCACGGGAATCTGTGTTTCTTTTGGATTCGTCATCTTGTTGTGTCAGCTCTCTGTGTGTGTGGTGCCATTCCTGGGCAGGCTTCACTTTCTTTCGCGCTGGGTGGCTCTCCTTTCCGGACGCACTCCTTGTGCGTGGGTTTCCCCAGCGCAGGGACACCCCTGTGTGGCAAAGCACTCCTTGTGCACATCAGCACTGCGCATGGGCCAGCTGTACACGGATCAAGGAGGCCGTGGTTTTGAACCGTGGACCTCCCATGTGGTATTCGGACACCCTAACCACTGGGCCAAGTCTGCCGAACAAATACTGATTTCTAATGTAATTTCTTCTTTGCCCACAGATTGTGTAAGAGTGGTGTTGTATAACTTCCATATATGTGTTATTTTTCAAGTTATTTTGCCTGTTATTGATTTCCAGCTTTAATCCATTATGGTTAGAGGAAGCCCTTTGTAAAATTTCAATCTCAAATTTATTGAGACCTATTTTATGACCCAACCTGTGGTCTATTATGGACAATGATCCATACACATTTGAGAAGAATATATATCCCACTGTTTTGTTGTGCAATGTTCTGTATATGTCTGTTAGGGCTAGTTCAGTTACTTATTACTCAATTTCTCTGTTTCCTTATTGATCTTCCTGTCTGGATGTTGATGAAAGTGGTGTTTTGACATCTCCAACTATTATTGTAGAGACATATTTTCCCTTCAGTTTTGGAAGTGTTTACTTCATGTGTTTGGAGGCACCATGGTTAGGTGCATAATTATTTATGATGGTTATTTTTTCTTGGCGGATTGTCCCCTTTTTTTTTCATTAATACAGAGTATCTTTCTTTGTCTCTCATAACAGTTTTTCATTTAAAGACTGTTTTGTCTGAGATTCATATAGTAACCCCAGCTCTTTTGGTTTTACAGTTTGCATGGAATTTGTTTTTCCAATCTTTCAAACTATTTGTGTCTTTGTGTCTAAGGTTAGTTTCTTGCAAACATTGTATTGTTGGGTCATACTTTTTAATCCATTCTGCCAATCTGCATCTTTTGATTGGGGAGTTTAATCTATTAACATTCAATGTTATGACTGTAAAGGCAATACTTCATCAATTTCATTCCTTTGCTTTTTAAATGGCATATCCTTTTTTGTCTCTTTTTTTACCCTTATATTTACCCTTATGATAATCATTTATACACTCTACTCAAAGTCTCTCTCTCCTGTTTTTTTTTTGTTCAGCCTAAATTTGTTTTCAGAACACCATTTAGTATTTCTTGCAGGGAAAGTCTTGTGCTGATGAACTCTCTCATTTTCTGTTTTTCTGTGAATATTTTAAACTCTCCCTCATTTTTGTGGTACAGTTTTGCCAGACAAAGAATTTCGGGCTGGCAGTTTTTCTCTTTCATTACCTTAAATGTATCATATCACTACTTTCTTGCCTGCATGGTTTCTGATGAGAAATTGGCACTTAGTCCTATTGTAGATTTCTTGTATGTGATGAATTGCTTTTCTCATACTACTTTCAGGATTTTATCTTTATAGTTGGCATTTGACATTTTGATTAGTATGTGTCTCAGAGTAGGTCTATTAGGATATTTTCTGTTTGGAGTATATTGTATTTCTTAAGCATGAATATTTATATCTTTCATAAGAGCTGGGAAATTTCCAGCCATTATTTCCTCAGATATTCTTTCTGCTACTTTTCCCTTCTCTTCTCCTTCTGGTATACCCATGACATGTAGATTTTTGTACTTTATGCTGTCATTCCAATCGATGATACCCTGCTCAATTTTTTTCATTCTTTTACATATCAGGTCTTCTGTCTGTCAAATCTGCTCTTTTATGCATTTAGTGTATTTTTAATAAAATGTTATTGAAGTATATCATTCATATATGAATATAGATAAACCATAAATGTATAGTAAAATTTGCAAATTTACAAAACAAGCATGCATATCTTTATACAAGGGTCCCATACTTTTCCCCACCACCAACACCTTGCATTGTTGTGAAACATCTGTTACAAACAATGAAAGAATGTAGTCAAATTATTACTAGTAACTATAGTCCGTATCTTACATTTGGTGTATTTCCCCCCAAACACACCCAATTATTAACACCATATATTAATATTATATATTTGTTATCAGTCAGGAGAAAACAGTCTCATATTTGTTCTGTTAACCACAGGTCATCATTCACCACTGAATTCCCTGTGTTATACAGTCCCATGCTTGGTACAATTCATTCAAAGTGTATACTCAGTGGCTTTCGTTTTCATTACAGAGTTGTGCTGTCATCACCTCGGATAATTTTAGGACATTTTCATTTCTCCAAAAGGAAAAATTGCATACCCCTCTATATCCCCCCATTGTTGTCCCTTAGTATTGAAAAAAAATCTTTGTGTCATTGCTACAAAATATATTCTGTTAACTATCATCTATAAGTTATGTTAGTTGTAATTTTCCTGTTATCCATCATATTCTTAGGACTTTTTTCTATTGTGTCTTTCATTCCCATCATTTCTGTACTGTTTCTTTTTATACTTGCAATTTTTTCTTCATGCTCACAAAGTGTCTTCTTAATAGGCTTTATCTCTTTAGTCATATTTTCCTCATCTCTTTGAATTGATTTAGTAGATTTTTTGTACCTCTTTGATTACTAGTTCCAAATTCTGTCTCCTCTGAAGTTTTAATTTGTTCCTTTGACCTGGCCATATATTACTGTTTCTTATTTGTATTATGTCTTTTCATAATACAAATATGGGTGATGTCCAGGCATCTGATTATCTTAATGAATTTACTCCAAAGGTGAGTTTCTCTCTCTAGTCTAGGGTTTTATTGTTGATTGGCTTTGTGTTAAAGTCTCTTCTGTGGTGCTCATTTCAACTTATTCTAGACGTTTAGAATAGCCTGTGTTTAACTGATCAGTTTTTTTCAGCTCTTCGCCATCTGATTTTTGCCCTGCATATGGGTCCAATTTTTAAGATTGCACTATTTCTGTTACTGTTTCACCCCCAGGAAAAAGTTTTGTTTCTTCTGTTCCTTATCTGGTAATTTTTGTTGTTGTTGTATAACGTTAATTTGTTTTTTCTATGAAACACTCAAAGTTTAGGTCAGTAGGAAATAATTTTAATCAATGAATTATATATTTTCTTCCCATAAATCCTTCTTAGTTTTGGGAAACGACATTGTGATCCATTTCAGTTCAAGTAAAAAGTTACAAAATATTTACAAGAAAATATTTAAAATAACTCAAACAAACGAAATCAAGATAGGGTGAAATGAACCATTTCCTAAGACATCTCTACCTCACTTCCCACAGCATGCAAGAAAGGAGAGTGAAAACAAATAACCAAGTTCATCCTGGTCACATGTTTCAAAAGAATTGGGGAAGGGGAAGAAATGGGATGGAAATGTTGACATGAAAGTGAATGGATGTTAACAGCACTGCTTCAATAATAAAACTATTCTGAATGAAATGCTCTCTTTTATATCAATAAATTCTGACTGAAGCTAAACTTTAAGATATTATTTACACTGAAATTAGAAAATACTCTGACAGTAGAAGAGACTTTTTAACTTAACCCTAATAAAAACCTCTTTCTCCACAAACCACTCATGTGGTTTGATGCCTATAATGGCATCAAAAGCTGTCACAGTAGCCCTTCCATCTCTTTCATGAAAGATCCATACACATCATATGTATTAGTCAGGGTTTTCTAGAGGACAGAATCAACAGGAGATATCTTTGTGTGATTTTGTAAGATCTCTCCCGTAACCATAAGGATGCATAAGTCCAGGTTCTTCAGGCAAGCTGCACACCAGGGGTTCTGATGAAAGTCCAATGAAGGTCCTTGATGAGTTTCTGGGAGATGTTGGCTGTCCAAAGATGAGCGAGGAAATTCTCTCTGAATGCTGAATTCACTTCCCCTTTTAAGGTATTCAACTGATTGGATAAAGCATCACTCATTGCTGACTGCAATCTCCCTGGTTGACTGCAGATGTAATCAGCCATCTAGACAGTAAATTCACTGACGACTAAAGCCCATAACTGTCCTTATATTGCAATTAGCTCAGTACTTGCTTGACCAAACAACTGACACATTAGCCTAACCATCACGTCATCCTTAATTTGCACATTGTTAGGAACAGAAGTACCAAATTTAGGAGATACTTTGTCAAAAGGCACAGCTGTATCATCCTCTGACATTCTTTGGGGAATAGCAGTACCCCCTTCATTCTTCCAGGTACCCTCAGTACATTGGACACAAATCAAGTAATATCTACCTTGGGATTAGTGACCTGTGGATTGGTTGGCACTGATGGTTGCTGTGGCTTTTTTCTCATTGGTGGCTGCACTGCACTTGTGTCATCTGCCTTGGGTCACTGAATCAAATTGGGTAGAGCACTTAAAACCCCTAGGTTTGGCAAGGTATCTGTTGGGCAAAGCTCTGGTGGGGCAGGTGTAAGTGGCAGTAACAAAGTTGGGCTCATCATGCCAGGATGAGGTAGAGGGATACCTAGAGTGGGTGGGGAGGTAGCCTTGATGGATATCTTGAAGAGGAGTGCCAGGAGGAAGACCTGGAGGTGGACCTGGGATGGCCATGAAGTTGTTCTTATGGTAGACCTGGAGGTAAAAGTTGGGGAAAAGGCCTTTACAGTCCTGGCATGATGCACCCAATATTTATTGTTTTTTGCTTCTTGCCTTAAAATCTACTTTATTTGCATCAATAAAAGGCACACAGTCAATTTGGTCAGCACATGGGAAGGAATCTCTGTCTGTCCACTTTTCTGTCCTCTAAGAAAAACTAGAATAAATGTTTTATAGTTGGGACTCTATCTAAAGACATAGACACTTAGATATTCACATCAGTTTTCATTTGGTTAATATTTGTTTGATATATTTTTCTTTCATTTTATTTTCAAGTTTTCTGGATCCTTATTAAATAGATTTATCTCTGGAAATCTACATATAATTTCACTTTAAACAATATACAAATCTTAATATTTTACTTGGAGTACTTAGTCCTATTACATTGAATGTAATTGCAATACATATCAACTGTCTAATTATTTATTCTCTATTTTATCCACTTGTTTTATGTTTCTTTTCCTTTCCTTTCCTTTGATGATTGTGGATATAATCAGCCATAGATGTAATCAAATGACTAAAGGTTTAAATCTATCTATGAAATAATTTCACAGGAACAAACAGGCCATTGGTTGCTTGACCAAATAAATGGACACCATAAAATAGTCAAATTGACAGATGAAATTAACCATCACAGTAATGTATCTTTTTTGTTCATTTTGGAGGAGGGTGGATAATTTTATTTGAGCCTATTTTTTTCTGAGTTTTCCAGTTTTCTTGTGGGGATATTGGTTTCCATGAGTCTCCTTCAAAAATATTTTAATGAGTATACACATAACGCATATTTTTGTAAAAATTAGAAAATACAAAAAAGAGCAAATAAATATGCCTCGATTACCTCTTATTCTATCAACCTTAAGAAATCATTAGTGTTTTACTGGTTTTTCTTCCAGATCTGTCTCTACCTCTCTTTCTCTCTCTGTTTCTCACATACATAGCACACACATATCCATATACAACCATAGTACTTTGCCCAACATTAAAGTATCACTCTTGCCTTCAATATTTAGAAATAAATACACCTTAATGCATAAGGGGAGAGTTTCTACAAACCCAAATGTCCCCATTTAAGTTACCTCACTCTGTTGAATGAATAAACTTGTTGAATGAAGGAATGAATAATTTTAGGAGGTCAATCATCAGCAAAAGTATAGAAAATTGAAATTACAAAAGCCAACTCTCATCTATATAATTCCCTTTGCTCTGCTCTTTTGCTCAAAATAAAATCCTCTTATGCTAGTAAAAAAGTCTCTTTGTGAATAAGTGTCTTGGCATTCATTTCTATGCATCTATTTAAAAATTTGGTTTATATGAATCTAAATCAGAAAGTAATCCACTTTCCATTGCTGATATAATTTTCTTCTGCATCAGCAGGGCTGAGTTAATATAATTGTGGAAATCTGTTGTGGTAGCTATTGGCTTTTCTCAGATAACACCAATGTCTCCTCTTGTACCACTTTATTCAAACAGCAATTTTAGCTTGGGAAATATATAAATATTTTTTGTTTTACATAATTGGGATCACTTTGTACATTAATTTTTTATATTAATTTCTGTAATCCATTATTTCCACTTGTTTACAGTGAAATTTTTTCAAATCATTAAATCCCTCTAGAATGAAAGTGTCATGACAGCAGGGATTCTTTTGATTTTGTTCATTGCTCTGTATCCCATTACTAGACAAAGACTGATATATGGTAGTTGCTCAGTAAATATGGGTGGAATAAATAAATAAATATTTTATTTATTTACTTGGTGCAATATGATACTATATGGTACTATCATATTGCATGCAGGAGCCATAAATCATGCACCAATCCTCTATTATAAGCTATTCAGTTAACTTCTAACTTTCAAACTTTCATCAAAAACGTAGTGATGAATGAATTTGCAGATACATCTTTGGGTACATTCTATTATTTACTTAGTTCAAATTTCTAGATTAGTGGTTTCTTTACATGTGTTAGACATTTGGCATTGTCAAATTTTTATAGCAACCTTTAAAATATTTATTTATACATCAAAATGCTGAGATGATAATTTAAATAGTAAATTTAAATGAAAATTTTCTTTAAATAAATGGTTTAAGGAGGATATGAAAACAGTATTCTGGTCCATTCAGACCCCTCTCCTACAAATAGACCCAGGAAAAATGCTAGACTGCCCAACTTCAGGGTTGGGCTCTAGGCTATCCTGTCAGGGAGCTCCATTGTCTTATGATGTTACCACTGATCATCAAGGACACCAACAGAATGGCATAAGAATGCGACCTTGAAGTTGAATGTAACAGCACTGCTCAGGTAAAGATACTGGTAACAAGTAGAAAGCTGGACATTACAGAGCTCTGACAAGTTCCATTTAGATGCCTTGGTAATGAAACATTCTATCATGACAGCTTTCCAAAGCAGGCTGACATTCTAGACCTGGTTTTTCCTATCTTTGTCTATCAGCACATTCATTTGGCATTGTGATAATGTACTAGCAGAATATAAAGACAGTTATTCCCTGTTTCTACACTGGAAATCTTTGGCTTCTGGTAGACATTTTCTTGGTGTCATTCGTTAGATAGCCTCAGTTTTCTTCAAGAAAATTATCCCTTTATGAGGATGTACTGACTTGGGTAAGCCAGTCTCAGGCTTTGCCTGGCTTCTTATTTGAATATTACCAGGGAAAATATTAGCATGCTACACTTTTAATTTACTCCCTTGAAAAGTGCTTACAATTTAGTGAACTGGGAGCATGCAATTGCATAGTAGAGTCATAGTAGATAAAGGACCACAGTATATACCCATTTAACTCTCAGGTCTTCCCATATGCTTTTATGATTTTTATTATTCTAGCTCTAGTTTTGCTCAAAATGTAATGTTTTCCACTGGATATCCATATCCAAAGAATGAGAGAGGACACCATCTCATACCTTATACAAAAATTAACTAAAGATAGGTCAAAGATCTAAATGTAAGAGCCAATACCATAAAGACCTTGGAAGATAATGTAGGGAAACATCTGCAGGACCTTGTAATAGTAAATGATTTTATCAACTTCACACCCAAAGACAAGCAGTGAAAGAAAAAATAGACAAATGGGACCTTCTCAAAATTAAAAACATTTGCACCTCAAAGGATTTTGTCAAGAAAGTAAAAAGAAAGTCTACCCAATGGGAGAAAGTATTTGGTTATATATTTGATAGGAGTGTATCATCTATCATATATAAAGAAATCCTACACCTTGTAAACAAAAAGACAAACAACCCATTTTAAAAAGAGGGAAATGATTTGAATAGACACTTCTCCAAAGAAGAAATAGAAATGGCTAAAAAGCACATGAAAAGATGCTCAACATCACTAGCTATTAGGGAAATGCAAATCAAAACTACAGTGAGATATGATCTTACACCCATTAGACTGGCAGCCACTAAAAAAAAAACAGGACTACAAGTGTTGGAAAGGATGTGGAGGAATGGGAGCCCTCATCCACTGCAGTTGAGAATGTAGAATGGTCCTGCCGTTGTGGAGGTCAGTTTGGCATTTCCTCAAAAACCTATATGATCCAGCAATTCCACTGCTGGGTATATACCCACAATTGAAAGCAAGGACATGACCAGATATATGCACACCAATGTTCATAGCAGCATTATTCACTATTGTCAAAAATTGGAATCAGCCCAAATGCTCGTCAACTGATCAATGGATAAACAAAATGTGGTATATACATACAATGGAATATTACTCAACTGTAAGATGGAATACAATGCTAACACATGGGAGAACATGGATGAACCTTGAGGACCTTATGTTAAGTGAAGCAAGCCAGGCAATGAAGGACAAATATTACATGATCTCACTGATATAAACTAAGCAAACTGAGTAGATTCACAGAGCTAGAGTCTGGAAATTAGGTTTACAGAAATAGAAAGGGAGAAGAAGTTTGTAAGCCAAAGCCCAAAAGGGCGAAATCTCTGACAAGGTGGAAGCATGTAGCTGTGCAGTGACGGGACATGATAGAGGTATAGTGATAGTATTGAGTTGGATGGTGCAGGTTTGGCAGGAGGACAGGGTGGGGAGGGGAAAGAGGGTAGGGTGGATGGTCCTTGGAACTGGGGGGGCAGGGTTGGGAAAGGGAGCAGGTGAACACTGGGGATTGGTGGGTACGTGGTTGAAATTACAATGTTGGGAATGCTCATTTGGCAATATGGCAGTGAAGGGTTACTGGTTTAGGGTGTTGGATGGGAGGCATTTGGGCCAGGGCTTCTAGGGAGCATGTGAATGATCATTTTAGCATAGTATGTTGCATCAGTGGGAGGAGTCCCACATAATGAGCAGGAAGGTGTTGGACTCTCATCCCAGGGAAGCCCACTATGTTCTCAAACATAGGGACGGGAGTCACTTGAGCGCATCTGTGGTGCCTAACTGGGGAGGACTGACCATTGTGTCAAGCTCTCAGTGAAGATGGCAAGTAACTGTGAATCTTGCTCTTTGAGGAGTGAAGCCTGGTGGTCGCCATGGGCCCAAAGGAGAGGGGGAGGGAAAAATAAAATAGATGGAACGGGGCAATTTGGGGGAGATGGAAGTGTTCTACATGATCTTGCAAAGATAGATACCGTCCACATTAAATTTGATCAGATCTTGTAAAATTATATGGTCCAAAATGTAAACCATAAGTAGCTATGTTTCAATATTTGTGCATCAATTGTAACAAATATACTATCCATATATAAACAGTTATTGAGGGGGGAAAAGGGAAAAGGGAGAAGCTGTTGGTTATATGGGAATACCCTGTATTCTGTATGTGACTCTACTGTGACATAAAACTTCTTTGAAGTAAAAATGAAAAAAAAAAGTAGGACCGGGGGGGAGGGGGAGAATGAAAGAAAATGTCACTACATACAGGACAACAGTTTTACAGTGATGAAAGGCAAAATGTAAAAAAAAAAAAGACTTCAAATATTTTTTCATTATTTTTTAATATTCCAATTTTTAAAACTATTCTATTTTTACTTTTTATTAATTTTTCTGTATTTCACTTCTTACGTATAAAACTATCATTACTATCTCATTTTCTTATTAATTGTATTTGACTATTTTATTGGCTTCATTTTTGAAGTTTTAGATCATAGAAGTGTTACAACTGTGACAGGGGAGGATCATAGGTGCAGGGTGTCAATGAAGGGGAATACATGAGAGGAAGTTCACCTGAGTAAACATAGAAGGTATATAAATGTATTCAGTTGTTCTTGCGGCATTTTTACCATGGGTGGAGATTCATGAAATAACCAAAAAAATACCAAATTCCCATCTGGGGGAGCTCTTTCACATTCTCTAATGGAACAACAAGAATGCCCCAAGTACAGGGACAATGGCATGTGAAGAAGTATGACCCATTGAAGGACCCTTGATACTGATGACTATGCTTATGAGCCTTTGCTCTTGAAATTGAAATTTAGTTATGGTGACATAGGATGCCTAAGAGTTACCTACAAGGAGCCTCCTTGTTGCTCAAATTTGGCCTCTTTCTAAGCCGAACTCAGCATATAAAAGCAATAACTTCCCTCCAGCGTAAGACATGACTCCCAGGAACGAGCTTCCCCAGCACCAAGGGATTGGCTACCAAGTACCAACAAGCAATGCATCTGAAATAATAATAATAATAATAACGCCTTGACCAAAAGGGTTTGTATGGCCAGAGGGCCATCCCAGAGGTAGCACTTATGCACATCTCAACATGATCTCATTGACAGCCAGAGTAGATATGACCCCAAATAGCAAAGGTCCCTGAGGAGACCTCCAAACAGTATAGTCAAGGCAGATAGCTCAGGAATTTTGCCCCTTGCCAGTGGGCCCTAATCTGGTATCTATGCTCCCCAGTGTGACTGAGTTAGATTCAGCAGTGGTTTCCCTATGTATGACTCTTCTGTCCTTCTATTTGAACCTATAATTAGTACTAGAGTTGGTATGTGTACATCCGAGACTTAAATCTTTGGGCTGTCCATGTGTCAGCTGAGCCCTGAATCTCAATGGAGTCGCAACACCTACTCTCCTGTTCATTGGTCTCAGGCAGGATAACTAACAGGGAGGACATGATGGACAAACAATGTACCAAAGAACTGAGAGTGCATTCAACTGTAAGCAAGAGAGTCCAATCTATCGGATGTATGGGATCAAAGTCCCCCTCAATTAATGGTGGAGAGGACATCACCATCCCAGAGTCCTCAGGATTGGGAAACAAACTATGGACTAAAATAAGCTTACTAGTATTCTACTACAGACTTATTGTGAATCTAGCAATGAAAGAAATACCATTGTTGCAGAGACAATAATCCATGGATGTTCTGGGGTTAGAAAGAGGGAATAACAGGTATAATAGGGGTTGTTTATAAGACTTGGGAATCATTTGAATGACATTACAATAACAGATACAGGCCATTACATATCTGGTCATACAGAGTCGAATGGGAGTGAGTATAAACTACAATATAAACTATAATCCATGCTTGTGGCAATGCTCCAAAATGTGTTATCAATTGCAATGAGTGTACCACACTGATGAAAGATGTTGCTAATGTGGGAAAATGTGGGAGGTGTGGGGAGCAGGATATATATATATATATATATTCCCTTATATATTCTCTGTAACACTTACGAAATCGAAGTATCTTTAAAAAAATTAAAAGTGGAAAAAATGTAATGTTCTCCATTTATTTTGATGTGGAATGATTTTTCCCCATTAATTTAGTCAAATTGCTCTTGCTATATAAAGACAGTGTTTTAACATATGATAATTATATATCATCTTACTGATGTTTGTGGTTTACCAAAATAGGTTTGATCTTAAATGTTATACTATATGCTGGTAAGGCTGGACTCTCAAAGATTTGACTGTTACCACTTTATGTTTATGGTATTCTTCCAGTTGCAACCACATACCAATTAATAACATTTAGAGCAAACTGGTATCATCTGTCATGGTTTTTTCCCTTGCTCCTCCATATCCAGCTCCTTTACTTTTCAGCCAGCATCTATATAGTCCCAAGTGGCTTATTTGAGAAATAAGGAGTGAGATATTATTGTCCATTGGCCACAATGTTATGAGACTATTTCTTGCACAGCTTTTGCTCATTATTCATTCATTTGATGAATGTTTATTGAGCATCTACAGTTTGTCAGGCACCATGCTTTACTGTAAAAATTGAGCAGGACAGGTAACTTGCCTCCTATTATTCCTATTATGGGCTCTTTAGTGGGGAAATCAAATAACAGTTAAGTTATAGAAGTTCAATATGTGCAATATGTGCTCTGAAGACAGTACAAGTAATGGGATGAAGAATTAGGCAGAGGATGGCTACTTAGATAGGGTGGTCAGGGGAGGCCTCTCAGAGTGTATGACATTTGAGCTAAGACCCAGATGATGAAAAGGAGGCAGCTGTGTAAATACCTGAAGGGTGAGCTTTACAGACAGCAAGCACAAGCTGGGGTGAGAACAAGTGAGCCTCACCTGTGTAAGGGGCAGAAAGGACAGTGTGATTGGAGAGCACAGATGCAAGACAAGACACAGAAAGACCAGGTGGGAGGGTATTACTATAGTGCAGGTGAGAGGCAATAATGTGCCTGGAGCAGGACAGGAGTAGTGGAATTAGAGAAGAGTGTTTTGAAGTAGAATTAATAGTACTTCCTAATGAAGTTGGAGATGGGAAAAAGTGACAAAAAAGGTCTTGGGAATAATACCTATATATTTGGCCTTGTTAACAGGGAAAAGTTTGCAATTTAGTTGAAATGAAAAAGAATGATTTGGAACGAGGGCAGGCAGGAAGTATGTGTTGGAGACACATGAAGTTTAAGATGTTTAAGAAACATTCAGATAAGAAATACATAGCAGCATTTGTTTGTACATGTATAGTCTAAGGGGGAAGAGTACCTTTAAAGAAGGGTTTTGAAAAGTTTCAAAACTGATTTGAGGAAAAGTAATGCAAATATGTTTGGGGATAACTAATGTCTATATTGATAGAATGTCAAACATAAAGTTGCGAAAGTAGCACAAATAACAGCCATATGCTTTTACCCAGTTTCACCAATTTTTAGCATCTTGACTCTTTCATTTCTTTCTTTCTTTCTTTCTTTCTTTCTTTCTTTCTTTCTTTCTTTCTTTCTTTCTTTCTTTCTTTCTTTCTTTCTTTCTTTCTTTCTTTCTTTCTTTCTTTCTTTCTTATGTCTCTCTGTTTCTGTCTATGCATATGTATACACACATATATATACAGATGTATGTATGTTACATACATCTACATTTCTTCTGAACCATTTGAAAATAAATTTCAGATATCATGGCGCTTTACTCCAAAATACTTCACTATATTTCCTCAGAACAAGAACATTCTCTCATATAACCACAGAATATTATGAAGATAATTAAAATAATTATTATCATTAAAATTGATATGATACTACAGTCCATATTCACCAATTGTACTCCAATTCTTTTATTGCTATTTTTCCCCAGGTCTAGAATCCAATCCAGAATCACACATTGCATTTGATTAATAGATCTGTTTTATCTTTAAAAAATCTGGAACCATTTTCCAGTGTCTCTTCATATTAACATTGTTGTAGTCTACAAAAAATTACTTTGTAGAATGGAACTCAACTGGATTTCAATGTTTTACCATGATTAAATTCAGGTTATATGTCTTTGGCGGGAATAGCACAGAAATGATGCTTTTCATTTACTTATTTATATCATATGGTTTCATTGAATCCAGTTTATTCAAGTAGTTATATTCTGATTTTCTTGTTGTTTATTTTGTCCCATATTTTGCCAATAAGAACCCCTTCCATTGCGTCCCTGTTTCATTTTGATATGTCCCATTCAATTTTTGAGCACTTCTATACTTTACAGAATAACAAAATGCTCTCATCTTATATCTTTCCTGTCCCAGTCCTGAAGTCAGTCAATTCTTCAAGGAATTCTGGTTCCTTTCAGTGGGGAGAGGTATTTAGAAACCAAAGGTTCTTAGTGTACTCACCAAGGCATGTATTTTTTAAAAGATTTGGAGGACCCATTTCATAGTTGCTTTTTTTTTTTTTTGGTGGTTATTTTACTGGCCCTTAAGCATTCTTTGGCAGTATTTTTAATTGAGCAGTATAAGGCCAAAGGCAGGACTTATTCCTAATATTAAACATTTTTAAAATTTGGTATTTTTAGGATCAAACTCAGTGCTGTGTATTTGTGAAGGTTTGTGAGCTTTGACACTGAGACATCAACCTCTAATAGATCAAAGAATAAAAACTTCAGTGCAAATAAGAGTTGATCCACATAGTTTAAAGATATTTCTACCTTGCCTGGCATCAGGGGGCAAGGACAGCTACTGATACAGTTGAAAATAGCAAAAAGTTGATGTTTCCAAGGCAATAGCATAAAATTTGATTTCTAAAGTCTATACTTGCTACAGGGAAGTATGTAAACAAATAAGGCTGAAAAAGAAATATGTCTAGGGCAATTTCTGCAAAAGCTGTCATATGGACTTTCTCCTTAAAGATTCCTGAAGATCATCCCAAAAGATTATTTCATTTTTGCTTCCACAGAGGCAATCATTTTGATTTTAAACAAAACATAAGGCTGTAATTGAGGGAAAAATAGAGGAATTCAGTAGAATATAACTAGTGTTTGATTATATGTGATTTACACAAGTCAGTTCAGTAAGTATTCATTTGGAGTCTTTTATTATGAGCTTTTAACCAAAATAGTTAATGTTTTAAGACCCAGAGCATTCCATTCCATCTCTCCTAACTGTGCCAAACACATAAAAGGGATATACAAAATATTTTCTAACCTTAAAAGTTCATAGTCATACAAAAAACAAGATAAGCATATCCATATATCAAAAATAGAAATGAAATGGAAAATAGTGAGTAGGATTCAATATGGTGGCCCCAGTTGGTAGAGATTTCTACTAAATTGCTGTGGAGGTATCAAGGAACAAATGCACCCCACATAAGGTAGAGGTCCATAGCCAGTTTCCCTGCTATAGTTTTGGTCAGCTCCCCATGGCTCCTGAAAAGAGGATGAGGATAACTACTATTAATACTGCCTGGATCAATGGTTTATATTAGGCTGCAGACCTGGGTAAGTAGGAAGACACATACATAACTTTGAAACTAGAAACTGAGCTAAGCTCCCTGTTGGCTTATTGATCTGCAATATCTCCATATCACTAAAGGACGGAAGGCCCACACAGCCAATATATGAGACCTTGTTCTGTAGCAGAATGCATGAAGAAGATGGTTGCAAAACTAAGACACAGAGAAGTATGAACAATGAAAGAGAAAGAAGAAGAAAACAAGTGAGTGTTGGAGGAAAAGTGAGAAAGAAACAAAACATATAAACTAAGCCTGCAAACTAAATCCACAAACACTTGAATACAGGCAAGAGATCTGAGTACAAAAAAATAAACACCTGAAAGATGAATTCATTAAAAATTAGTGAAAATAACAGAAAATCTTTTTTAAAAATGTAATAAACTTGCATTGACTCTTCAAATATATAATAGAAAGAAAATTTATTTTATTTATAAGATATCATCATAAATGGCAGAAAATCACAATTCCCATCCTCTGGGAGTTTATGATAAAAATACCTACTCTACACATTATGCACATGTACATACACACACCTTAACTGAGTATTTTGTTGCCTTGTTTAAGCAATATATATACAAACTTTGGAATGTTCTATCATATATAACATAGTTTATTAATTACGGTGTTCACGGTCATGTTTTACAAAAAGTTGGAATTGTTCCTTCTAATACTATTATTTCCATGGAAATATATTATTTGCATTCCATGTAAATTTAGAGCATCTAAGAACTTTCTTAGATAAAAGAAAGTATTTCTTTCTTAGAAAAAACAGCTGAATAGTTTTCCATTGCATAAATATACCTGATTGTCTATCCACATACCAGTTCAGTTTCATTTGGTTTTCAGTTTTTTGCATGTGAGATTATGAATAAAATTACTATAAAATTCACATAAAGGTAGTTGTATAAAACCATATTTTTATTTTTCCTGTATAAATATTTAGGGATGAGATTATTGGATTGTATGGGAAATGTATGTTTAACTTTATAAGAAGCTGCTGAAGAGTTTCCCAAAGTGGCTGTACCATTTTCTCTTTCCACCAGCAATGTAGCAAATTTCCAGTTGCCAGCATTTTATATTGTCAGGTTTTTGTTTTTCAAAATTGTAGCCATTGTTTTAGGTATACATTAGTATCTGATTGAGGTTTTAAATCTCCTTTGTCTAGGGTGTAGGGCAAATTTTCATGTGCTTATTTACCATCCATATGTTTTCATTTGTGAAATATCTGTTTAAATTCTTTGTCCATTTTTTATTTTCCTATTGAGATGCAAGAGTATTTTTAATATATTGGATAAGTCCTTTGTAAGATATTTGTTTTGCAAAAGTATCTTCTCTCTGTATGAGATATTTCTTTACATTCTCCTAGCAGCACATTTTACGCAGGAAAACTTTTTATTTAGATAAAGGCAAATATATGAATTTTCTTTAAAGGATCATGGTTTTTGGTGTAGTGACGAAGATATCTTACAAACCCATATGGATTTTCTCCTGTTTCCCCCCAGAAGTTTTATAATTTTAGGTTTTATATTTAATTCTACAATCTGTTTTGAGTTAATTTTGTATCATGCAATGCTTGGATCAAAGTTCTTTTTATTGATTGATTTTTTTCACATATGGAAGTTCAGTTGTCCCAACACCATTTGCTAAAGAGACTCTCCTTTATCCATTGTAAATACATTTGACCCTTTGTCAAAGTACAATTGACTATATGTTTGTGGGTGTATTTCCAGATTCTTTTTATGTTCTATTGATTTATTTGTCTGTCTTGATGCCAATACCATACTCTCTCATTTACTATAGCTTAATCATACATCTTGAGACCAGGGAGTGTGAGTGAGTCTTTGAAAATTGTTCTTTGTCAAAATTATTTTGTTTAATTTTTAGTTACTTTTCCTGTCCATGCAGATTTTATAATCGAAGTATCAATGGCTGTTGCAGTTTGATATTGTTTATGAATTCCAAGAATAGATATTGGATTATGTTTGTAAACTGATTTGTACCTGGGAATGATTAAATTATGATTAGGGCTTTGATTGGGGCATGTCAGTAGGACATTGAGTCTCCACCCCCTTGGTGGGTGGGTACTCACAGATAAAACTATGTGGCAGAGCAGAGCAGTTAGTTGGAGTTTTGATGTTGGAGTTTTTTGTTGTTTTTTTTTCATTTAAATATTTTATTGAAGTATATCATTCATACATGAAAACACATAAACAATAGATGTATTGATATTGGAGTTTTGATGTTGGAGATTTGATGCTGGGGTTTTGAGCTGGAGCCTGGGAAGTAAGCACACAGAGTTGCAGAGCAGCTGAGCCTGGAGATAATTGAATCCTGGGGAGAGAGACAGAGCCAGTTGCCTGGTAGTCTATAGCTGGTCTTGTGGAATAAGCAGGGCAGCTTAGCCCAGAGAGAAACAAAGGGAAGAGAGGAATCCAGGAATCCTGAACCCTTGCTGATGTTGGCAGGCATTTTGCTCCAACATGCATCAATAGACTTTGGTGAGGGAAGTAACTTATGTTTTATGGTCTGGTAACTGTAAGCTTCTACCACAAATAAATACCCTTTATAATAGACTACAGATTTCTGGTATTTTGTATCAGCACCCCTTTGGCTGACTAATACAATGGCTATATAAAATCCTTCTGAAATTTTGATTATGAATGCATGATATAAAAAATTCTGGCTGTTAAGCCATCATCAAAATTGTGGTTTCCTAATATTTACTCCAATTCTGTTGGTTGTATTTTCACATTCTTGATAATGTCCTTTGATGCACAAAAGTTTTAATTTTGACAAAGTTCAATTCATCTAATTGTTTTGTTGTTGCTCATGATTTTGGTGTAAAATCCAAGACTCCATTGCCTAATACAAAATACTGAAGATATTTCCCTATATTTTCTTCTAACAATTTTATAATTTTACCTCTTATATTTATGTCATTGATAAATTTTTAGTTAAATTTTGTGTATGAGGTAGGGGTCCATTTTCATTGTTTTGCACATGTATATTCCAGTTTCACCAGCACTATTTTTTGATGAAAACACTATTCTTTCCCCATTGAGTATACATGTACTCTTTTCAAAAATAAATTGGCCATTGATGTCTGTGTTTACTTCTGAACTCTCAATTCTATTCCATTGGTCTATATATCTGTCCTTTTCCCAGTACCATAATGTTCTGATTACTGTAGCTTTGTAGTAAATTTTGAAAATGAGAAGTGTGAGTCCTCTGTCTGACCTGGTTTAAGATAAAGAACATCTGATTCTTGAGGTACATAATTCAGCGTACCACAGAATTTCCTCTGGACCCCCAAAATATATGTTCTTTCCAAACGCAAAATATATTAATTCTAGGCCAATACCCCAAAAGCCTGAAGTAATTTCAGTAAGCTCTCTAAGCACAAAATCTCATAAAAATTAGTTATAAATATGATCCATTTTGGTGCAAAATTCCTCTCCATCTATGGACACATGAAATCTAGAAAACAAGCAATTGTCTCCAAAATGCCCTGGTAGAACAGGCAGAAGCTAGATATTCCCCATACTCAAGGGAGAAATTGGATGGAAAACTGGGGTCATGGGTTCCAAACAAATCCAAAATCCAGCAGGACAAACTCTGTTAGATTTCAAGGTCTGAGGATCATATCTGGACCAATGCTTTGTCCTCCAGTCGTGTTGAAATAGCAAACCCTTTCCAAGCACTGGAGCAGTGGCCATGCTGGTCTCTAAGCTTCACCCTCTCTATCACTAGACGACAGACAGCCTTGCAATTTCCAAAAACTAAGGTATAAGCCTTACCTTTTCCAAGCTTTGGGGCAGTGGCCAAGCTCTTCTGGAATACCAGAGCATAGACCCCACCTTATGCAAGTATTGGAGTGGTGGCTGAACTCTCCCTGGACCAGAAAGATTGTTCCCTGCAAATACCAGTGCATACCCACCCTTTGCATAAATCTGGGTATACCCTCTCTCTTTTTTGGGAGATCTCTTAAATCCAGACCTCTACTTCCATGGTTCTACCCTTGAAGATATTCTTCTTTTAATTTGTCCCTTCTCTGTCCCTTTCAGTCCAGGCTGGCAGTGCTTCTGTATATTCCTAATTTCCTTATCAAAGGATGGTTTAGCTATTTCTTTGAGTGGAGCTCCATGCTCTGGGGGCCCACCTCGGGGGAGCTCAGGGAGGACCCTGAATGAGCTGCTGTGACCCTAGTCTCAGGTTATGCTGAGAATTTTACAAGTTATCAATTTCTGATTCCTTTGTATGTAAGAGTTCAGTTCTCAGTTTATCCCTTCTAGCATTTTAGTAAAGACAGTAAGGAGAAATCATGCCTCACTTCCATACTTAGCTTGGAATCTCCTCAGCTAAATACCCAAGTTCAGAGCTTACAAATTCTGCGAGCCTTCCTTCACGCATCATCCTTTTCCCAAGTTCTCTGACACTTTATTACAAGTGTAACCTCTCTTACAGTTTCCAATAACATTCATTATTTCCTCCAAGTAACTTTAATGTTCATATTTCTACCAAAGTCTCTTCAAGGCAAAAGAACCTTTTTCTATCAAGTACTTCAAAAATTTTCCAGCCTCTAACAATTACCCAATATCAAAACATCTTCCACATTTGTAGGTATATGGAATAGCAACACTCCACTTGCCAGTACCAAAAACTGTCTTAATTTGCCAGGCTGTTATGACAAATACCACCCAATGGTATCATTTGACTCACACAAATTCTTTGGCTCACAGTTTTGAGGCTAGAAGAAGTCCAACATCAAGATATCAGCAAGACTTGTTTTCTTATTCTGTACAATCTGCTCCTAAGTGATAGCAATCCTTGGGATTCCTTGGCTTGCATTTTTGCCTTTAGAAACATGGTGATGTCTCTCTTTTCTCTTTTCTGCAACTCCTGTGGTCTCTGGTAATCTGCATTAAGGCCCACTTTGTTTCTGCTGGCTATACCTTAAATAAAAGTGACATCTTCAAAGGGTTTGAAATGGATTCACATCCATCCACAAGATGTGCACTAAGATTAAGAACATATGTTTTGGGGGGCACATAATGCAACCTATCACACCCTGCAACTTTGTTCTTTATCAAGACGGTTTTAGCTATTTAAGGTCCTTTCAATATGAATTTGATATTTAGTTTTTCCATTTCTGCAAAGAATGTTGTTTTCATTTTATTCATATATACATATATATTTTATTTCTATTCTTTGTCCATGGTTTTCCTTTAACTCTCTGAGCGTACTTTCTAGTTTAAGTTTTTGATGGTCCTAAAATATATTTTGTATGATTTCTACTCTTTTCAATTTTTTATTATTTAATTTATGGCCAAGAATATTGTCTCTCTTGGTGAATGTCCCATGTCTACTTAGAAATAATTTGTATTCTGCTGTTGTTAGTTGGAATTTTCTATAAATTTTAATTACTTAAAGTTGACTGATGATGTTGTTTCAGGCTTCTACATCCTTTTTGATTTTCTGTCTACCTATTCTTTGAATTATTGAAGAGAGTGCTAATCTTCAAGGATAATTATGTATGTTTCCATTTCTTTTATAAGTTCCATTAATTTTTGCTTCATATATTTTGGAAAATGGTTTTAGTTTCATACACATTTAGGATTGTTTTGTATTCTTAGTGAATTAATTTTTTTTTCATTTTGAAGTATTCTTCTTTTGAGCCCTTGTAATATTCCTTATTCTCACTTCTATAATGACTGACATTGAAAGAGCCTCTCCAACTTTCTTTTATCATTTGCATGCATGCATTGTTCTACTTTTTTACTTTCAACCTATCTTGCCTTCTTATTTAGGGTGGGTTTTGTAGACAACATATAATTGTATCTGGACTTTTATTAAATCTGACCATCTCTATCTTTTAATTGGTGTATTTAGACCATTTATATGTAATACAGTTATATTTATGGTTGGTTTAGGTTTACCATTTGTTTGTTTATTTTTTGTTTCTCTCCTCCATATTTTTCATCTGTTTTTCCTTTCCTGGACTTTTTGGATTCTTTGAATACTTATTATTTAATTTTTGTTTTAATAGTCTATTGGCCTTTTGACTATATCTCTTTATACTATATTTTTCAGATATTGCTCCAGTGGATATACTATACATACCTAATCATTTACAGTATTTTTTGAGGGATCATTTAATCCAAAAGCCCTACAACCATAGAGTTCCCATTATCTTACCCCCTCTTTATTTTATGATCATTTTAGGTTTCCAAAGAGCTGCTGATGCAAAGTACCAGAAATCCATTGGCTTTTATAGTGGGGATTTATTTGGGGTAAACGTTTACAGTTCCAAGGCTATGAAATGTTCAAATTGAGACATCAGCAGAGATGCTTTTTTACCAAATTCAGCTACTTTTGATCCTGGCATTGTCACCATGTGGGGAAACAAGATGGCCACCAATCTTTGCTGAGGTTTCATTCTTCTGCTCTAGACTCACCATTACCTCTTGAACTGCTCTTGGGGCTTTGTACTTTGTGATCCTGTAGTGCCCTCTCTCCTGCCATTGGGCTTGTCTCTTAGGCTTCTCTCCTTGCAGCTCAGCTGTGGGCAAAATGAAATCTTTTCTCTCACATGGCAGAATCAAACATGGCAGTTCCATTTTTCCTGTGTCTGTCTGAGTGATTTGCTCTATGTGTTTCTGTTTATATCAGATCCTGGAAGAGGGCAGAGATACAACCTGAGTCATGTCTCCCTGACGTAGTCCAATCAAAAGCCCAAAAACAATCTTATCAAGTAATGTAATCAAAAGCCCCTCAAATGAATTTAATGCAATTGAAGGGTATCACACCCAGAGGAATATGTTAGTTTACAAACATATTATTTCTCATTTTTGAGATTCATAAAATAATTTCAAACTGCCACAATGATTTTCAAATGTATTTACATGTACGTAAATAAACAGTGCCAGTCAACTATATATACATACACATACTTGCTTTTGAAAAATCACGCATAGTTCAATTAACTTAAAAGAAGTAAAATAGTCTTTTCATTTACCAATATATTTACCATTTCTTCTGCTCTTCCTTCATTCCTGCAGTTCTATTTTTTTGTCTAGTATAAATCTGCTAATACTCTTGTGTATCGGTTTTAGAGACTTCCTACTGGTCATTAATTCTCTTAGGTTTCCTTCATCAGACAATGCCATTATTTTTCTTCATTCCTGAGAATGTGTTAATGGGATATAGAATTCAGGGTTGACAGTTCTTTTTTCTTTAATCCTTTAAAGATATTATACCATTGTATTGTTGTTTCCATAGTTGCCGATGAAAAATCTGCCATAGTTTTAAAAGCTATTTTCCAGTATATAATTTATTTTTCTCTAGTTCTTTCCAAAATTTTCTCTATTATCTTTGCTTGGCAGCAATTTGATTAGAATATATCTAGGTGTAGGTTTTTAGAATTTTCCATATTAGAGTTTTCTGAATTTTTTGAGTTTTTAACTATATGTTTTTCATCAAATTTGATAACATCTTGGTCATTAGTTTTTCAAATGTTTTTCTGTATCAGTATCTTTCTGCTATTCTAGAATTCTAATGCTGCAGATGTTCTGTAGGTTTGTTCCTGAGGGTGACCAAATTGAACCAAAATTCAATCTTTTTTCTGTGTTCTTCAGATTGGATAATATCTATTGTTCTATTGTTCAAGTTTCCTGGCTCCTTTGTCACAACTATCCTATTAATCCAGCCAGTGAATTTATTTATTTCCAATATATTTTCAGTTCTAAAGTTCCCATTTTTAATAGTTTCTCTTTTTTTTATTGAGATCTTCTATCTTTTCATATATTTCAAGTGTATTTATGTTTACCTCATATATCATAGTTATTACTAGCTATTTTAAAATCTTTGTATGATGATTCCAACATCTGGGTTATCTCAGGGTTAGCAACTCTTGATTACCTTTTGCATTGAAAGTTCATAACAGTTTTTGGGTTTTTTAATATCTTAGTCATTTTGAATTGTATCTTGTAATATTTTGAATATGATGCCATGTGTGGAATTTAGTTTTTTGGTTGTATGTTTTAGCAGGTAATCAACTCAGTTAGGTTCAATTCACAAGTTCTCTCTTGCATTCCATGGGTAGCGGTATTACACTCAGTTTAGTTTTCAAAGCCCTTGAAATCCTGTTTCGAGTATTTCCTGTGTATAAGACACTTAGAGGTTTGTGTGAAGCTTGGGTCACAGCTTAAATATTAGTTCCAATCCAATTCCTTTGTTGTGCTGCTTTGGGTCTGTTTTGCACAAGGGCAGTGCAGGCATGAGCATGGGAATTTTGTGGATTCATATACAGAGTTAAATGATGTTTATCTCTTGTCCAGTTTTCACCAAATCCTTTCTGACCGGCAAGAGTACCTTTTGCTGATTCTTGAGGCCAGAAAATTGAGTTTTCTCTTGGAATTTTAACTGCCCACACACTATTGCTACATAGCTATGACTGGTGCCTCTCCTCACAACTAATCTGGAAGAGATAAAAGAGATAAAAGAAATAAAAGTCAGGGGTTCCTCCTATACTTAATCCACAGAGGGCCCTTTTACTTGCTTCAGAATGAGAGGGTTTCTGTTGTAGTTTTAGCATCCTGCATTGCCACTATGCAGTTCTGCAGCTGGGGCCTACCTGGCATTAATATGTGAGAGAAAAGATGAAACAAATGTAAATCACTCCTATAAAGGTCTCTTTTCCGAATTTTAAAAATGTATCATGTTATAGGTTACTCTGTTAACATAATAACTACAATAACAATGAATCTACTTTGGTCCTGGTCACACTCCCTCCTTGTTTTTGTTCATTCCTGTCATGAGGGATTTAAGATGATGTCCATTCTGACTATTTCAGACTGAGAAGGGATGTAGATATTGTGGGGTGGAGGAATGGAATTAATTGTTTTGCTTGCAGTTGAAGTTGCTGCTCGTTTGGGGGATGGGACTGGCCCATCACCATCATCTTGTTAGTTGTCGAGGACAAGTCCAAAGAACTAGTCTTCTCCCACTTTTGCTGCCCTCTACCACCCATAAGCTTTTGTTTACTTTTCGGAATCCTCAGGCAGTTACCATTTTATATTTTATCCATAGTTCTAATTGTAACCTGAAGGAGAGTTATTATGTATTGAGTTTAAACCATTTCAGCTAGAACCAAAAGCCTTGTTTCTATTAGTTTTAGAATGTTCCTAATAAATTTTGGAAATTTCCTTTGGAAAAAGTGTTCACGCATCTAAAATCACCTATAATATTAATCATATTTACATGATTTCAAATGATTTGCTCTTTTGGGTTTTCTGTAACATTTGTCTTCTGTGGGTAGAGGTAACTGGGTTGTCATTGTAATTGTGGTTAAATATGGATGGGGCTCAGGAAAAGAATTAAAACTGGTAACTAAGCTTAATGGAATTAGAACTATTCATTTCTGTATGGGGATCTACTGAGAATCTCCTCATATGATTAGGAATTCTTTATCTTTGTCAGGGCCACTGAAGAAGAAATAAGCTTATGCTGAAAACACTGCCATGAGTTCTCAGAAGTAGAGTATAATATCCTTCATTAATTTTTTTTAAGTAAAGATTCTAAAGGTGCTTATGTTTTGTAAATGTGCCCTTTATTTATTGGCTAATGGGGTTAAAACTGAGCCATGGTTGTTATAAAGTAAAATAGTACGAGAAACAAGCAGGCAGACTCAGGTGAATAATAACTCAGATGAGGAAGCATGAGGAAATAAAGGCTTGGGTGGGAGTCTCATATTAAGAAATTTAAGTTTTGAGAGAGCATGTGGCACCCAGCTAATGAGTGGCAGAGATTCTTGCACTGGGTAATCCCTATTCCATACAAACTGAAAACATGACTCCCCATGTATGTTCTCTGAATAAGCTTAATAGTTAAAAGCTACAGCAGGGGTTCTTAACAAGGGGTCCCTGAGCCTGAATTGAAATTCAAAAAAGAAACATTATTCTTGTGGGGCCATGTTGGTGTGGGTATGATATGTTTATTAAATAATACACTGTATAATGTGGATTAGTAAGAGATCTATGGTTTTTATCTGACTGACAAAGGGGTCCATGGAATAAAAAAGTTTAAGAACCCCTGGTCTACAGGAAAGATTTAAAGTCAAATATCTTGTACCTGAGGTTCTCAGAATGGGGAATTCATTCCTCTCTGGTAACAGATTATGAGGGAGAACTCTGTACTGCATGCAGATGAATGGAGCAAAAGAAGTTGTAGAGTCATTTTCCACATTCTCTAATAAGAAATTGTTGAAAGGCTCTGCACTGATCTTTATGATATTAGTGATGCAATTCCTTTGTGATACCAATATGACCCTCAAATAAAGCCAGCTCCAGGTTTTGATGCAGTTGCTTTCTGAAGTAGCTCTTTTTCCAGGTGCTTAACTCAAAGGCTTTCTGTTAAACATCTCACGCTTTGAAAAGAGTATATGTATGCATTCAAGTTTAGTGTATGTATACATTCAAGGGCACTGAACACAGTCTTTTAACACTACGGAGATGTATACAGGAAGAAAATGCAGGCAAAATTATGAATGGCCAATTCATTTGGAATAAAGTCATTTGTGGTTTGGTCTTTTATTTGTCCTTCCAATAGTGTCTTTAGGCTATGTATTGGAAAATTCCTTTTTAAAAATATCTTTTAATCTGCTGCCTTTTCTTCCATTTTCTCTTATTTATATTACTAAAGGAATTTTGGAATTTTATGGCTGTCCCTTTTAAGATACATTTTCAAAATCTGCATAGAGAAGATCTGATGAAATCTATTTTGGGTTTCAGTAGGAGAATCCTAATTTGCATCTTTTCATGGGTCACCATGGCCTAAATTGATCTACACTGACATGGTTCATTTTAATCAATTGAGGGTTTTTCTGTGTGTATGCAGAACAAACTCCTGCCTCTGCTTTAGATGCTGCAAAATCAATTCTAAGGAAATTTAAGCAGTCTGGACAGGTTCTTCAAATAAAAGTATATTGTGTTGTACTGTTCAACAGTGAGAGGGGGCACTGAAGTGAAATTAAGAAGCTGGAAGAGTTTAACCAATGAGATAGTCAAAAATTATATCAGATATCTGTTATACAGAACACATTTTATCCTAATATATTATCATTCCTTTATTAACCTTCTGAATCAATTGCAATAAAATCAAATTTTTGGCATTTTATTGTATTTCTTTTAAGTGCATGAAATATTTTTATGGCAAGGGTGCATAATTGTTATTCTATTACAATTGTATAAAGATTGTGCCAGGCTATTTAAGTCAAGATTCTGTAGCCAGCTTTACTTTGTTAAAAAAAGAAAAAAGCAATCTAACTGAATATGGGCCTATAGTGATTTTCTTTGATAACACATGCTGAGCTGTTCTGTTAGCATCAACAAAAATAGTGGTTGGAACTTCCCTCAGTACTTTAGTGCTTTCTTGTAAACAAATTTTCTCTTCAGTAGACTGCTGAACTATAATAGAAGGGGATAACAATTATTTTTCTCATTTTTTTTTAGAAAAAGACCCTATACTTGGAAATAGTTATTTGAAATTTGTTTAAAATGTGCAATAAATTCTGTTCATAAATAATACTAAATAAAAATAATTATAAATGCTGTAAAGAAGGTAAAGGGCTACAAATGTTCTAAAAAGGAAAGAAAACATATTACCGTAAGGAATTAGAAGTGCTTAATTGATAATAAAGCATATAAGCTAGACCTTAAAGAAGAAAAAGGATATGAACATTCAAAGATGAAAAAAAAGAGTCATTCTATGTGTAAGGAACAGTATAAACAAAAAAATTTAAGCAGAAGATGATGGGAATTTACTGAAAACAGTAATTAGAAAATAAAGGAACTGAAAGAGGAAGAAAGGAAGGGATGAGGTAAATTATGAAGGGGCCAGATAATGATGACCCTTGAAAACCAGAATAAGAATGGAACTTTATTTTTCAAGCTGTGGGGACCCATCAAAGTTTTAGAGCTGTTGAAATATATTGTACAATAACAGGATTCACCCATCAAAGCAGTATTTAAAAGGCATATTCTCAAGGAATACTTAACTTTAAGCAAATAGGCTAGATTCTGTATATAAAAGAGAATGTTATTGCTCAAGGAGTTTGACTTTAAAGGCAGAGATAGATACAAAATTTTAAAGTATATGAACTATATGCTAAATGCTTCTCCAGTGGGGGGGGGGGGGGAGGGAGGGGAAAGGGTGCTAAGAAAACAAAAGAGAGAATGATATAGTAAGGCAGTGTTACCTCCAGAAACAAATAAGTCATGGGTTATTCAGTGGCTTAACACAATGAACATTAATTCCTTATTCCCTCACAACCCGATGTGGGTGTTCCTTTACATGTGCCCTACCAAGTGATTTTTCATTTTGTGGCTTTACACTCCCCTTCCTGCCGTGTCATTTCCACAAATAAGGGTAACCAAGAGAGAGGCATATATACTTACCTAGTGCATCTCAGGAGGTTCTCACATATTTCATTGGTGAGAACTAGTAGAACTGGAAATGTTGTCAGCTGTGTGCCCAGGAGAAATACAATAAAGGTTTGGGTGAACACATTGGAATCTCTGCTTCAAGAACATATCTGATTTAGGGTAGGAGTGGGTAGATGCTGGAATGCTAGAGAGCACTAGTTACTTTGTATTTGGTTACTTACATCTGGCATTAATTTTGATTAGTTAGAACTATCTGGCACTTTTTCTGATTGGTTAGAGCTCATGTCATTCAGTCATTAAATATTCTTAATGATTTTATATAACTGATCTGCACTTGTGCTAAACCTGGGAGGGTAAGAGTGAATTCAAGAGTTCTGCTTTAGCGAGATTGATCTGGTAATATTTTATAAGATGAATCAAAAGTGGAGAGATTTGGAGGTAGTAAGGCAAATTAAAAGGCTCATACAAAAGTATAGGTGAAGGATGGTAAAACTGAATAGAGAGAAGACAAGGTAAAGCGTGAAAAAGAAAACATCATCAAAAACAACAAACTTCTTCAGGCAGCTATTTGAATGCAAAAACCAAGAGAGAGAGAAGAGTAAAATGATGCTTACTACTACTGTTAAATATAATAAAAGTCAGAGATATTGAGCATAGACAATTCAGAGGTTGAAAGTGATTTTACCAAAATAGGAAACAAGAAAGAAGATTACGTTTTAGAATGAGCCATTAGATTCTAAGTCTTTTGAAAGCAAGTGTCTGCTTTGTAGTCTCAGGATCTGACACAGAGCTGAGCACAGGGTAGGTGATCCATAGATTATTCATTTAATCAATGATGAATGAAACAAAATTAATTCAATTTTAGAGTCACTGAGTTTTTGGTGTCACTAAAATGCCCAGGAAGGAGTTGCAAGTGTAGAACCAGTGTAAGGAAGTAATAAAATGTTCATAGAGAAAGATATAATTAAATCCATGTCATTACAAGGAAGATAGTGAAAGCAAGAAGAGAAAATATTAGGATAACCCCTGTAGTTAGAGGGGAAGAAAATTCAGAAATGGCTTGAAGACAGAGAGAGGAGAAACAAGGAAAAAAATCTCAGAAGGCAAGGAATTTCAGAAAGGGGGTGGTTGGACGTTTCAATGATACAGAGAGATTAAGAACTAAGAAATTGGCAACCATAGTGGTTAGCCTGATTTTCAGTCTCTGGTAGACTCTTATCTAATGCGATTATGCTGGCATGTGAGGGGATTTTTTCCCCTAAATATATCTTTGGATCTCAGACCTCTGAACAGTATATTATCCTCATTCTTTTCTGAAAACAGGGCCTTTCCTATCTCTGCAAGGTTATCCTTTCCCCTAAAAGAATTTCACTGTGGAAAATATACTTGCTAGGATGCAATATAATTTCCACCTAAAATTTCTTCTAAAATTATTTTAGGAGTTGTTGCAGCTAACAATATATAAAAGACTTAGTATGGCCTCTCATGGCCTTTCCCTTCTTTTCCAGGTTCTGTTTGTGTTCAGTGTCTTGATTCCTATGTTTTTCTCTCTATGGGTCTGAATTTCATTCTGCTTATAAACTACAGTAATAGGATTAAGACCCATTCTGATTGAGGCAGACCTTAACTCAAGTAACCTCATCAAAATGTTCTACTTATAATGGGCTCACACTCACAAGAATAGGTTAAAATTAAGAACATGTTTTATCTAGGGTACATAGCTCCACACCACCACAGACTCCATTTAATAACGTGCTAAGAGTGGGATTGTAATGATGAGACTGCAACTGTGAAAGTCAATTACTTTTTCAAGAAATTAGGGCGTGAAGAGAAGAGGTGAGAGCATGACTTAAAAAGGGAGCAAAGCTGAGAAAAAAATATCTAACTAACATTAGGTGGTATATAAAGCCTTAAATTGAAGTCAATTTGCTGAGTTGTTCATACATGCTTGGCCTATATTAAAAGAAATAAGAGTTCTTTCAAGAATGGATGAACAATATGATGCTCACTTAAGGATCATTTCTTTATTGATTAGAATTAAGCAGATAAATCATCAACCTTTTATATTAGCCCCATGTGAAAACTGTTGAAATAGACTCATAAGAGAGCCTTGGTACATAAAATTGACTCAAGGTATGAAAGAGCGAGAGAGAGGATTCCAAAGAATTTCCTGAATACTATTAGTTCAAGACATTTTCAATATCTCAGGAGAGGATAAATTTGTATTGGAGAAAAGTTCATGAGCCAAAAGAACCCCAGAAATAAGATTTTGCTTTAGTAGTAAAACCAATTGTTTTGGTTCTTTCTGGAAAAAAAGAATCACCGTTCCCCAAAGACTAAATTGGCAAGGAATATTTAAGCTCCTTTGACTCTTAATATTTTAATAAGTATGAATATAAAATTACTAATAGTTTGTTTTTAAAATTATAAGTACAAACATTTTCAGAGTCAACCAGGTAGCAAATAATCAGACATGAAGTGATAATACTTTTACTGGCTTAGTCAAACTCCTGGCTCCCCAAAGGTGATTTCCGTATCTCCAGTGCATAAGTATCCCTGATAGATGATAGTTGTACAAGGCCACAGGATCCAGGGAAGAAGTAAAATGTGGCTCATTTGGCCAGTATTGTCAGATGAACTTGCTTTATCCAGCTTATGGCTTCTCATTTAATTTTGTTCCCAGAGGAAAGTAGATGCTGTGGATTTGGAGATTAGAGCATATTACATAAAGAGTTACCACTTAAGGGGTTGAGGATGCCAAGAATGAACACAAAAAGTCTTAAGGACATAGTCTGCTAGTGAAAGGTCAAGACCAAGAGCTGTCATGTTTCAGAGATGCAATGCGGAAGATAAGCGGGGCAGTTGGTTAGGAGGGAGTGCTTTTAGGTAGGGCAGATATGTCCAAAGAGGTGTCCAAAATCCAAGGAAGAAATTCTGAGATTCGAAACAAGATTAAGGAATTCAAGCTATATTCACTTTGCTGCAAACTCATCTGCCTTGGCATCTGTAGAACCTCTAAATAAGTGGAGAAAAAGAGAGAAGCAGCAAGGGTGTGAACACATTACTTGAATTTCACTTTTTTTCACTTTTATTTTAACTGTCACTACGTGTGCAGTTTATGCTGTTTAAATTAATTAATAATCTTAATTTTCCCACTGGATGTAATTTTAAGTATAAAAGCCTCCCGTGGTCTCTTACAGATTACTATAGATTACCACTTTAATATAAATTCTGGGTTATGTCCCATATTTTGGTATTCAGACTGTGGCTTTATTCAATTGAATATGTTCAGAAACATTTTAGTAGAAGAGAGTGAATGTTACTATAGGTATACTGCAAGTCTAGCACAGTATATTTTAAAAGAAATGTTCAGACTTTGGTGTCTAGCTTTGTTAGTACAATGCAAATATATTGTAGCTTACAATTGATGGAGATGGGCCAGCATGTCAACATATCATAACTGAGAACCTCTGGAATAAAACACTGGTGGGATATTGATATTGATATAGTTTAGCCTCAAGCCTCTATTTCTATACTGTTCTGTTCTTTAGCAAGCAACAATTGAGTCACCTAGAAGCAGAAAAAAAAAAGACATGGTTTCTTATATTCCCCAACACAAAATCTTTTTGTTGCCATGACAATCAATTGATCCTCTGGTTAGACAATTCTTCCAATCTTTCATTCTCATTGCCACCATTCTATTTCAGTAACTCCTGAAATGGTCCCACATCTGTAAGTATTTCTTATTCAATCTGCGCCACTGTCCAAGTAATTGCTCTGAAACAGAATTCTGATCAGACTATTTTACTGCTTAGATACCTTTCAAAAACTACAAGGATATCATACTAAATAGAGGTGGTCTTCATACTGAACACCAGGAATCAGAGCCCCTACTTCTATCTCTATTACTTCTCTTTCTTCCCTGCTCTCCTTTCCCTGAGTTAAGGAGGTTAAACACCCCAGGCAGGAGGTTATTGTCTGATGTCTCTTACCAGCACAAAAAAAAGACCTAAAGGTGCTGTCATTTGGGGTTTCTCCAAGAAAATGGCTGCATCTCTCTAGGAGGCAGTGATCCTTGCCTCTTGATATTCACGTACTTACGTAATCCTCTTTCCCTGAGTGTGGTCTGGACTTAGTGATTCACTTCTAATGAATAGAATATAGCAGAAGTGATAAGATATCACTTCTGAGATCAGCTTATTAAAAACTCTGGCTTCACCGTGGGGGCCCTCTGTTACTCTTTTAATGACCCACTTTGGGAAAAACCAACTGCATCTTGTAAGCTATGCTAAGGAGGGCTCAGGGGGCCAGGAAACAGCTGTCTCCCACCAATAGTCAGCAAGGATGTAAGGTTTGTTAGCCTGTGAATAAGCTTAAAAACGGATCCTTCCCCATTAATGCTTTGAGATGTCTGAAGCCTGCCAGCAATTTGATTTCGGGGTTATGAGAGACCCTGAGCCAAAAGCATCAAATTCCCAAACCCATAGAATCTGTGAGATGATGCATGTTTGTTGGTTTCAGCTGCTAATTCTGGAGTAATTTGTTATGTAGCAGCATAACACTACCCAGTCACTCCATGGTAAGAACCATTATTCAGCCATCCCTAGCAAATCACCAGAACTTCCAGTGGTTTTTTTTCCTATTTTGCTTTTAAGCACAGAGAAAAGGAGTATGAAGAAATTTTGTCAGGATGGATGTGTTCATTTTCTTGAATATGGTGATGGCCCCATGCGTATTTACATACCAAAGCATATAAAGTATACATTCTAAATATGTTCAGTTAAGTGTGCATCAATTTTACCTCTTAATAAACCTGTTAAAATATGAATAGAGAGATAAGAACCACCAAATATTTGAAACAAGACTCCATATAAACTTATGGCACAAATAAATGAAATATAAAAGGTACTCTGAAAAAATCGAACAGTGAAGAACAGAACAAAAGTTTAAAAATCTATGATTATTATCCTCTGAGAAATAAATGAAAATTGTTCATCCATGGAACAAAGAGACTATAAGAAAGAACAGTAAAAAAATAAGAAAGAAAGCATTCTTAAAATTAAAAAAGCACAATGGAAATTAAAATTTTAACAGAAGGTCTGGAAGAGAATTGATGAAATCTCCCAGAAAGTAGAATAAAGACAAAGGAGGAAAATGGAAGCAAGATAAGAAAATGAGAGGCACAGTTCCAGAGGTCTAATATTAGAAAGGGAATTCCAAGAAAGAGACAAAAAAAGACAAAGAAAAGTTATTTATCAATGGAAGATTTTTTATTTTAAGAACTAAAGGCAAATTTATAGATTTAAGGGGCCCAAATAATGCCCAATAAATGAATTTTAAAAGACCCACTATGATGCACTTTGTATTAGTTCCCTGTTGCTGTGTAACAAACTACCACAATAAATAGCAACTAAAAAGAGCTTGAATTAACATGTTTAGTTTGTATCCTTCCTGAATATTCAAAGTCTTTAGAGCCTATATCACTTAATTGGCTTTCCAGGACTGGAGTGGTTGGCATGGTTATGAAGGGCAGGGCTGCAGTTTTTTATTGTTTGACACACACAGCCCAGGTTATTCATGAGGAGACACACAGCCCCCACCCATAGCCCATATCGCTTAGACTATCCTCAGCTTCTTCTTGGCTCGAGGGCCTGTCCAAATATAGTAACTTGCTTTATCGAATTATAGAAACCAAGAAGGCAGTGTAGTTTGCTAACAAGACAGAAGTCATATTCATTTATAACCTAATCACAGAAGTGATATCCCATCACCTAGTCATTAGGCCTGCCCATCTAGAAAGGAAGAGAATTACACAAGGGAATGAGTACTAGGAACTGGGGTTCATTGAGGACCACCTTAAAATAAAAAATCTTCCATTGATAAATAACTCTTCTTTGTCGTTGTGTATATATATATACCTACTCAAAGATATTTGGTTCATAATGTTTGGCAAATAGACAACAACTTTTGTATAAAAATTTATCTGAATCTCTTCTGAGCTGTAATTTAGGTAGTGAGATTCAGATAACGGGTGATATTTGAATATATTCTATCAAGAGTGAGGGTAGAATAAAGATTTCCAAATATGCTAGGTTCTTCTATTTATATACATGTCTTCTATTCACCATGTCTTAGGAAATTTCTTTTTTTCTCATATAATGTGCTTTATTTATATAGAAGTTTTAGATTGCTTAAAAGTTCATCAAAAGTACAGGTTGGGAGCAGATGTGGCTCAAGCAGTTGAGCTCCTACCTCCCACATGGGAGGTCCGGGTTTGGTTCCCAGTGCCTCCTGAAAAAACAAACAAAAAAAAAATAACTCATGGAAGCCTATTTGGCTCAGTGATTGAGCTCTGGCTTCCCACATACAAGATCCCTGAAAAAAAAGTACACGGAATTCCTATATACCTCACTCCCTCTGCCTCCCACGTTTTACCCCATTAATAACATCTTACATCATTGCGGGAAATTTGTTACACTTGATGAACAAATACTGAAGCATTGCTACTAACCAACGTCTATAGTTTTACATGATGGCTTATACTTTTGCTTGTACAGTTTTATAGGATTTGACAAAATGTGTAATGGCCCGTATCCATCATTGCAATATCATGCAGAAGAATTACAATGCCCTAAAAATGCCCCATGTTCCACCTATTTCCCCCCTCCCCTACTCCCTACAGAACCTCTGGTAACTCCAGCCTTTGGTATCAGTTTTACAAGTTCTTTCATTGCAACAATAATAAGTCTACTTTGGTCCGTGGTTGTATTTCCCCCTATTTTTGTTCATTCCTCAGTATTGAGGATTTAGGGATGGTGTTGCCTATTCTGCTTCAGATTGAGAGAGGGATTGGTTCTTATGGGGCAGATGTAAGGAAGTGTATTGCAGGGAATGGACTTGGCCCAGTGGTTAGAGCGTCCATCTACCACATGGGAGGTCCGCGGTTCCAACCCTGGGCCTCCTTGACCTGTGTGCAGCTGGCCCATGTGCAGTGCTGATGCGCGCAAGGAGTGCCCTACCACGGAGGGGTGTCCCCTGCGTAGGGGAGCCCCACGTGCAAGGAGTGCACCCCGCAAGGAGAGTCGCCTAGCGGATTCCCATGCCGCTGACAACAACAGAAGTGGACGAAGAAGGCGCAGCAAATAGACACAGAGAACAGACAACCGGGGTGGGGGGGGGGGGAAGGGGAGATAAATAAATAAATAAATCTTTAAAAAAAAAAAAAAAAAGGAAGTGTTTTGCAGTTGTAGCTATGCTTTGATTTTGGAGAGGGGATTGTCCATTATCGTCATTTTGTTAGTTGTCCTGGGTGAGTCCAATGACCTGGAAGGTAATTGTTGATTGCAACTGTGCTGTGATTCAGGGCTCGACCAGCATGTGAACAGACTGAAGATTTAAGTCTCTGGGACATATATTTAATGAATATATTGCTAAATTGTAGGTTCAAATAAAAGGGGTAGAAGAATCATGTGTAGGGAAATTATAAATCAGTCTAACTCTGTTATTTTGGGGAAATAGATTATCATATAATAGTCCAAGGTAAGGCTCACTGATGGGGTACTGATTTCATGGGGTTGTGTGCCTTGCCTATAGTGTCCAGATGTCTCTAGAGTCCTTGGGAACACCCATTTTGGTTTTGTCTACTGTGGCTGTTAGATCTGCCTGAGACATGCATAAGCAAAATCTCTGAAATGCCCTCAGCCATAAAAAACTCTTTTGTAGTTAATGACCCTTTTGGTCAAGGTCTTTTTCCAAATGCATCATTGATTGGTGTTTTCTATTAATCCCTTGGAAGAAGGTAGTGAGTTTATTTGCTGAGTTTGGCTTAGAAAGAGGCCACATTTGAGTAACAAGGAGGTTTTCAAGAGGTAACTCTTAAGCAATGATAACTATTGTTATGCTAAGTTTCAAGTTTACAAGAATTAGGTTCATAACTACAAGCATTAATATTTTAGACCTGGTATATTGGTCTGTTTTCTTTTTATTAGGCACTGCCAATGTACTCTAGAGATTCTTGCCACTCTGAGAATTGAGCAGGACTCACCAGGATGGGAATTTAATAGTTTGTTAATTATTGTGTAGCTCTCCACCCATTAAGATAATACCCTATGACAACACAAACACATTCATGTTCCATAGAGGCATGTCTCAGGTGTACCCTTCTACACACATCCCTCATCACCAACACACTACACTAGCTGGTGACCCTCCCCTGCCATAGATACCAAAAGAACACTGCCACAATTGTATTTCAACCACAGCCTGCATCCTCCCCGGAGTCCGCTGGTTTCTTTCTCCAGCCCTCCCTCCAGCTCCATGAATGGCCTAATCCATCCTCTCACCCCACTTCATACTCACACTGCAGCACCATCAACCCCACTCACACCACTGCACCCACATCTCCCCTGTTCACTGCCAAACCACCATCCTCCATCTTATTATAAATTCTGTCCAGACTGAGTATTGGCTCACCACTCTCTTCTTACTTTCTATCTCCTGGGAACCTATCTTCCAGACTCTACCTCTGTACGTTTACTCAATGTTCTTAGTTCATGTAAGTAAGATCATACAGTATTTTTTCTTTAGTGACTGACATATATATATGCCACATTTTGTTTATTCATCCAGTGATGGACCCTTGGGTTGCTTCCAACTTTTTCAATTGTAAATAATGCCACAATGAACATTGGTGTGCATATATCTGTTTGTGTACCTGCCTTCAATACTTCTGGGTATATTTCTAGTAGTGAGATTGCCAGATTATATGGCAATTCTATATTTAGCTTCTGAGGAACTGCCAAACCATTCTCCACGTGGCTGCACCATTCTACATTCCCACCAGCAATGGATGAGTGTTCCTATTCCTCCACATCCTCTCAAACACATAGTTTTCTGGTTTTTTTATCCTCTTTTTTTTTTTTTAAGAGCAGACAGTCTAAATATCTTACTGTAGTTTTGATTTGCATTTCCTTAATAGTCAGTGATGGTGAGCATCTCTTCATGTGCTTTTTAGCCATTTGTATTTCCTCTTTGGAAAAGTGTTTATTCAATTCACTTGCTCATCCTTTAAATGGGTTGTTTGTCTTTTTATTATTGAGATGTTAGATTTCTTTACATATGCTGAATATTGACCCTTATTGGATAATTGGCTCCCAAAAAAAAATCTCCCATTAAATAGGCTGTCTTTTCACTTTCACTACAAACTCCTTTGAAGCACAAAGGTTTTTAATTTTGAGGAAGTCCCATTTATCTGTTTTATCCTTCATTGCTTCTGCTTTGGGTATAAAGTTTATGAAATCATTTCATACTACCAGATCTCATAGAGGCTTTCCTACAATATCTTCTAGGAGCTTTACGTACTTGGTTCTTATATTTAGGTCTTTGACCCATCTTGAGTTAATTTTTGTATAAAGTGTGAAATGGTAACCTGATTCTTTTGGATATGAATATCCAGTTCTCCCAGCACCAATTGTTGAAGAGACTATTCTCTTCCAGTTGAGTGGGCTTGGTGGCCTTTTCATATATCAGTTGACCATATTTGTGCAGGTCAATATCTGACCAGTTCCATTGGTCAGTATGTCTGTCCTTGTGCCAATACCATGCAGTTTTGACCACTGCAGTTTTGTAGTATGCTTTAAAGTCAGGCAGCATGATTCCTCCAAATTTGCTTTTCTTTTTCATTATGTCTTTGGCTATTTGGGGCCCCTTAGCCCCCAAATAAATTTAATGACGGCTTTTCTAGTTTTGTAAAACTGCTGTCGGCACTTTTATTGGGTTTATATTGAATCTGTAAATCAATTGGTTAGGGTAGGCATCTTAATGATATTTAGTCTTCCAAACCATTAACATGGAATATTCTTCAATTTATTAAGGTCTTCTTTGATTTCCTTTAGCAGTGCCATCTAGTTTTCTGTGTACAAGTCCTTTACATCCTTAGTTAAGTTTATTCCTAGGTGTTTGATTCTTTTAGTTACTATCATAAATGGGATTTTTTCCCTTGATTTCCTCCTCAGATTGCCCATTATTAGTATACAGATATGCTACTGATTTTTGCACTTTGATCTTATATCCCACCATATTACTGAACTCTTTTGTCACCTCCAGAAGCTTTATTTTAGATTTTTCAGGACTTTCTTTGTATAGAATTATGTCATCTGCAAATAGTGAAAGTTTTTCTTCTTCCTTTTGTATTTCTTGCTTAAGTGCTCAAGCAAGTACTTCTAATACAATATAAAATAGGAGTGGTGAGAGTAGGCATCCTTGTCTTTTTTCAGATCTTAGAGGGATACCCTTTAGCCTTTCATCATTAAGTATGATGTTAGTTGTGGGTTTTTCAAATATGCCCTTTATTGTGTTGAGGAAGTTTCCTTCTCTTCCTATACTTGAAAGTGTTTCTATCAAGAAAAGATGCTGTCTTTTGTTGAATGCCTTTTCTGCATCGATAGAAATGACCATGTGATTTTTTCCCTTCGATGTCAATGTTGTGTATTAAATTGGTTGATTTTCTTATGTTGAACCATCCTTGCACACCTGGGGTATAATATGTTGATTAGCAAGTATTTTGGTGAGGCCTTTTGCATCTAAGTTCATTGGAAAGATTGGTCTGTAATTTTCATTTCTTTATTCAGCTTTGGTATTGGTGATGTTGGCATCATAGAATGAGTTCAGTAATGTTCCTTTCTCTTCAATTTTTTGGGAGAGTTTGAGCAGGATTGGTATTAGTTCTTTCTAGAATGATTGGTAAAATTCATTTATAAAGCCATCTGGTCCTGAGATTTTCTTGGTTGGGAGGTTTTTGATGACTAATTCAATCTCCATTCTTGAGATTAAACTGTTGAGTTCTTCTCTTTCTTCTTCTGTCAATGTAGGTTGTTCATGTGTTTCTAGAAATTCATCCATTTCATCTAAAAATGCCCATCTTGTTGGAATGCAATTTTTCAAAGTCCTTTTTATGATAATCTTCATTTCTGTGGGGTCAGTAGTGATAGCCCCTCACTCAATTCTGATTTTGTTTATTCGCTTCTTTTCTCTTTTTTTTCTTTGTTAGTCTAGCTAAGGATCTGTCCATTTTATTAATCTTCTCAAAGAACTAGGTTCTAGTTTTGTTATTTTTTTCTAACTTCTTAAATTCTCAATTTCACTTTATTCTGCTCTAACCTTTGTATGTCCTTACTTATGTTTGCTTGCTTTAGGGTTAGTTTGTTCTTTTCTAGTTCCCCCAGACATGCAGTTAAATCTTTGATTTTAGCTCCTTCTTCTTTTTTAAATGTAGGCATTTAGAGCTATAAATTTCCCTCTCTGCATCTCATAAATTTTTTAATGTGATGAGTTATGTAGTGTTTATTGTCATGACAGTGAGTTTTTTGTCTTTATTTTTTTTAATGTTACATTAAAAATATATGAGGTCCCCATATACCCCCCACCCCCCTCACCCCACTCCTCCCATAACAACAACCTCCTCCATCATCATGGTACATCCATTGCACTTGGTAAATACTTCTCTGAGCACTGCTGCACCTCATGGTCAATGGTCCACATTATAGTTTACACTCTCCCCCAGTCCATCCAGTGGGCCATGGGAGGACATACAATGTCCGGTAACTGTCCCTGCAGTACCACCCAGGACAACTCCAAGTCCTGAAAATGCCCCCACATCACATCTCTTCTTCCCACTCCCTACCCTCAGCAGCTATCATAGCCACTTTCTCCACATCATTGCTACATTTTCTTTGATTACTAATCACAATAGTTTATGAATAGATATCAGTAAGTCCACTCTAATCCATAGTCTATTCCTCCATCCTGTGGACCCTGGAATGGTTGTGTCCGCTCCATATCTATATCAAGAGGGAGCTTAGATTCCACATAGATGATGGATGCAATTCTCCTGCTTTCAGTTGTAGGCACTTTTGGCTCCCTGGTGTGGTGGCTGACCTTTGTGTTGTCATTTTCATTCACTTTAAGGAAGTTACAGATTTCTCTGGCAATTTCCATCCTTGATCCAGTGATTGTTGAAGAGTGTGTTGTTTAACTTCCATATATTTGTTCCTATTCTGGCTCTTCACCCTTTATTAATTTCCAGCTTCATACCATTGTGGTCAGATTATACAATTTCTTTGCATAATTTCAATCTTTCTAAATTTGTTTAGACTTGTTCTGTGACCTAGAACAAGGTCTACCTTGGAGAATATTCCATGAGCATTTGAGAAGAATATATATCTTGCTGTTTTGGGGTACAGTGTTCTATATATGTCCACTAGGTCTAGTTCTTAAGACTATATTCTCATAAATGAGGAACTAATTGAACAAGAAACAACACAGGGTACAGGGAAGAGTGGTCTTAACAGAGAACAGAGTATTCCCAGGAAGACTGTGATTCACCAGGCCAAAAATAACCAGCCCCAATTGCTGTAGGAAGACACTTAACCTCAATGTGTTCAAAACTAAAATTATCATTTGTTTTCCACCCAACCTGTATCCCTCAAAGGGCACTTGGATGCATCTGTTCACTTAAGTCATAGTCACCATTTTTCATACTACTTCTACACCAATTCCTACTCATTCTTCAAAATTTGTTTCAGAAGTTTACCGAAACCATACTTCCACCAGGGGGCACATTATGTTTTCTCCTGTTTGAGGGCCCTTTTAAGAAACTTAACAACTTTTTATTTTGTCTTTTGGCATATTTCAGTCAATCACATCACAATCCTGTTGTGATAACCACATGGATTCGTGTTTAAAATAGGATTGATGAAAATACCTCAGACACTAATTGATTTAGGCAATTGTAGATAAACGGAAGTAGAAGATAAATCTACAGTGCTAGCATGGAAAGTCATAGGCCCAGAGACTGCAGAATTCTTTGTCTAGGAGTAGAGAACGAATTGTTTTAGTGGAATGTCTCCATTAGATAGTTTGACTGGGTGGACTGAATAGAAATTAAAATTCTAAAAGCCTTGCTTCCGGTTATTTAGTTACTTTTTTGTGGGCTTATAGCCAAAATGAAAGTGACACCTAAAACTTTCTAGCAGAAACAGTATATGGAAAATGTCAGATCAATAGTCTGGCATACAAGGACAAGTGAGACTGAAATTGTAGATGCTGATATCTGGAACAGATTCCCCTGGGATGGGTTCATTGGAAATGGCACAAATCCAAGGACCCTGAATCCTCCTCTTTTTTTTTTTTAATTAAAAAATATTTTTTATATCAATGTTACCAGATACTCAGTTAACACAAATAGTAGCTACAATTACAATAAATCTGCTTTGGTCAGTAGTTACACTATCCCCCCCATTTTTTTTCATTCCTCAATCTTGAAGGATTTGGGATAATGTCTGCACTTACTGCTCAAGCTGAGAAAGGATGTAGCTATTATGGGGCAGTGGAATGAAAATGTTTTGCTTGCATTTGAAGATACTCCTTGCTTTTGGGTTGGGGCTGATCCATCATCATGATTTTGTTAGTTGACCAGGACAGGCCCAGAGAACTGGAGACTAGGAGCTGGCCACATATCTGCTGGATTTCAGAGCTTATGAACAAGCCAGCATATGAACAATCTGAAGAGTAAGTCTCTGGGATATATACTTAACAGATAAATCGAAAATTATATTCAGATAAAAGGAGTAGAAAAATCATGATTAGGGGATTTATAAATGAGAATAACTATGTTATATTGGGGAAATAGATTTTCATATATTCCCAAATAGGGCCTGCTGAGGACCATGGAGAACTAGGACTTTAATATGAGTGACTTTAGAAAGCCTAAGACATGGACTAAATGGTGCCCTAAGATACTGGTATTGCTCCTGGCTGGACAGAGTTGCTAACTTATCCACATGATGAAAACATCTAGGACTACCAGCCTCCTAGAAGACCATTAAATTTCCGGCTATGTTAGCATCTGAGATATTCCATAGGCAATTAATATTGGTCGTATCCAGGTGCAAGCAGCATTGCAAATATGTAATCAGTCTATTTGGATTTTGTCAAAATGATATTTCACACATGGTCTAATTGTCCATATTCATCAATTTATCTGTACAAAAATGCCATCATAACTCTTCTTTTTGACAATTATGCAGTTACCACCGAAAGCAAACCTGGTAGAGCAAAACATGTTTCATGTTTAAGTAATAGTAATGATAATGATAATGATGATGACAATGTTAATAATAATAATAATAAACAATTACCCGAGTTTCCATCATTTGGGTTAAGAAACCAATATCACCAAAATAGAACCCTCTTTCTGCCCTTCCCTAGTTGCATGGCTCTATGTACCACACTGAAGGAACTATTGTCCTGAATTTTGTGAACCATCCTGTTGCTTTTCTTTATAGTTCTGCCATAAATGTATGCATATTTGCTTTTTGTGCTCAAACTATTCTTTGTGCTTGTATCTAGCTAGAGTTCATTCATTTACACTCCTTTATAGTATTTCTATTTTATAAATCTACCACAATTTATTCATTCTGGTTGTATGTAGGTAGAGTTCATTCATTTATGTTCTTTTTAAGCTTAAAATATTTCCATTTTATAAATATATCACAATTTACTGATTGAGTTTTATCTAGTTTTCTGTGTCTATCAACAATGCTCCTTTGAACATTTTCATGTCTCTTCTGCTCTTTTCTATATTTCACATCAGTTTTGCTCCTTGCATTAGCCTAGATATTTCTATTTTTCTATCTTCAGTTCACTAATCTTTTCTGCTATTATATCTATCTATTAACATTTTTTTAAGATTTGTTTTTTATTTTATTTATTCTGTCCCCCACCCCCACTTCTGCCTGCGCTTGCTGTCTGCTGTGTCCACTCACTGTGCATTCTTCCATGTCTGCTTGTCTTCTCTTCTCATCCTTCTCTTAGGAGACACCAGGAACCAATCTTGGGACCACCAATGTGGGAGAGAGGCATTCAATTGCTTGAGCCACCTCAGCAACATGGTTTGCCATATCTCTCATTGTCTTTTCTCTGTATCTCTTTTGTTGCATCATCAGCTTGTGGTGTGGGTCAGCCTGCCTTCACCAGGAGGCCCTGGGAACCAAATCCCAGACCCCCCATATGGTAGAATGGAGCCCAATTGTGTGAGCCACATCTGCTTCCCCATCTATTGATATTTTAACTTCACTTACTGCCTTCTTAAATTCTAGAATTACTATGGGATTTTAAAAATAGATTTCAGTTTTATTGTGAAATTCTCCATCTTGTTATTCATTTTCTTATACATATTTATCATAGGTATTTTAAAGTCCATATTTGATAACTCCAAATTCTTATCTTCTGTGTAGCTGGGTTTTTCTGTCACTACTACTTCTTTTAATTAGAGAAGTTGGGGGATAACAATATGCATAAAATACAGGATTCTGATATAACCCCCTACTATTAACACCTTGCATTGATGAGGTACTGCATTTGTTACAATTAATGAAAACACATATTAATAATTATACTATTAGCAGTAGTCCATGGCTTAGCTAGGGTTCACTGTAGTGCAGTTTCGTCAAGTTTTTTTAAAGTTTTTTTTAGTACCCTATATATAAACTAATATTTCTCTTTTTAATCCATTTTCATATATACATTTCGTTGTTGTTAATTACATTCACAACATTGTGCTACCATCACCACCATACATTACCAAACATTCTCATTGTTCCAAATAGGAACTCGGTACATTTTAAGCTTTCACTCCTGTATTAGGCAGGGATTTCTGGAAAAACAGAATCAACAGGAGGTATCTGTCAATAGTAAGAAATTTTATGAGTCTCTCACTTGACCATGGGCATGCACAAGTCCAGGTTCTGCAGGCAGGCTGCAAACAAGGGCTCTGATGAAAGGCCTGTGAAAGTCCTTGATGAGTTTCTGGGAGATGTTGGCTGTCCAGAGATGAGCTGGGACATTCTCCCTGAGTGCTGGAGTCACTTCCCCTTTTAAGGCATTCAACTGATTGGATAAAGCATCAGTCTTTGCTGATGACAATCTCCCTGGCTGATGTAAATGTAATCAGCTATGTATGCAGTAGTGTCAAGGGTAACTAAAATCCATAAATGTCCTTGTATTACAATTAGCCCAGTGCTTGCTTGACCCAACAACTGGGCACAATTACCTGGCCAAGTTGACACATTAGCCTAACCATCACAATGCCCTATTCCTTACTCTCACTCCACTCTCTGGTAACCTTTATCCTAAATTCTGACTTTATGCGTTTGCTTTTTTTTTTTTTTTAACTTTTTTTGTTTTTTAAAAGATACTTCGATTACATAAATATTACAGAGACTATATAGGGGATTCTCTTATGCTCTGCTCCCCACACCTCCCACATTTTCCCACATTAGTAATATCTTTCATCAGTGTGTTATAGTCATTGCAATTTTGAAGCATTGCCACTAAGCATGGATTATAGTTTACATTGTAGTTTATACTCTCTCCCACTCAATGCTGTAGGTTATGGCAGGGTATATAATGGTCTTTATCTGTCATTGAAATGTCATTCAGATATGACTGACAGGGAGCTGTACAGAACATATGTCCAGGGTGCATGGTAATGTTTGGATATACTCATAGTGGCAACAATTAAAAACCACAGTAGGGGGGGTACTGGGTTCCTGGCCAGTGGTGCTCTGTCGTGGTCCCTAGGGGAGCAGCGACAGTCTCCCAGGTACAGTGGTGGGGACCGGGAGGGAGTGAGGGTTCAACAGTGAGCCCCTGATACTAATGACTATGCTTGTGAGCTGATAAACCCAAAATAAGAACAAGGCCTAGAGCAACTTTGTGCCTGGGAATTTCCTTCTGTCAGCCTTCATGTTACTCAAATGTGGCCAGTCTCGAAGCCAAACTCAGCATGTAAATGCAATGCCTTCCCCCCAGCGTGGGACATGACACCCGGGGATGAGCCTCCCTGGCAACGAGGGACCACTATCAACTACCAACTGATGATGCAACTGGAAAATGACCTTATACGGAAGGTTCAATGCGGATCAGCAGAATATCCATGTCTACATAAAATACCATGACTTTAAAATGCTGTTTGACCTAAAGTAAGGGGGAAATGGAAAGGAGAAATGAGTTTATATGGCTACGAGTTTCTAAAAAAGAGTCTGGAGGCTGGCAGAAGGTTTGCCCTCATGCACAACTGAGCAGAGTCAGAGAGACAGATAAAGCAGATACAACCCCCAGATATTGGTTCCTTTGAGGGCTAAAGAGACCCATGGGAGTTATGGTCATGGCCGATGGGGTTAACTACCAGGGCAGATGGCCCCTCTTTGGAAATGGTGTTTATGTGTGATGAATCTGGACTCAGATGGGATCTCCCTTCATAAGACTTTCATGCTAATGTGCTGGAGGTGCAGTTAATGTTGAGGTTTAAGATATATTTAGGGGATTTGAATCTCTGGACTGACAATGTGATAGCCAGATCCTGAGCCTCAACAGACTCCAGCACCTACAATCTGATTTATTGGACTTACCACACTCAGCTAAGATGGAGGTGAAGAAGGACAACCACCACACCATGGAGCCTAGAGTGATTACAACTGAAAATGGGAGGATTGCATCCAGCATCCAGGTGGAATCTGAGCCTCCTCTTGACATAAAGGTGCAATGGACACAACCAATCCAGTGTCCACATAGAAGAGGTGGCATTGGATTGGGAAAAGTGGACATAATGGACAAAGGGTATGGGGAAAGGCAGGAAGAGATGAGAGGTGGAGGCGTCTTCGGGATGGAGCTGCCCTGGATGGTGCTTCAGAGGTAATCACTGGACATTGTAAATCCTCACAGGGCCTACTTGATGAAATAGAGGAGAGTATGGGCCATGATGTGAACCAATGTATATGAGGTGCAGAGGTGCCCAAAGATGTACTTACCAAATCCAATGGATGTGTCATGATGATGGGAACGAGTGTTGTTGGGGGGGGGGGAGAGGGGGGGGTGGGGGGGTGGGGTTGAATGGGACCTCACATATATATTTTTAATGTAATATTATTACAAAGTCAATAAAAAATAAAAAAATTATAAAAAAAAAAAGAAATGTCATTCAGGGTGATTCCCAACTCCCCAAAATGCCCTCCTATTGCACCTGTTTTTCCCTCTCCCTAACCCCAGAACATCCATGGGTCACTGCCTCCACAACAATAGTATTTCTTTCATTGCTAGAGTCACAGTAAGTCTATAGTAGAATACCAGTAACTTTATATTAGTCCATAGTTTCATTTCCTAATCCTGAGGACTCTGGGATGTTGATGCCAACTTCACTGTTAATTGAAGGGGGCTTTTATCCTATACAGCCAGTAGATGGGACTCTCTTGTTTGCAGTTGTAGGTGCTCTCAGTTCCTTGGTAAGTTGTTTGTCCATCATCTCCTCCCTTTTAGTTGTCCTCAGTGAGTCCATTGAACTAGAGAGTAGGTGTTGCAACTCCATTGAGATTCAGGGCTCATCTGGCACATGGACAGCCTAAAGATTTATGCCTCTTGGATGTACAATTACCAACTCTAGTACTAATTATAGGTTCAAATATAAGGACAAAAAAGTCATGCATAGGGAACCACTGCTGAGTCTAACGCTATCACACTGGGGAACATAAATACCAGATTAGGGTCCACTGACAAGGGGTCAAATTCCTGAGCTATCTGCCCTGACTACAGTGTCTGGATGCCACCATATCCCTGAGGAGTTCTACTATTTTGGGTAGTATCTACTTGTACTGTCAATGAGATCCTGTTGAGATGTACATAAGTGCTACTTCTGGAATGGCCTCCCAACTCACTTTGAAGTCTCTTAGTCATACAGACTTTACTTATTTTAATTATTTCAAATTAGTGAGATCATACAATATTTGTCCTTTTGTGTTTGACTTATTTCACTCAACATTATGTCTTCCATACTCATTCATGTTGCCGCATGTATCAGGATTTCATTCCTATTTACAGCTGAGTAATATTCCATTGTATGTATATACCACATTTTGTTAATCCATTCATCAGCTGATGAACTCTGTCCTTCTTTTTCTTGACATCCCTTTTACTTTTTATTTAATGCTTTATCTTTTGTGTGAAATATTATAAAAGCTCCTGGCTGTTGCTACATTCTTCCAGAAAGAATTCAACTTTTTCTGCTATGTAGCTTGATGAGGGAAGAGCACTTTAATCCAACCAGTGAGTGAACTGACTCCAGGCTGATGTAGCCATTTTTTAAGTTGGATCTGTATCTGATTCACACATACTCCCAGGATATAGATTTCCAGATCACAAATGAAAGCTTTATCAAGGCTTCACCTATTTTTTGTGGATACTGTATGCCAAGTATTTTTCTTAATACCGAAAAAATTTCTGCGAAATTCCACTCTACTTTTCATTGACTTTGTGGGGGGGGGGGGGCGGGTAGCAGGCAGAGGAGGAGGGTTTGCCTTCTTAGCCTGTTCAGATTAAAGTTCAGCAAATACCTTGAGGGGATAACCAGTGATCCTTGTGGAACTCCTTCCCTTAAGCTTGGTCCTCAAGCGTGAGCTAACACCTTGGCAACTCTAACTCTAATATTAGTCTCTTTAACCCTGTAAGATTGCCAAATGCTCTGCTAACTTCTCAGCTCTGATCAGTTTTCCTCTGCTTGGCTTCACCTTTTACTCTATGAAAAGAATGGAGAAATAGTCAATGGGGAAACATATTTTGCAGAATATGTTTTTTGCTTACTTACCTATGGCTCCTTTCTCTCTGGGATCCTGACCTTAGATTCCAGGTTGCTTCACTAATGCCTTCAAATGTATTTTATTTATAATATTTTATTTGTAATATACCTCTTATAGTGGTTGTTTTTTGTAGGAGCATTGGTTTGCTGCAGGTGTTTCGACCAGAGTAACAAATGGAAATCCTTAATGACATTTGAAAGCTTAATTATTACAATATTGAGATTTGTATTTTTTCAAAGATTTTTAATAAATTGGAGTCTAAAACAAAAATTCCCTATGGTAAGAAATCATGGGACTAATGTCCATGTAAAAGAACTAAATGAAAATTTTGAGGAAAACAAAAACAAACAAAAATTCCATAAAGGCTTTTATTTGACTGTATCATGCTGTCTGTTGTTACTGTTTACAGATCTTACGTTATTCCATTTGAAATAATAGATGTTTCGAATCTAAAGATTCTTCAGTTTCCCTTAGAGGGGGTAGAAAATTTATTTTCTTATCTGGATATTAATCCTTTTGGGACAAAAGGACAAAAAATGACAACTTCTAAATGTTGGAGGCAATTCTGCAATTTGAATACACAATTTTGTTGGTACTCTTTAGTATTGTATGACAAAGCAAATGAACAGAGGGAAAAATTTGAGTGGTAAGCTCTTAGTTTAGAGAAAGTTAAAAAGACAAAGTTAATTTAATCAGAAATAGCATGAACCCATGATCTTTTGATTAAAGGTGATTTTCTATACTCTGTCAGAGTGATTTAAGTAGCCTCTCTCTCTGGTATCATCCTGCTTAACTTCAACAGTTTTGTGAAATAATCCAATATCCCATCTATTTCCCAGATTCAAGTTTCTAATATTGTTCCCTTTTAAAATGAATCAGGATTCCTTGGACAGTGTCTATTCTGTCTCTGATATTTTGTTGCCATCAAAATCAAGACTTTTCTCAGAGGAAAGTGTACCTGCTCCTGGGGAATAGCTCATGCCTCATGGGATTCTCACTCCATACCCCAGTGCCTTCAGGCCTTGACAAAAACCATTCTTCCATATAAGGAAATATGATATCTATGCTTTTTGTAAATACCACTCTACATTTCTCATCTTTATTATATTAAAGAAACTGTATCCCAATGTGTCCTTTCACAAGTCTCATCATCATGCTATTTGGTCAATCATATATAACTAATCCAGGAAGTTCTTTCTTAGCTACTCTTATGACTAGTTAAATTACCCTATCCACTCACCTTTCTACTCTACAGCACCTACTATTATCTCTTTCACAGAAGTGTTTCCATTGTACTGTAGTTGTCTGTTCACATGTTTCCCTTCAATTTGAACTTTGAATTCTTTAAGGGCAGTATCTAGTTGTTTTTCCTTTTTATCTTCCCACTGCTTGTACTAATATCCCCTTTCTAAATACAAGTTTGAATGAATAAGTCACATACTCTTCTTTTAAATGCATTCCAGTTCCCAAACATCTCAATTTCTATTTCTTCTCCCCAAATGAGTTCTCTGTTTCCTTCCTCTGAGTCTTTGCTCCTGTCTTGCCATCTTTCTGCAAGAGTCTCTCTCCACTTCCTAGTTTACTACAAACATCACAATACTCCAGATCATTTAAAGTTCACCTAAATTGTCTTCTCTCCCATTCATTTTTCCCTTACTTGACAGTACCAGCTAAAACCTATAACTTCCTCTTGTGTATTCTTTTGGTAACAATGATCATAAAGATAATACAGCTAAAACTTGTTTAATGTTTGCTCTGTCAAATGTGCTCTATGTTTTATCCCTTTTTAATCCCTATAAAAACATTACAAGATAGGTACTATTATTTTTCCATACTAAAATGCAGAAACTGAGGAGCAGAGGGATTAAATAACGCTAAGTGGAAGACCCAAAATTTGTTCCAAGAACTGCCTGAGTACAAAGCGTATGTGTTTAATGATTTATTTTTCTGTATATATCATTGAATGTTTACCTCCTTCATGTCCCAGGTTGTTTTGTATTGTAATTATGTGTGTTTGCTTTTTCTAATATAAGCTCTCAACTGAAAAGAAAGCATAGAAAGCATATCCTTTTAATTTTCTCAGTTTAAAGGTCTTTTGATCTTATGTTTTATGCATTTTTAAATTTTAAACTTGTATTATTCAAGAAGGAATTTTAGGCAACTTGCCTGAATACTTTTGACCTTTAACTATTTTTAGAGATTCTGTCTTATTTATATTTTTACAGGATTTAGCACAGTTCTTTGAATATCAAAAGTGACCAAATTTTGTTGAATGGGTAGAGTCAACTGAAATGTCTATCCTTGGATGTCCCTAACCCCCCAGCATTCTAGGGTCATATTTTCCTTTAATGGCTTAAGGGCCCTCATTCTGCATGAGGTGTGAAGCTTAGTGCTCTTCTCTCCCCTCTGCTTGCAGTGCTTCTGGAGATTATGGCTTGGTGTAGGGTCCTAGACAGTTTTCTAGTTACCTGCCACTTGAGTTGTCTTCCTTTCAACACCTGCTGTCAGTTCCACTCTGCAACTTGTCTCCTGATACTACCATTCTTTTGCAATGTTGTTATATTGGGCACCATTCTACTGACTAAAGAGTGTTGTGTGGTAGACTCTTACTGATGTCTTGGGACTATCATTGGAATTGAAGCAAATCACAGCTTTCATTTATTCATTCAGCAAACATACAAACATCCATTGAGTGCCTAGTGGCACTGTGTTGGGCACCGAGACACTGAGACAATGACAAGTAAACAAGGAAAACCTCCACACTCATGTAACTCACACTCTAGTATGGAAGACATACTACTCACACAGGCACACAACTAAATGCAAAATTACAACTGAGATGAGTGTGATGAAGGGAAGGACATGGTAGATTGAGAGCTAGGATAGTGGACTTGAACTAAGAGTTAGCGGATGAGTAAGTATTAACCAGCCCTGCAGCAGGGATAGAGGAACAAGAGTAGGGCATTAGAGAAGGGGAGGGCAGCTTATACAAATGAGCCACAGTGGGATGGAGCAAGGTGTATTGTGACAATTGTAAGAAAGTCCATGTGTTAAGAATGCATAAACCCTGGCAAAGAAGTCTGGAGAAACCATGTAAAGCCACTTTAACAAATAAGGTCTTTGAATGATTGAAGTGATGAATGCACAAATACGTGATTATACTGAATACCATTGATTGTACACTTTGGATGGATTTAAGCTTTATTAATATGTATCAATAAAATTGATTTATTAAAAAAAGTACTACACCCCCCCACACACACACACAATTGATCATTCATGTTGAATATAGAAATTTCTCACGAGCTGTGACTCTTCTTAGGATCTTATTTGCACCTTCTATTTTGAACCTGCGTTCTATCCCTCAAAACCATTTTCTTTCACCATTTTATTGTCTATATATTCTGAAGCCCACAACCGTTTTCCCATAATAACCTTAATAGTACAGTTATTAAGTTGGCAGTCTGACACTAAGTCTCCACTAGTGTGGGGCTCAGCTTTGCACAGCCAACAATTTCACATGCTGATACTAAACAACCTACCACAGTTCCACCCTTAGTAGCACAGAGACCTTGCAGAAACCTTGAAGGCATAGCATATCTTAGATCACATTCACAGTCTTAGGCTTCCATTAGGATTTCTAGGGTTCTGGGGCTATGTGTGGGAATGAAAATTTTACCCCCTCTTCAGGCTTTCTTGAGCCCTTCAAATCCTACCATCTCATTTGCCACTGTTACCAGGCTGTGATATTTACATCTCCTAGGAGAAGTTTTCCTTGCTTTATTATTTTCTAAGACTCATCCTACATGTCATGCCCTATCTCAAAAATGCCCATTTTAGTAACCCAAGAAGGTTTATAGAAACTAGAAGCTAATATATGGTAGTCTGCACAGAGTATGTGCTTTATTTTAACAATGTAGAATCAAAATGCTTAAGAATGAATTATGGTCCAGGGTGCATAGCAATGTTTGGATATACTCATAGTGGAAACAATTAAAAACAACAGCTCGGGGGGTACTGGGTTCCTGGCCGGGGGGGCTCTGTCATGGTCCCTAGGGGAGCAGCGGCAGTCCCCCAGGTGCAACGGTAAGAACCAGGAAGGAATGAGGGTCCAACAGTGGGTTCCTGATACTAATGACTATGCTTGTGAGCCTATATGCCTTCAATAAGAACAAGGCCTAGAGCAGCTTTGTGCCTGGGAGTTTCCTCCTGACAGCCTTCATGTTACTCAAATGTGGCCAGTCTCGAAGCCAAACTCAGCATGTAGATGCAGTGCATTCCCCCCAGCGTGGGACATGACACCCGGGATGAGCCTCCCTGGCACCGAGGGATCACTACCAAATACCAGCTGAAGATGCAACTAGAAAATGACCTTGAATTAAAGGTTCAATGCAGATCAGCAGAATATCCCTGTCTACATATAATAACATGACTTTAAAATGCTGTTTGACCTAATGTAAGGGGGAAATGGAGAGGAGAAATGAGTTTATATGGCTATGAGTCTCTAAAAAAGAGTCTGGAGGTTGTCAGAAGGATTGCCCTTATGCACACCTGAGCAGAGTCTCAGAGACAGATAAAGTAGACACAACCCCAGGTATTGGTTCTTTTGAGGGCTAAAGAGACCCACGGGTTCTATGGTCATGGCAGATGGGGTTCACTGCCATGTCAGATGGCCCTTCTTTGGAGCTGGTGTTTCTGCGTGATGGAACTGGACTCAGATGGGATCTCTTTTCACAAGACTTTCCTGCTACTTCACTGGAATTGTAGTTGGTGTTGGGGTTTAAGATATATTTAAGGGATTTGAATCTCTGGACTGACAAAATGATAGCCAGGCCCTGAGCCTCAACAGACTTCAGCTCCTACACTCTGATTTATTGGACTTACCCCACTCAACTAACATGGAGTTGAAGAAGGTCAACCACCACACCATGGAGCCTAGAGTGCCTACAACTGAAAGCAGGAGGATTACATCCAGTATCCATGTGGAGTCTAAGCCTCCACTTGACATAGATGTGCAATGGACACAACCAATCCAATGTCCACAGAGAAAACGTGGCATTGGTGTGAGAAGGGTGGCCATGGTGGCTGCTGGGTGCTGGGAACAGGGGGGAAGAGATGAGATGGGGAGGCGTTTTCGGGACTTGGAGTTGTCCTGGGTGGTGCTTCACGGACAACTATGGGACATTGTGGATCCCCCCAGGGCCCACTGGATGGAACGTGGGAGAGTGTGGGCTATGATGTGGACCATTGACTATGAGGTGCAGTGATGCCCAAAGATGTACTTACCAGGTGCAATGGATGTGTCATGATGATGGGAGAGAGTGTTGCTGTGGGGGGAGTGGGGGGTGGGGGCAGTGGGGTTGAATGGGACTTCATATTTTTTGAATGTAATATTTTTAAAAAAATGAATAAAAGAAAAAAGAAAAAGAAAAATGTCAAAAAAAAAAAAAGAATGAATTAGGACTTACACATCTAACTCTGGAGAAGAGAAATGCCTATATCTAATATTGCATCTGTTTGTGTGCTCTTTTGAAGGAAACATCCATCTCTGTCAGAACTCCCCATGTTTCCATACCCAGATTTCTTCACCAGAGCAGATAAAGAGTTGGCAAGAATCATTGACCATCATGTAAGATTCATTTCCTTAAATTAGCTCGATAAGCATCGTTATTTAAAGGGACCTTGGATTAGCAAGTGTAGTTCTGAGAATGAAACATTAACATGTGGAATGTAAAAGTCTAACCATGATTGGGCATTGCCAAACTAAATTACAGCTTACTGTACTACCCATATGCCTCAGTGCTTTCTTTGGGTTACAGAAAATTTGGCCTTTTGTCATTTGTAAAAAATGAGTCTAATTCTGTTCTGTGAACCAGTAATGATTTCTTGGGACAAGAATCTGATATTTGAACATGGAGCACCAATTTCTTCTGCAATGAAGTTTTAATAACGGAACAATATCTTTTGACTCAATTTTCAGTGACCATTCTTTACCCTTGATAGATAAGAAAGACTGGTAGTCACCTTGTTCTTTGTATGAATTAAACTAGTAATGGCAATACAAGGCCATTCTCATAAGATAATACTTTAATCCACTGTCTACATTTAGTCAGTCATTTCATGTCAGAGTGAAAGTACTTGCTTTCCTGCTTTTTGCTTTTTTTTTTTTTTTTTAGATACATTCTGGGTCCAATTGCATATAGAATGTGTTTTAATTACTGTTATCATGAACCGTTGTATCATCCTTCAGATGTGACTATATTCCATGATTATTTTTCCCTTTACATTTAATTAGTGATCTTTTGAACAAAGGAAAAAGGATTATTTCATTTTCTGATTACAATAAATAGTTATTTACCACATAGCTAATATATAAGTCACCGTAGCAATAGTTATAAGTATTGAGGTTTGGAGACTAACTGTTACCCTGGAATCACAAAATGAGAGCTGTAGTATCGTTATGCTACTCACTAGTAAAGTTTTTGCTGAACCAGTATATCATATTTACAAACTATTATAAATAATTCCTAATGGTTCATAATTTGCATCATCTATATTTTACTATTCATTTCCATTTAATGTTCTAGAATAGATTACAAGAGATAGCCTTGGTCTGCCTAAGGCTAATTTCATAGGCAAAGGACAGTCATTCAAATTTCAGAGAAGGGGCCAGGAAATAGCTCCCAACAACCTTAACTTTTGCTCCTCTTTCCAAGGGTGTAGGTATTATCTAAGTAAGCACTGCATTCAAGCAGAGGTTAGAAAATTGCCTATATTGAAGTTAAAGAATGGAAAAGGAATCCTTTGTGTAAATGTGTTTGACAAAAAATAGGATTCGAATTGTGTGATATATGGCTAGCCTAATCCAGTAGTTAGTACTTGGTAAGTATTGCTTCTTAAAGGCTTTTGGAATTATGGATGTTTCTCTGAAGCTTCAGAAAAGCCTAAGAGCTGCCTTCTAGAGATAGTGCCTTCTAGGCTATTTTCATATTCCTTACTGCTTTTATACATGCTGTTTGGGAAGCCAAAGAATACTATTTTGTGACAGTTCTTAAGAATAAATTATCTGTTGATTTTGCACAATATAAAAAATAAAGCCATGAGGTACATTGACATTTCTCTTGTTAAGGTAGGTTAATTAGCTTTGTTTACAGATACTATCATTATTACACCAGCCACTACTTCTATTATAACATAAAATTGGTATTTATTAATCATTCAATATTATTATTTAGTTTATTTAATTCAAGGAAATGATAAAATTCACAGTTGGGTACCATAAAACTTGTAGACTAAACTAAATCATGAATTCCAGCCTGTGCCTGAATGTTCTCGATGTTTTGCCCCAATTTTTCAGATATTTCATGCAAAATTGTTTCTGAAAAACTAGTTATATTAGTAATAATTGAGTGTAGATAAGTGTAGATAATTGAGTGTAGTCTAAGGATAAGTGTAGGTAACTTGTATATTTATTATGTCTTTAAAATTTAACTGGGAATAAAAAACATGGATATTATTTATTATGCTTTAATTTTTAAATTTTACTCTAATATAAGTCTGATGACTTTTTTAAACTTTTATTGCCTTTGGAAAGACTGATTGATATGTTGCAGACAGTAAGGTTTAGTTATATTAATATCTATATATCCCAGATGACAAATATAGTCATGATGTACAGCACTGTTATATATCAATCCTATATTAATTGGTAGGTTTTTCAGTTCAGTCTGGTCATTTGTGTTTATGTATGGACTGAGGAATGGTGAAAGGGGTGGAGTTTATAGTGTCCTTAGGAGTTTCTAGCATTTCATGCCAGGAAATCATTCTGCCCTGAAATTTTTAGCCAGCTTTCAGAGGGCTCACCATCCCTTTTCACCATTTCCCTTATCCAAAGGTATTAGAGGGAGAAAAATTTACTCAATGATATTTGATTGATTTGCCACCATTACATCCAAGTTTAGCGCCCACATTCATTTTTAGGGCTCATTCCAGATTACCTGCTAGTGTCATGAATTAGCATGGTCAGTTGAGATGATTACCTTAGAAGTACTTTCACTGTTCAGCTGCAAAATAGGTATTTGTTAGTCTCATTAATTTCATTTTCAACCTCATATGGAATAGTATTACAAGTTTTTGCTTTTCACTTAAATTTGTATTTTCCGTGTTTGTTCTTTTTGGTTTTGGCTTTTCATTTATTATGATTCCTTCCTGTCATGTAAATACCAATTTGATGGAGTAAGAAAAATCCTTTAGGATATAGAAATGTAAATTCTATTATCTCTTTTTTTGAATGGTTTTCTATCTTTAAAAATGTAAAGAGGGAATTCTGTTTTTGTGGGGTTTATATCACATATCATTGGTATCACAAATATTTTTCCAGTGTTGTAGAATATAAAATGACCAAATAATGTCTGTGAAAAAAAAAAACTATGAGTAAACTTGATATGATCATTTGTAACTTGAAAAGCTAAATTAATTTTTTCATGGAATACCATGAAACTTCCTCCTTTTAAAATCCCTTATAAAAATACAAATCTGTAGTTGAATCACATTTCTTCTTTTAATATTTATTTATTTTTCTCCCCTTCCTCCTACCCACCCACCCCCCCCCCCCCATTGTCTGCTTCCTGTGTCCATTCACTGTGTGTTCTCCGGTGTCCACTTGTATTCTCATCAGGTGGCACTGGGGATCTGTGTCTCTTTTTGTTGCGTCATCTTGCTGTGCCGGCTCTCCATGTGTGGCGCTGCTCCTGGGCTGGCTGCAGTTTCATGAGGAGTGGCTCTCCTTTGCGCGGGGTCCACTCCTTGCACGGAGGGTACCCTTATGCGGGGGCATCCCTGCATGGGCCAGCATTCCTTGGGCACAGCAGCACTGCCTGTGGGCCAGCCCATCATGTGAATCAGGAGGCCTTGGGCATCGAACTCTTGGACCTCCTATATGTTAGGCAGACTCTCTATTTGTTGAGTCACACCCACTTCCCTGAATCACATTTTTAATGTCTTTAGTCTCATGCTATTTCAGGCAGTGATAAATCCTCAGAAATTGTCAGTTAATTGAAAATAGCAAAGAACCAGTTTGTATTCTACATATATCTAAATGATTATTTCTCATTTTTCAGTGGCAGGAAGAGCTAAAGATTCGACAGAGGGAAGATGATATGTGTGAGGCAGAAGAACTTAAAGCTAAAGAATTAAAGGAGAAAAATCGCTTCAGGGAAATTATGAAGAAAAGAGAAGAGAAACTACACAAGCAAACCAAACCCTATGAGCTTCCTCCTAGAACTGAAACAATTTCATAAGAAAATACCGAAAGAAATTGAGGTCTACACGCCAGTAATTCATTGTATGAAAAGAGACCAAGATACTTACACCCTAAGAAATTGTTCTTGTAATTAATTTGAGGTCAAGAAAGAAGTTGTTGTCATGGTGCAAGCTCCTTAATAGTTATACATTAGTCCTCATGTATTAGTTAGCTCTTAATAACATTTGAGTGAAGTGATTTCTCCAGTTAAAACTTTCAAAGAATATTGCTAGTGCTTTTCTAATTGACTCTTACCTTGGGATCACAAAGCTTACTTTACCAATGATTCTCAGCGTTGATATTCATTGAACAGTCTGATGGAAATCAACTGCAAATTATTAATGAACCACATCTAAGGATTATTTCTTGAAAACAAAACAATGAGCATCTGCTGATAGGCTTATGACAACTATTTTCAAATAAAGGAAGTTCTGGCATCTGCTTGGATTTGTGTTTTATAATCAAACTTTGCTGTACCAAACGCTATGTCAGAAGCTTGAATTTGATAAATTACTATATATAAATAAATGCAGAAGAACTAGTCATCTCAGAATGGCTTGTCTTTTAGCACATGACAGAGTATACTCTTCAGTGACAGTGATATTACTTGACCAGGTGAGTTTATGAGAACAGATTTGATGGTCTTAGAAGGTCAGTAGTAGTTATAGGAGAAATTAATCCAATCTTGAAATCATTTTAAAAATGGCATTTTGATTCATCAGTAGTTCTCAGTATACGAGTAAAAGTAATGGGTAGGGATTCCTATGTTGCTGGACATCTCTTGTTCTGAAAAATACAAATAATAGTCATGCCTCAATTTTGCACAGGTGGCCTGGTGATACTCAAGGGACTGTTGCTTTATTAGGGGTGTTAAACTCAAATGACTTCACAGGTGGAAAAAGTAAAATAACTGATGGGGGTTAGGGAACACATATTCCACCTAAAGAAAGTTCTCATCACTCTCTACTCAGCCAAATACTGCCATTCTGAAATGTATGTCCAGTGTCGTAGGATCATCCATTCTTTCAAGAAGAAGCCTAAAGTTAATAAGTTTCAAAATGTTTGCAACTAATTAAAAAAACACCCACATATTTGGAGCTTAAGGTGGACCTGCAGGCTACATGTTTATGACCTATTCTATGTAAATTTAAGGAATCATTTTTGAGATAACATATGGCAGAAAAATGGGGGTGGGGGAGTTTGCCTGTTTTGATTCTTTATATAGCCAATTAAAACTTCAGTTGCTCTTTCCAAACATTTTTATTTCATCGTCTCCTCATACAGAAAACGTTCAAGTTTCAGAATCTTCCTACACTCTTCTCCAAATACCTTCACCCATTTTACTTTCTTCACTTCCAAAATCTCTCCTATAAAAGACCACCCAGTCCCTTTGCTCCAAATGTTGTCCTTCCAAAACTTTGTTCTGTCAACTATCCACCAGTCCCCTCTAAACAGTTCCCAATCATTCACTTCTAAACCATGGAGTTTTCCATTTTCCATCATCCTTCCATCCAAACTGCTCTCCCATTAAGACCAATGTGACATCAGCATTGGTAAACTCAGACTCCCCTTTTAAATCATAATCCTTCCATTGATTTTGGGGAAGATGGAATCACTGAACTGTAGATTGTGGTGAAGGGAATGATGATCTAATTACTTCTTAGAAGATCATCAAAACTTAACTATTTTTAGCACCACCTCTATATAAACCTAGTGCCTTCAATTTCTGAGCTTTTTGTCTTTCTGAGACATGGATTAATCTACCCTATGGCCTCCCCATTGCTGCTATAGGTTCATTTGTTTTTCTCTAGTCTGCTTAGTTCATTCCCACATGTTTAACCAGCTATCTAACTTGCACAACTTCTTAGTGTTTCTAATTTGCTATGCTATTATCTTTTTTCATTAAGGGTCCGTGCCTTAAAAAAAAAAATCCCATTACTGTCATCTTGGTGCCAATATAGAAGGGATATATATATATATACAGAGAAAGAATTGATCAGTGAGAATTTCCACCTTTTATTCTTAACATAGTCTCTAAAATTCCTTTTTCTTGAATTCGTCTTTAAAATTCTTACAATGTGGCCCCACACAACTCTCCTGATTTTCCTTCCATGTTTCTGATTCTTCCTGGAATATTGGCAAAGATTGGGGCTTGCACTTGTGGACTGATATTCCAACTAGGCTTCCTGCTAGCTAACAGTCATTGGGCAGGTTACTTAACCTACTTCAAGTGCAGTTTTCAGTCAGTGGCTTACCAGGAAACTGGAAATACATCAATCGTTTTAACATAATTTAATATAGGGATCGTTTTAAAAGGTGTCAGCTAAATGGAAAAATGAATAGGAATGTAGAGACAATACAGAAATAATAACTTCAGGAAACCGCCACCACCCCTCAGGATAGGGGATCAAAGAAAAGGGGTTTGAAATAGTAGAGCCTAGAAGCTTGGAGGAGGTACCCCCAGAGAGGCACTCAGACTTCTGATGGGGAGGCAGTGTCCAGCTGGTGCTGGTACCTCTTAGGAAGCTGGTGAAGCTGGTCTGGAAGTATAGAAATAAAAAAAGGAAAGTGTAACAAATTGTTGCTGAAACCATAATGCCAGGAACAACAAGAAAACAGGAAGAATCAAGTTCTTTCTTTTCCACCATCCTTGACTTCTTCCTCTTGTGATCTCTATTCCCAGCATCACAAAGCAAAGAAAAGAAGGGGGGTTTGGAGCTAAAAGACACGAGCTAATTAACCAGAAAAATGTTTGTTTAGCTCAATGCCTAGCATATTAAACTACACAATAACAGTGAATTTGCCCATCATTTTCCCTGCATCTAGGCTGCCTTTTCTACATTTTCATCTAGGTATCCATGGTGTCTTAAAGCTACATATCCCAGAAAAACACGTTCTTAAACACAATCCATTCTTGTGGGTTTGAATCCCTTATAAATAGGACCTTTTGGTGACCTTATTTCAGTTAAGGTGTGGCCGACTGAATGGGTATGGGTCTTAGTCCTATTACAGAAGGCCTTACAGGGAAGCCCACGGAAAGAGAGCAGCCAGAAGCTGGAAGTCAGTGGAACCAAGAAGCCAGGGGAGGCAGCCATGTGCACTGTCATGTGATAGAAAAGCCAAGGACCAAGGGTCACCAGCAGCCAGCCCCAGAACACCACAGTCTTCTGGAAGAAAGTATCACCTTGATGAGTGATGCCTTGATTTTGGACTTCTAGCCTTAAAACCATGAGCCAATAAATTCCTATTGTTTAAGTCAACCCATTGCATGGTATTGATTTAGAAGTCAGGAAACTAGAACAGTGTCCCTGGACAAAAAAAAAAGTTAAGATGGCAGTATCACCTTTTAATTTAATATAAATGGTTTTAACAAATCTTTGTATTTAATGTAAATGGCTTAACAAGAATCTTTCATTATAATGTATCTTTATAACTAATCCTTAATTCTTTCAGTAAGCACTTAATTTAAAACAATTTCAACATGAGTTCTTTGTGATTTATCCTTAATATTAACCTTGCTTCAAATTTCACAAAGTGTTTTGTGAGGCTTAGGCTGGGTTGGCCACCAGGTGGTTTTTTCAGCTACTCTCATGTTGTTCCACTTATATTTTTTCTGTCTTGATTACTTATATCCTAGGTCATTCCCCTTTAAATTGGTAAAAGGGAGAAAGAGAGAAAAAATAGTCCATTTGTATTTATCCTCCATAGCCTTATTTTCTTATTGATCTTTAAATGCCTCTACTATTAGGAATTGTTCACCTGTCTTAGGTCTACGTTTCTTTCTAAAACTTGTTTCCATGCTACTTTAACCCCTATGTTTACTTTTATTTTAAAAGAACTGACCTAGATCTTCCCAAGATTATTTATTATAGATTTTCTTCAAGTTTCTCTTAGTAACCACCAAAGCAACTCCTTTTACACACAAACTGCCTTATAGACCTTTTACCTTATTGACAATAAAATATTTATATAAAACTTGACTGATTTCACTAGGGGGTTGTAAATTAAAAGACATATGTTAAGGGAAAAAAGAGGAGAAAAAGATAAATAGTAAATTCTGAATAATATAAGCATAGAAATAACCTTTTTTCTTAGTGCAGTAAGGAAAAGGCAAACCGAAGATTCACAGAAGTTTAGGGGGCATATCAAGGAGAATTTTAAGGAAGAAAATAGCTTCCTAAAAATCTTTACTCTGATGTTAATGGGTGGATGTTTGGGTGAAAGAGACAGGCAGAAATAATAGCAATTAAAAATAACTAATATAAACCACTTTGTAAAACATGTGGTAACGTTTAGCAATTGTAATTCAATGATTGATTAGACTCCCTCCTACAAGTAAACAGAAGACTAGAATAAAAGACTGTAACTATCTACTAGTTGATTTTTAAATGTCCTTTGTCACTGCTTGATTTTTGAGTTTTTCATATCAACATATTTAAACAAAGTTGCAGCTTATCACCAAAACATTCTTTAATTGCTTAAAATCCATGAAGTGGCAAATACAGGTTTTTTTCCCCCTCTCATATACCACAATAACTATACCACTATGTCCGTACCACATGGTTCTATAACAGGATATCAATGGCACACTGACATTTTAGACTGGTTGATTCTTTACTTTGTGTGCCTGGGGGGGCTGGGGAGAGGGCTGTCCTATATGTTAAAAGCTATTTTTTTTTTAAGATTTATATTTTATTTATTTCTTTCCCCTTCCCCCCGCCCCCAGTTGTATGCTCTCTGTGACCATTCGCTGTGTGTTCTTCTGTGACCGCTTCTATCTTTATCAGGAGCACCAGGAATCTGTATCTCTTTTTGTTGCGTCATCTTGCTGTGTCAGCTCTCTGTGTGTGCGGTGCCATTCCTGGGCAGGTTGCACATCCTTTCGCGCTGGGCAGCTCTCCTTATGGGGCGCACTCCTTGCGCGTGGGTCTCCCCTATGCGGGGGACACCCCTGTGTGGCACAGCACTCCTTGTGCCCGTCAGCACTGCACATGGGCCAGCTCCACACGGGTCAAGGAGGCCAGGGGTTTGAACCGCAACCTCCCATGTGGTAGACGGACGCCCTAACCACTGGGCCAAGTCCACTTCCCTGTTATAAGCTATTTATCAGCATCCCTGGCCTCTGTCCATTAGATACTGCAGAAGTGCTCCTCTTCCCCACCAGTTGTGACAATAAAGATGTTGCCAAATGTATCCTGGGGAACAAAATTGCCCCTGTTTGAAAAACACTGTTAAATAGTTTCACTGAACTTGACTTCCACATTTTAAGGTTAGCTGCTAGGAAATTACTTTCTGTTTCTTTCTGATTTTGTCCAACTGCTCACACACTGAGGTTTCCCTTTTGGTCAACCAGGAACTTAAAATCATTATAGGTCTCATGAAACCTTTTTTTTTTTAGGATTTATTTTATTTATTTTTCTTGTCGTCGTCCCCCCCCCCCCCCCCCCCCGCCCTGTTGTTTGTTCTCTGTGTCCATTCGCTGCATGTTCTTCTGTGTCTTCTTGTATTCTTGGTGGCACTGGGAATCTGTGTCTCTTTTTTGATGCATCATCTTGCTATGTCAGTTCTCCGTGTGTGCAGCACCACTCCTGGGTGGGCTGTGCTTTTTCACATGAGATGGCTCAATGAGGGGCACGTTCCTTGCGTGTGGCAGTGCTGCCCGTGGGCCAGCTTACCACACAGGCCAGGAGGCCCTGGGCGCAAACCCTGGATCTCCCATATGGTAGACAGTTGCTCTATCAGTTGAGCCATGTCCACTTCCCTCATGAAAACTTTTCATCCTCTCACTCCCATTTGCTGAAAGTGAGAACTTGAATAAGAGCACCCCTGTCATAGTTAGGCTATTGTGTCAACTCAGCCAGGTAACTGTGCCCAGTTGTTTGGTCAAGCAAGCACTGGGCAAACTGTAATACAAGGGTATTTATGGACTTTAGTCATCATTGACTTTACTGCAGTGGTAAATCATAGATAGCTGATTACAATTGCATTAATCAGGGAGATTGCCATTAGCAATGATGCTTTATCCAATCAGTTGAATGTCTTAAAAGAGTAAGTGATTCCAGCATTGAGTGAGAATTTCCCAGCTCATCTTTGGACAGCCAGCATCTCCCAGAACCTTCTTTGTACTTTCATTGGAACCCCTGGTTGCAGCATGTCTGAGGAACCTGGACATGTGCATCCCCATGGCTGCTTGAGAGACTCATAAAGTCGCATACTGTTGACAGATATCTCTTGTTGATTCTGTTTCCCTAGAGAACCCTCATAATACAGTCCCTATTTGCTTTACATGTGATTAATAGATGGCATTTTTCACCTCGCCTGTGGTCTAAATACAGATGAAGGTAGGGAGTCATGAAACATGCTCTACCAATGCCTGGACAGAAAAGACATGTCTAGTAATAAATTCAGCCCACACTGTACTCCTCAGCCTTAGGTTGGCCACTTGAGACTTAAAATATTTGTAAGGATCCTTAAACTAATTCTTGCTATTTTCTCTGGCATACAGAATGTGTTTGGAAACTTAGAGCAAAACTCATTTTAAATATCATCTTCCATAACATAAATTCATGTATTTATATAGTTTTGCAAATTCTGTTGATGATTTGGTTACTTTTGAGCAACATGCATTTTTCATGTGACATAGATTTCAAGGATAATTTGGCTTTAATGTTGTTCAAACTCACTTTTCCCTCCAATCATTCCAGTTAAGGGACCTATTTACATAATACCTAGTACCTTGTTATTTTTTTATTCCTGCCTTCTTGGAAAGCCAAAAATAAAAAGGATCACATTTCCAAAGCATAATTTAGTTGGAGGATCTTAGTGGTATCGACATTTCCAATTAAATTACCCAAATTTATTCTATTTTAGAAAAGGGATACCTTCTTTTATGAATTAATGAATAGGGTAGAATTATTTCAATTATTTCAAAACTTGCACTATAGACGTAACTTCTTACACATAGCTATTGGCAATCCAATAATGCTTTTAATGTTTAGATTTGTTCTCAAGTCTCTTTGTATGGAAATACATAATCATTTCATTAGAAATTTGAATTTGGGTAAGACCTAAATTCTCAAGAATACAGACCTTAGGTAGCTTCCTAGTAGTCCCAGTCAAAATGAAAGCCAAATAAAAAAGGTACAATGGTGAGAAATGGCATTAGAATAGTTTTTCAATGAAGTTAAACCATCATTAATTATTCCCCATTCCTGATGTTGGGAGCAGGGTAAAAATAAACCTAATATCAGTTACCTTTTAATTACCAAATGATGTTTGAAGCCCCTCAAAAAGGAACTTGAGGGTGGCAACCTTGGCCCAGTGGTTAGAGCGTCCGTCTACCACATGGGAGGTCCGTGGTTCAAACCCCGGGCCTCCTTGACCCGTGTGCAGCTGGCCCATGCGCAGTGCTGATGCGCGCAAGGAGTGCCCTGCCACGCAGGGTGTCCCCCGCGTAGGGGAGCCCCATGCGCAAGGAGTGCACCCCTAAGGAGAGCCGCCCAGCGCGAAAGAAAGTGCAGCCTGCCCAGGAATGGTGCTGCACACACGGAAAGCTGACACAACAAGATGATGCAACAAAAAGAAACACAGATTTCCATGTCGCTGACAACAACAAAAGCAGATGAAGAAGACACAGCAAATAGACACAGAGAACAGACAACTGGGGTGGGGGGAAGGAGAGAAATAAATAAATAAATCTTTAAATAAATAAAAAAAAGAACTTGAAAGCCAATTACAGTTCTTGGAGCCAACACAGAATTCTCACACATGTGAATTGGAAGATAATAGTGAATGAAAGAGCTCCTGCAAAGTTAGAGCTAGAATAAGATCTTCAAATTCATAATCTAATACTCTCATTTTCTGTATGAGAAAACAAAACTTTCAGTCCACCAAACTAAATGTACGATAGTCATTAGCTCACTCAATGCAACAAAACTGTTGAAGTGAACAGGCTTTTTGAGATTACCATGCTAATACATTGTTATAAGTAAAGGCTCATGAGCTCTTAAGCATACGACACTCTCTCCGATAATTAGTGAAATATCAGAAATATTTTCCAGGCCCACCTTGGAGGTCTGCCTATCATATCATAGTACCATTTGAGGCTCTCTCCATCCAAAGATATAAAGCCATTTATGAATATATACTAAAAACATAGATGTAAAGCTAGAAGTTTTGAGGATGAATTGATGGTACAAATTTAGGTTAAGCTTTCTTCTTACTAATCATTCCATAATAAATAATCAGATGCTGCACCATATTCATCTCCTTCTACAATTATGATTAAAAGAGTTTGAGAAGAATCTATTGTATCTGGGAAGCAGAAGAGTATCCAATGGGAAAAATCTGAAGCTCTAACATTTCTGTGTCCTGGGGGAGATATGCAATTTAGGCAAATGGAGGATTTTTGTCTATTCCTTGATTTTATTTCATTGACAAGTTTCATTAGTCATCAAGCTTCAGGTTTGTTTGTTTTTTTTAACAAATCAGTTTTATGGATACATCTTTTTTTTTTCTTTTTTTAAATTCATTTAAAAAAAAATATTCAAAAAATAGGAGGCCCCCATTCACCCCCACCCCCCCAAGGATACATCTTAATAAAGCATGCAATTTATCCAAAGTGTACAATCAGGGGTATTTGCTATAATTACATAGTTGTGCATTCATCACTTAAGTCATTATTAGAAAATTTTCATTATTTCAATGATAATGAAAAAACAGACAGACAAAAAAATGAGAAAATTCCTCACCTCTCAATCTCTCTATGCTTCCCCCATTGTACATAGTTGCTGTTTCTGGCTATTCTACCCAAGGTGTATAATCAATGGCTTTCAATATAATCACAGTGTTGTACATTCATCTTCTCAAACATTTTAGAACAATTTCATTACTCCAAAAAGAAAGACTTCACACCCCTTAGCATTCCTTCCTCAGACCTACATAACCACTAATCTTATTTCATCTTTATAAATCAATTTATATTTACATTTTACATAAATGGAATCATACAATATGTAATACTGTGTCTAGTCTCCTTCACTTACTATAATGTTTGTTTCTTGGTCTGATATTAACATTTTGTAGGATTAACTTACATTTGTTCATCTTCAAAGAAAAATGGTATATATGCAATTCTACCCATATTCATATTTCACATAATATATTTATACTTCGCATAATATATTTAGTTCATAATAGCACCATCACACAGTATTTGTCCTTTTGTGTCTGACTTGCTTCACTCAGTATGATGTCCACCAGGTTCATCCATGTTGTTATATGTTTCACAAATTCATTTCTTTGTACCACTGCATAACATCCCATTGTGCTTATACTCCACAATTTGTTTATCCATTCATCAGTTGATGGACACCTGGGTTGTTCCCAAATTTTGGCTATTGTGAATAATGCTGCTGTGAACATTGGTGTGCAGACATCTGTTCGTATCACTGTTCACAGTTATTCTGGCTACATACCTTGCAGTGGTATAGCTGGGTTCCGTGGCAAGTCTATATTCCACTTCCTTAGGAACTGCCAAATAGTCCTCCACAGTGTCTGTACCATTCTATATTCCCACCAACAGTGAATAAGCATTCCTATCTCTACATATCCTCTCCAATAGATTCAATGCAATCCTAATAAAAATCCCAACAGCCTTTTTCTGCAGAAATTGAAAAGCCAATAATCAAATTTATTTAGAAGGGTAAGGGAACTTGAATAGACAAAAATGTCTTTAAAAAGAAGAACAAAGTTAGAGGGCACACACTTCCTGACTTTAAAACATATTACTTAGCTACAGTGGTAAAAACAGCATGGTACTGGCATAAAGACAGAAAGATTGGCCAATGGAACGAAATTGAGAACTCAGAAATTGATCCTTACATCTATAGCCAAGTCATTTTTCACAAGGCTGTTAAGCCCACCCTGCTGGGCCAGAACAGTGTTCAACAAATAGCGCTGGGAGAATTGGATATCCATATCCAAAAGGAAGAAAGAGGTCCCCTAATTACACCTTATGCAAAAATTAACTCAAAATGAATCAAGGACTTAAATATTAAAAAATAACTATAAAACTCCTAGAAGGAAATGTAGGAAAATATCTTCAAGATCTTGTGTTAGGCTGTAGTTTCTTAAACCTTACAGCCAAAGTGTGAGCAACAAAAGTAAAAATAGATAAATGTGACCTCCTCAAACTTCAACACTTTGACACCTCAGTGGATTTTGACAAAAGGGTGAAAAGACAGCCGACTCAATAGAAGAAAATATTTGGCAACCACATATCTGATAAGGGTTTAATATCTATGCTATATAAGGAGATCATTCAATTCAACAATAAAAAGACAAAGTATCCAATTTAAAAATGGGCAAAAGACTTGAAAAAACAAATATCCAAAGAAGAAATAGAAATGGTGAAGAAACACAATGAAAAAATGTTCAACATCACTGGCAATGAGGAAAACGCAAATCAAAACCACATGAGATATCATGTCACACCTATTAGACTGGCTGCTATTGAAAGGTTGGAAAACTGTAAAAGCTTCAGTTTCTTTAAAACATTTTTTGTAATTGTTGCAGTTAGAGCTAAGATCCAAATAAGTTAAAGCCAAACCTTGAATTCTATCTCAGGAGTTTCAGGATTCCTACTCATATCTATACCATTTCTCAATCAGTATAATACTGGTAATATTTAGCACTTTCTACCTCATAAGAACAGTGATGGTTTTATTAAGAAGGTGCCTGAGAAAAGAGACTGTGTTATCAACAACAAGCTTGTAGATGCAACCTTGTCTGTGCCTCTGGGCTTGGAGACATATATTTGAGAAGTGAACTAGATATTACAACGTAGTTTACTCAAGCTATCTTGTCTTGTGTTACTTATTCAATACTGTATTTTGCTCGGAATCTACAACAGTGCCTAGCACATAGCAAGTCTCAATTCATATTTCTGGAATTATTACACAAATGGTATGAGTGGATGAATGGATGATATTAATGAGTGCTTAGGATCCTTTTCTTTTCTTTTCTTTTCTTTTCTTTTCTTTTCTTTTCTTTTCTTTTCTTTTCTTTTCTTTCTTTTCTTTTCTTTTCTTTTCTTTTCTTTTCTTTTCTTTTCTTTTTTTTTCTTTTCTTTTCTTTTCTTTTCTTTTTTCTAGGTAATGAGGCCAGGGATTGAACCAAGGATCTCATATATGAGAAGATGTCACTCAACCACTGAGCCATGTCAGATTCCCAACGTTGTTTTTTTCCATTTGTTTTGCTTGTTGTTTGTTTTTCCAGGAGGCACTGGGAACCAAACCCAGAACCTCTCATTAGGAGGTGGGTGCTCAACTGCTTGAGCCACACATGCTCATATATAAAATTAAAAACTTGTCTTTAGAGAAGTTGATACCTTTATGTTATTCATTAGAGTAGTTTCTTCCTACCATGCATTGCAGTGCTGGGAATACAATGGTGAGCAAGTCAGAGTCCTGCCCTCAGAGAGCTTGCCCTCTGCTCAGGGGTTTGGATTTCTGTTATGAATTCAAAGCACTTGAGTATCATATATTGCATATCTGAAACAAAATATAGTTTAGCCCCATTGTGACTGACATCAAAACACATAACCATGGATATGTGGCATTGTTTCTAAACCATCAGTTTAAAGATAAAAATACACAGTTTATAAAAGTGTTTAATGTGAACCCTGGAACCAAACTGCCTGAGTTTGAATCTTGACTCTGCCATCACTGCCATAGTGACTTTAATCAAGTCACTTAATCTCTTTGGGTCTTACATTCTTCCTTTATAACATGGGAATAAGAGTAGTATCTACCTCATAGGATTGTCATTAAGAGTGAAGGGCTCTTGAGGGCTCTAGAGACATCTAGAAATGATAAGCAGGGCAGACAGTTCAGGAATTCAGCACCTTGTCAGTGGAATTTATGCTCCCCAGTGTAATAGAGTTAGACTCTGGGTTCTCTACACAGGGCTCTTCTGCCCCTTTTATTTGAGCCTATAATTAACACTATACCTGATAAATATATGTCCCAGAGACTTAAATCTTTGATTCGTCCATGTGCCAGTTAAGCCCTGAATTTCAACGAGTTGCAGCACCTAATCTCCAGTCTATTGGACTCACCCAGTACAACTAAAAAGGAGATGATGACGACAACATCCATCCAAAGGAACAGAGAGTGTCTACAACTGCAAGCAAGATAGCTCCATCCGTCTGTCCCATTGGATCTAATCCCGCTAGCAGAGTGGGCATCACCATCCCCAAATCCTCAAGATTGGGGAATGAACAATGGGCTAAAGTAGGCTTATTATTATTTTTACTAGACCAATTATTATTCTAGCAATGGAAGAACTTTTGTCATTGACATAAAGATAATGGCCTCCAGAGGTTCTAAGGGATGGGAGAGGGAAGAATAGGTATAATATGGGGGCATTTTTGTGACTTTGGATTTTTTCTGCATGATATTGCTGTGACAGATACAGGCCATTGTATATTTTGTCATAACTTACAAAACTGTACAGGAGAGAGTGTAAACTATAATGTATACTGTAATTCATGGTTAGTAGAAATGCTTCAATATGTGTTCATCAATTGTAACAAATGTACTACGCTAATGAAGGATGTCACTGATGTGGGAAAGTGTGGAAGGGGGAGGGAGTGGGGCATATGGAAATTCCTTATATTTTTTATGTAACATTTATGTAATCTAAAACTTCTTTAAAAAGAAAATAAAATTAATTAACAAAATTTTTTTAAAACCTTAAGAAGCTCTTGAGATAAGGAGAAAAATAAACTCAATAAACTGGTGTGGAATTTTTTAAAAAGTGACTATGTGATGTAAAGCACTTAGGAAAGAGGTTGGCACACAGTAAGTCCTCCAAAATGTTAGCCATTACTTTAGCCTCCAAATTTAAAATATCATATTTCCCAGTCACAGCAAATGGGACAATTATAGAGGAAATAAAAGGGACAATAAGACTGGCTCATGGGTAACAGCTCCCTCAGAGAGATACTTCACTATCTACCCTTCCCCAGATCCAGCCTTGCATGGAACCACCTTCTGAGGTCTTACACATCCTTTGACTCTGCTTTTTGGATCTGACATTCCAACAATATCACTTTAATTGTTCCATTCAGTAGTGAAAAGTAATGGGAATGTCATGCAAGTCTGTGTCTATGTATAAAACAAGTAAATAAAAATATTATATAATTTCAGATAGGGACAAGTGAGGAGTAAAAATAACAGGGGAAGGTGATACCAATGTGGGCAGGTCTGCTGTAGATGGAGTCACCAGGGATGCTCACTCCAAGGACTTGGGCAAACATCTGGAATGAAGTGAGAGAGTGAGTCCTTTGCCCTTGAGGGGACAGAGCATTCCAGGCAGTGTTCACAGCAAGTGAAAAATCCCTGTGGCAGCCATTTGTGCTTTTTTACTAAGTTCTTCTGCTTCTTCCTCCTTCTAGATACATAGTAGCATTGTACTTTCTAGCCCAATGTGGTGGGTCATCTCACTAGTTATGGCAATGAATTGTGAATGCAAAGAGTGTGTCACTTCTGGGACAAAGCACTTACTTATTGGCTTGAAAAGTTTCAGAACTTCTTTTTTTCCCTTCAGGATAATAATTAATGTCTAAGACGGGGAGTCCTCTGTCACCCTTGATTCCAGAATCAGATGATGAACATGAGACAGAAAAAGCCTCTGCTGTTTTAAGATTTTTATTTTTTGGAGTTATATATTATAGCAGCACAGCTCAGCCTATCCAGACAGTATAAGAGTAAGCTTAGCACATTCAAGGAAAAAGCCCTTGGCGTTGGAGAATAGTAGGTCTGAGTGGGATAGAGAAGAGAATTGGGGAAGTAAATCTTGACCAGATCGTGTCAGGCCACGGAAGACATGGTTACAGGCTTCGATTTTTTCCCTAAGAATAGTAGGAAGTTATTGTAGCCTAATTTCTAATGCTTTAAAATGTATGTCTAAAATAAAATGAGCTCTATTTTTAAAAACTGATATTTAATACACTAAAGGTTTAGTATGTTTCACTAAGAACTTATATAACTGTGATTTAGAAGCTGAAAAGATTTCATCTTAAATCTAATACCTTGGATAAACTACGATATAAAACCAAGATGGATCTAATATCTTTCCATTTGAAAGATTTAAAACTTCATAAAACATGAAATTTACTTGATAAAAGTAAAAGCAAACCCAAATATTCCTCATAATTTACCTAGCTGTTGTAAATTTTGTTGGAAAAAAGTGAATTATAAATACAAATAAACATAAATGTATGCTACAGAATGTTCTGTTCTTTTCATTGCTGCTCTGTTCAAATAAGAGAAAGATTTTGACCACTGTATTTTTACAATTGTATTTTTTTTTACAATTTTTTTTTTTACATTTTAATATTTTTACAATGCCAATGCAGTGGCATTGATTTCTTTCTTCTCAGTGAAAATGGCACATAATCTACTTATAAATGGTTATGATTGCTTTCAACTTAAGCAAGGAAAGTAGAAATTTAAAAAGGGGTGCAATGGAGATGCCACAATAGGCACTTATAGGTATTTCAGTGGCTTTCATTTACTTTGTAGCTGCCATATTAATGACAAGGAAAATAGGTGTGATTGGATTTGGCAGTAGCTCTCCTTTAACAATATTTTTAAGATCTGGGATTGTTCAGGGTTGAATTCCCAATTATGTCCTGCTTTAAGAAGCATGAAAGAAAAATTCTGTCTCCAGTATCAGATGAAATTAATTCTTCTATTGACTTGTGCTTTTAATGTTAAAATCATATTCCTTTTTGAGGGAGTAAGAAATGACCACTGTTTCTCACATATATAATAGCGCCCTTGAAAATTTAATGGATTGGTTGGGCATCTCATTTCTGTATCTCATTGAAAGGTTCTAAAACCAAAACACTAAGGAGATGGGACACAGGATGTAACAAGGTAATATTTCACAAATATTAACTTAGTTTCACTCTTTTTTCCCCAAAAGTCATGTTTCTGGATCACCATTTTTAAATATTATAGTACTAGAAAGGAAAGTGAGTGGTGAATTTAATATCAAAAAGGAACAAGAAAGGGGATGTCTCTTATGGGCAGAAAAATGAAGGACGTAGACACTGCACCATTGGATTCCCTGGAAAAAAGTATGAAAAATTTCCAGGGAATATGTGTGTCCAATACATGTGTCCCTATTTCCATGCTGGAAATGTAACCCTATGTAAACATCTAAATGAGGTACGGGGGAGAGCTGGAATCATCAGGTTTGCTGAAGGCAAGCTGCCCCTAGGATCATCTGGAAGAATGCAGTCTTCTAGGAAAACTTCACATCCTTCCTATGCAGCATGGCACAGGGATGCTATTGCTGAATTTGCACAGGAGGTGTCTGGATGGATGAGCCTGAGATAGTATTCCTCAACCCTCCATCCTGTTTGGGGAGGGCCAGAGATGAAACAGTTTCCATATGCTGAGAGGATCTCAGAAAGGGGCCTAATATAATATTCCAAGAAACAGACAGTACTTACAGATACCATCTTGGAGAGGCAGAACAGCATTATAAAGTGAGTCTGCCTGCCAAGTTGATTAAACTCTCTGAATGCCAACCATTCAACTTTTTTTTTTCTTTTTAAGTACCAGGGTCTGGGGATTGAACCCAAGACCTTGTATATGGGAAGCTGGTGCTCAACTACTGAACCACCAAGCCACATCAGCTCCCCTTTGTTGGTTTTATCATTTGTTTTTGGTTGTTTGTTTTTGTTTTTTTCTAGGACGCACCAGGAACTGAACCTGGGACCTCCAATATAGGAAACAGGTGCTCTTCTGCTTGGGCCACATCCTTTCTCCCCATTTTTTAATATGAGGTAATAACAAAAGCTTGCTTTGTTGTGTGAATGTTAAATGAGTATATATAAGTGAAATACTTAGTACAATATCTAGAAGAGTTTCAATAAATTCCAGTCATTTATAATTATTATTATTATTATTAGTGAAGCTGTATGTACCCTAGACAAGCACAAGCTTAAGTCTAACCCATTCCTGTGGATGTGAACTCATTGTAAGTAGGATATTTTGATGAGGCTACTTCAATTAAGTTGTGACCCACCTTATTCAGGATGGAACTTAATCCTATTTACTGGAGTCCGTGATAAATTGCATGGACAGAGAGAGAGATAGAAAGAGAGAGAGAGAGAGAGAGAGAGAGAAGGTGACACAGAAGAAAGAAACTGAAATCAATGAAACCCAGAAGAGAAGGAAGAGATCAGCAGACTCTGTCATGTACTTTGCCACATGGCAGAGGATCACCAGCAGCCAGTCTTCAGAAAGACAGCATCACCTTTATGGTGTTTATGGTGCCTTGAACTTTTTATGCTAATAAAGTCCCATAGTTCAAGCTGAACCATTTCATTGTAGTTGCTTTAAGCAGCCTAGGAAACTAAAACATTATTAAGAGTATATGTGAGGGGAGTGATAAAATATTAAATTTCAAAATTGCCTGAAGAAACAAACCATCCAATTCAAACTGGAAGTCTAAATCTTCCACCCTTCTGTTACTCAAATGAGTGAGGATTAGAGAAGAAAATCAAATAAGTTATTGGAGTGGGGGGAGATAAGGTACAGTTTTGATACATTTGAAGATAGTGTATGTAAACTTTTAATCCTACTACACATGGGATCCTCCAGTATTCCTAAGCCATGTGCTGACACTGAACATTTGTGGAACCTGGGAGAAGGATACAACTAGAGGTCCAAGCACCATATGTATAAATATATGGTACAAATCTCACTAATTGTTAAATAAAAGACACTGTCTTCTTTTACTTTGAAAGCTGTACCTTTTCAATGAGCCAGAAGGCCAGGTTCAAATTTAAAATTATCATGGAGTTCCATGCTGGAACCTGGAAGGGTAGGGAAAAAAGCTCTGGCCCATCTCCTTCCCTTTCCAGCACCTGCCTCTTCCTGCACCATAAGATGCCACAGGCACATGCTTTTTATTAGCCTAGACCATGTGACAGAGCTCCCTCTGTACCTGTATAGCCCTTGCCCACCCCTCAAGTCAAAGGATGCAGACATAAACAATGTATCTTCCCAGGTACTCAAAACATGCAATAGTTGGGAAGGGGCATAGGCTTTCCTTGGACATGTCTCTTTGCCCATTCACCTCTTAGCCCTGAGGTCTTTGGCCAGAGACCAGAGCAGTGTTTGTTAACATCTTGGGTCTTGAAATACTCTTTTTGCCTGCATCTAAAGTTGGAAGTATGTACCAGAAACTGATTCCAAATCCCTCATTTAAACTAGAGAGAAACATCATCCAAACTTAGAGGCCATTCCTACCCTGAAGCAAAAGAGTAAACAGCAGGGCCTAAAGGGTACTCAGCAGATGGAAGAATGGAAGCAACATAGAAAGTTACCCTAAGGCCTCTCTTGAATCAGGCATTTTGAAAAGAATGAAACTGTTCCAGGGAAAGCACCCCATGTCCAGCAACAGAACTCAGGCTGCCAATGTAACAACCAAGGATATGCCATTTTCCATTGATTCTAAGACCATATTCATTTGTTTTACATTTTAACATCTTTAAAGTAGTATGTACCCTTTCATTGATAGTACTTTATAACTGCTGTCAGCCAAACACAGTTGTCATGTGATTGTTGCTGTGAATACCTGCATGAACTTGTTCATAGCTGTTTACAACTGACCTCACTTCACTTGAGCTATGTGTATTGTTGGATTTTGCAAGTTATATTGGCTTTTGCAAGTTATGCTGCATTGCTATTTAAAATGTTTTCCAAAAAAATCACACTATGATCTAGACCAGAAACAAAAGTTTTTCTTGTGTGCAGAAAGGCAAAAAACAGAACAGTAGAACATAAATTGGATGTTATTGAACCAAGTGTTCATTCTTGGAAGAATACCTGCAACTTCATACTTGTTTGCAAAGTAACAACAAGTGAATTATGAAACTTAAAAGGGAGCTATCCACAAGCAGATGAATCTGTGTAACATTTTGTTACTGTTTTTATCAGTTATCTATTGCTACAATAATGTTGTATAAGAACATTCCAAAACTCTGTGGCTTAAAACAACTCTTTATTATCATTCATGTGTTTACAGGTCAGATAGAATTCAGATGATCTCGGTGGGATTCAACTAGATGTCCCAGCTGCTCATGTATCTGCTACACATGTCTCATCCTCCACCTGGGACCAGCAGGCCAGCTGAGCACCTTCTTCTCATGGTGATGGCAGAGAACAAAAAGAACAAGTAAAAACATTCAAGGTCTCTTAAGGGCCAGGATTAGAACTAATACAGTATCAATTCCACCAACTCTGTTGGCCAAAACAAGCCACATGGTGTTCAGTTAGGGTTCAACCAGAGAAGGGGAACCAGTAGGAAATATATATTAAGATATTAATGGCAAAGAATTGTCTGGTGTGATTGTGGAGGCTGACTAAGCAAGTCTGAAATCCTTAGGGCAGGATATCAAGAAGCGCAGGCTGGAAGAATTGGGGACAGACTGAAGCTGAAGTTGACAGTTGAAATTTCTTCTTCTTAAGGGGAATCACTTATAAGGCCTATCAACTGATTGAATAGGCCCAACCAGATTATCTAGAATAATCTCCCTTATTTAAACTCAGCTGATTATGGAATTTAATCACAACTATAAAATACAACCACAGCAACCCCTGGGTTAAGGTCTTATTGAATAACTAGGGATGTAGGTGTTTTTGTTTCCTAGCTGCTTAAACAAATACCAAACAATGGGTTTGTTTGAACAATAGGAATTTGTTAGCTCATGTTTGCAAGCTAGGGAAAGTCCAAAACTGAAGGTTAGGGAAAGTCCAAAATTGAAGGTTCAGCAAAGTAATGCTTTCTCCCAAAAGACTGAGGCATTCAGGCTGTCTGCGTGATGCTGGTTCTTGGCTTTTCTGTCCATGCCCACACACATTATGGCATCTTC